>NC_133824.1:4915992-5547867 GCF_047830755.1 Zonotrichia albicollis
TTTTTTATTCCATTTATGTTCACTACATTCTAATTATAACATCTATAAAAAGCAGAAAAAATAAGTCACAATTGCACAGTAGTTAATTTTGAAGATTCTATGACTGCATGAAACTTTTTGTGTATGTATATGTATATATATGTGACTGGCAGCATGAGATGGGAAAGGCAAATATTCCACATCTTGCTATGTAAAGCTTTAAAATAGTGGGAAATTTAAATAAATAAAATGGACATTTTCATATACCTGCTGTCAATGTCTAGGTTTTGTTTTTATCTCAAAATTGAATACCTGATGCTATATGCATATATATACGCACACATATGCGGTTATATATATATATATATATATATGTGGATATATATAGCCTACTGAATATTCTACTTGGCTGGTAGTATGTGTTGAACTTTTGATGTACTCTATGAAAGGTGGAAAAAATATGTAAAGTAGTTAAAGTGGTGTTGACTGATGAGTGAGTAGCTCTTAGTAAATGGAGATAGTGTTTTATTCTGCCAAGTGAAGTTATCCTTTGAGTGGGGCAGGCATTCTGAACCTTTTTTTTTCACTTGGTGTGTGGTCATCCTGAAATGCTTTAGAAATGTCTAGTTTTCTTCTTGTGAAGCAGATTTGTTTTTCTTTCCCTCTTTCTTTCTTTTTTTCCGTTTTGGTGGATACTTCATTTTCCTGGTAGGGAGCTGTTGTCTTGTGGATTTTAAGTTTTTAGAAGTAATATGTGTGTTTGAGCAGGAAAGAGATAGATCCTCAGATGTCAGACACTGGCAAAGCTATTTTGAATATGAGGCTTATTTGAAGATATTTGTCATGATATTTACGTATTTCATATAAATTAAAAGCCAAGAATAATTTATTATTTAAATTATTAAATAATATTTGGAGAATAATAATTTTGCTTTCAAAACCAGGATCTTTTAAAAATAATTTTCACAAATGCCCACCAGAAATTAACATAGTTCTCATTCCAGTTATAATTAAATTAAACCTCAAAGGAAGCTTTTCAGAATGTTAAATATATTAGGCTGCCCATAAAAAAATATACACAAATGCATCTGTATTATCTTTTTTCAGATGAAAATCCTATTTTAAAATGTAAAAAATGTAAAGTCTGGTCTAAACCCAAGGGTGGGACCTTAGCTACAGAGGGTCATTCCAGATTGCCACACCTGAATGACATTTTTGTTTGCCTGTTACGTCCAAGAGCGCTGTGTTACGAGTTGCTCACAGATGGACAAATTGGAAGGCTCTTTCCTCACATCCTAAATGGAGTTCATGTTGCAAGATATAATTCACCAATGGTTTCCTTTTCAAGAGCAGAAATTAAATCTGTCATCGCTGGAAAATGCACAGTTATGAACGTTCCATCCAAATTGAAAGAAACATAGCAAATGGGCTATAAGGTTGTCAAGAGTACTGGAGAGCCTCTTCTATGGGAAAAATGAGATTGTATGTTTATCTTAGTGATACAGAGGATGAGAGATTTAAAAACCTGTCCCTCAGTGCTCATGGAAGAGGGCATTTCAGGCTATTTCAATGAAAGGGGACTTGAGTACATGCCAGTTCTGATGATGATTCTGCTGTGATCAACAAGAAAATGCTAGTGGTCAGAGCTTTCAGATGACAGTCTTTGTAACCTAAAGATCACAACCCATGTCCAAGCCCTATTAGTTTCTTTATGGGCCTATGACAGTCCTGAAAAGGTATGTTCAACTTGCTTCTGTAATGTGTAAAAACATGGATTTGCTGTCCTAAAGTGCCCCTTTCCCATCCTCCATCCTTATAATAACTTGCAACATATGGAGATGTACTTTATTTATCTTTATTTTAAATAAAGATTTCAGAGTGTTCATGTCCTCTTTACTTTCTAAGACAGTTTTACATGGGAGTTTAGTAAACCTTCTAACATTAGAGGCTGATGGCCAGCTCAATGACCAAGCAGAACAAAGGTGGAAACCTCAGACAAGGTTAGGAGAGTTATTACCAAAAAATTGAATCTCTACATGAGTCTAAGAATAAGTGCAAACTGACTCTAAAAATTAGAAGACAACTCTCTGAATACCACTGCAAATGCCACTGGCAAGAGACACGTCTCTAAGCTGTCTTCAGACTCCAGAGTAAATAAATAAAATATTTCAGAGAGAAGAGGGTTGTATATGTTGGCTGTATTTCCTGACTTTGTGTGTAAAACTGAGCACGATTCGAACTTCCACTAGGTAAAGACACTGACACAAGAAACTCATTTAAACTGGTCAAATTCTAACAAACATTTTCTGTGAAATTTTGGTGAGGTGGAGTTGCCAGAAGTTTTTCCAGGAATTAACAACCTCCAAAGACTGCAAACACTTTTTCTTCTGAACATCTCTAGCCAGAATCTTTCTCCAAAACTCATAAAGCAAGAACTTGAGAAAACCTGCCTGAAAAGCAGTCTGCTTGTAGAAATATAGTAAGAACTTGCCAATCTTTGAAGCCAGAGAGAACCTAAATAAAGGCAATGAAGACTTTGCACTCATTCTGCTTCCAAGCACTATGGAAGAAAATGAACAAGTTTTAAACAATCCACTGGGGGACTTGACCTTTTCCTACACTCCCTCTTCTTCTTCTTCCAACCTCTTGATTTCTCTACAGGGAAGTCATATAAATGGCTGATCTTGGTTCATCTCTATTTAAACTTTGGGCCTCTCTCCCTCTCCTTTGGGCCTCTGTACCTACTCCCTTTCCCCACTCCTAGCCCTTGGTAATCAAAACTTAGCTTATACTCATTCCAACTCACCCCCCAAAGTCAAACAAATAAAACACCCACATTCAGTATGCGATCACATTACTTGGTGATGTTGGTTCTGGTGTTACCTTACACTTTCAGGTGGTCACTTATCTCTTTGTAGCACTTTGAAATGTTCTGTTGGCCGATTGACTCAGTGCTACAATTCTTGCTCATTTCCAGCAAGCCTAATGGATGAATGGCACTGAGCACGTGATCTTGGAAGATATGCAAGATCTGTGGCAAGAATCAGCTCTGTATAAATCTTAAGAGGCAAAGTTGGTCTGTATTTTGTTTTTGTTGTTGTGATTTTTTTGTTTTTGTTTTTGGGGTTATTTTTAACATGAGAAGGAATTAAACATTATTTTTAAACAAAAGAGATTTTAACTTTAGACACTGCCTGTGCATAGTCTCAATAAGGACAAAGGTTGTGAGAAATGGGATGACATTTTGTTGCATAATTTTAAATTGAATGAGATTTACATATATTTTTGTTAAAAACAATGCAAGGAGCATGCATTCTTGGAGGAGATTAATTTGTCAAAAGTTCAAATACTTGGCGAGCACAACTACGTTAGATGTCCAGTCAAATTTTTAAAGAGGCAGTTATCTAAGATAAGATGGTCATTTCTGCCTATGCAGTTGTTCATGTTCTCTTGACTTTGAGGAGCTTAAAATTTTACCCCCATCTCAGAACACCTGACCTTTGGCATGCTTTGATCATACTTTCAGAAGTCTTACTAAAGAATGGTTAATTCTGTGGTGCATGAAATTTGCACAATACTAAGTTCATTTTTTCTTAATGGAACACATTTTTACTATTTTGCAAGCCATTCGCAAGTTATTGCTTCATGGTTGGTTTTAAAATACAGTTAGGAAAATCAAAACAAGTCTTGATTACAAATTAATTATGCAGTGAAATAAATTAAAATACAAAATAAAATGAAGTAGCTTTCAAGTGAAATGTTTAATCAGTTTCAAGTGTTCTGAAGGGAAATGATAAATGATATAGCACCTTTTACAGAAAGTCTTAAATATGTTAAAAATTTTGTAGACTGTAGCTGCATAAATAGTTACAGTTAATTTAAAACAGCTTTCAAAGTACTACAGCAAGATAGGTTTTGGCGAAGCATACTTGAATAGAAAGAGGGTTCTATTTTTTCTCCCTTTTTTTCCTTCTTTGCCTGCCATCCCTATAGCTTGTATCTAGCTCTGGTTTTTCATCAAATCGTGTATGACAGAAGTCTTGACCTGTTGGAATGATATTCCTGAACCAGAGTTCTGTCCGTAGGCATCTTCAGATCATCTGGACTCCTGACCACTCAACTACAGTGCACTCAGGCACAGCCTTGCCCTCAGCTAGACCTATGACTTCATTGCACCTGACAGGAACCTTAGTCTATTTGTCCATGTGTTACTGAATTCTTTGTCCCAGTTAGAGGTTCTCTCGGATAAGGATGGCTTTGGTTTCTCATTGGTACTATTTCAAACATAATGTGATTTTGATCCCTTTGAACCATAGTTATAAAATTAATAATGGTAATAACAGGAGGAACATGAATAGAGGTGTATCTGATAGGTAATTACTGTGGGCAGACATGGGACCTTCCTTTATTTTCTGTTGAAGTTAATTTTAATATTTTTCATCCTCAAGTATTTTTTCTGCCATTATTCTAGGAACTATGTACTTTATCTCCAGTCAAGTATCAATGGTTCCAGGCTGCTCTGTGGAACAGACAATTCACAATCTAAGCAGCAGGAGGATCAACATTCAAGGACTGTCCTGAAGCACAAAGCTATAGGATCACTGCGTGTCAGAGTTACATCCCTGATGGTCTGAGTTCTGTGCCAAAATCCAGTTCAAGACTAAGAAACAAATAACAGTTCCAAAAGAAAACTGTTCATATCCTCAGGAAGCCTGGAATCCCTTTGGCCTACCATAAACACTTCTATTCTACCAGCAGATGACAAAGATTTTTCTTGTCTTTATCACGAACAGATAAACGTTAACTCCAGTCAAGATTTTTTCCCATATTCCTTCATTTCCATTTCATTTATTAAACTGTTCTCAAAAAGTTGTGCTACTTCGCAGTTTAAGACTACTTGATGCCAGCCACTGAAATGTGGATTATGTGTATGATAAACTTGAAAGAATTCTATGTTTTGACACCATCTTGTCTATATTGAATACCTAAGTAGTAAATACCTGCAGTAAAAACATCTCTAATTTCCTTTTATTCAGTGCATATTGCTGAAATATGCACTTTCTGTCATTTAGTCTTAAAGATGAAGTTCTTTCATTCAAGTCCCTTTGTGGTAAATCTTTACAAAACCTCCCAAAGTCTGTCAAAAGCAGGAACTCGAAATTGCAGTTACAATTTGTTACAGGTGCCAGCAAATATCTCCTAAATGAAATTAAGGATATGGCATGCCTTCAGAAGAAATGAATTCTAAGACCAATTCTATCAATTGAATCAATCAATTTTCTTTAAAACAACCTTGTACCAGAGATCTGAATTATCTGTGGGACTCGTGAGAGTTTGATCAGCAGCTGTGCTGGGGAGCTTAGCCCCAGAACACATCAGAATGACCACATATTTCATCGCCTTTTCGATCAAAGGAAAACACTCACTTATTTGACGTCGCTTTCCCACAATAATTGCATGTTAGAGAAAAGCAAACCAAAGCATCTGATGCCCTAAGTGAATAGGCACAATCAAAGGACAGAACAAACAACGTAACATGCCGTTCCACCTCAAATGCTCTTGCTTCCCTCCTTTGCTCTTTTACTCCTCCAAAATGCCTTGGAACATAACCATCATTGCACGCTAAAATGATTCAGAGAAATTTTCACCAAACAAGGAATAAATTATGAGGACCCACAGTGAGAGTGCCTATGTTATTTCATCCTGTGTGGTGACATGCACCATGGCCAAACATGTCAAACAGTTATCTCAGAATTTTAAACTCAAACAGAACTGATGTCTATGTCTCTGAGTATCTCCCGTCTCTTTGACTGTCCCCCTTATCTTTGAATTTCTTTGAGTTATTTCAGTTATTCAGTCTTTGTATCTAATCTGGATTTCTTGTAGATTATAGAGCTACTTTATGTAGAATTTATATAGCCACATACGTAATATTTTAGGTTTTAATGGCCAGGTGACCCTTGTGTTACATTTCCCAAGGAGTCTCTGAAGAGTTAAGAGCTCTGGCGTTGTCTGCAGCTCAGAGGAAAGGCTAGCCATGGATTCCAGCATTGCTTTTTATTATGTTGCAGCTGTACTGCACTCAATTCTACTTGGACAAATTCCTGAACAAGAATCTATTTCCCTCACTTCACTTTTGGAATAAGTACTGTTTTGGTTTTTGGCTCAGCTTTGAAGCAATGTTCTTTTTGTCAGTATTGAAGGAATGAAGGGTATATTTAAAGAATAAACTTGGGATGTGTTTGGTGATTTTGATTTAGGGTGTAGGAATAAGGTTCTCAAGGGATGGAAAATTTGAATTCTAAAAATAATGAGTATCTAAAGTTTAGTGGAGGTATTATTATTACATTGACTCATATGGTCCTTGCTTGATTTAGTTGTCTGTTTAGGAACAGGGAATTTGTTTACAATGCAACAATATTTATAGCAGTTACAATTTATAAGCACTCTATTCCAGTAGCTATTTAAATAAAATTATTAAAATTCAAATATAATATGTTGGTTGTCATACCTAGAAAATCCATTAGCCAGAGTTTAGTTTACTGCAGTTTTTAAACACTGATGCAAAATCACTCATTCACTTGTGTGATTTTTAACTGGGTGCAAAACCTGAATAAATTAAGTTTTCTGAATATGTAGGTCACTTTAATCTACCCATAGACTATTTTAAGAAGACAGTTCTTGACTGCCATTTCCTCTTTGAGTCCTTAACAGAGTTAAACCTCAAGATACATGAGATTTGATGTTTCTCAAAACATTTGATGTTTTGATTTAATAGGACATCTATAGGTTGCTTATCCCGTCCAATCCCTGTGCTAAGAACTGTATTAGCTCCATGGTCCCAAGAGGCACTCTACAGCAGAGTCAGGTTTTGGATCTCAGCATTTCCTTTGTTAAATAGTAACGTGGAGAGAAAACAGCAGTGAAATACAATTGTAGCTTAAAGTTACCACTTTGTTCATTGCCTACAGGCATTTACATATATTTAATGGTATGCTTCAGTGCTGGGTGAAGGTAATTCATACAGCAGAACAAAATCTTCCAAAGAGGTTGGCCAAGAGCCTTTCTTCAGTTGCACTGTGGCTTGCAATTATGGAGAGAAGAAATTTTGACAAAATGGCAAAAAATAAAGTAGACCCTAAACCAGAAAAATCAAAGGGAACAAAGCTCATTTTCTGGCAGTGCGAATTATTGATCACTCCTGCCCATAATGGATAAAAAGTTATTTCAGATTTCCTTTGGAAAGGTCAGCTTTCAGAATTAAATCATCTTTTGGTTGATGCCAGTAACTAATCAGACAAAGCCCTTAGCAGAAGGTGTGAAACAGGCTTTTCATGAGAGACTCTACACACCTCTGCTTGTAAGAACAAGTATACATTGACCAATGACTTTCACTGGTGTGTTTGAAGACTAAGTTTTGGGCAATCAGATAATAACAGGTCAAGCAACAACTCACTCCACACAGGCTGGCCCTTTGCATTGCAACACCTGTGCAAATTAGGAAGCACTCCCTACCTTGAGCCACACAATGCCAATCCCTCACCCGCGTTTATTCAAAGAGAGGTATTTTGGTCTGCAAGCACAGTCGCAGTTTCAGCAATCCCCTTTTCCCTCTTTCTCTTACAAAACCATTAATTTGTATTATCTTCACTTAAATTATGTCGTTTTCCAGGAAAACAGAACATTTTATCTCTTTCTAAATCAGGAAAATAAGAATTTGTTACTGTATCCCTAATCTGACCAGTGCTGCTAAATTGGTCAATTTATGTACCTTTTTGCTCTCTTAAACACACTTTCTTCCCAGAAACAAGACTTTTTATAGTAAAAGAGCACAAAGCAAATGGTTCATTCCACTTTCCTGCCTGATAAGATTTTGCATTGAGCACATTTAAAATACTCTTTTATTGCTCTATGGTAGATTTTAGACAAACACGTTTATTTTTGTAGTGATCAAAGAGATATGGATACGTTTGTCATCTGTTACAGATCTAGAGGCAATAGAAGGAAGACTCCCCAAATCACATTTCTGCCCAGTTATGTATTCTTGGCTAGGTTACAGCTAAGGGGCCCTGGTCTGGCAGAAGTGACACTTTCATATACTCAACTTCATGACCACAAACAACAATAGGATGAAATGAAAAGGTCTGCTCTCCAGGTGCCAAGCTAAGCATAAATTTTATACTTCAAGTCCTGAAAACTTCACTGAGAGCTAGCTGAGTGTCCTGACTCTTCGTATTATTGAATATAAAGTTCAGTGCAAATTTTGCCACCTGTGACTGACCTGTGGATGGCAGGTCAAATAATGGAGTGTATGCACTGGGAGTATGGCGTGAGAAAGCCTGAGGGAAATTGCACTGCCTCCTGAGAATGGTGAAAGGACAGGCTTAGAAAGCAAGGGGACTCTGAATTGCCAGTATGTAGCCAGTATGTAGGAAGATGAACCAAAATGGCACTTTTTAACATTCTTTTCCCTTTCTGTATAAGGATAGGAACTAGGCACTCAGTCAAGACTTCAAATAACCCTTGTTCTACATTCAGGTAACTCTTTTACTTGTTTTTTTTCTGATAGCCCCATATCTGAATAGTGCAAAGATTGATGTTGGAGAAGCACCTATTTGATTCACTGTTTATGTGATGATGATGGCATGGGAGTATTTTAGAAATCACACCATACATCTTGGGTCACAGGACTGGGAGCATGTTTATGAATATGTCTTCAAATAAAGAGATATTCATTGCATAAGATACCATACATGCCCTAAGCTGCTTAAGAGTTGGAAAAGTAGAATATTTTGCATCTGGATAAGGAGCCAAATTCACAGTACGAGATAGTTATCATATATAAAATTTCAGAGAGATCAAAATATCTACCCACATGCTTATTTTCAGAGCATGGTTATGAAATATAAGCTGTCTTCACTATCTTTTTTGTGTTGCAGTGTGTGCATGTCTTTTATAAATTTCTAACCTATTTTTTTATACTGGAAACATGACTTTTAAAAATGACAGAGAAGTTTCCCTTTTTTTTAATTTCAGGAAATATATGTCTTTAAAAGCAGATTTATATTGGTCCCATTATTCAAAACATTAAAGACCTCAAAAGCTTTGAGAAATTCTGTTTAAAAAGCTGCCAGTAAAATGAGTTTCATAACTAATATCAGCTTTGATACGAATAAAGCTGTTGAAGACACTGCCAATCATTCATTCTCCTCCAGTTCAAATGTAGATCTTTAGAGGGATGACATCTCACTACACTGACATCTGGAACATAGCAACAAAATGCTGCTGGCTCAGAGAAACAGGAGCAACATGCAATATTCATTGCCAAATGTCACTTAGCAACATAACGTGTAGAGGGAGGAAAACTCACATCAGCCATACCCTACCTCTCCAAACAAACAAAAGCTCCTTGTAAGACATATTTTGAAAAGGCAAATTATATCATTATGCTACCTAGGAAAATTTTCTGTTCAAAATACACGGAACAGAAGGGATCAGAATACAAGTTCTGGTTCATTCCATCAGAGAATGGATACAAGATAGAGTTACCCTTTGCATTGCAATGACAGCTCCCCCAGCCCCTTGGAAAAAGGATGTTCTGAGTTAAGAGGTGCAGCTGCATAAACTCTCTGGAATATTATTGAACTGTTGTTTAACTTAAGTTATATAATTCCAAGGTTATATATCAGCCAAGTAAAGATCTTTGGATCTCCATTTCTTTTCTTACGTGCCCAGTTGCCACCCTTTCCTCCTGTGAGTGCCTATATATTTTTGTCCTCTCTGACTGTGTAGAGCCTAAAATTCTGAATGGACCACTGCATCCATGTGCCAAGCACAGTACAGCAGTTTGGAGGAGAATTTCTGTAGTTTTTAAAAGTAACAGAGTTGCATCAATGTGTTTCTTAGCCTAAGTAGATTCATTATTTTGATTTGGATTTTTACCTGAAAAATAAAAAATAAAAAAAAAAAAAGAGAAAAAGGTATAAAACACAGCAAAAAATTACCCAAGGAGGATATGCAAAAGCAACCAAACACTTACATGCATTTTCTACCAGATATTTTTCAAAACTGTATCTCTTCTATCTTGCCTTGGGCTTAGGCATCTTTGCAGGAACTGTGAAGAAGACAAGAAGTTGGTTTGCAGAGGATCAATAACAAATACTTGTAAAAGGTTGGCCATTAAAAGTGGCAAGAGTTACAAAGTGTTACTACTGACAACAGTTTGAGGTTTTATTATGTTTGTTTAGGGATTTATCCTACATAATGATGTCACTTCAGTCTTCCTATTTGGAAAAAAACCCATAGGTTTATGCTGAAATAAAAGTCCCAGTTATCCAAAGTTGAGGCATCGCTAACACAACATGATGTCATGTTAAAGCACAAGAGAACCTTCAGGCCTTGCAGAAATTGGATGCAAGTAACCTAAAGAAGCAGTAATAATAACATCTGGTAGCAACTAGGGGCTTAGCAGTTAAATGTTTGTGAGAAAGATCTAGAAACCCCTGTCCAGTGCAAGAGGACTACGTGCTGTCAATGCAAAACAGTTACTAAAATACAAATGTACAGTGCTGCATTGGGAATTTGCAAAATGTTAGACAAGTTTCAAAGTCATTGACAGAACATCTTTGGGAAATATTAGTTTGAGTGCTCTATTCAAATCTGGAGAAATTTTTTCAAGACTGATGAAGAGGAACAATGAAGAAAATTATTAGTGAAGGAACTGAAGGAATATGGAATGGTAAACAACAATTTTAAAACTATTTTGGAATACCAAAAAATAATTGAGAAATTTTGCATTATAAACTTTAATTTGAAATTACAAGAGAAGTGAATTAACTTAAAGTTCTGCAGCAGCATAATTGTGGAAAAAGCTTAATTGATGGTATGTTGGAGGATGATCTCTTTCTGAAATGTGAACTTTGATAAGAACACAAGACTTTCCTTTTGGTTGTAGTAGTCATGCCTGAACCTCACAATAGTAAGTAACACAATAGCTTTCTTAATTAAGGAAGGTGTAAATTTTGTCAATGACAAAATTTGTTCATTACAGTTTGGCAATCATCCACATTTCCTAATTTTATGAAAACTCTCATATGATTGTTTTGTCATTGTCAACAGAAACCAGGTCAAAAAGTAGAAAGAAAAGCTAAATGCTATCATGACCTTGAAATTTTATTTACTGAAAACAGGGTACTCCTGCTGAAGGACTTTGTATTAATAGTACATTTTCTGAAAAGCTGCATTTCACATATGTGTCCATCAGTTCTTGCCCAGATCATACAGATTTATCAAGTGGAATTTCATAAAAGCAACACTGAATAAATCACGACCTTAATTAAAGGATGAGCATGAGGTGAAGACCCTGGCCCTAAAAATGTCTCAGCTTGTGTGAAGAGGGGATCTGGTCCCATACAAACAGTTTGTGTTCAAGTTTTAGGCCTATTTTAAACCCAGAAAGAAACATCTGTGTAGGGAACTTTCACATAATTTCCTCAAACAAAAGAACAAATTCCCATTTCTTCAGGGACTGAAAACAGGGTTACCCACAGTATTTACTCCAGTACAGTTGCTGTCCTGGGCCTTTAAGTGCCATTGGATATTCACATTGCACTACCTGAGTCTCATTTAGTTCTCTACTTTGGTAATGTCTTTTGGCACATATCAAATATTAAATCTGCTATTTCTTCCTTCTCTTACTGGTTTAAACACTCATTCATAGGCAAGAAAATGCTGAAGGATAAATTTTTGAGAGAATCTCAGTAAACACACAAGAAAATAGATTCTGATTTTTCATGACTAGCAAATACATTAGCACAGTGATCAAATTTTCTGGTGGGAAAAATATCCAGTTGAATGGAAGTTTTTTAAGACCTTTTTTAAGTGTCTATATCAATATTACTTCTGAACTTTATTACATATCAATTAAACATCAGTCTCAGAAGTCTGTGAGTCCCTGAGATTCTTTAGAAATTAATTTGTTAGGAGAACGGACTCTTAGAAAAACAAAAACAATGGCCAAATTGAGATAAATTGTTTCATAGATACTTTGAGGCTCTGCAATGATCGATCATACTCCGGGCTTATATAAACTTATTTTCCAGCCTAATAAGAACTTGTAGAATGTGGTGGGCACAAAAGACAACATAAGATATTTTCTTTGGATGGTTACTTGCCATGTGATGAGGATCAAGAAATACTTCAACAAATAGTGTGGGAAGGTCTACTAGATAGAAATCTATGGATGCAATTGGATAGTCACCTGAAAATAATTTGTGAATGACCAAATACTGCAGATGAGACCCAGAAATTTGAGCTTCTTGGCCATTGTTTGTAAGGGCAGTCACAGTGATGAAGTAAAGATTTTCTTAAGAAATATGGTCTTCCAGAATTGTTTCAGGTTCAATTCTAGTTCTTCTCATTTAATTTTTTTTATCTTCTTCAACTTTACCTCAAGGGGTTGATGTCCCTTAATGATAAGTTAGGAGTTTAATTTTAAAATATAACCCTCCATCCCAGTATATTAAGAGTATACTGAAAGTAACTGAGTATACCACTGAGCATAGCAGTTTCATTCTTTAATGTTTTCACTGTGTTGAAGTATTTGTTGTGAATGGTAAGAATGAAATATAATATTATGTCAGGATGCCTGAAGGGTCTTTGTGATCTCCTTTAAGGAGAGGCTGTAGCTTCTGTGTTGTAGTAATGCAGTGTCCTGCAGAGGTTTTTGCACACTCATCATAACACTAAGAGTGATCAAAGAACGGGCATATCTGAATTGCCTGGCTCTCCTCTCCTCTCCTCTCCTCTCCTCTCCTCTCCTCTCCTCTCCTCTCCTCTCCTCTCCTCTCCTCTCCTCTCCTCTCCTCTCCTCTCCTCTCCTCTCCTCTCCTCTCCTCTCCTCTCCTCTCCTCTCCTCTCCTCTCCTCTCCTCTCCTCTCCTCTCCTCTCCTCTCCTCTCCTCTCCTCTCCTCTCCTCTCCTCTCCTCTCCTCTCCTCTCCTCTCCTCCTCAACATGTGATATTGAACTACACTATTTTAAACTCTGAATTTTGCTTCTTCTTTCATTCTCACACATCCCAGTTTCACCCTGGTGGTCAACATTACTGCTCTTACCTGCTCTTTGCCTGTAGAAAATGTTTCCCTTTATATATATTTTCTTTAAATATTTTTTTCCACAGGTCAGGATACGTGAGTGAAGAAATCTTGCTCATTTTTAAGTGCACAAGTGACTAATTTAGCTTCACAAATTTCTGAGAGGGAGCTCAGTTGAGGTCATTTAAAGCTTGGGTTGTGTTTTCTTTTGTTTTATTTCTTTACAGCCTCATGAAATTGACTCCAGACCTTTTTACTGCACCTGGCAGAAAGCTGTAGCTGCTTTCTTCTTTTTTTCTTTTTTTTTTTTCTATCTGGAAATTAAGGTCTTCTCAAATGAGACTGTTCCCCATCAGATTTGTGTCTTTAATAATGTTAACAAGAGCTCTGTTCCCCACTCTCACTGTACTGGCTCATGGCTGATTCCCAGGACTGCAACAGCATAATTTTGCTCATTCTTCTTCCCTTGGATGATTTAGACCCAAAAGGATTCTGTTTCACCATTTATTCTGCAGAATACCACATAATTAACTTAAGATGGTCACAACTGTTTTAACCAATTTGATCATATGGTGACTGAACTGCGTATATTCTCCACCACCTGCATTCTAGTCATGAGTGTAGGCCCACTGGTTTTTGTTATAATATCCAGTTTCTCAACCCATGCTACTACTAAAGCTCTTCTATTTTGTTGTTGAAACTGGCTGCATTTACTATGTGAATGCTTCAGCTGGGCTTTTTAAAGTTAATTCTTATTGTATAGTTCCTGTGGCAGACTACATGCTTGCACAGTCATTCTCATTGTTGATTTATTTCTGCTGAAAATATTGTGTTGCCCCATAGTTTTTTTAAAACAATTTTCATTGTATTCTCTACATAATTTCCCTGTACATTGAAATCAAGTGAAGAAATTATGTGAACTTGTCCAATTTGTCTCCTTTTGATTTTTGTTACAAGTTCCTGTGAGCTACAATGCTGGACCACAGAAAACTGTGTGCCTTGTTGCATAGGCATTACCCTGTAAGATAAGAATTCTCTACAAGAAGGTATCCCACAGTTCATCACTGACACCTTTCTTTTGGTTGCTTCTCAAACTGCCTGAGGTTGCTGAGAGCTGACATCTTGCTCTGCAAAGAAATAAAGTTCTATTGCATATAAACTGATCTTCATTTCTTTCCGTACCTTGCTCGGTTTCATGGTATGACAATGAGCCTCATATTCCCATCTCATATCATGGTCCTACAAGATCCCTCCCCTTGCCCTCTGAAATTTCCTCCACTTTGTCTTCATGCAGGCCTGCCTGGCTGCAGGCTGGTCCTTCCTTCTCCCTTCCTCTTCTTTGTCTCTGCCATCTCATGTTATCTTGCAAAATTTTTGTTCACTCCAGGCCCTACCTCTTCACCATTCCTTCATTTCTTCTTGTGGGGTGACTGCTCTATTCTTTCTATTTCCTGTTCACGAGGGTAACAATGGGTAACAGATGTGAAGGGCACTCATGGGCACCACGCACTCGCTGGTGGCCCTGATGTCCCCAGCACAAATCACCCACATTGCAAATGTCTCTGCTGCCCTTACAGCACAGACAGAGGCACGCTCCTGCTCTCTCAACATGCCAGACCTGTTCCAGGACATTGCAAGAGTGAAAGTGGCACCATTTGATATCAAAGACTGCTTCACCTGTGTCTGTCACGTGGTGCAAAATTGGTTTTATACAAGGCAGACTTAAAATAGGCTTACTTGAAAAATGAAAATGCAGAATTTGCAATAAAGTGATGAAAAAAAATGGTGCGATAAGATCATACTCCAGATGCTTTTTAGCTGTTCTAATTTCTAAATGAGTTTTTCATGTTAACTGAATGGCCTCTGCAGCTTACCTCAGGCCAAGACCAAGGGAAACTCTTCCTTCCTGTGCAGAATACCTGTGCTGGGTGACCTGTTCTTATCCATCCCAGCAACACAAGCTGTTTTTCTTCCTTTCTTATTTGCACAAAGCAAACTTCATTTATCAGAGTGTTGGGAAATCTCAGTGGTATTTTTCAGTGGAATAAACTATTTCTTTTGTCCTTTCTCATTATATTATTTTCACTAACATTTCTTCTTATATTCTAGTTATCTCATTCTGAGTTTGGACTGATTTTTACTGTTATGTTTTTCTGAATATACTATAGTAAATACTGAAACTGAAATATCTCAGGCACAGACCTTTGATCAACTTCAAACTACTTCAAAAGGTGCCTCCAAGCATTGTTTTAAAGTAAAACATACTGTAATTTATAGTGAAATTGGGCCTAGGAACTCAAAGAAAGACACACACCTGCATGCAAACTTACTTCTGAAAGGAATTTCCTTCTTCCAAGTTGACAGATATTCAGATAAAGATTCAGGCCCCAAAACAATAGTTATCATCTTTTTTTTTTTTTTTAATTTCAAAAATAAAAGTTTCCTATTTGATTTTTTTACCCTATTTGATTTTTATTTTTAAATTACATTGTTAAAATGTCAGGATTAGGGTTTTAGACCATCCACTTTCAAACAAATTCCAGGATAAGCAGATATTATTTTACTGAGAGACTAATGTCGAAGGAAAGGGACCAGGACACCAGTTGGTTCATCACAGGCCCCTCAGGTCCGGTCCGGTCCCGGTCCCTCAGGTCCTTCTGGTCCAGTTTATTGAAGAAAGTATCAAACACTTATACAGCAAATAATAAGCTTATGAATATTCTGTAAGCCAAGCAATCTATTGGTTAAACTATAGCATTAACTCATCCTCATTCCTTAGGGGTTACATCTCTCTTTTCTCATGTCTTTTTCACTGTTTGTTATTATACCACAGCTAAGCTTCAAGGACATGCTATCAACACAGGTGCAGGACTTGGAATTAGCCATGGTTTTGTACTTTTCCATTTTCTAGCAGGTAAATTCCCAACAGACTAAAATGAAAATCCCTGCTTTTTCTATATTATCAAAATGAGTGTTTTGACATTATATTTTGTGTTACTTTGGGAAGAAACCACCCATATATTATGAACTGTAAGGGTTTGTTTAACATTTTAATATTTGATATCTATATAAAAATGCCTTTTGTGAATAGAGATATTTTTAAAATGTTAGTTAAGTGAGATGGGTATGGGCCACTGAAGATGAATCTGTAGAATTATGTTGCACATAAACTTTGGCAATAGACATTTTAGGCGAATTTGTTGACTGAAGTTACTGATTTGCTTTTTAATCAGTATATAAATACTGCACTGACACTCTTTGGAATCCTAGTATTCTCTTCTGGACCAGCATACCAGACTTGTTTCTGGGCCCATTGTATTCTCACTGCTCAGGGTTATGCTAGGAGCTATTGAAATTGTGGAATTTCGTGGCATTTGCCTTTCAAACTTCCACATTTCTCTTTGTGATGTTTCTGTGATCAGCCTGGGTTTGCATTAGGAGTGGGTCTAGGAGTGCACGGCACTGTCAAGTCACCATCAGCCACTGGAGAGGGATCCCTGCACTGCAGAATGCTGCTGGCACCTGTGCACACACAGAAACCATAGCATGTTTCTGCAGCATCTCACAGCCTTATCTTGGAAGCCAGCTGCTGTAGTGCTGAGCAGATTTGGCTTCAGACAGAGGAGAATGGAGGAAATGAAAAAGAGTAGCTACTTGTGGATTAACTTTTCCTGGAACAGCCTTATTAAGAACAGGACCATTTCTGGTCTCACCTAACCAGCACTGCTCAGCAACATTGTTTTTTGACAATTAGCACTATAGATGCTTATATTCAAATTTTTGTGAGTTAGATCTTTGGACATAGTTGAGTTTTACAGTAATCTATCCACAGGGGTATTTATATGGAATGTATCAAATACACTGCAACTGCTGAGTGTGCCTCAAGTGCATCTCTGTCACAGGTGGAGGGTTGCACTTCATAAAAGAGAAGTAGCAATGTGTCAGCTGATATAAAGCATCATGATTTAACAAGCTTTGTAAATAGGACAGTAGTTTAACAAGATTTGATGGTAAGGTACAGTTGATAAGGTCAGGCAAAACTTTCAGAGAGACCCTCCTTCTGATTTTGGAAGTTTAGAAATTATCCTCTTGCTTTCTAAACTCCTTCTCAGAAGGAAGCATAGGTGCAGCTGAATCCAGCTTACTCCCAGACTTGGTCAACAGTTCATGTCTAAAGGATTACATGTGCACATTTAACCTTTTATATCACCTAGCTAAGATTTCAAATTTTCAACACGCTTCTGCAATTAGGATTCTCTTTGACTTGAGGAGTGCAAATTGTTGTCTACTGCAGGGGGCATCCTAGCATGCAGCCCACTGGTGTGTAGTAGACCTCAATGGGTCCTGGTCTTCCCACAGTTTAAGGAGTAAGATAATGGACTCGTAGTTGTGTCTGCATATCAACTGCAAATATTTCTTCCAAAGTTGGCTTGACTGAGACAATGACCCGCACTGTGGTTAGGTGGATGCATTGCTCAAATTAGCCTTTGGCTATTTTGTTCTTATCTGTCTCCCCCAAAACCAGTTTAAGCTAGATAGAGCTCTAATGACAAAATACACCATTGCAACCAGCACTGGTGATTACCACCTGAGCAGGTGATAGGATATAAAATGGGATATATATGGGAATGGAGAGGAGAAGCACACCCTTATAATTTCCTTTGCAGATCTTGAAGGCTACATCTCAGTGCTTCATTATTGTCTGAGCTGAGTGAGAAACTTGCCTACCATGTGGATTCAATGCCCTCCCAGCCTGCACAATGTGAATGTCACCTTGTCCCATCCTGTAGGACTCCCATTATGTCAAAGAGTGGGATTGGAGACGTAAATGTGTAAAGAATAAAGGCGTGGGGTCTGGTTGTCAAACCTTCTTTATTTGAGACATAAAAGTGCTCTCTGATGGGGGGCAGAGACCATTAGTCATAATATGTGATTTTATTAAAACCACTCAAAGGGCATCGGACAAATGAAATAAAGAAGCAAATACAACAATTAGCAACAGATTTACAGAAGTTACGTAAATGGACATAAATGCCACAAAAAACAAAATCTCCAATAAGTGCAGGAAGCTTTAAAGTGTTGGAAACATTTTCCTGGAAAGAAGACAAACGGATCTGCAGCCCTGGGTGTTGGTGGGCATGCCACGCTGATTCAGCAGAGATTTTTCTCATGGCCTGCATTTGTGGCAGCACAGTGCTAACTCCCCACTTTGTCACTAAATATACCTGTCAGGGCATCTTGGAGGTAGGTCTTTGCAGAATCTCGAATATTGATGAGAAATGTGTTGGGAGGAGGCAGATGATTTGGACTGGTAGATGTTCATTTTGTCCCACAACATTCCCTTGACATGTGGCCCAGTCCTGCTGTACCTTGATGTCTGACTTCCCTCAGGAGCAGGAAAATGGCTTTGACTTCACTTCCCATTCTATTCTTCATGCTTGCCTGCATTTCAGATAGAGTACCACTTCCCAAAGGTATACATATTAGTCTACCAAAGTTTTGATTAATTCTTCATTTCCTTTGGTCAGCAATCCCTCATATAAACAAAGTAAAATAGTAATGCCATTAATTATAACAATAGTAATGCCATTGCCATTAAAGTAGCAATAACAGTTTTCATTGGTCATTTGTTAGCCTTATCTTACCACAGAGACAACAGGAAGACCTTCTTTACACAGAAAAGGTGATTGTAAAGAACTGCAAAATCGGAAAATGACACATAAGGAAGTCACGAAAATCTAGTTCAGCATCTTTTCTTCTAAGGTGGATGTACAGCTGGTTAACAGAATCCCTCCAGTTTATCAGTGATCAGAACAAATAATAAAATACAGGAGCAGATTAAGAACAGCACTTTATTTTTTTCCTTGTGAATTTTTGAGAACAAGTTAAGCAAAATATCCCTGAGAAACCAATCAGTTAAAACTCATCCTGGTCCAGTACTGTAGAAATTATCTCAATGGTCTTGGGACAGAATGTCCCCATCTAATATTAGTTTGAAACCTGACATCAAACACTACAATGCTACAAGATTCAAAACATTTGGAATAATCACCTACATTTGAAATTCTAAACTTTTGGTGTTTTCCATGACTAATTCTTGGTTTTCCTCAGTTCCAGAGCCTCCCAGTTTCTTGCCATGAATCAAAGGAACTCCTCTAAGGCAAAATTTCTCAACTATGAATCATTCTAATGAGATTGTTCACTAATAAAACCTCCACACATTTTTGGTCTTTCCTCCTTAGCATTCCTTCTTTCATGTACTCATCTTATCTACAAACATGATACTGTCACTCTTCAGTTTTTTGCAATTCGCTACTTTCTGTAGCTTTCCTTATAAAGAAGTCTTCCTATTTAACAGGTCTATGCAACTTTTTAGAGCTATATCCTGTTTCACTTGTGCTCATGAGAGATGAAAGAAAATCTAATGGTTCTGACATTTGACTTTGCTTCTTTCATTAAAAAAGCTTGTATGTTCAAAAACAATGTCAAAGATGGGAAGTTGAGCAACCATTTCAAACAATGCAGTATGGACAAGGGATGTTTGCCAACCCCAATTCTGTTAAGTCTCCCTATGGACCTCAATGGGAGGTGGACTATAGACTACCCTATTGTGGCAAATAAAGTAAAATTTCATGTCAGAAACAAATAGAAAAGGGTTCAGGAAGAATGTTCTGATGTCTAAGAGAGGAATGGTATATCATGTCTTCCCTAGCAGGTCTAAATTGCCCAGCACAAGGAGGCTTTTCAATACCCCATTATCTCCCCAGCTGAAACAGATGCTTCAAAAACAGATATACTCATGTTCTATTAAATGCATTTTCCCCTACTTACCTGAATTCCCAGAGTCTACATTACTGTCAGGCAGTAAGGTAATATCATTTTTATAGCCAGCTTCCCCCCTTTCTACCAGCAGTGCTGAGCAAAACTCTCCTACTTGTTTTTTTTTTTTTTTTAACTCTGTGGTTTGAGTCACAAACAGTTCTGACCCATATGCCATAGCTCTGGTCCAAAAGCTGTAAATTTGTGCTGCTGGGATGCTGTTGCTCTTTGGAAAGTTGTGTAACTGTTATCTTCCAAAACTGTACTTGGAAATAAAACCAATATTTACTGAGAATCTTTCAGAGATGCTATAGCCTGTCTGAGGAATCCTAGCATAATACAAAAGGATAACCTTTTCAGTATTTTTGATGGAATGTAATGGAACAAGATGAAAATTCATGACAATGTTTCATCACTCTTACCAGTAGCTTCTAGCAAATAAGTCTCTGAGTTGATCAAACCTAAAGTTAACTTCAGACTAAGGACAAAGAGAAAAAAAACAGGAAATTGTCTTTACAATGCTTTTAAAATTTAAATTCAGTGTCAATTTAGTTTTGCAACAAGCAAAAGCATTGGTTAGAAAATTACAAAGTTTTACAAAGGGATCAAGTTGCCCATTGCCCTTGTCTGGTTTTGGGGTTTTTCATAGTGTGAAGCCTAAGCATTTTGTTTACACACATTAATGGAATTTCTCAGAATTTACAGTGTGCAGCAAGGCCATTTCTTTCATGACAATTGAATATTTAATTTAACTTCCAGGCCACGCTTAGTTTACTGAAATTTAGCCACTTAGTAGGGCACAACTTCACAGGCTGAAGAGGTAGTGTCAGATTAACATGTCAGACTCAATGAGCTGGGTGTCCTAATTATATCACAATTGCCCATTACTCATTATTAACATTACTTGTTCTTTGGCATATTATTTATTCAGCATGTATCAGTGAAAACTGTTTGGCCTGATAGATGCTCTTTCTTACTAATATTTTCTGGATAGAAACTGCAAAACCTGTCAGTGGAAGTCAGGTTTCCTGTGTATGGCCAGATGACCTGCTGTACACAGAGAGCGACAGATGAAACTGCTCTCAGGTCACCTCTGCTGCCACAAACATCAGTGGGTGTGGAAACAGCAAGGCAAACACAATAAAAAGCAAACCTCAGATATAAGCAAGGGTGTAAGCCTTGGGCCTTCACAGATTGGGAGGCTTTGGGAAACTGAGAGCAGAAGACATAAACAGTGTCTTCTGACACACTATTCCATAGGTTTCCGTCGTTACACAGCTTGCAGGAGACAGTTCTGGACTGTCAATCTTGTGTACATACACCCAAGTGAGCCTGGGAAGAGTGTCCAGTGAGATAACCCCTGTTTATTCTGTGCCTTAAAGAAAAAAGTAATTCAACTAGCAGCAGGAGTGAAGGAGTTACCTTACTTTTGCATAATGGATGCAAAGAAGAGAGAAAAGAAACCCTGTACATTTTCTGAGGCCTAATATTTGGTGTGCTGCTATTACCATGCTTTCCATTTCACAGCATTTTTTTCTCAGGAGATAGACCAACCCTTTGACATTTCAGACTTCCTCAACCTTCTGGCACATTTGAGACTGATAAACAGGGTAAAAAGTCACCAGGAAAGGCAAGGGCTGTAGGGTACTTCTACAACTGCCCTTTCCACAAACACATGAAGGACATGATCTCACAATTCTCAAATTATTAGGAAATCAGGCTAAAATTACCACACTTTTCCACAGAAATGGTAAGGTTTGCCCAGGACACAGCTGTCACTGGGATGGGAAGGGAGCAGAACAAAGAGGACATGGTGGGAAGACAGCATGAAACTTCCCCTGGGCTTGTTTACACCAGCATAACAGATGTTCCCTAAAATAAATGGGTTTCAGGAAAGGGATGGAGACTTTTAATAGGAGCCATGCATTTGGGAGCTGGGCATGACTGTGGGATTGTGTCAGATTCTGTGTCTGGCTCCATGACTGAGGCAAACCCAGGTACTTATTCAGTCTGCAGCTGTGACACCCATCCAGCTGGTGTGAGAGACCTTGCAGCGCACAACAGAGCAGAATGGCTGATTCTGATCATGTGCTGTGCAGATTTTTGTCTAGCTCGTTGGAACAGGGACATCACACTCCTGCCATACATCTTCTGGGGGTGAGCTGGTGCTACACCTCTGTGACAGGGGAAACAATTCACCATCTCAGAGTTTCTCAGTATCTGCTATACTGACAAACTTGTGTGGCAACAAGTCAAGGAAAGAGGAACTACAACCAGCAGTAGGCAACTTGCCTTGCCTTTTGTTGAAAGGGAGAAGGAACTGAGCAGATAGGGACCGCACATCTTTCCCAGGGCACAGATGAGTGTCCTGGAAGGTGCCTGTGTTTGGTACAGAGCAGATGAGAGAAGAAACCCAGAGACCATCCCCTCTGAGCGGTGCCAGTTTGCACAAAGCTGAATCTCAGGCAAGAAAAATTTATTCATGAAGAAAATCCCTGCTTTTACAAGGAAGTCACAGAGAGCTAAACTCAATACAAGAGACACAATATTCTGCTGCATGCTAAACCAAAGCCCAGAGCCATTTGAAGTATGAAAGGGTTGAACTGACATCAGAGGCTTATCGAGCAATCATGTTGCTTAATCATGAAGGCCAGAAACAAAAGCATTAGAAAGAGTTAGCCAGGAAATTTTTCTAGGAATGCCTGCTATGTTTCTCCCCCATCACAGGTAAAAATACCTATTTGTAAATATTTATTTGATGATTGGCACCTGGTTAATTTTATTAAAACCATTCCTAATGTGCATCTGAATAGAAATTCAATCAAAATAACAGTTACAGCTCTTGTAAAAGTTGAAGAATCTGTTGTGAAGGACAACCCATGGAATCTGGTAACATTTTAAAAATATTTAGATAGCTGTATAGCTGACACTGAAACCTCCTTTTAGTGTTGAAAAAACCCTGGTAATAACTTTGTTCAAAAATAAAGGATGAAATAGGCTTTTTACTTTAAACCAGACTAAGGCTCGGATGAGTGATCTTTTTATTTGGGTCCCAAACCCTAGCAGTTTTTGTCAATGAAGAAAATTTTGGCCATACACTCTTAGGCATCTTAGAGGTTTAACATACAGAGTTGTTGCTCTATTTTCCTCCACAAGGCATCAGCTCCCTGGCAGGATCTGGCACACTTTTGTAGCATTCTCCAGCAATTCGGATATCAGGACTATCCTTCCAGTCACAAAGGTATTGCTCCTCTGCTTGGAGGAAGCTATGAGCAGTGAATGACATTTTGCTCAGAGTACAAAGCTTTACATGACAAAAAGGCAGCCTGCGGTGATGATGAGTTAATAACACTTGATGAAGACAGAAATAATGGAACCAACATGTAATAATGACCCAAAGCTGCGTAGCAAGCCCCACTGTGTCTGGCTTTTGTCTACTTGAAGAGAGCACATCCTTGGGCTCCTGATGTACTTTTTATGAAGTTAAATTCTTGGCTTCAGCTTCTAAGATCCTTCATTAGCCATTATGTTCCCATGCCTCTGATTTCCTTTCCCTTTCCACTGCACTGTGTATCAGCACTCACAGCCTCGTATCCCTTTAATTACATTCCCTCACAATCATCTTATTGGTGTTATGCTTTTTTGCAATTATTTTGTCCTTTCCTTCCTACAGACATGCCAACACCAAAACATGCTCAAACCGTCATGGCAGAGGCACACACACAAACATCACAACTTGTCTCTCCATGCTTCTCTTTGGTTTCTTTTTCTGTATTCTGTTGGTGTCTGATCTCTCTACTGCTCTGCAGATGGATGTCTGGGCTTTAGGAAATGTAAAGGGTGCAGAAAGACCACAGCTCTTGCTATAAAAATTTTGGAAGTTTAATGGAAGAAAAATGGGTTGAGCCCTCAAAGAACAATGGAGCTACCCTGTCCCTGTACCACCGCAGTACTCACATCATAAAATATCTAACTACTAAGCCCAAGTTAAGAGGCTTCCTTCACTCCTCTAAAAATCACTGGAGACACAAAAATACCTTTTCAAGTCGTGTTTCACGACATATTCTGCTTTGAATTCCTCTTAAGGAATCAGTTTCTTTCCATTTGCTCTGTATGTGGGGGACAGGTTGGGGAGTTCAGCCTCCTGATGCTGATCTAAATGTACACTATGAGCTTCAGGTCAGTGGATGGAAATCTTCTTGTCATCCTAACAATTCTGGGAGCTCATGGAGCTGGCTTGCTTTGCAGCCAGCTGAGTTGGCTGGCCAAAAGAGGAAGGCATATTCAACCCACCAGTAACCGAGCTCTTAACCACCTATTCTGTTATTTCGTATTGTACCTCATCCAGTGCAACTGGTGCCACATGTCCTTCTAAATCAGAAATATTCTGGGCACAGGAATATGCTGATTTTTAATGTCGTGTAAGGTATAAATTACGTAATACAAGACTATCACTAATAATTATAGCTAGAGCAGCATACTGTTCACATTATATCCCAGGATACCAAGTACTGTAGTTACAAAAAAGGGAAGATCTGTTTTCTTCCTATTAAGAACATTTAATTGAAGATGAAGGAAAGAATTGACAGGATATGAAAAAAAAGTGCATATGAAAAAAATCTAAGTGCAATAGTATTTCTTTGTGATGTACTTGATGCCTTTGTAGATGTAAAAACTGTTGTGTAAACTGAGACTTTGCTGTACTATAAGGCAGTGGGACAGAAAGAAACCCATGGAACAGTATTGCTGAAATTCAAAGAAAGTAGTAACATTTTGAATTCAATGATGCTTTGATCTAATTTAAACCTTCTTCAATAATTGTGGATCCACATCACCCAAGCCATATGGCAGGATTCAAGAAAATGGAAGGTAATAAAATAATAATAATGCTTTCATCATGCTTGACTGAAAACTGGAGGTAGGCTGAAATCTTTTTAATTTTAATTGCCTTTTGATATTTAATTTGATTATTTGATCAAAAGATTCTGGGTTGACTCTGATAGTGCCATAACTTGGTTTTAAAAGTTCTTTGTATTGATGAGACTACTAAAAGAAAATATCACAGATAAGAGTGCATATAATATAAGAAGCTAGCTTTGGTATAGAGTAGGGATGGTACTACAGAACAAATTTATACATGAATTTACAGTGCTTGAGCTTTATTTCTTAGTTACAGATGGCTTGAAGACATTTTTTCATTTCAAAAGTTAAGTCAGGCAAATTCTTCCTACTGGGTTTTCTGTTCTTTGTCCTGATACCTCTCAGACCCAGGGAAAGAATTTTGTGTTTACTAAACAGACTGCATTGGACTTTATACAAATGTAAAATTGATGTGGCTGGAAAAGGATGCTCTTTATTAGTGAATTGAATTAATCTGTAGGAGAAATGGCATTAAAAGATCTATTTACTGTTAAGAAATAGATAAAAGGAGATAAAAATCCAGAAGTATTTCTGTGGAGCACATCCACCTACAGCTGGTCAGTGTTTTGTGATGGCTGCTTCCTCTTTGGAAAGTTCTGCTTTCAGTTTGGTTTCCCTGGGAACGATATGTAAGAGATAGTCTCTGTTGTGCTGTCTAGAGGCTTGATTATTCATCAAAATACCCATGATATTCCCTTGAGACACAAATGCATTCATATCCAGAGATAGCTGATATCCACTGGCCTAGCTCACAGAAAGGTTTAATTTAGCAAAAAACCAGCTGACCATGTTGCTCCACCACTCAGATAGTTGTTTTTCTACTTGGTTTGCAATACAAAGTTACAAGAGAGGGGTCCCAGAATTCTGTTTTCAAGATTAACCACTTCAGGAAGTGGGTGTTTTCCTCCCAAAACCAGATGACATTTTAAAAAAACCTAAAAGAACCTGTTTATTTTAGCTTCTCTTGCCAAATTAAAAAAAATAAATCAACAACCCCAAAAAAATAATTGCCAATAGACTAAACTTTCTGTTCTGGTTTGAGTAAATATTTTTAATGAAAAAATAAGCAGAGAATTAATTACCTGACATTGAAACTTTGTTAGAATACCCACAGAGAATGTCACTTCTAAGGGCCTAGAGAAAACTGTTCCATTAAAAAATACATTCATTTCTGATGCCACTCCTCTTTCAAGCGACCTTATAAAGTGTTATACACTTATATATTGCCTTTAAAACCATAGTTTTAAACTCTGACTATTCAAGTTCATGGGGTTGATGTAACACCACAGATTCCCAGCCCTTTTTTGCACTGGTGCACAATAGGCTGTAATCAGGCAATGCTACAAGCAAAGTGAGCTCCAGACTTGCCCACAAACTTGCCAGAGTTCAAAGTTCTCCAAGCAGAGGTTGGAGATGAGGAATGGTGAATGTTGCTCATGCTCACTAAATCTGTCACCAGGCTGGAAATTTGCTTGGAACAAAAGTGTCAATTTTTGTGCGAAGGGGATGTCTGAACAAAAATGGCAAAATCTAACACATCTAGATATTGAGCATCCTGAGCCCAGTGAAGTCCCTAGAAGTTCTGAGTGATAAATACTTCTTGCAAGGCATTGAAGGAAGCTTATTTCAAAACCTATTGAAGTATAAAGACTATCACTGATTCCAGCAGGCATCAGATCAAGCTCAGTGTGAATGAGTATCAGAGAATGTCTACATAGCCTTTTGCAGGCAGAATACAAGTTTTTCTGCCCAAGACTTGAGCCAGTTGGATGCATGACAGCCTTGAACTGGAAGCCATGTTACTGCATTTACAGTGTGAGCCCAAGCTAAAGCCCCTGCTGAAAGACAGAAAATATCAATTTGTGCTCAGCAGAGTGCTCTGTCCAAGGATGCGTAGCATGAATGCACATATGCTCAGAGCTCAAACAGAATGATTTCATGCTTGCCTGCAAGAGACCACGTAGAAAAATGTCTTGAAAGGAGAAGAAGGTCTCAACTCTGATGTGAACACTAAAATACTCACTCTCCTGGACCCAGGGAAACTGAGGAAAAGAGAAGGAGGTACTCTTTCCTACCAATGTTTTTCTAGATTTTTTCTTAGCCGGAAAGAAAAGAGATAGCAATAGATCTCTGTAGATGGAAAAAAAAATTAATTTAATTAAATTCCAAACCCACAAAATTATCAACTTTCACTGGCATGAGCTCTGCAAGCCCCCAAACAATACTTTAAAGTGTTTAATTTTTTCACATCAATTTTAATTAAGCTCTCATTAGGCTCTTGTGCCCCTAGAATTTGGCGAACAAAAGAAGCTGCCTTGCCCAGCGAGTTTCCCAAGCTTGCAGGGCTCTATTCCTAAGGAGATTTATCGCATTTTTTTCCTCCTCTTGAAAGAACCTTACATGAACCAATTCAAATGAAAACCACATGGACTAAAAAAGACTTCATCATGCCAGATACCTTTTTATATCCAAAGCAGTGAACTTGTAGTCAGTTTGTCCTTTCATGTGTTGTTTTTTCTGGCTTTGGGACCTAAGAATGATTTTTTACTACGTGCAGTAGTAAAACAACATATTATGCAATTCTATTTTTCAGGGAGAACACTATGTAATTCATAGACTTTGCAATGCCACATTTTCTGTTCAACAAATACAAAAAGTGTCTTCTCTTTCCCTTGTGGGCAGACATCTAGAAATTTTTGTTCAGCAAATGATATTCCAACTTATTTATTTGGGGTTTTGGAGTTTTAACTATTTCAAAAGTGACTGCATAATGTAGCAATAAACAGCTTCTAAACTGTATTTTTATCTCTGTCATTCAAGAAGCTGGCACACAGAGGGTTGATAGCTTTTATCCTTTATTCCAGTCAAAAAATTCAGGTGAAGACACAACATACTATGACTAGCTTGCAGCCCAACAGATCTGATATATGAGGAAACTCTTTCTATAAAATGCACATGATGGATTAGCAGCTGTGTTGAAATAACTTGTTGGCAATGTGCTCACTGGGATGATTCTGAAGATTATGCCATCTTCCAAAGAAAGCTTTCAGAACTCTCATATTTTCTAAAGCCAGTCTCTGAAAGAATTAGTTAAAAGTACGCTTTTTAAATTGATACTTTTGTTTTTTAACTTGAAAGTCATAATTCCAGAAGACTAGCCCTCTAACCCTCCTATGGATTCATGTGGTGCCTGGTATCTCTTCTGCATGCAACTTGCTAGGCATGTGTTCATATGATGGACACTTAAATATTGATTTTCCCAAACTAAAGCTCACAGCTAAAGAACTGTCTTTAATGTGCAACTGGGAATATTTTCCCAAAGAATTCACTCATCTATAATTCAGAAATTTGAACCGTGATGATAAGGAAGATAAGATTAGACTACAGAATGTCTTCTTCTCATGCTCAGCAGTGGTGCTAAAACAAAACACAGCTGAGCCTTCTCCAAGTCATGAAAATCCATTTGCAATATTTCCAGACAGGTTCATGGAAGAATAATTCATTTACTGCTGTACAACAATACTGCATCAGGATCAGGAAACCTTTGGGTTCGGGCTTGCTAGAGGCTGGGAAGTGTTGCTGTATGCTTGTCTTACTATTATAGTCTTCTTTATGTGTCTAATTTTCATGTCATGGCCCTTCTGTTTAACATGTGGGTGTTTTTGAAAGGGCGCATCAAGATCCTAGAAATATCTAGTGAAAGAAAAACCCAGAACTTCTGTAGACTGGTCAGGATTGGCAGGTGGTGAACAGTGATATTTGAGGTGTTCACTGAAGATATGTTCATGCCTTCCTTCTGGAAAGAAAAGTACTACAGCAGTCCTTCCCTCTCCATCTGGATATCCTTGTTTATCCCAGCTGACCCCCAGTTCATCCCAGCTAGCAAGTGAGAGAGGCATCAGTGGCAAAAAAGATAATTACATAGAAAATAGAGTGGAGTGAATTGTAGAGTATACAAAAAGGATACCACGAGACACTGTCACCCTCAGCCACCAGGCCAGCACTCCAGACACAGCCGATCTTGGCTGCAAGAAGGCAATGACAGTTGCAGTGGAGGTTTTTCCAAATTGTCTAGGGAGATATGATCTCTGATTTTCTTATATGTGTCCGTTGGGACCAGAATATCTTCCTCCAATATGGTTCTGGAGATTTTGATGGTGTTAAAAATCATGAAAAGGATCAATCAGTATCAGTATCAGGTTAATATGTGAGGAATAGAGCTCACAATTCCCGTATCTTGCTGTCTGTTTCTGCACAGACAGGTATGCTGCTGGAGAGGCTCTGCCTTTGTCCTGTTTGTGGTTATGCAAGCCTAATGTTTGACAGCCCCAAAGGTGTTGGAATAAATACACTCTAGACTGAGTCCACTGGATCTTGTAGCAATTTGTACCTTCTAAGCCAACACATCACAGCTATCAAGCAGGACAGGGCTGTGCTCAGGCACAAGTAGGAGGGAGTGCTAAGCACACCACACCATGTGGCAAAAAATGAATTTCTGGCCTGCCTTGTCTCTGCTTCTTTACTTTAAATAATGCTCTTGAGAAAAATTAGAAGAAAAGCATAAGAGGAGATATTACAAGAGATGGCAAAGATGCTCTTCAGTTTGCATTTTCCTCTAGCTGGCCATAGTGCCAGAAAGTTTATGATGGAATTGAGCAACCTTTCCAGAAGACAAAGGGGTATTTTGCCTCTTCTGCAGTCCCTCTATTCATGAACTCATATTCTTTTAGCTCTTTGCCCTAATCCTTCCAATTCAGATGGGATTCATAACTTCTCTTGCAAGAAAACCTTCCTTTCTGAGGGTCCCCTTGCATCTGTTCTCCCAGAGGAGCATTCCTTTTGACTTGAGTTTCCAGTTGGAGCTTTGTCATCTTCCCCATAAGTATCCAGCCCCATAGACCTCAGTGACATAAATTCCTGTGGTATGTAGTAATAGGGGAAGAACACTGACAATATACTGACTACTGTCCAAGTGAAGTGAATGACTTAAGATATGTCACATTAAATGCTCTAAGAGAAAGCTGCTTTAATAGTCTTCTATACCATGCCTACACAAGGTTGGATGGTTCCTGGCATTATATGAAACTTCAATTTATTGCTGCGTTTGAAACAATTTGATAAATGCAAATGTGTGAGACATCACTCACTCTTTGTACTGGAAGCATTGTCCGCTGCGCTTTAGATCAGAGTGGAAACCAACTGAGTTCAGTTGGATCCCACTCTTCAGCCATGCCAGGACAAGCAGACTAGGAAACAACCAAAAAGGAACAGAACCAACCAATGAAAAAGTACCTCTAATCCTCCTCTCAGTGTAGTTACACTTCTTGATATTGAAAGTCCCATATTCTTGTTTTAAATCTGTATTTTACATCATCTCCACTGTGATTTCAGCAGTACAGGCAAGCTTGGAGGATCTTTTGAAGGTTATTTATTCAGTGATATTTCCATGGTTGTGTGTTGTAAAGATCTCCATACTTTTCCAGAAACTTTAGGAAGTAAATCTTACTAAAAAATCAAAATGACTTCTTATTGACCTCTATGTCTTCTGTCCACTATTTGTTTTGAAATCTCATAATTTGTAACATGTCCAGTATTTTGTCTTGACATGTGGTACAGTTCCTTTTTCCTAACTAGCCTAGTACAATTTCTTTGATCAGACTGCTGCTGTGAAATCTCTATGTTAATTTTGCATTCACCTTCTGGAAATATTTAGCAATATTTAATTAAAATTTACTCTGAATATCCCTTTTTGCAAGACAGTCTACAAGAATGCTTTGTGGGTGAACCTGCATGAGAACAGACCGAATCATTTAATTTGGCAAAACAGAAAGATTTTCATAGAAAGTTGGTTGCCTGCCTCTGCTTCAATATACTGTGTGTACCATGTTGCTGTAAGATGCTCAGTAAGCCACTAAACTTTACAAGTTTAATGCTACACTGCCAGTTAAACACTTTTCCCCCTAGTTTTTGTTCTTCTTAGGAACATGTTTGAGGACAAAAGTTTTAATTTCTTCTTAAAATAATTGAAAGGGAAATTCTGTGACTCTTGATAACCTTTTGGTTCAGCCTCAGTGGAGAATTATGCAGATGGGAAAAGATCATTAAAGATACTATAATGCTGAGACAGTTCAGAATTTCTCCCTTCAGAATCTATTTCACATTTGCCAAGGAATGCACTGCCACCTTACAGTATCTCTTACTATCAATTGGAGAACTGTTCCAAGACATCTCCCAGGCTGAGAAGAGTAGAGATGCTCTGCTCACTGGCAGCATTAAAAATCTATGTTTTTTGGCAGACACATCATCTTCCAGTTTAAATCTGTGGACTGGGATAGACACAAGGCTTTCCCACCATCTGGGAAAGCCTGCTATCTGCCATTCTTGACAGCTGGATTTTAAGCTGGTCCCTATATCTTTAGGAAGTTGAAAGAAACAGAAACAAGGATGAAAAGAAATCATTGCCTAGGCTGAAGGGCATCTCTCAGGGTGACTGAGCTCAGCAGATCACCTCACCAATGCCCCAACCTGAACTATGCAGGCAGTTTTATAGCTGTTGTCCAGTGGCTGCAACAAGTGAGTGATTGGAGTATATCCAGACTAGGATTTTTCAAGGACTGCCATGTAAAGCAGATGGTAAACTTTTCCCAGCAACATGTACAGAAAAACTTGCAGATAAACCAGAAGGTTTTTATTTGCCCAATATACCCTGCACAAACTGAGTTCAGTCTGAACCATCTGACCCCTTTTGGTGGCTAGAGGGAATAATTTCATTGTGCAAATTCCTGCGTGAAATAAAAATACATCTGTGTTTAATTTTGCAAGTTTGCCATACATCATAACCTCAGAAGAACCCCTCAAGATCATGCAAATTAAAAGCAAGTATGCAGATGATTTGCATACATGTTTTTCTGGGTTAGACATTCCATTGGAATGCATTGGCAGTGAGTGGCTGTGACTAATGTAACAGAGCATTACATTTAACGTGCTGCATTATACAGTTTTATGCACAGTAATGTAATAATTAGTTTGTCAAGATATCATGCTCAGTTCAAATTTAAATAGTGTTGCTCTCTGCTGGTTAGTCTTGTGAACTACATATTTCTTAATGTGAAAACTGCCCATTGAATCGTTCTCAGAGGTAGGATTTCAGGTCCCATTCCACCAGCTGCTATCCAAGCAGAGTGATTTTGTGAGAATCCAGGAAGTACATGCAACAACAAATCACTTTGATCACATTCACTCTTCTCTCTGGCAGATGTTATTAAAAAACAGCCTTAGAGACTCAGCTCTTATTCTACAGGATTTCTGCATGAGTCCTCATTAACCCATCTTGTACTTTTGCATTTGATTGTTCTTCATATTCTTTTCTATTCCCTCTTCCTCCTAGATTTCCCATCTCCTGAATAAATATTCTGAAGAGCAATATTTAAGGATGTTTCTCTTACTCTTAAAAAAATGTAGCAGCCCAAACTACATTTTCTGAAGAAAAGGAGCTAGTCAGCATATTAGATATTCTTTGATTTTACCACTTGGACTGAAATTTTAGGAGGATTTTTTCTGTTTTTTTTCTACCAAGACCTGACTGAGATCTAGAATTCTCAAGTGCAGTGCCAAAGTTATTCACCATGTTTGCAAGTACAATCCTATGTGCTGGGTGAACTGCAAAGCCTAGGCAAATATCAGGTCTTTTAGCAGCAAAGAAGGATTTTGGTTTGCACTTGGGCATCTAAGTTAACTTCAATCCCTGCTGACCAAGTTGTTGACATCTTGTTTTTCTTATACACAGGTGAGGAGCCTGGAGAGAAGATGAGGTAATGAGACCATGAAAACCATTCTGTGGCACAGAGCAAAGAGTGATTATCTTTGACTCTCTACCATGGTGCACAAGAGAACAAGTGAAAAAAATTGAAATATGTCAAGAAGTGCGCATGCTGTTCACACTGATCATAATGTTTACCCTGGTAATCTTGCAAGTTTTGCTGATTCTGCTCTAAGAAGTACAATCTCAGAGAGATATCACCTTTAAGTTATTTTCATCCCATTTAGCTAGGATACATATCTTAACTCATTTTTATGTATGTATCTTGTGTTGACTGTATGAAATGCATACCTGACATTAATCCTAAAAATTTCTTAGATGATTATAGATAAACCAAATTTTCAGCGTAATTATTAAATAAAGTATATGTTGGATTTTTTTAAATTGTGCATTCTTTAATTTACTTCAAGTTTATGTTTTAAATTCAAATCTTACAAGCTATGGCGTAAGTCTTTCCCTGGCTTATGTTTTCAAGTACCAAGAACATCCAGAGCTTTCATATCTGATCCTATTTATGTCACTAGCAAAAGCTCCTTGCTGTGTTTACTTCATCACAGATGTGCATCGTAGGATTCCGAAGAGATCTTCAAATACCTCTTGGTCTATTTCTCCTTCCAAACAGACAATCCCTGCAAGTGTTCTGATTTTAATTTAAATTATATGCATCAGTTGCTGCCATAAAACAAGTTAGTTTTGGCCCTGATGTTATAGGTTGTCAGGAAACATTTTATATGGAGAAACAATGAACAATGAATATATGATATAATTTGTGGAAAAGTTGCGCTCCTGCAGTTTTGACTCAGACATTATTTCCACTTATTATGGTCTTTGCTGCCAGTGTTTTCCAAAATGGCAAAATCAGAACTCAAGAAGAAAATATGAGTGAGGGACAACATGTACTCAGAGCAGCCTGAGGGTTTATTTTGGGCTGTAAAACAGGGACACTTCAGCAAAATTTAAGTACATAATATTATGTGACAAATCTCAAACCAGGACAGGGAGTGTGCCACAAAATTTTACTTTAGCACCAATTAAATGTAATTTAAAGGTAATGGTAGAAGACTAAAAGATTCAAAAAATCCAGAAAAGATTGCGGGAGTGTGAGAAAGCCAGTGTTTTTCCCCTTTATAGCAATCACATAATAAATAATTGGGATAATTTTTCTTCTTTTCTATAAACATAGCTACCTCCTCTATTCCAATTTGAAAGTGTTACATTTGACTGAGATAGCTTACATTGGTCATTCCACCAGGGTTCCTGACTAACAGTCAGAGCCACTGGTGTATACCATGCCTTTTCCTGCTCACTGGCTACTGCCTAGGGGCAGCAGCAGTTCTCTGCAATCACCATCTGCCTTTCCACCTTTTCTACATCTTTATAGCTTTTTAAGGCAGCTGGAGACCTTCTCATCCTTTAAGGTTAACCCAATGTAAATAATGACAGCACAGAGAAGCGACTGCATCTTTGCTATGGAGAAAAATCTACATCTTCTCCATAAAAAGGCAGGTCTCATCTTTATCCAGAAGGGAGTTTGCTTGTGAAAAGGTCTTGAAATTCTTCTTTCTATAGCAACTGATTTTTATCTACATTTTAAAAAAACACAACCCAAACCTAACAAAACCCACAAACATAATCCCTCACCAAATACATTTTATGTAAGGAACACTGCAATTTGACTGTGATAAAGTTTCATATAAGTGTGTTAAACTGAATTGATGGAAAGGCAGATGAAGTACAATAGCATTTCCTTCTTAAATAGAGCTACATATAATGAGAAAACTAGTTAACAGGAAGTTAAAAAGGAGCAACTAGAAGACAAATTTTTATAGCTCACATGGAGAAAGTTTAAAACCACCACATCTGAGGATTGCAGCTAATGAACAGTGCTAATTAAACAGAACCATTCAATGAAAACAGAACCATTCAATGAAAATCCAACCACAAAATAAAAAGGATTCAGCTTCATGAAACAGCCAAATTAAAGACGAAAGTAGCTCTTAAAAATACATCTTCCCAAATAGATGGAAGTCATATATAGTTGGAGGAAATAGAAAAGGCATAAAAGCTACCAAAGGAAGAGCAAAGAATACTAAATATGGAAAAAATGATAGAATTTTGGGAAGGTGTGAAGAGGCAACTGTCAGAGAATTTACTTTGTTCACAAATTATCAAGATGCATCAGGAATTCCTAAAGAATTGTTAAGCAGCTTGAAGGAAAGTAATCTGAAATCTTGGCATTATATTCTATGATAGAGGAATTGTTTTGGATACTTGATGAGAGCAGACAAGACATCAACATGCTGCTTTGAATGATACATATTTTGAACAGTGTCTAGATCTGGTCTTTCCTTACAGTTGAACTGGAACTGAAGTAGGTAAAGTAGATCTAGGAAAGGTATAGAGAAGAACAAGGATAATCAGAAATTTGAAACAATTCTTCCATGTAAAGCAACAATGAAGGACTTTTCAGCTTGGAAAGGAAAGATCTATAAAAGTATGAACAATGAAGTAATAAAAAGGAAAACTGTAGAGCTTTGCTCCGTATATACAAGTGTGGAGATGTGGAAGTTTCAAAGCAATAAAAATAAATAGTTTTTAAAAGTACCTTTCCCAAACTTAAATATGTACATAACTCAATGGTTGGTAGATCATACTGAGGAGACAAAAATTCCATGTGAGTTCAAAAACAATCAAGCAAAATTGGCTAAGAACCAAACAGATTCACAGGGTAGAATCTCTACTAATGAAACATGCCAGTCTGCATCAACACATCAGTTCAGGATGTCCATGAACTTACAGAGGTAGGGGAAGTATAGCAGGGGAAATACAGAAACCAGAGTATGTTAATAGACGAAACGGTCTCTAAAACCACATTTTATGTTCCTTATGAAATTGTCCATTTCTTTATCCTTAACAACAGCAGAACATTTAGTGATCAACACTTATGTTCTCCTGTATATTTGTAGTTCAATAACACATCACTAACAATTTTGGTGTCTATGCAGAATTTTTGGATGTTGCCAAGATTGGAATGTTGGATGGTGAATTAGATACTGATGGCTTTCCTGTCTTTCACCCTTTCCTTCCTACTTGTCTTCGACCATGTTTTGCCAAAAAGGGAGATTTCATTCCTTGAATAAAAATGATGATTCATTTACCCTCTTGTTCATTTAACCTCTTGATTTTGACTTGTTCTTTGCTTTTTTTTCTGTAGTTTTTGATCTAAATGTGTGTTTTCTCTTAATTTTCTTTCCTACATGATTCAGTTTCACATCTGATTCAGTTTACTTCCCTGAGTAGAAGGCTTGCTTTGGAATCTAGCTGAGGTAGCCTGTTACAGCCTCTTCCAGCAGGAGCACAGAGCCATGCTCAATACATAATGGTTAGTACTGATTGATCTGTTGCTGCCTCAGCACAGACCTTTTACAGAGACCTGTTTTCCACTGTTAACCTACATGCAGCTGGATCAGTTCTGCATCTAAAGAAACACGGATTTGTGCTCATAAAGTGAGAGAGATTATCTTTTAGCTCTTTGGTGTGCTCACTGCCTAACAGACTTAGCCTTGGACCTCAGACTACCAAAACTTATGTAATCACAGAGGAAGCAGAGAGCCCTCCACCGAGGAGATGGAATGTGTACCTTCCCATCAGCACTAAACCTTTCCCCCCTGCTCGCCTTACCCCTCATCCTTTGGTGGGGTTTGCACGCTGAGTTTGAAGTGCTCTTTGACAGTCACCATTGCATTTTCTGGCCTGCATTGTAAATTCAGGAACTTACAACATTGGGCCATTTTCTGCTGACAACCTGATGGAAAATGAGCTCCTCCACATGGAAACAACTCTCAGGAGAACAAGTTCCTTCCAACTGGCTTCATATTTTGTTTACTAAAGCAGTTTGATTGTCTCTGAGTTATACTCACATATCTTGTAATTTTTCAGTACTGCTCCTATTACTTTTGGTAATTTCAAAGTTTTGGGCCAGGTTAAATTCTCCCCTGCCAACAATCATCCTTTGAATTCTCTTCTTATTAATACCATAAACCAATTTATATAATAGCATTCCCTCTAGGACATTTGCAAATGAACAACATTCAGTGAGCCTTCCTTCTACCACACAGAGCTGCTGTTTCCTCCTGTGTCTCAAATTATTATGAAATTTATCACATTCTACAGAAACACTTAGGTTTCATGAGTGAACTTTCAAGATCTTTCGTAAGTCTTCTAAATTATTACTGCGGAAAATGGGACTGGAATAAATCTTGTCCTGGATCATCCTTATGCACTAAGACAAGAGGAGTTCTACCTGACTGAACTGTTGTTTTCCTAAGACTGTAACAAACTGAGTAGGAGGAAGTTTTATATTGCCATTTATTAAAAGTTTTTCTTTATCTGCAGATCTTGTCTACAGAATAGGGACATCCCAGCTTGCATAAATTGCTGCCAGCCCTTATTTGATTCATTGTCTGTGTTCAGTCTTCCTGAAAAACAAAAATTGCTGTTATGATTATCACTTCCCCCTCCCACACCGATTTTGTAATGGAATCAAGCGTCTGCAGTCCAGAACCTCTTTCCTCCTACAGCTGAGCTGTGTGCAGCCCCTGGGTGCTCCTTTTGCTTACCTGTAGAAACAAGTTTGCTGCTCTGAACCCCAACAGGTTCTTGGTGTTTGCTGCAGAATCCCAGCTCCAGTGCCTTTCAGACACAGCTCTGAGCCTGGTGCTACAGAAAGCCTTTCTCTTGGCAACTCCCCTCCCTTACTTCAGGAAGGTAAAGTTCTCTTTAGTCATAAAGGGGATAGATACAGCTAGGACAGAAGTCCCAAATGGGCCAAACACCTAATTATTTTGCCCAAGCTGCATGTCTATGACAGTTTCAGAAAAGAGCCTTAGTACTTCTGGTCTCTGTGCTATTGAAAGCAGACTATGTGTTTGTCTGGATAACTTTTATATCTCCTTTGGCCTTGTCTTTTTTAGCCTCTTAGTTACTCAGAGGGACTTTACCAAGGTTTTTGTGTCTGGTCTTACAGATGTAACACAGGGCTCAAGGGAGATGACATATTTTGGATCTGGTTTAGACTTGGCTTCTCAGGGAAAAGTTACTGTTATGATTTTACTTTGTAACTCAATACCATTTTTATATTCAGCTCTGAACTCTGTAAATGTTAAGGAGCAAAGATTTCCTATTTCCCCAAGAGGTGCAACATAATTTTATGAACATTGAAGGTAAAGAATAAAGCAGTGAAAAGAATTTATTGACAAAGTCCATCTTAACCTGGACTCTCTCTGCTGATTTAATCACTAGACAAAGTATATATATCTCTTTCACCCTGTAAGTACCTTTCAGTCATCTGAAAAATCTTCTAGCATGTTATGCAGACTCCAGGAGGGAGAAGGAGAGATGTACTGCAAATTCTCTGTGGTCTGGATAGATGAGCCTTTGACTTCTCTATAGTGCTCACAAAGGTCTTCTGCACTGTATCACTTCACTGCACATGGAGTGTACATTCTAGATTCAACAAGAATTAGATAAAATATCTAGTTTATGATTTAGCTGCATTAGAATTGTCCACCTTACGTGCCACTTCATAGGCCTTATTTTTATGTATGTTGTTGAAAAGCACAGAGTTATAAAAGAGTGGCACTAGTTTTGTACAACATCTTCATCAGTGATCTGAGCAAGGACATGCCCAGGGAAATTTGTATGTTTGCACCTGATTTTAAACTTTTTTTTTGGATTATCTGATACCCCATTGGTAGTGAGGAAGATGAGAAAGACCTCACCAAACAGAGAGAAAGGGGAAGTAGGAGGAGGTGATTTTCAACTCAGCAGTGTTGCAAACACAGGGTTAGGCACCAAAGGAACAGCAGTCTAGTCCACATCCACATTCTGCTGAGCCTGGAACAGGCACACGGAACCCTTGCTCCCTGCTGCTGCCCTGCCAGCCTTGCTGATCTGAGTGATGGAAGGACAGGTTCTCCTGGCCCTGTAAACACCCCATAACACTGAGAGCAGCTCTCAGGGCTGCCCTGACAGTCAGTGTCCTAGTGGGACCCCATCCAGGCTTTCCTCCTGGGATGCTGTAGCACCAGAGATTGAAGTCCAGTCCACACAAAAATGTGTCTTCTCACATACCCTGTCATGTCCACACTGTGCAGTTTTACCATTATAATTTCTTTTTGCAGGAGAATGCACAAGTGTTATACATACTGGGTTGATTCATCTTACCTTACAAATATTATTGCAGAGCCCTAAAGCCAGTCAAGTGTCTATGCAGAGTACAACATAACATAAAAGCACACCAAAAAAGAATGAATTTTAGACTACTTAGAGGGTTAAAAAATGTCAGACAAAAAAATATGAGATGCTGTATTGCAAGAAAGAGATGTACTAAACACACATTTACCTCTTTTGGCAGACAGACAGACAACAGAAAAATCATCAGAGACTGTCAACAGTTCATTTTTCATAATAATGGCAGTGATCTTATTTTATTAAATTGCCTTGTCCCTCAGATTCTAATAGATCTTCTTTGAATATAAATTCAAATGACTTGCCAGATGATATTAGTATATTGTTTGATGTTGTTACCAAGTTATTTTTTGTACCTTGTAAATAATGTTCTCTCTCTTTCAATGCCCCCTGTATGAGATCAATTCATAGTGCAATTTGCTTAGCTTTTTCCTTGGATGGCTGATAGCAATCAGGCACTTTGAACAATCTATGTAGGTCATTGCAAAGCTAATTAATCCTGCTTTTCAGGCTGGAAATTATTTTCAAGGAAATGTGTTCTAAAACAGCTGTCCCAATGATTTTAAATAGGTTCTAATAATATGCACATTTAGTGCCTTACCAGTACTTCTAAAAAATAAAATTGATTGAGATTCACTGACAAGACTGAAACAGAAAGTGGAGGGTTACAATTCTGCCTATGTATTTCCTGAGCAAAGGAAGGAAAATTGCAAAGATAATCAGTTTCTGAATGAGCAGTATAAAAGAAAACCAGTAAAACAAGGGAGCAAAGGAAGATAGAACTGGCTTGGTATTTTCTTCCTAGAGGGAAGCATTTGAACCTTAGAAATTTAAGGAGGAATTATGTCAATGCAATAGCTTTGCCAGGCTCAACATGGGAGTTTCTTCATCTGTCAAATGCTTTTCCTGGTGTATCTGACTAAATTTTAAAGGTCTCTGGATTCAGAAAGCTATAGAGTTTCTGTTGGATTTTTGGTTTATGCTGGTACTGGACCACCACTTTTTTTTTTCCATTTTTCTGTGAAGAGCCTTTTTTTTCCTCAAAGAATTGTGCAGAGTGGCAAAAGAGAAATTAATCTGTGAAATCCCTCACATGGTTGCTGCAAAACTGTCTCTCTCTGTCTGCTAAGGTGACAGTGGCAGCCTTGCCAAACCCAGTATTGGTTGCAGTTGCTTGTTGATATAAGACAACTGAGAGCCAAATTTCATGCATGCAACAGCAACAAGCTGCTTACCTGTACAATTCACTTGAGTTAATTTTTTAGCAGATGCATCAGGGAGAGCAATCAAAGGATTAAATGTGGTCATCAACACTTTAATACATTAGACAACCATGCTAAGAACCAGGATATTGCTCAGTCTGCAGTATCTCCAAAGCTCCTGGGGGTTGTGTTTCTCAAACTGTGCTTTATGCATCACTGGTGGAGTTTAATACACCAGCCTGTGAAATTTGAAAGAAACCACACATATTCCCTGTACTTCTAAGAAAACAGACTTTCATTTCGTAATAAATGAACATTCAAACTTTAGCCTAATTTTAAGTTGCTTGTAAATGAAGACAATTGTGGGAACACTGTAGACATGGTCTGTGTTTTTTCTTTTTCTGAAAACATCCTTACAGTAATTCAATTAAATGAAGTTAAGAAACACTGGCCTACAGAGTGGATCTTTAAAATCAAACTGTCAGCAGGAATTACAACACCTGGAAATAAAAGATGTATGTTTCTAGGTCAGACTGTCTGCAGTGTTGGATTCACAGATGAAAAATGAGGATAAAGAGATTTTATATAAAGCATGAAACATGTCTTTCCTGTCTTCTGACAGTGGCTCCCCCCCAAACTTTTTGTTGGGATTATGTTCCAAGCTCATAGGTAAACCCAATTCTGAATTCATTCCTTCCTTCTCTCTTCACAATATTGGCAAAGAGAGAAGAGAGGAAGAAAAATTCAGGGCTATTTCAAGCATCGGGCAACTCGAGATTTAATCACATTTTCCTTGAACTTTAACTTTCACAATTTGACCTGATAGAAGTTTGATTTCACTAGATAATTTTAGGAGGTAAATGAATCTTCTCAAAGTGTGAGAACATATCTGATTGAAAAAAAATTTTGATTGAAAAAATATTGTGGGCTCTTCTATCAGACAGTACTGGACTCTGTCCCTTGCTCCCCCATCCCTGATTCTGAGCCCTCAGTCCTCCTTCTCCAGAGCACATTCCTGATGGACACCTTCATCTTGTAGCTCCCTTCCATGTGCCATGAGTGCTGGTCCCCCTCCACATTCAGCCCTGATGGCTGGTGCTCCTGATGAAGGTGGAACCACATAAAGGGGCTTCTGCACCTTCACAGCTCTCCTCAGGCTAAATCTCTGCATGCCTGCCTGCATTCCTAAATCCCTCAGGTTTGTGAATCCAGGCTTCATGGTGTCATCCAACCTGTACTTACATTTAAAAGCCTAAGCCCATGAGGCAGACAGGGTTTGACACAGCTGCTGATGTTTCACCTTTTCTAGACAGGCTGGTTTATCCTCTCCGCCAGGTCACAAACTGGCATTGCACCTCTGCCATTCGCTCACTCTTTTGGGGGCTTCAGAGCTCCAGATTGGAAGGGATGCATCATCTTGCTTCTTCTTAGACTTGTGTCAGGTGACATAAGCAGTCTGAACATTTGATCCACAATTTACAAGAGACTTCATTAAATACAAGAAGTGTTAATCAAGGAGGGGGAAAAATCTCTAATAAGCATTTCAGCATTGCTAATTTGCACAGATGGTTGAATTGGAGGGAATATGCAGAAAGAAAAGATAGATCCTGAACATACTTTGAAACCATTTTTTCACCCAAATAGAAATAATTTTGTGAAGCAGCCAAATACAAAAAGTTTGCTGAGGCAGCAGCACAGAGGCTAGGTTCAGGCAGTAAACAATTGGGTGACATCATGATGGCAGCACACTATTAGAAAGATAATGAAAGTGTTTTAAAGAAACATAGCATAAAATGAAGTTTTGTAGCTCAAATCTCTGCTTTCTTCACTCAGCATAACCTTGCATTCAATTTCTAGCACACTATGTTTCAAACAAATGCTAGGGGTGAGCATACAATACTCTCATAAGGACAGAGAGAGCATAAATCACTTATCACCCTAAAATATGTATGATCCCTGAAAAACTACAGGCTGTTTGAAGGATTACAGTTATGTCTATTGAAATAAGTGATACCCAGACATGGGAAGGCTCCTAACTCTTTAAATTATATTTTAAATAGATAAATCTTGTTTTCTTCCTCTATCATAAGATTGGTGAAAGGAATATGATAAGGTGCTCATCTGTAAAACCACTGCAAAAACAATTTTTGTCAACTGTAAACACAAATTCATTAATTACACTTAGAAATGAAAGACTGAGAAAGTCATCCTGGTCTTAGATGTTGTCCCTGTGCTAATCCACGAGCCATATCTTAAGTGATGCCAAAATCTGATCTACCTACATCTAAAAAATAGTTTGGGACTTTTTTTCTGCTTTTTGAAAGCATTAGGACATATGTATGAGTTACACAAAATAATATTCCCATTTATTTAAAAATCATGGTTGCCTCAGGTGACAATTAATTCAAAAGTTTTTTGCATCTATTGAGGAAGATGCAGACTGATTTCTGCAGTAGCCTAACAAGCAGGATAGGTGGACTTGGCAAAAGGGATACAGAATTCTTAAACTGCAAAGTAGCTGCAGTTTGAGTTTGTTACATTACTAAGAGATTGCAATCAGTTCTTAAGGCTTTAAGGTTAATATATGATTTAGTGAATATTCCAATGTGAGTACACTTGGTTATACATGGATTTATGTGCAAACACACACACACTCTTCTAACTATAAAGAATTGATTCATGCATTGAGCTTTTTAATCATCAGAACCAGTGATAATTGCAAGCATTCTAAAGCATATGCTAGCATGATTCCATTGTAATCTTAGAGGGGAAAGTCTCATCTTTTGCAAAGGCAGAAGCAAAATTTTGAATGGCATCCCTAAACTAGAGTTTGCCGTACTATAAAAATTATTAGCAACGAGCTAGTAATTGTTTTCTATCTATTAAGTGGGACTGTTTAGTTTAACAGGAAACACAATTAAAGCTCCTTCAATGCTTTTGGTGTATTCCTGGAGCACAGACCTGGAAACTATAGGTCAGATACCACATTGTTTGAATGAACTCTCAGTCTGGCAACAGGACAGACATTTTCTGCTTCTTTAATGTGACCCTTGGAACATGCTTTAAAAGGATACTGGAATAGAAAATGGGAGTTCATTGTGTAGGCGAGAAAAAGCAGAGAATTACAAATGTGGTGAATGACAAAGGAGATTGTGGTGTAGGTAGAAGTCAGGCAGTGTATCTGACTGGATACTTCTGTTTTTCTGTCTCCTCTCTACCTGCTGAGAAACTGGCCCATATCTCAGTATAAATCATATTTTCTGTCCTTCAAAGCTGTGTAAAAAGCATTTGTGTCATGTAAATTATTATAGCTGTGCATTTAATGTACTTTTAACTTCAGGTGATACTATTTGCAAAGAGAAGAAGGAATGAAAAGTTACAAATAATGAGCAAGTATCTCATGAGCAATTCTAGTATCCCTATTGCAACGAATAATTTCAGCAACTGGACTGTTTGCAGAAATATTTCTTTTTAGTAGGTATTAGAAAATGTCCATGGAAAATGAGTCAGAAGAGTCATTATCTTCACCACAGACCCCCCTTACAGAATTAGTTTCAGCTTTCTGAGAGAAAAAAAAGGCCATGTGACTTAGTCATCCCACCAAAATTACTGGAGAAACTGGATTTTAAATACTGATATCACACACTAAACCATTAGTGAGCAATCTATAAAACAAAATAGGTCTGGGAATACTTGCAGGCGCTGTAATGCAACCCACACTCTTAATTCTCTCCATCTCTTTTATTCTTTTATTGCATATATTAAACTGAATGGATAATTTAAGCAATTAAAAGGCAAAATAATTTTCCTGGCCTAAGAAATTACATTGGTTTCATTAGGCTTGTTAAGTTTTATATAAAAATTCTGGTTTTTAGTATTAGTGTAATACAGAAGGGGTTACAATGGATTAGAAGGGCTAACATGAAATCTCCAAAAGATTAAAATGTTTACTACTTGACAAAGGCATACATAATCAAGCTGGCACCTCCTTACTACAAATGCATGTTTGAAAGTTTAGGTTTGGATAGGTTTTAAAGGATTACTTTTATTAAAATATCTCAGGTTGCTAGAAATAGACCTCATGGTAGACAAACAGTAAACAAGGTCACATACTTCCTACCTGTTGAATAGGGAAAAGCATGCCAGATTTCTTTGCCAAAAATCCCCTTTTGTGCCTTTGTTCTGAATAAACCCAAGGCAGCTCATTGGCAGAGCCTCTCTGCTTCCTGCACCCCCTCCCACTCCAGGCTTAAGATTCCATTTCTAGAAGCAACAGATAATTGGGGATCTTTTGAAATCAACTATTGAGTTTTCTATTTTTAGCCACGCTAATAAGGATGAACTGAAATTCTTTCCAGAATTTCACCTCTTCAGCTTAGGAACGAGTAATCAAAATTTCTAATAATGCTTTGGTTTGTGTTTCATGTTAATGGCTGAAGTGCCTCAACAGCCTTGGGAAAGGAACAGCTTGCTTGTCTAATTGAAGCTGGCAATATTTCCACGTCTTATTTCAGCTGGTAGGTACTGTAGCAACCAAGGTCATGGAAGAAAATTTCAGCATATGGTAACAGCTGTGCCTGTGATTGCAATATTTTCTGCAGATGGTTTGTTCATCATTAGATAACAGTCATGATTATTGAGGGACTAATTGGATTTTCAAAGAGCTAATCTTAGAGGATGGAAGAATTACAATAGAGAAGTTTGGTGTAGTTTAGGGAGTCTCTTTATTCAGCTCCTTCCCAACTCTCAAGTTTTTCTTAAATTAAAGAAGGTATTTCCTTTCTTTATTTGCTCTCTGCCAAACAATTTCACCTGCTAGAGAAGCAGTCGCCTCAGATCTTCTAAATACTAATGTCATCTTTCTGCCATGTATGGTGCCACCACCAAAAAGCTGAATTTTGTTTATAACATTTAAATGCCTGGTATTCTGTACAGTTCAGCATGTCAGAATCCTTACTCAGGACAGCCTTGCACATGTTTGTACAAGGTCAAGGAAATCAGATTAGCAAATTAATGAATTACAGTACATGAAGAACCAAGCATTGTTCTTTACTTTTAATCATCAACAAGGCACTTTTTCCAAGTCACAGCTCTAAACATGTTTATGTCCAAAAGAAAAAAGGAAGGAAAAATCCACAGCTATGAGACTGGTGCAGATTTTAATAATCCCAGAGTTATCAGAGGGGGAGTTATGGTATGAGAAGTCAAGGACAGAGGTAATTGGCATGAATGAGTGTTTTAAGATCAAACAGAATTGTTCTTCTGATCATGTGACCAAAATTCCTTCCTGGGAGATGGTGTCTTAACCAAAATAGGTGTCTTAAAATGCCTTTGTGTTTTGTCAGGCTAGGGCCATATGACTCTTAAATTGATTTAGGAGGAGTACCTGAAGACCAGAGTACTACACAGGATCACAGATAGCAGAATCCTTTCCTTAGAGGATGTGTCTTGAACTCCAATACCAGCATTTTGTCTAACAACAGCTCAAATAGCAGTATCAGGTTTTCATAAAGATTTGGGGCCACTCAGTACCATCCTGTATTTAACAATGCATTAATATTTAAGTATACAGTCTTGAAGACTTTTAGCCCATGATAGTTCCTGGATGTGGGCTATTAGCTACAAAAACTCATCTACAAGTCTTCACTTCAGCAATTAAACAAAAGTACTATTTAGTCTTGCTGGATTTCTACATTAAAATCTGCTTTTTTAATTCCTTTCTCTGGAAATATGTATTCTTTTGTTTCAGCTCAACCACAAAAAAGGCTAGACTGAAAGAATACTGATGTCTTACATAATAGAATTTTTTCTCTATCTGATCTTTATTCTTTCTCGGCTGATTTTGCAAGTCATTTGAGGACACCTTAAAGTTACAGTGCTCTAAGAGATTGATACAGTGGCCACAGCTCCAATGTTATGCCTGGGGTCTGTGTAATATTAGCAAATACAAGGCATGACTACTGCATCTCTTTTGAACATGTTATGATCAGCATGTTGTGGCTCATTCAGCCACATGCATAAAGTTTTACTCTGGTAATTACTGAATGATTATTATGCTCTGGTCAGTTTAAAGACATGATAGGCTGGGATCCACTGTGGGAAGAAAAGGTAATATTCCATTCTTTAATCCCCTTCTAATGGCAGTAAAACTTTGCTGGGCTTTGATTTCATTGAGATATGGAAAAGAATGGGAGACAAGCTAGAGAATGGAATAAAACCATACTAAGAACAACACTCTTAGAGGAGAGACAGGAGAAATTGGCTGTCAGGTTAAAACTTTGAGATCTGTACCTGAACAGCAAGTAAACAACAAAGAAGGACAGGGACTTATAACCAAAATATATATTTAGGTTGGAATAAAAACCTTAATTCCTCAGCACAGCTGACCAATATAGACCCTCCTCAGAGACAGGGAGAGCAGGTACCCAGGGAGATGCACTGGTGAAGATATTGATGTTCTTAGCCTAAGCTGCAGTTGTAGAAAGCCAGGTCTGAACACAGAGATATTACACAGGGCTCTTCTTTCAAACCCACTTCTACGGATTTTATGAATTAACATCACTTGACATTTGAAACATATTTTTAGGAATAATACATGAGGATACAAAAGGAAATTATTAGAACAAGGGATAAAATTAAGAACTGAGAGTTGTACTCCACAGTTACTTTAAGCAGATTATGGAAACTCTGTTTCTCAATTTACTGATCTTGTACAATAAGGATAATCTTTATCCACAGGGTTTTGTGAATGGAATTTATGAAGTGCTTTGAGGGTTTCTCCATGAAAGTCCTATAATCTGGAATTGAAAAGCTTTATTAAAATGTTTTAGTGAGTCTAAGAAGCAAGTAAAGCAAACATTAAAGCTGCAAAATTATGATTTAAAGCATCCACGTAGACTCATTAATATGCTGAAAGTATTCTGAAGCAGTAGTTACAATGCACTAGTGTACATGGATGTCTGTAGGACTTCATGAAGTCATAACCAGCCCTAGCACTTTACCACACTGGACTTTCCTCTTTTTTAAAATATGTACTTAGAAATTGAATATGTAATTAGAAAGTTTATTAAAATGCAATGCATTCAGCAATGTAAATACTGAGTATCTTTTCTATTTAATGTCTCATTCTTCTATGACAGTATCATCATATTTAGCACTGATGAACTTTAAATTATCTTGAAAGATACAAAACCCTAAGTGTCTTAAGTAATTAATATAATTTACTTTATAAGATTTAAAACTTGCAAAAAAGGTGCTACCAGTGTAACAGCTTATTATTTTGTGTTCCTGTTTTACAACATAGATAATTCTTATTGAAGATGCTTTGTATATTATGCCTATCAGTTGTGTGCTAGCTAGTTTGCTGAAAAACCAAACTGACACATTTTGCAAAACTCCCTTCTTTGAATCTTAATATAAACAATTAACAAGCTATAGTGTCTAAGCATTGTGTGAAGAATTACAGGGATAAAAAATCCATTGCCACACTAGGAACTTTTCTTCAGAGGTTACTTGCTTCATTTACAAGAAAAATGAAAATAGATTCCTGTGCATTCATCTGACTACATTTTCCAATTTCTGAGCAATTATGATTTTTTCTGCCCACCACCTCATGCAAGTACTGAGCACCACTGTGCCACTACACCTTGTGAGATAGCCCTGTGTTCCCAGAAGCTCACCCCGTGTCCTCTCTGCCAGTTCATGTGAGCCAGTTTCTGCAGCCTTGTAGCCATGGCAGCTCCTGGTAGGCCTGAGAAAACAAGTCCTTGCAGAGGGCAGGATAAAGTCACATGGATTCAGCATACTATTAACTTAGTTATCCTGCAGCAGGTGGGAACCAACCTCTACCTCTCTGGTTGTGAAAGAGGACAAAAATCTTCCCTGCCCTGGGGATACAGGCTCTATTTCTACAGCTCTCACCCATGGATAAGGTGAAAAGGACCAGGCATCCTGCTGGACAGTAAACTGAACATGCCTTTGCCACAGAAAAGGCTGACAATATCCTGAGCTGCATTACAGTGCCAGGCTGAGGGAGGTGACCCTTGCCCTCTATAGTATTTGCAGGGCCCCCCAACAAAGGAGGGGAAATGATGCATCTGACTCCATCTTATCAGAAGGCTCATTATACTATGTTATTTTATACTATATTACACTATAATACATTACATCTAAACTGAATCTGCCAAGCACTCAACTCTGCACACAGCAGCCCAGAATCTCATGACTGTCAGCTGACAGACCCGCCTCACACACACACTTGGCCCTAATAGGCCCAGGAAACAAAACACCATCACTTTGGGTAAACAATTTCCATATTGCGTTCTACTTTTGCACAAACACAGGCACAGCAAATGAGATAACAATATTCTTGGGAAGAATTGTGCCTTGCTTTGCTCTGTGAAGAGAAATGTGGGGCTACACCCCTCTGCTCAGCACTGGTGAGGCCCCACTTGGAGTGCTGTATCCAATTAAGGGTTCCTCAGTACAAGAGGGACATGGACATGCTGGAAAGAGGTCAAGAAAGGACCACAAAGATGATTAAAGGTTTAGAGCATCTCTGTTATGAGAAAAGGCTGTTCAGCCTGGAGAAGAGGAGGTTTGAGGGGGATCTTATCAATCTATATAAATGCTTGAAGGATGGTACAGAGAAGACACTGCCAGGCTCTTTTCATTGGGCGGTGACAAGATAAGAAAGAAGGAACACTTTTTACAGTGGGATGGCTGCACACTGGTACAGGAAGTAAAGGATTCTCCCATCTTGGAGGTATTAAAAGTCTCATTGGACATGGTTTAATAGGAGCCCTGCTTGAGCAGGGAGGTTGAACCAGATGAACTCCAGAGGGTCCTTCCACTCTCAGCCATTCTGTGATCTCTGTTCTGTGATTTTAATACAGATTTTCTGGCACAGACGAGAATTTGTCAACAAGCTTTTGAAGAGCTCTAGAAATGGTGTGCGAAGTTCTAAATGTTTGTTGTTGGATATACTCAATAATGTAACTAAAACCTTCAAATCAATAAAACCTTCAAACCAATAAAACCTCAACCTAAGAAATTGCTGAAACCACAGACGGGAGAAAGAAGGAAAGGAACTTTGCAAACAATTAATTCCCCTCATGTTAAAGGGAGAAATACAGGTTTACCAAAGCTCAGCTGAGTATTTTGGTGATCTCCTTCAATAGCTTCTTCTGTGGCTCTTAAACCAGATTTTAAATGAGCAAGGAATAGAAATCCCTCATAATACTCATTCTAAAATTAGAAACAAGGCTTAAGAACATGTTTCCACATCTAATGCACAGCCAGAGTATTTCATTATAGCAATCACAAAACATTTGAAGAGAGAGTGATTTGGGCCAGTGTTGAGCTAATTGAGGTGGAGTGCAGAACTTAGGAAATACTTGTTCCTTTTTCCTGCTGCTAAAATTAGAAAATCTTGGCATATTTTCAGGTCACAGACCAATTTGTGTCTTTGTTAGGTGTCCAAATGCATGAAATTGTACCAACACAAAAACAGTAAGAGTGAGAGAAGGATCCAAATTTAAAAGGAGAGATGGATCAAAGATACACTATCGAAATCATATCAAAGCTTCTTAGACCATGTCGAAAAAATAAGAGACAGGCAAAACAATTTTCAGTCAAAATTATCTGAGACTTCTGTAAGACAAATGTTTCTGTGAGAATAGTTCAAGTTATCTGAATAGGAACTTTTGAAGCTGTTTCAAATTCTGATAATTAAATATTTCTTTTGCCCAAATTAACCTGTTTCTCACCCCTGTCCTGGGTACCTTCAATCTGCTCCACAATACTTAATTCCAATAAGGTGTTTTATTTCATTTTCCTCTAGGCCAATTTCCCCATAAGGGCTGCAGCTCTATTTATCTTTTTGCTGTATTAATCAACAGTGCTTTACCACAATATCATTTTCTCTGCTGAAGTGCAGTTTGGCCCTACTTTACAGGTTTCTCCTCATTCTTCATTAGAGGTTAGAGGTTTTCTTTCTGTAGGAAATATCCAGATTACTTCTGAACCTTGTGGCACAACCTGGAGTCACATGGCTGGTGCATGGCTGGAGATCTGTCCTGAGCTAACTGAGCACTGTGTACCAGACCTTCAAGCCAAAAAAGTAATTTGCAAAACACAGTTTACTGTTTAAATGAATCTAATTTTTTTGCATTTCATCTTTTCCAATGAAGTCTGGAACAACTTCCCATGGAACAGGACTTCCTACTCTTACTCAGTTCTAATTTGGATCATGTGTGCCTAGAAAAATAAGTGAAAAAAAGGTTTTGGGGTGACTTTTTTGCTGTTTCAGCTCTAGTGCATGCACAGCTAGCGCAGGATGCTGGTAGATGGGAACAGGATGAAACAGCCTCTTGGTCAGCCCACGGGGACAAATAAGATGATCTGTGTTTACTGAGCTGCAGGACACCTCAGGTCTATGGCAGTGCTCAGCTTCTTTCTTGTTCCTGGTGCTGTGTGTGTCTCAGTCTGCAGCCCCAAATGGGTCTGAGCAATGGAAAGTCTCTGTTGTAGCATGGGAGCTGTGAGCTCATCCTCTCACCTTTGCTGCAACTATTCCCTTTGTGTGAAAAGTTTTTTGAGGATATGGGTAGTAGTGCAATTAGCAGCTACACCCAAGACAACAAGGAAGAGTCTGTGCACCAGTCCTGTGCTTCCTGTGGAATCTCAACAGGAGGGGGGAATAATCTCCCACAGACCACCCCAAATCATCAAACCAGTAGGAACTGTACTTGCCATGCCAAGAGCCAGGCATCAAAGCTCAAGTGCTTACATATTCTATTAAGTGTTTTAATATTAGAGCAGGGAGACCAGAAAAACTGCAACCTTTTGGTTCCCTGAGGTCTCCTAAGGAAGGCCATGAGGGACAAAACACTGTATTTTTTCTTTTCTTTTCTACAATATTAAACCACTTAATAGAATATGTAAGCTCTTGAGCTTTGATGCTTGGTTCTTGGCATGCCAGAGGCTTTGTTACATGTTTCTACAGTAATTGAAAGAAATATCCATCTGTAGCAATTTCATTTTTTAGCAAGCAGAACAGATTCTTGGGAGGTAGGAGCTGCAAACATATGAAACGGAATAAAATAGTTTCTATCGAGCTCAATTCTCTTAGTTCTGCTTTTGAGGAAACAATCACAGAGGAGTGTTATAGAGGAGCCCTGGAACCAGAGCTGACATATTCGCAATCTTGGTTCAAACAATGCTGCCTGCAGCCAGCCCTGGGGATGCTTACAAACCTGCCACACCATGTCAGCAGGCAGGGCTGGGGTTGTGCCACCAGACTCTGGGTGCAAGACAGCAGCTCCAATTATCCAGCTCAGACTTGTGAGTCACAACAACTGTTAACCAAATCTCACCCACCTTATCATGGTTCATCTTCCCCTCTTCTTATCCTTTACTCTGTTATGGCTATATGATTTTGGGACAGTGATTTGTCTCCTGCCCTGTTTGCTCACATTGTGTCACAATGGGACCCTGATCTTGGTCCAGAAATACAGATGACGCTACATTACAGCTGAAAAGCAACAGTCACAGGACAGCTATTCAAAAATCAATTAAAAAATTGGAAAATGGGATATCCTACAAGCAGGGGCGACCTTGGGGGAGTAGGATAAAAGTGAAATGGAACCAAGAAAGAACTTAGGAGAAATTTGTAAAGCCAGAACTTTGTAGACGCTTGGCAAGGTGCTGAACAGGGAAAATTTCTTTGAATAGCGGAGAATCAAGTTTCCACAGTGAGGTTTGTTATGGCCTTTGAGAGCTCAGAATTTTACAGCTTCAGCAGATGGACTTCACCCAGGTAATATGTTATTTTTTTGGAACCTAAGATGTGTGGTTAGCAGCACCCCCACCAACATCCTTCATTTCTGAAGTTGGCACTGTTTAGGGGATTGGCAACCAATTGCCTACGATGCATGCTCACAGCACTGTGACATCCTGACACAGAAAATCTCACCACTCTGGAGTGCTTCAGTAATACTACTTCCAATCTAAAGGCACAGAACTCCCCAAAAGTAAGGTTCATGCACTATCTTACCTTTCTGCTGAAAAGCAGCAGGGATTTGTTTGCTTTTGTTTGCCCTACACTAGTCTCATCTGAAATGTGTAGCTGCAGAGAAGAATTACAGTGAGATTCCTTTTCTTTCTGCCAGGTATTAGAGTGAGCTCAGCTGTGCATTTAGCTGGTCTCTCCAGGTAGCTGAGCACCTCAGGGCAAAGAGAGGTGCTGTAAGGCCAGCCTGTGAAATACATGAGATTTTAATTTACATTATGAACATCATAAGACTTTGACTTTACAGCAGCCTCTAGAGAGCAAAGCCAGAGTATCTTTTCTAGGCAGGGATGATCCCAGCAATGTCAATTGAAATGTCAATTCAGAGCAAGTTGTTCTGCACAGTTCCTCATACTCTTTTATTATTTTATTGATCTAGTGAAAAAAATAGAATGGTAGAATTGGTTGGGTTGGAATGGCCCTTAAAGATAATTGTGTTCCAAACCCTTTGCCAGGGGCAGAGACACCTTCTGCTAGACCAGGTGCTCAAAGTCCCATTCAACCTGGCCATGAACACATCCAGGGGTGGAACATTCTGGGCTCCTCTGGGCAATCTGTTCCAGTGCCTCACCACCCTCAGGAAAGTGCTTGAGCATTTTATATAGCTGACATCCAGCCTGCAGTTGTCAATGCCACCAGAGAAATCACTGCAGAGCAGTACCATCCCCCCAACTACCACAGCTTGATGACAAGGATGTTTAGACTTCCTTTCCTTATAATCTGCACCCCCACAATGACAAAACAAACAAATAAAAGAGAAAAATATTACCTCTAATCTGCAAAATGTAGGTTTATAATGTTCCATTACTCTGACAAACAGAAATCTACTTGCAGAACAGACTAAATGCATTTTTAAACCAAACGGCCTTTGCTTGCCATCTCCTTTGGGGCACAACCCTTTTTCCAGGCTGTTCTCATCCACTCCAAATCCAAAGGGCCCACTCCAGTCTTTCTCTCCCCATGGAGGTCTGGCTGCTGTCTCTCACTGCCTCCTCAGCAGTCTGTTTGCAGGGTAAGTTCTTGGCTATTTGCTGCAACTCCTGTCTGCTCCCTTGCCTTGCCCTCCTGTCCCCTCCAGGCACAACCTCTCCACTTTCACCTGAAGGGCCTCCCTGACCCAGTGCCTCTCCTCACAGGACACAACAAAAAAGGAAAACAAGCAAATTAATCATTTCACAGGTGTCTTATAGCAAAGTGTCAGTGCTGACTAAAAAAGATTTGAGAATAGCTGTAAGTGTTCTGGCGAAAAGGAAAAAAAAAGTAGAATGTGATCCTTGATAAAATGATGGAGGTCAGCAAACTGCAGCTAAAAATGGAGATAGCAATAAGATAAACACCAGATGTTTTTTAAATCCTTCTGAAGCAATGTACGAGGTGAATTTCAGGTGTTTAAGAGGACATATGCAAAGTTCTTGGAAAACACACTGCTGTAAAGGAATATTAGAGGAAGAAGGAATATATATGGTTGTTGCCAGCCAGGATAAATTATTATTAATGTTTGCAATGGATGCCCAAATAGCAGGCACCAGAACAGTGCAATGGTTTGGCCTCAAAATGCCTCTAGACACCAAACTTTTTCACATAGCAAGATGTAAAAGGTCCAGTTTCTGTGTTTTGCATTAGTAGGGGGGAAGTGAATAGAGAAAGCTGACAGCTGCCAGATGGCACAGATAGCTCCACATTACCAAGTACATAAGTTTATGACAGAAGACTTGCAGTTTTGCAAGAGCTCAGCCTTCAGAAAGTACACCTAAAAGTTCATCTATTGTATAAATCAGGGTGACTGAACAAGGTTTTCAGCTTCCTCTGGAATACTCTTTATCTCTGGAATTTCGGGCCATCAGCTTCAATCCCTTGCTTCAGTGAATTCTGAATGCCACATTACTGCCCTTCAATCCCCTCTCCCGGCTCCTGCAGTCCTCACAGCATCTCTTCAGGAGGTGTTGGAACTGCTTAGGGCTTACCTTGGTGGCTGTTTCTCCTTGTATCCTTTTCTCACATGTATGAATTCCTGATACCACCCAGGGCTGCCCTGAAAATGAAAATGCTGAACTGCCAATCCTGTAAAATGTGTTGGGTCACAGGAAAAGACACAGGATGTTGTTTTTTAATCTTGCTATCAGTTCATGGGATTTCTAATTTCATGCAGATTCCAGAGACAAATAGGAATATTTAAACTAGTCCCTTTACAAGGTACACTGAACTAATCTTAAGTAAAAGATGACAGATTCAAGGCTGAAGACTTCTGCGACCAGCTACAAGTGAAGATCCACAAATGTAACAGGGGAATGTAGTTTATCTGCATGCATCCTCCTTTCTGGGCATTTCTGCATGTAATTCTGCTCACCTGACTAGCTAGAGGACAAAATTTTATTGCTGCAAGTCATATTTCTTTTTTTGTAGAACCGGACAGAAGTAAAAGACTCTACATGCTGGTTAGTAGTAAGATGGGATAAGATGGAACCAGAAAATTTCCCCTCACATATAAAATCCACATATCCTTTAAAAAAGTCTGTAGTCTGGACACTTGTGCCCTTTTTGCTCTGGCTAAGTTTGTCCCAGTTGTTCTCCAGGTATGTGCGCATATGAAAAGAGTTTCAGCTCTGGGTTGGTTTTGAAGTTTCAACAACACAAACAGGGAAATCTGTTCTGTGTCATCAGTATTAGGCACTGAATTTGTATGTCTGCAGTAATTGCCAAAAGATTTCTCACCCCAGCTTTGTTGTGATTCTGATGTTCTCTAAATGTCAGTGAAATCAGATAACCGCCCCTTCGCTAAATAATGTCTGTCCTCTCCCTCTGTCCAGGGGATGAACATATTGCCAGGGACTTTTAAATAGAATGAAAGATGGGGAGTGCTGAAACAGCCACATGTACTTCAAATTCTTCTTATAAGAGTGGTTGTCATTAGCACAGAGTATTTTTGTTCATTGCATATGTACATTTTCTAAATAAAATTCCCAGTACTATTGCCCCTTTCTCAAAAAACCATCAGGCACTCAAACCCAAAGTTATAGCAAAAGAAAATTTTTATCTCTTTAGAAGGCAAAATAAATCATTCTTTGGGAACACTGCCAATCAGAGACTTGCTGCGAATGAAAAAAATTACACAACTATCACTGTGTTTGGATCAATGACACCTGTTTCTAGGTAGATTCAGTGCAACTGTTATGTGTGCAGATGTACACACAGATGATGCTGTTATTTATAGAAGGGTTCACAGCCCATTAGAAACCATCTTGTAAAAAAGCTGACTTTAAAACCTCTGAAGATGCTTTTATGGGAGCTTCCAGATGCTTGGATAGTCAGCCAAATCTCTGGTCCACAAGAACAGGATGGAGATCTAAAAAAATCAGGTTGTGTTTTTAATTTTCTCCTGCAATATCTCTTGCATTTGGCACTGAAAGAAAACATAATAATTCAAGAGAACCAAAATCAGTCTGAGTTCAAAGGAAAGTTTCAGTTCAGTTTGTGGATGTCCAAACTGGCATCCTCTCCCTACAGGTGGTAAATGCAACTGATGTCTCTCATAATCTTTTCTATAAATAACATCAGCACAAAGGTTTGCAAGACAGGGTCCCAAGAGAATGAGAGTAGTTGATATTCTACTCTCATCTGAACGAATGCAGTCTCGTTACTGACCTTCCTTTCTGGTAGCATTGTTAAGACTTTACCTATTAGTAAAAGAAATTGATTTTTTTGTGTAATTTTATAGACTTATTCTAGAAGAAAGGAAGCACTATCTGGACTTGATCCTATATAAGGAACTGAAATTAATGAGTGGACAAAAGACAGGTGCAGAACTGAGTTCTGATTGTGCAGTGTTCATGTGCATATCCAGAGATGCAGATGTATTTCTACCGTATTTTCATCCATTTACTATTCAGTACCATGACATGTTTTCATATAGATGCTGTACCTGAGCTCACCCCCTCTTTTGTTCCTTCAATGACCTTCTACAGAGCTGTTAAGCAATGAAGAATGCTTTTTCTTCAGTAGTGCTCTGTTCCATCAACATTTGCTGCTTCCACGCAGTGAGAAATACATTTTCCTCCCAGCTTGCACAGTTTAAGTCTTATCACGTAGGTAGAAGCAGTCTATTGGCAGTCAAAACAGACATGTCTTACTTTGCATTTTTCATGATACCAATACCTGTGAACAGAAACTTCACAGATTTTCAGATTTAACTACTACTGGCTTAGTTTACTTTAAATGATAAGTTGTGGGAAAAGAGAAAAGGATAACTGAATGTGAATATGAGAAAGAACCGAGCTGTTTCTCTGGCCTTTTGCTGCCTGTCCCTTGGGTTCAGTAGGGCAGTTTTAGGGAGGAGGTTTTCAAGGAAGCTGAGTGACTCTGGAGCCCTCAGTCAGGCAGTCTGGGCAGCTGCAGTACCTGCAGGAGTGGAGCAGCTGACTGTACAGGCTGTGGCAGCAGAAATAGCACAGCTCCATCAAAGCACTGCTGTCCTGACCTAAAAACCCAGCTAGGGAATGAGTTCACAGCCACAGGGGCAGTGCTGAGCTGACACAGCTACCCTGCTCTCCCTATTCATGCTTTTCTGAAGACACAGCCTAACATCCAGCCTCTACTACATAGTGTATTTTATTTTATTTTATTTTATTTTATTTTATTTTATTTTATTTTATTTTATTTTATTTTATTTTATTTTATTTTAATGTTATTTTTTAATCTCATGTTATATTATTTTACTTTATTTTTTATTTCTTTACTCTAAGTTCCCCAGAGCTTCAGTGCTACGTAGGATTTAACACATCCAGCAAGGCACTAGAACAAAGGGCCATGCCCAGAAAAGTAATGAACACATGCTGTCATAACATGACAGTTAAAGTCACCTCCCTGCTCCTGTGAAACCTTCTGTTTCTTCAGCCTCCTCAGCACATATGCTTTACCAACTCAAACTCACTCCTGCACTGGTAAATACATATCATCAACTACCCTTTGACTATTTTATGCTAACAGAGTCTATGTCTCTGCTGGAAAACATAGCAAAATTTCATTTGGTTTAGTAAGCTTAGAGAGGGTTTACTCAGCTGTAAGCAATACCAGTGGTTGTTGTGCAGTGTGCTTTACCATCTGACCACAGACACCAAAGGAGTACACAAAAGAGAAAAACAGGAATTAAACTTCAGAAATTTAAAATCTTCACTCCAGAACAAATGTCTTTCAATAGGTCAGTAAGCACTAAGGAGAAGAGCAGTTTTAAGACAGTACACAGAGAGGTCAAGAGTGACTTTTTTCCATGGAGGACAGCTAATAGTTGCCTTACAAGTGTTGTATAATTCATGGAGTTAACCAACCCCATGGAAAAGATGTGTCTCAAGGCTAAGGATCTATAAGTCTGGGACCTGACGGCAGAAATTAGAGCCAGATGGCAGGGTCTTGACAAGGCATAATTTCTTTAATTTTGAGAAAAATAAAAATAATTACCTCTCACAGAACTTCCAAAAGAATGAGGTGAAATTTGCTAATTGAAGCTTTTATTCTAAAAATATTTCAGTGATATTAAAGAAAGAAGGATCTCAGACCTGAATCCAGAATGAGAGTCAAAACTGGAGTGCAAACTAAAATGTGGTTTACATGTCAATCTTTGCCTAGACCATATATGTTTCTAATTGCTACAACCAAAAATAATATCTGTGTTTTTCATAGGAAGAGATCAAAACCTAAACCTGTGCTACAATCCAGCTTTGCTGTGACTGGTGACAAACCTTCAGCCTTCTTCCAGTCAAGAAACTTAGCTGTTCTGGAAAGATCAATAAAATGTTTTGCCATGGGCAGGGAGACATCCCATGAGAGCAAACATCAGATTGCTCAATGTCCCATCCAACCTGGCCTTGAACACTCCCGGGGAGGGGAATCCACAACTTCTCTGAGCAACCTGAGCCAGTGCATCTCTATCCTCACAGGGTATATATCCAAATATATATATCCTTATATCCAAACTAAATTTCCTCTCTTTCAGTTTGAACTCATTACTCCTTGTCCTTTAGCTACAGTTCCTGATGAGGAATCCCTCTCTGGCTTCTTCTGGGCCCAAAGAGGATGAAAAAGAGAAACACAGCAAGAGCAACCTACCTTTCATAATGCTGCATCAAGGAAAAGTTGGTACTTATTTTCTCTTTCTTTCTTTCTTTCTTTCTTTCTTTCTTTCTTTCTTTCTTTCTTTCTTTCTTTCTTTCTTTCTTTCTTTCTTTCTTTCTTTCTTTCTTTCTTTCTTTCTTTCTTTCTTCTCTTTCTTTCTTTCTTTCTTTCTTTCTTTCTTTCTTTCTTTCTTTCTTTCTTTCTTTCTTTCTTTCTTTCTTTCTTCTTTCTTTCTTTCTTTCTTTCTTTCTCTTTCTCTTCCTTTCTTCTTCCTTCCTTTCTTCTTCCTTTCTTCCTTCCTTTCTTCCTTCCTTTTCTTCCTTTCCTTTCCTTTTCCCTTTCCTTTTCCCTTTCCTTTCCCTTTCCCTTTCCCTTTCCCTTTCCCTTTCCCTTTCCCTTTCCCTTTCCCTTTCCCTTTCCCTTTCCCTTTCCCTTTCCCTTTCCTTTCCCTTTCCTTTTCCCTTTCCTTTTCCCTTTCCTTTTCCCTTTCCTTTTCCCTTTCCTTTTCCCCTTCCTTTTCCCCTTCCTTTTCCTTTCCTTTCCTTTCCTTTCCTTTCCTTTCCTTTCCTTTCCTTTCCTTTCCTTTCCTTTCCTTTCCTTTCCTTTCCTTTCCTTTCCTTTCCTTTCCTTTCCTTTCCTTTCCTTTCCTCTTCTCTTTCTCTTCTCTTCTCTTCTCTTCTCTTCTCTTCTCTTCTCTTCTCTTCTCTTCTCTTCTCTTCTCTTCTCTTCTCTTCTCTTCTCTTCTCTTCTCTTCTCTTCTCTTCTCTTCTCTTCTCTTCTCTTCTCTTCTCTTCTCTTCTCTTCTCTTCTCTTCTCTTCTCTTCTCTTCTCTTCTCTTCTCTTTTTTCTTTTCTTTTCTTCTTTTTAGCATGTACAAGAGTGTAATTCACCCTTCCTTTGGTGTTCCCTCATGTCAAAATGCTATCACAAAGTGCAGATTGATTCTGCAGAGTGGACCTGTTGAAAAATCCTAGAGTATTGGATTAGAATGGATAGAATGAAAGAATTGCTGGAGCCCTTCTCCAGCTGAACCTTTGGAACTGCACCAGCAGTGGTGTGCCAAGGCAAGACAAATTTGCCATAGGAGGGATGTGCAGTGCTTTGTGGAAGAACTAAACTTTCATATCCCAGCAACCATAAGACATCCTCACTGTACTTTGAGAAGAATGCAGCCAGTGAAATGAGAATGCAACCCTTGGCCCCCTGTGGCTCCCATTTCAGTTCTAATTTCAGAATAGCTTTATCTTGAAATTGTTATTCAGACACACACACACATGCAAAAACTGAATCAAACTGCAAATGTATTTTCTCACCACTTACCCTTTACACGAGCAAGGATCTCAGGCAGGCTTTGAATATACATTACGAAGCTTTTCACTCTAACAATCTTACAAACCCCATTTCTGACACAGGAGCTAATTCAGAGTAAGGTTCTGAGGTCCATCACACCTCAGACTCAGGGAACCACATGCTCCTGCAGGATGACAGGACACTGCAGCCAGCTGCATCCTGTAATCATGTGCAACTGGCAGCTCACAACCAACACAAGGCACTCTGACTTCACTGAAAGTGGAAGACAAAACAACTCCAATTATGTTTTTATTTGTTCCAGGTTGGGTATCTTCACATGGCCTGTAACCAGGGCAATTGAGGCAAAACAAGTTGTCTGTGAGGGAATGTATTTCAGCTAGAACTCTTAAGATGTTGCAAAGGTTGATCTCTGACCCGCAGGAGGTGTTCTGCTTTTAAAAAGATTCACATTTACATGGAATCGTTGTTTCTAATAAAGATGGTATTTTCTTCCCTCATGCTTGTTGTTTTAACTATTGCATTAATAACTAGAAATTTATGACAGCCCAATAAACTCATGTCAAAAGGACATCAAGTCTGTATGTGCAGCCCTCAGAATAGTGCTGTTATGCTTCAACATGACTGTCAGATTATTATTTTTAAATAACAAGTAGAAGAGACTATATCTTCTCATCCTTGGAAACCAAGCTGTTTTTTTGCTGAGACTTAAAACAACATTAGTCTGAGCCAGAGACTAAGCATGGGAAAACTGAATGCTGATGATATTCATCAGGCATTGCTATTTCAGCCCTAGCCCAGGCTCATTGAAAGGATTGTCAGACGTGTTTCAGTGCAGGCAGGATTTACAGTATAAATGTCAACAAGGCAACATAAACAGCAGTGAATAAGCCTTGCTGGATGACTGGATGGAAATACTATAGTGTGTTGTGAATGCATTGTTAGTCATTGTGTTGTTTCTTTTTTTTTCTTTTTTTTTTTTCTGCAGGTTGTTTGCACTTATTATACTGAATATATACTCAGTATATACTTAATATTTGTTCTCAAAACCCAGAGTTCCCCCTTATCCCATAGCTGTAATTATCCTCCCCCAAAGACAGACATGCACACAGTAATCACTATCAGAGCTTTCACAAATACCTGTGCAAGAAGCAGCTATCACCACTCTGTTCATGGTTTCTATGTATAATATGGCAAGTGCACCATCTAGTCACAGCATTGCTCACTGCCACAGCCATAGCCTGCTAAAGCACCTTGCAAATATTCAAGCAAACACTGTCCATGTTCAAAGTGTTCCCTCTTTTTTTTTTTTTTTTTAATGTACAATCAGTTGGGTTCACTGGAACTTTAAGACAAATGTATTTCTGTAGAAAAAAACATGAGTATTGATTGGGCAGAAGCTTGTGGGCAGCCTTAGCTGGAACTTCTCAGTGGAAACTCACTAATTTGCAAACTCAGCATTACCCACAAGAGACAGAACATATGTAAGTGTTTATTACGTGAATGCATCTGAAGACCTATTTAAGCTGATAGTTTAATGCTCCAACATTTGTACCACAGGCTTCAATAACATTTTGTCTCCTCTACATCAAGTCCTTCCAAAGACTGGGGAGAAGAAAGAACAGCAAGGAGTCCTTTTCAGCTACAATTGCTTTTTTGGAAGACTTACATCATGGTCCTACCCAAAGGAATGACACTATTTTTGCCCAAGTACAGGCACCATCAGGATACAAACAGACAGCTCTTCAACTACTTGGGTTAGTCTTTGCTGAATATCATTGAATTAAACTGCAAATATGTTTTCTTCCAACTTGGCCTTTTCATGTGAAAGGACCTCAGGCAGGCTGAATATCATATTTGATGAATACCATCAATCCCATTTCAGCCTCCTCACTTCTTGCCTCTGTTTAAACTGTGCAATGGATGATGTTCACTCATCCATACCAGGATGTCCAATTCCTCACCATCTTGTAGTGGTCACACATGCCCTGCCGCCTGTAAGCAATTGGGTAGAGTATGGCAAATCTAAACAGCACATCTCAGGGGGAACAGAAGAAAGGAACAAAGCCTGAACTCCCTGCTTCTTGTAGCTATGCCACCTACTTAGATTTCCTCCCCTGCCTGAAGCTAGTCGCGCCTGCTAGAATGACAAGGACTTTGAGGACTTTCATTGTTTCCAGGTTAACTGGGTGGCCTTCATTCCTCTTCTGTCTTGGGATTCTGTGGAGACCATCCCACTGTTTTACTTCACATCCTCAAAGCAAATGCTTGGACTCACCATTCCATTGTCCCTTTAAACTAGGCTATTTCTCCATTTTCTTCTCCTTTTTTGTGTGCCTCTGCTAAGTAGAACATGAAGCCCTTTCCTAAAGTTGTTAGTGGATTATGGCTGCATCAATTTGGGCATGATCTTCCACTCTAAATGCTCTACCACCATTCTCTTTGTTTGCTTTTATCCATGCCACATTTGCTCTCAAAGACAGATGGATCTGAGACACTTGTGTGCATAATGTTAAAGAAGCTCCCTTTTCCCAGATCCATGCTTCTGGAAATGATGTCAATGGACATTATCACCTACTTAGGAACTGCAGGGAGTTACTGGAAAGCCATTTGCATGCCACAATTTTGTAACTTGGCCAACAGGGCTAACAATCTCTAACCTTTTCTCTGGAGAGGAAAAGTCTTGAGGCTGGGGGACAGCCTGAATTTTTTGCACCCTTTTTCACTCATCAGTACTGTTTTATTTTTTTTTAATGAAGATCATAACCGTAGGATAGAAAAATGAAAATCTCCAGCCAAGATCAATGCAGAATCTGTGCAGTAATGAGCAAAATATCAAAAGGACTGATATTCAAAAGGAAGACGACACCCCAAGGTACCAGCAGCAGTTTCATTGAAACTATTGGACAATTCCATCTTTCTGAAGGGGAGAACAGGGCTGGGCCTGCAGGCATCTGTGCAGAGCAAACCTGATAAAGCTGCAGCTTCTCCCTCTCAGCTCCCTCAACCTCACACGTGCTCTATAAAGCACAAACTGAGATCTCCCCTGCTGAGCTAATCTCTTAGAATATAACAGCCCTGCAGTTGTCTAAAGAAAAACTGCCTCAGACAGGGCTCCACATCAGACCTGGTCCTTCATGGCTCTTTCCCAACAGTAAGCCCACACGTGATCCTTTTGCTTTCATCTCTGGCTTCCAGGCAATCTTTGTTCTCTCTCAGCAAGGAGGCATCAAAAACTTTCTTGGGCTCAAAACTACAGGGACTACTCCAGCACTCCCTGGAAACAGGCTGCCTTTCATATCTCCCAGCAATCCAGGCTCCCAGCCACCAGATCAGTCAGATCTCCTTAGTCCTCCAAGTCCCATTAGTTAGGAAGAAAAACAGGCACAGGTGAGAGTAGAGGCCTGAATCCCTTCAAAGCTTACATTTGCCCATGACAAAATGCAGGACTCATGTAATACTTCCAGTAATTTAAACACTGGAAAGTAGAATGGAATAACTCCATGTTTATTTAGCCTTTAAAAATATTAACTATTTCTTGCTGGAAATATTGTAGATGCATAGCTCCCAGCAAGTTGTGATGTGCCTGCATCTGCTCTGGAAATATGAGTGAAGTTCTGTCCTTCAATTTGGTACAAAAAGATTTTTAAAAATTAAAGCACATATTTTCTCATTTCCAATTCGAGAACTTTAGAAAGCCAAAAAAGCAGACATGCAAATAAAAATCTCACCATACAGTGTGAGAAGCATAAGAATGGGTATTAGAATATTGATGAAGTTGTTGTGCATGCCCTTTTGGGTTAAAAATATATTCAAGCAAAATGAGAGAATCTAGGAGCATACCAGTACACCAAAATCTTTCCATTTTGCTGAATTTATATAAAATAATTTCTTGGTTATTCTTTCATTATTCCTAATTTCCTCTCAGTGACTTTTAATTTAAGCTACCTTCATTAGTGCAGTGTTCTTTATAAATCACAGAAGCCTAGAATGGTTTGGGTTGAGGAGGACATTTAAGATCATCTAGTTCTACCTCCTGTACTGTGGTCAGGGACACAAATACGTTGCTCAAAGCCCCATCCAGCACTTGCCAACAGTGCCCTTGAACCCTTTAAAAGTACACAGTGTCTGCGTTTGGGCTACCAAAAGCCAAGGACAAGTTAGAAGGATGGCCAAATTCTACTTTCAGTTTAATTCCAAAGGATAACAGCAATTCTCTCAGGGGGAGCACTGCTGTCGTTCTCTGCTGATGCAGATGTGGTTTTGCTGTAGCTCACCATGTCAGAAGCAGTGGTTACCTAGAGGCAAAGGACTACTGGCATGCTCTGGTTCTCTGTTTTTGCCATTTTCCCATAACCAGTCACCAGGAGCGGGTTACAAACTTTCCAATGTGAAACGCTAAGGGAGCGGTTTGAGGAGATTCCAACGGTTCTGTGTTCAAATGCTGCCATCAAGCGGGCAGACCGAGTAGAAGACTGGAACTAATAGTAAGGACATTGTTTTGAAAGACGAAAGTGGATGGAGAAACGAAGAATAAAACAGTATTTTTGCTCCAAGGTTCATGTTATAAAAACATTTTTGGTCTAGTAAAAATTTCTCACTAAGCCTGAATAATTCCCTCTTCTATATTATATCACTTCCATATTTTAGCCTCTTTGAAGTTGCTCAGACTTGACTTTGAGAGACCATGAAAATATAAGAAGGCTACTCTGTGACTGTAGAATTTGTCTCGATTGCTAGGGACAAGGATCACTTTCTTCACTGTGTACCTATGGACTTCTCTGAGACCCCCAGACATAAGCTTCAGCACACCCCATCTCAAGGATCTACAGGGGGCTGAAATGCAAGAAAAATTATCATTTTGAGTCTTAGAGCTAATAACCAAAAATTAATTAATTCAATGGTTCTTCAAATCCCAGATCAACAGTTCAGTTTATACTTGAAACTGAAATATTCCCCTTTACATGAAGTCTTAGTCCTCCTCTTGCAAAGTTTTAAAACAACCTTCACCATAATAATTTTAAAATGTACCTTTATCTCCTTCAAGAAAATTTAAAGAAACTTCAAAATATTACTTGATGTTAAAAAGGACAAAATTCCAGTACATTTTTCTGGGTTTCTCCCATTTAATGGCCACAGAGATGCAACAAAGCTGCCCTGTTTTGTGGACCTCAAGTGCTGAGTCCAATACGAATTGAGCAACTAAAAGTCTTCTCTTAAGACATTTCTTCCACCTAAGCCAGGCATAACTGGATATTTTCCTAGGCTGTGTGAATTCCAGGAACACAGGACTTGTCCATGCCTTATTCACAAGAAATGCATAGTAAATGAGATGTGTTTTGGAAAATTCACAATGTATGTATAGTACATGTGCAATGATTTCATGTTCTCTGGATGCATACACATGTAGTTCTGCCAGGAAGGTTTTGTATTTATAAAAACAAAGAGCATGCCATATCTACAGCAAATTGTTTTGCCCTTCAGGCTGTGATAGTAAATAAATTTGCCAAGGCAAATTTGAGAACTTAAAGAGGAAATGACATAGCTGTGAAAAGCATTGTACTGGGCCAGTGCAAACTGCTCTGTTATTTTCAGGGATGGTTTGTATGTATTCCTGCAGCCAGGTCCTTAACACTGCTTCACTCTCAAAAGCTGAAGGACTGTTTTAATTAGAAATACTGTGGTCCACCTGGATTTAAATATTTCTTTGAAACAAACCCTCATGTTATCAACCTAGAAGAGCCAACTGGCTGGGCTGCTGTGGAAGTATCATCAGCAGATGGTTTAGCACTTACAGATGTAATCCTCATTGATCCAAAGCAATTGTTGGTTTACGGGCTAACATCAAGAATGGCAGTAAAAGGAAAAAAACATGTATGTATTCTTCTTGAGAATTCAGTGATTGTTTCTTCATATGTTCTACTTTTGCAGCAGACAGACCTCTCCTCCACCATGGTGTTTTTCCCCCTCCCCGGAAGAAAACCAAACCAACATTCCTCTCCTCAAAAAACCCAAAACCAAAACTCACCCAAACAAGCTCAAAACAATCAAACCAAACTGGAAAAGCAAAAAGCATCCACAGCCTATCTCAAAAAAACAGATATTTGTGGAACATCCTTTTGTTTTTGGTTTGTTTTGTTGTTGTTGTTGTTGTTGTTAACACAGAGATTTAGATGGCTCAAAGGGAGGTGGTTAAAAGAAATGAAATTATAATAATATTTTCCCCCATGTGTTGGGGACAAGAAGGAGCTAATGCCCTTAACAAAATGTCCCATTGTCCTTACTCATTCCTCAGCCTACCTGTCCTTACTTATTTCTTGGTTTACGCAGGCAAAAAGGCAGGGATGTGAGTTTGAATTTCAGAGGCATTGTTGCTTGATTAAAGGAGAACATTCAGAAATCAAAATGTGAGACATGGGAACATAGGTTGGTACCATAGCAATGGGTGTCATAGATATGTTGTTTTCTGTCCATTGATAAAAAATATGTGGAATTAACAGAGAATTGACACAGTATCAATGTTCTATCTTCTCTTTGCTCTTATGTCAGTGTTTATGCACAATGCCTATTTTAAACTTCTTGCTTTGGAGACCTATTGCAGGCTATTTATCCATAATATTTTTTATCATCCTAGCTGTCTGTCACTTGTGTGTGATAAAGCTTTGGAGCTAATCACTACACCAACAGCAAAAATATGAGAAATAAACACACATGTTTAATTCTTTTCTGGAATGAAGAAGCTAAAGAAAGCTACTATTTTCTCCAGACCTTCATGCTTAAGGTAACACATTTTACCTTTGGAGAAGGTAGCAGGACAATAGACCACCAACGATAGGAAGGATACTGAGTTGAAATCTACTCTTTTTCCATGCTGTGCAAATGATCTTTTCTCAAAAATGCTCTTCTGTCTACATATGGAGAAATGCACTGTGATGGAGGAACTGCCCACTGGGTCACCATGGCCAAATGAAAATTATAATAGTTTATAAATATGAATTACAACTTCCTAAGTTTTGTATGTTTAAAATACGAAGCTTTGTTACTTAAAGCCTCGTTCTGTTCTGGAGCAGACTGAGCTGTAAGGGTTAAGGAAGCCTCTGCTCAAAGGTGTGGGGAAGGTGTACAGGCAGCTCAAGAATTTAACCACTGACAGGTACCTAAAGTTGTATTAGTTTTAAATCAAAGCTGCAAGATACCCAATGGAGTTATGCACGTTTCTGATTATTTCCAAATAAACTCTAATATATTTCTAATAATGCTAAAATGCACTATACTGAATTATATGTTTAAGACATATTAGTTTAAAAGAAGTGTGTCAGCTCCTAAGACTCATGTTTCATGGCTTGAAATTCAACTCTGCTTACCCAGTTTTACATTCGTCTGGGTTTCTAAGTCTTCTTCAAACTTCCCTAGAGCTGACTGAAAAGTTGCTAGGTTTGATAAATGTTTGTCTTTCCAACAAGGGCTTTGAGAAGGAGCATATCCTTAATTTAAAGTTTTCACCCAGTTATCTGGAATTCAATACTTTCCACAGTAGTATCTGAGTACCATTTTTCCTCTTAGCACCACATCACAATACCATGATATGTGCAAATATTATCAACAATACAGCAAACCTGCTACATACTTGAAGCAATTCAGAGAGATATCAATAAAAAAAAAATCCTACTATAACGCCAGGTCTGTCAAGCTTGTATATGCAAAGCTTTAAGGCTTTCTTTAAATTTAGCAGCTGTTCATGGGTTTGGGAATAGCATAGTTATGAGAACTGAGAAGAAGCTGCTAATCATTTCTATCGAGGGTGGCTGGGGAAATAAATTGCTACAAAACTGCAGTTAAAGACATCCTTTAGGCACTGCTGTTGGCAGTGATTGGTTTGGTTGTTTTGGTGGGGTTTTTTTGGGTTTTCATGGTTTTTTTTGTTTTTGTTTTTGTTTTTTGGTTTTTTTGGGTTTTTTTCCCCAGGGAGCAGTCAGTGTCAGGCTGGCCATTTAGAAAAAAAGATGGGAGGGCCACACATAGCTGTGGCTAGAGCTGGTAAGGAGGCCCATTGGCCGTTCCAGACCCAGCAGGTGATGAAGCAGCTCCAGGGGCCACCCGTGGGCTCCTGGCAGCAGCAAAAGCAGACAGGGCTGGAGCACAGGTCCAAAGGGTCCTTTCAGCAGATGGGCCACCTACTGTAGGTAGTCCAAGCACCAAGTGCAGGCACAGTTACAGCCCAGCTCAGACAGAACCAGCAGAGCTGGGCTGACCCAAATGGTCCCGTGGGCAGGAGGGGGGTGAGAGCTCCATGAGAGGCTCCTCAGGGAGATTAAGAGTTATCATTGCCCCCAGGCCCCTGACAATTTTATGGCTTTCATGACCCCTTGCCTGTTTGCCACTGCTGCTTTTGATTCTTGAAAACCTTGCCCTCTCCTTGAAATGTGACAGAAAAAGCAGGAGTGAAGAATTAAAAGCAGCTGTCCTATTTCAGGTGACACGTGACATCTTTTCCTTTCTCCACATGACACAGTCATGAAGGATACTTCACTCAGCAGAGGTCTTTGAGTATTTATAGAAAAATCAGAATCTGATCCTTTAATCTCTACTAAGTCTCTAAAAAGAAAGACATTGAACCCCTTTTTAACATTTTAAAATAGATAAATAGAACAATTTATAGATGCAGGTTTTCAAGCGAGAGACCTTTAACCTGAAGTTAATATCCCAAAGACCTCTAAGATTCTACAGAATCTCTCTTATAAGGATGTAAAAATAGCAACATTGACTGAATACGTGAGATATCAGTGTGAATTTGCTCCTGCTTGTTGCAATTTCTAAAGACTTTATCAGATATCAAACAAGTTCAGCATGGACACTTGTTGCAGACCTTGCTGTAGAGTAAGGTTTAGAAATGAATAAATAAACCAGAAGAGCCCTTAACTGCTGTTTATTAAAAGGAAAAAAAAGCATTACTGAGTAATTTGCAAGTACTGTACTTGCCAAATGAACTATGCACAAGACAAGAAAGCTTCAATACAGTTGCAGTGATAAGTTATTTTTTATTTTACAAAAAGTAGCTGCCTTGAAGAGAGGTTAAAATAACATTCCTTACTTTTCAATCCTTTTTTTCTTTTTTATTTTACCTTTTATTTTGGGGAATGAAAAAATCCTTAGCAAGACAGATACATGACATTTCTTCATTGTCACTCAGAACAATTTACAGCAAATATACACACAAATACTGAGGCCAAACACAGGCAATAAATTTTACATATTGCTATGAAAAGTTGCAAGATGCTGCTTGGCTTTCAAGGGCCTAGATGGCAGTGTAGTTCTTAGTGTAATTAGTCAATTTGATCTTCTCTGGGAAGATAATATTAACTGAGAGGTTTTCCCCATTGTTAGACTTCAGAAAAAAGTTCTTTTTCTTGCGCAGGAGATGACTATACTTGGCATTAGCAAGCCACATTTCACATTTTGAAAAGAAAACAATCCCAGTTGTACCCAAGACAACAAGACACGTAAGCAAGCCCAGCACAACAAAACATATCACCTGGCTTCTACTCATTAAGGGATCTGCATTTTGAATTGTTTCTTTCACTGTTATTTTCAGGATTTCTTGTTGTTGGTGCACTGATCTGTGGTGAGCTTTTGAGGGTGGCTTGTAATTCTGCATATGCTTCGTCTCCATATTCATTCCAGAGAGGCTTGTGTTTCTGCTGGGATGTTTGCAGGTCACGCCAACAAATTCTGGTTTGCAGATGCACTCGAACCCTCCCTGGGGATGCTCACTGCAAGTGCCCCCATTCTCACATGGGCCACTTGCACAGAAAGTGACACGGCTGCTGCAGAGCTTCCCTGTATAGCCATGGGCACAAGAACAGCTGAAACCCACACCAACATCTGTGCATGTTCCTCCGTTCTCACACGGGCTGGATTCGCAGTCGTCTCTGTCGATCTCACAGAAGTTGCCAGCGAAACCAGAAGGGCACAGACAGGAAGCATGGGGCGCAAAACCATTGTCATCAATGCATGTTCCTCCATTCTGGCAGGGAGAACTAGGACACGTGACAAACACAGAGACAAAATTGAAGTCCAAAGGAAGAAACTATTAGGAAACAATTTATACAATACAAAGAGCTATTTTTCTTTAGAAGAGCCAATTCCAAATGCAAATCCACTGAAGTCAGTGAAGCTGAATAAAGAATGAGTTTGTTCAACAGCATTGTCAATACAGATTATAATATCTTCTGCTGACCCTTTGGGCAGGATTAGCACACCAGTATATAGATTCAACCCAATGAGCTGTGAAGGGATTTTAAATTATTTCAAACATTTATTCAAATTAGGCTTCTCACTATTTTTATATATTTTTATATGCTTGGAGCTATTTAGCTAAGCGACTACTCACACAAGACAGAACAAAGACACAAGCGGCCATGGCTGCTTCCTTTCTAGCTGATTATTCCTGAAATAATCTATATATTGTATTGGCAGAACAAAGCAGTGCCATAGCAGCTAGGCGTAAAGCTGATTGTTTTTATTCTGCCTGTCTGTGTTCCATGACACAAACAGTTTAGAAGCAAACAGATACTTTCCTATAAACAGCTGTTCAGCCAAAATTTTTGATAGATACAATTATAATAAAAAATATCAATGAGAGAATTTCAGCCTGGGCAAAGACAGCTGTAATGTGAGAGCAGGACCATAGGAAAACAAGTATTTCTACAAACTCTTTTAGTACTTCCCAATCAGTAGCCTGATAATATGTTTTAGGTGACATAAATTAACTGATAGATCTTTTCTATCTTTACAATGCAACTGTGCCTTACTGAGTGTAATGCAAAAGATGAGGCCACCACTGACTGGCACAAATGTGTCAATTCAGTGGATTTATGCAAAGTGCTCTTGCTCCTTTTCCTGTCCCTGCTGGCTGACAAGGGTCCCTGAGTCCCAGGTTTACAAATAAACCTCCAATTCTCAAACTTTCACGACAGTTCATTACACATCAGCAAAGATTTTAAAACTTGCTTTGTAAAATATGAAAAATACTTGGCAAAGTTTAGGACAAGCCTCATTGACAACAAAACTTTTCTGAATTCTTACGTATCCCTAAAGACATACAGCACAGTACTGCCTGAGAATTGAAAAGTCCAAGCTGTTATTTAAGGCCTCCCACTTCCAGGGCAAAGTCGCAGGGGTAATGAAGACCACAGCTTCAAATGTAGACATTTCACAGGTGCAGCAGTCAGTAGCAACAGGCTGTTGAGGAATTCCATGGTGGGACACAGAGATTTACAAGATCTGTTGATGTCTGGCTGAGATGACTGTGAAAGAGCTGTAAGCTCCTGTCTACAAATGGTCCCTGATCACAACAAGGCTGGGTTTGTCACCACTGCTCTGGGACTACCTTTGGTAGAGATTGCTCCAAGCACCTCTGGCTTCACTGGGGACTGAAACACTCAGCAGCCACCCATCAGGAGAGTCTGAACATTCTGGCAGAGGAATCATCTGTCTGTTTTCTGCAGCTTCCACAGTAACTGCCCTGTCCTCTAGTACTGTTCTTTAGATATTGGCTGGGTAAAAAAGCACTAAAAGAACATATTGGAAGTCTGGGAGCAGTATTAGGAAAGGAAAACTGGGCTTTGACATAGACATGGTTAGTGATAACTTGAGGTAAGGAATTTCAACATATTAACAATGTCTTTTTAAGCAAAATATGGAAATTGGAGTTCTATACAGTCCATCAGTGGTTATGGATGTCTTGGAGAACCTAGAACCCTCCCTTAGCTTTACAGGCCCCATGGAAAATTGGACAAGCTGGTTTGTCCAACGTAAATGTGTAGCAGTTTGAACCTTCATGGCTGGGTTGAATCTCAGTACTTTCTAGGGAAATGGGAAGAAACTGTTGGAGAACATAAGTTCTGAAATTTTTCCATTTTCTGAAATTTTCAGAAATGTAAAATATTGAAATAAAAAACAGTTAAGGGGAAAAATGCAGAATTATGAAAATTTTCTTCATTTTTTTACTAACAGAGTGGTATTTGTCTATTTTAAATATGTTTAAATAAATAAATCCTTAATATTAATTTCCTTGAATAAATTCTTCTACTTTGCATTTTTGGCATTTAACACAGTAAGTTGTTGTACATGAAGGGTTAGTTGTAGGAAGCATTCCATACCATTCTTCTTTGCTTCCCAGATAGCCTGGTTTCTTTTAGAAAGTACCACTCACTGCTCTGCTTCAAAGCAGAAACCTCCAAACATCACAGAGAGGTCACTGCTGCAGATGCATGTAAGCAGACTAGAAAAAACACTTTGATTTGTGAATTGCTCTGGTTGCATCTGGAAATATTAACTAAGAAGCCAGCAGTAATGCTCAGTAAAATCAACATTTTTAACTTTACCACTGAGGTAGAGAGGAAATGAGATGTGAATGAAATGGCACCATCTGATGAGGTCTCTTTCTACAATGTGGGATGCACTCTGGTGGACTGTGAATTATTAGCAGACATGGAGTGCTTATGCTGACAACAGTTGTCTTTTTGAACTAAATGCAGATTTGCAGAGCCTGTTGCTCATTTTCCTGAAAAAGACAGCTTCCTAGAGAAAAAGAATCACTGCTTCAAGAAAGAAAGCAACTTATATTGCTTTCTTCAGAAAAATTGTTCACAATTTCCAGGCTAGTTCATCAGCATTCAGTCCAAAAACAGAGTGCCATCACAAAAAAGGAGTTTCAGCAATTTAAAACCATAAGGTGTTTAAGGAATTACATGGAACTAATCTTTATCATTCTGTTGATGCTGTATTTTTAGATCTCACCTGTTTTTTGGGATAACTAGCATTTATGTCCACACTGAATTACTGAAATATTTGGTCTACAGGTGAAAATCAGAAAAAGCTATTCACATCTCCCATACTAGGCAAGTAGCTTGGATTTGGGTCATGACTCTTTCAAGGAACTTAAATTTCCTTGCTGTCAATGAAGAAACATAAGCAAATCAGAGTAGCTGATTTTAGAGGCTGAAAGTAAACTCAGAAAAAACTGCGAGAGTATCCCCCAAATAAGGGTGATGACAAAAAAATTCTACTGACATGAAGTTGTGAAAGAATGGCAATTCTTGCCAGAGACAGTGAGAGATGTTAACGTTCCTTAAACGAGAGTGTACAAGTCTTCAGGAAGATTCAGTCATAAGGTAGATCTGAATATTCTTAATTATCTATCACTGAGCAAAAAGCGACCCAGAGGGTATCCATACAGAGCTAGAGATCAAGAAGGCAATCTCCTAAAAGAAAACTGTGATTTTAGGGTGATAGTTTTACCAAGTTTGTATCCACCATAAAGGCATTCTGCATGTTTATGGGATCATAACTTTGATGAGCTAGAAGACAGAAGATGATTCTGGATTTGAACAGAAACCCAAATTCACATTTTCTCTAGCACTGAAAGGTCTTCCTTTTTTCCATGCAGTTCTACTAGTGACTTTTCTGGAAGTTCTTTAGCCTGGAAGTTCTTTAGCCTGTACCCATTGCCTCTTGAGCTTTCATTGGGCACCTCAATGAGAAGTCTGGCTCTGTCATCTTTGCTCCCCCCATCAGGTACTCACACACAATGGACAAGTTCCTCAGAGCCTGCTCTTCTCCAGGCTGAATGACCCAGCTCTCAGTATCTCTTTATAGGAGAGATGTTCCCTTTCTTTAATCATATCTGTGGCCATTCATTGGACTCAATCCAGTATGGCTGTGTCCTTTTTATATTGGTGCCCTAGACTGCCAAGCAAATTGTATTCTATTTTTGTATGGCAGTTGTGTTCTGTTAAGTGGGCAGTTTTCCTTATCTCTTCCACAACCACTCCTCTCTCTGGGGAGACATCTGCTGATAATAGGCTATTGAATGTCACTGCCTGACTGATAAGATCTATAGCATCCCATTTTGAGATGCTCCATCCAGAAGGAGGAGCCAAGCATTCTACCCAGATATAATCTTGAGTTCTGGAAAACCAGCATGGCTTTCTCCACTGGATCGCTCAGATGAACAGCTGCCTCTTCTACTGGATCTTCAGAAGAAGACTACATCTTCCTACAGGATCCCTGTTCCAACAGAGCCACACCTGACACTCCAGGAGGGCTGCAGCCATAATTCCAATTGGACTGCTACCAACACCCTGACGAAGAGGGTGTCAGGTTGTGTTCTGACTCTGTCAGTGTTGTTTTAGTTTACTGCATTGTTTATTTTATCTTTTTATTTTCTTCCCGAATAAAGAACTGTTATTCCTGCTCCCATACATTTGCCTGAGAATCCCTCTTGATTCCAAATTTATAACAATTCTGAGGGAGGGGGTTTACATTTTTCCATTTCAGGGGAGGCTCCTGCCTTCCTTAGCAGATGCCTGGCTTTCCAAACCAAGACAATTGGGTAGCCCAGAACTGGACTGAGCACTCCAGATGTGCCTCAGCAAGACTGAGCAGAGGGGAGGGATCACCTCCCTCAACCTACTGGCACTGCTACAACCTACTGTTCTTAATGTCCCATTTCTTTTAGAGAACAGAGAGTAATGGTCTCCCTGCTCTGATGGAAGTGAGATTGTCTCCTTCAGTTAACTATGAGCACATTATCATATGTTGGTTAAGAAAAAAATGCAAGCTGGTGGACTAGGTGTTTTCATGCAGACAGCTTCTGTGCTAACTACTGCTCTTATTGGGCTGTGTATAAATTAGCCCTCACTAGAGGCGAGACTCAGGATGGGAGTCACTTCAAGTTTTTTTACAAAAATTATGAGCAGGCATAAATTCACCACAATAAAATGTGCAAATTAGCACTTTTAGTACTCAGATTGCACACAGAAAGCCACACTGATAATCTCTTAAATCTTTAAAATATTAATAGATCGGATTTGTAAAGTTTGATAATATCAGCAACTATCAGAAGCATTGTGTATTTTGACACAGATATAATTCCACTTAGCAAAGAATTCTGAATAATAGAAGTGTAGATTTTAAATGCATGTCAGAAATCAATATTTACCCATTAATAATGCAGGGTCCTTTCTTGAGATGGCAGTTTTTTCCTGTAAATCCCTGGGCACACAGACAAATATATCCTCCATCACCAGTCTCTATACACGTTGAATTATTGGTGCAGGGCTTTGCTGAACATGGGTGAATATCTGTTAAAAAATACCCAACAGGCCTTGATTAATCTAATGAGAAAGTGTTTGTGAATGATATACAATACTTCAAATAAAATATAGCTTTAGCAACACTTCACCCTGCATTTTATAAATTCTGATCTATTCCCCCCTTTGTAAAAATGGAATTCAGATTGTTCGACTATTGCAAGCATTTTCAGCTTATTTCTACCTCTTTCTAGCTCCTGCTTGCAAAATGTGTTTGAATTGCTTCATTCTATAAATACGTAGTATTAGAAATAAAATATTAGTGTGGGACAAAGAACTTCTAGATAGTCTAGCCATACTTTGACAATCTTGGCTTCTCCTTGAGCAGAATTCTGATAAAGCAGTCAGGAATGGGGAATTCTCCCTGCTCCCTGCCCATATCATTATGTGCTTATGAACAAATGTTTCATAAAAACAGAGATCATCAATTTGCAAAAAAAATATCTTAAAATATCCTCTTTTGGCTGGGCTACATTCAACCTTTATATAACTGTACCACAACACAGAACTGTATGACGTCTTGACCCAAAGTCACACATCTCATTTTCTTTGCAACTGCTCTGCTGAGCCACTTCCCACTCAAATGATTACTGAATTTTTAAAATAATTAAAAGTAAATAAACAAACAAGTGTATATTTTAGCAATCTACGGCAGCAGCTGCAGAGAAGTGCTGACTGGAAGGTATCTGATGCCTCACACACACATAAACACACTTTCTAAGAAGATAAAAAGGGATTTAAGGGCATTTATATTTTACTTCTCACAGCATAACATGAAATTTAGATGATATCACAAGGTACTGCAAAATTTTAGCCACAGAAAACAACAGCCTTAGCTTTCAAATACAATCATCCCTGGACAAAAGGTTCTATTTCCTAATGCATTAGCCTGTTCTCATTGCGAGACCACTTAGCATGCACTTTTAGTATAAACTCCAATTTTACAGGGACCAAAATAGTCTTGAATGTTTTTTGAAGCAGTATTGTTTGCCAGTTATTTTCACAGACTCTAAAGGCAGCTAATGAAGTATGTACTTTGATGGAGGAGAAAATATGAACTTTGATGCAGGAGATGGAAACTCTCTGAAATACATATATGAATAGGTATGTGTATATATATACATATATACATTACTATCAATAATTTATGTCAGGTATTTAATTTTAAAATACATCTTAAAAGGGTGTTGTACCAGGTTCTTTTAAAATATAATACATAATTGGCTTAAATTAGCCCATTTTCTCTATTTTATTTTACGTCTCAAAAGGACAACCACCAAGTGGTAACAGATGAAAATGCAAAACCAGGATGTTACACTTATACATATATTATGATGGCCTCAATCATATTACCTATAATTAATACTTCCATCAAACTAAGTTGTCATGCTGCAGTGCATGAATCAATCACTGAGTGTTTTTATGAGGAAGATATGCTCACTTGTAGTTTGTCACAGGACAATTTTTAAGCCCTGTCTCATGCATTCATAGCACAGGCATTAGACACTCCACCTGTACTCTCTGATGAGTTTGCCAACACGTGGCCTTGGCAAAGCACTCTGGTGACAAGTAGGACAATTTATTCCCAGCTCACACTGTATGTTGAGTTTTTAAGCCCAGTTGAGGCCAGGATTCCAGCAGGAGGTCATGGTCCTGCTAACACGAGTGTGTCGGCACAGCCAGGGGTGACAGGCTGACAGATCTGATTTAGCAGGCTGGATCAAACACTCTGACCGGGCTCTCATTTTTCCCCTGGAAACAAATTGACTCAATTGATTTTCCCTTTGTTATGGTCAGTGTTTGATGTGGTCCCTGTACTGTGCAGTGTGTATCAGCTGTGCAGTGTACATCTGTGCTGTGCAGCCTGGTTCCAGGGGTGCACACGCTGGATTTCAAGGCTGTTTTTCCACAAGATGAGAAGATACCATAGCATCATGGAGCTAGTTGGACAGGCTCCATTGCAAATTGGTTAACCAGCAGTATTAACACCAAGACCAACTCACAGATGTCTTTGTTCAAGTGCCTTGTCTGTCCATGTGATTGCAATAATAGTCACAAATGCTACCACTGATTCTGCCCTACGTGTTTACAGTGGATCAAGCCCAACCCATAACCTGCATGTCTCTAAATTACTAGGAAGGTCATTCTTGGCCTGAGCTGAGAACCAGGCTGCCTGTATTAAAAACAGCCACACAGTCAGTGGCATTATCAAACCAGGTGGTGCTACCTTTGAAAATGTGGAACTTTGTATTTGCTGATAAGCAACAGAACTGAGCTTCCCAAGGTGGCAGAGCAGGGACTGTTCTGTGCAGCTTTAGAAATCTCTGATTGTAGATCAGACAAGGACTCATTCCCCCTCATTAACTGCAATGAGAATCTAGGTGTCTGTCTCAGGTACAAACACATTTGTGAGATGTGTCCAGAACAACATGTGAGAGTTTAGAGTCACATCTGCACCACAGATGTCAGCACTGCTACCACAGCTCCTGCAAACACACCAGGAGTGACCTTAGGAAGCCTCTCTCTGCTCATGGGTGCAGTCAGTGAGTGCAGGCTGCAAAACCTGCTGAGTAAATGAGTAAATGAACACCTGAGAACCTTGCACCAAATTCCATGTCACTGCAAGGACGTGACCTACCTAAAACCTTCTGATTCTTTTAGTCATCTTGAAAATATTATGCTGTTCAATCTGTCATCAATCACCACTCTGGCTATGTATTGGAGATCTCATGCATGCTCTATAAATTATGAGCCATATACCAACAAAAGCCTGACAGGCATGAAGAGGAAACGAGGCCCTGAACACTTGTCCTGTCCCAGCTGCAGCTGTGTGGGCTGAGCAGTGCCTGCTCCTGGATGCTCATGTGGTTTCCATCCCATTAGATCTCTCTGACTGAACATTTGCCTTTGTCACCCAAAATAAACCACCTCAACAAAGGCCAATTCTTCAGTTTGCTCATGCTAAGCTGGCTGATTCTGACTGTCAAAAGGTGAGGGAATGCACACAGAGCTGTGCTTTTCCCTCAGACCTGAGGGGAAAATGACATTCTGTTCAGGAAGAGCTTTTTCTCAGTTACAGTAATGTTACTGCACTGAATCATCACCAGGTTAAGTAAAGGAAAAAATAAACACAATGTTTTCCTTTCAAGAAGTACTAAGAAAATAGCATATACATATACATATATGTATACATATATATATATAATGTGCTACATAAATATTTTAAATTATTTAATATATACAAGATAATTTGTATTTTGATTAGAAGGGCTTACAAGACGAGAAGGGAGCAGTTGTTTATTGGCCTTGTCCCTGATAATTACTGTTTAAAATATAATAAATTTACACTTGGCTCACATATATGCCCAATTACAAAAGCTCCTACATTGCTTCTGCCTAAATTATTATGGAACTTCGAGGTTTATGTGCTGCCCAGAATCTCCTCATTATCTAGAGCTAACATTCAATATTTCAAAATTAGTTCTTCAGAAGGACTTTGCGTGTCTCCAACACCAGGTGGGGCTGCTTCCCCTCGCTTATTCAAGGAGAGAAAAGGATGTGCAAACCTATGTCACAGAGGCTGCCAACCCAGCCCTCCTCGCAGATGCACTGCCAGGGCTTGGCACAGCTGCCGTGCAAGCACCCGGGGAAAGGAACACACTGATTACAGAGTGCACCCTGCCAGCCAGGCTGACACCTGAAAGAGATAAAAGACAAGACAGAAACAGAGTTTATTTTTAATAAACATAATTACAAGGATGCCCCCCTTTTTGGTTCACAAATGCGCAGCAAATAAACTTTTGAATTAGAAATTGTACTATTTGAACAAAAGCATACCATCGGTGCTTCTGGGACACTAGAAGCCGTTTATGTGAAGAAAATAATTTCATTCAGCAAGGAAAAAAACCCAACGAATCAATATAAATACTTCATCCTGGAAGAAGTTAACTGAACAGGTATCTAAAAATCCAAGCTTTCCAGTTACTGTATCCTAATATAGTGCTGTTTCATTACAGTTCCATATTTTCATAGACCAAACCATTTCAGTTTCTATCTCTCTTACCAGGACTACGAATTATTGAAGCTGACCACTCCTGTGCTAATACCCCAGTCTGACAGATCTTTTTACCTGCATTCGCTGGGAAATTCACAGAATCCATTCTCTGGATGGCAGCCAGCTTTACAGATCACACCTGGAAGAAGAGATTTATAACATCACACCAGAAAAATCAGCACAAAAAAACCCTATACACATGTATCATATCATATACACATTACAATGTTTTGAAAAATCCCAGTCTGTAAAATGTTGCTTTTCTTTTTTGTTCAGACACATTTTTGCATCGTAAAATTTTAAATTAACCTAATCTGGAACGTGTTATAGAATGTTCCTAAAGGGTAAGTGAAATGACATAGAGAATTAATGGCAAAAGAATACGAAGTTACTTTAGCACACCAAAAGTGTATGTAATATCCCTACACACCATTTTAAAGGGAGAATGCCAGAGCAGATTCACGGATGTTGTTTCACGACATGCCACTCCAAATGCATTGTTTCACAACTACTTGAAACACAGAGGTACTTTCAGCCAGAAAAAGAAATCAATTTAAAACCACTTACAATAAAAGTGCTGAACTCATTTCAGCCCTACATCGGATGAAAACAACCATTTCCATTAAATCATGCAAAAATAACGTAAGTTAAGGAGAAGAGATCTCACTGGCAGTTTTTGTTTTGATTGCTTGCTTAAGCATTCGCACCGAGCATCCCTCTGGAGATCCCCGCTAGGCACTGATATCCTGCGCCAGCGCCAGAGAAACGCGCTCCGTCCGCTGCCACGGAAAAGCTTCCCGACCACACGGGCATCCCCGGCTGGAGCGAGGGCTGGCGATGCCTTCGCCGCCCGGGGGCTCCGGGAGGGCTCCGGGAGGAATCCCATCACCGCCGCTGCCCCGCGGCCCCGGCAAACTCCCCAAACTTTCGCAAGTCGCCTCCCTTCCTCGGCGGCGGAGCTGAGGGTGCGGGTGTCCTTACCTGGGGCTGCGGGCAGCACGAGGGGCAGCAGGCAGCAGCAGCAGCCGAGGATGCCGGCGGCGCGCAGCCCCATGGCCGGGCCGGGGCCGCTGCGCTCCCCGCGGCGCTCGGCGGGGCCGGCACGGCGGCAGCGCCCGCCCGGCTCGGGGGGACGGGGCGGGAGCGGCGAGGGAGGGACGGAGGGCGGGGAGGGCTGCCCGCCTCCACCCGAGGGCGGGTAGCTGCGCACCGGGCCGGGCGGGCGCCGGGCAGCGCCGCCGAAAGGGAGCCGAGCACCTCCAGCTGCTCCAGCTGCTCCAGCTGCTTCAGCTGCTCCAGCTGCTCCAGCACCTCCCGCAGCTTTACCACCTCCAGCACCTACAGCAGCTTTAGCCCCTCCAGCACCTCCAACTGCTCCAGCACCTCCAGCAGCTTTAGCGCCTCCAGCAGCTCCAGCAGCTTTAGCGCCTCCAGCAGCTCCAGCAGCTCAGCCCCTGCCGCGGGCGAGGAGAGGAATCCTGCAGGAGCGCAGGAGAAGGGAGCTCTGGGACGAGGGGGAGTGTTAAGCACGCCTCTGGTCTCCTTGAAACTTAGTCTGGCTGTCCGCGAAGACAGAATTTGGGGCTTGTCTTCAGAAGTCTAAAGAATTCTCAGTGATTCCCATCAGAGCTCCAACACTTTCAGGAAAGACTCAGTGAAGGCAGGGAAAGTATAATACTGTTCTGGTTCTGAGGTTTGAGAATTCAAAAAAGACCCCACCAAAATGCCCCTAAGTGTATCTCTAGTAGTGACGGAACAAATCAAGAAAAAGCATTAGTTTTACCACAAGGCACTTTAAATTCGGCATTTTATTCTGTGAGTGTACATTTCTCTTTTGTATCTCTTTATTCTTCCTTTGTGCTGTCCCTTAAGGAAATAGATTGGCTATTTCTTATTCTCTGTGTTTCTTCTAGTTCATTGTTTTCCTTTAAAGAAGTTCTGCCTGGTTTTTAGGATTCCTGAGGGACCTGTTTTTGTCTGCTGATGCAGTGCTTTCTTCCCTGAGACCTCATTTACTAATTTGCCAGCCTTTATGGGAAGCAACTAGAGATCCTTATACCATGGTGAGAAAACTACAATGGGCTAATTCAAGATTACCTTCTTGAAAATGCACACTGGAAAACGCTCATTAGCTTCAGATTGTCCATGTAGTGGCATTTCAAGACAGTGATGTCATGTAGGTTGAAAAAGTTTGCTGCTAGCATTGCTGCCTTTTAGTTTTGGCCAAGAGTGGAGAAAGTGAAGGACAGAAAAAGGAAGAGTAGAAAATTGGGTTAAAAGAGACCACTCAGGGAGTGAGGTGTGAGAGGCAGACACTGCTTTTTTGAGATCCTCCAGAAGCTTTGGTATGTGAGATAAGCCATGCCTATCTGACTCCATAGGCACGGATTGCATCCCTGCCTTTTCTGCTTGTCTTGCTTTTCTTTTACTGAAACATTTAATGTTTTGAAAAGATTACTGTGCCTCACAGCTTTTGCTGTTGCTCACCAGACCAAGACTTGCTGGGGTATTGGCAATGGTACCCCAGAGAACGTGGAGTGCTAACGATGACAACTGAATCCTTTACCCTGCCCTTCTGTGAGCCTGTGCTTCTGTAGGTAAAAATTAGCAGCTCTTTGTCTGTTCACTTTGCTTCTATTCTTAGTTATTTGTTCACACTCAGGTTGTTACAGGTCCAAGGTTGCTTATTCTTCCCTGAATTGGTAAGTTCTCTGCTTGCTGACGTAGAACCCTTCCAGGTTAGACCTTTTTGCATTTTTGGACCAAGAGATAACCTGGGTAGTTAAAAGGGTTCCAAGCATTCTGTCATTTCTGTGATACTCCAGTGTTACCATGACCAACTAGTAAAGCAATGCTTTAGTCCTTCTGCCTTCTATCCTAGAAATTTCTCCTTGTATTCTTTCTTCAGACCTCAAGAGTAAAGAATCTGTAGAATTCATAGGATTTATTCGAACACTCATCAATGTCAAATTATCTTCTCTAATTTGCATTGTAAATAGGGGCTCTGACATATGATGACACATCTTCTATTTTCTGAGATATCTATCTACTGAATACCTGCTGTATTGCTCAAACCTCACATCTTGCAAAAGATCATCAGGAAAATCTGTTTCTCACAATGCTATGTACAATGTTGTAATGGCCATTGCAAAGGTCAATTTTTGTATTTTTCTCGCTTTTCAGGCTTTTTTTAATTGATACACTGTTAAGCAAAAACTACCTAATATTTAGAACAACTCTACTTCTTACTCTCCTTTGTCTCAGGGATGCCTCAGATTACTGAAAAAAGGAAAAATTTTAATTTTCCCATATCTTCTACTTTCTTCAGCTGTTATCTAAGCAAAACTTGCTAATTTTATTGCTAAGAGGCCATAATCCTTTTCTTTTAGAGTCTCTCTGTTGGAACAGAATCTGCCCAGATACTAATCCAAAAATAATTTCAGAACAGAAACCCAACATTCTGTAAATCCAGGCTAATTTTCTTCTCTTCCCTCCTTCCACCTGAGTAAACCAAGCTGAAAATCATTTTTACTTGGCTTTTTTACTGCCAAAAGCACTCTGATCCAAACCTCCATTGTCTCCTTAATACTTGAACATTACAGTAACTGTGTTCAATTTTTCAGATCTTAGTGATTTCTACTCAGGACAACCTTAATTTTTTTTTTACCTTTTTGTGTCTTTCCATTAGAAATTGGAAAGGAAAGAATCTCGTGCAATAGATGTCTGGGTCTGGAGATCATCCAAGGTATAAAGACTGCACTTATTTCTTCACCTAAATATATTTGAGTGGTGAGTGCAGATTGAGAAGCACTGGTCTAGTGATCTCCTAACTGTGATTATTGGGAAACAGACAGTTTCATGGAAATCTTGGGAGATTTCCTTTGGAACTGATTATAGGAATCAGGGGCATCAATCATCCAAGAAATTGACAGCAACAACTGAATCAAGAAATAAGTCTCTAAGGATCCTTGTCTAGAACTAATAAAATACTTCATTTGTTCCAAGAAAATGGCACACAGCTATCCTTCATTCCTACACAGGAATAAGAAACATGTTCATGGACTGAAATAATGGAAAAGGCAGATTGAGATTGAGAATTAAACTCGGCAAGAACTTCCTGTTGCACACTGAACATAGAAACAGAGTTCTTCATCCTTCTGGTCAGCAGTGTGCAAAGAGCTTTGCAAAGTCTGAAAATGCAGAAACAACAAGAAATACTTGAAGTTATGTCCTGGCTAGGAGCTCTTGTACTCCCAAGATCCTGTTTGCCTACTACTCTAATATATTTTGACTGAAGAGAAGTACAATTACATTTTTATTTCACTGTTGCAAGAATCTGAGGCTGGAGAATCTGCATCAGTGACAAGAAACACAAAGCAATTAATTCATATTACAGCTCCTGAGGGTCCCTGAAAACTCTGCTAGCTGGAATCTGAGGCTATCAGCAGTGCCACAAACCATAAAACAAATGAGACCTCGCATGGTAGGGTGAAATAAGTTTGATTAATTTGGACTACCCTGATACATATTGCAAAGAGAAAGGAAAAAATATCAATTACAGGGCAGTGCCACCTGCCTGGCCCTTTTGTAAATTACTGTATCAGAAACTCTGTCAGTGGAGATGCTCATCTTTCATTTCGTTGAAGTGACCTCATCAGCCGTGAATATACACAGCTATGAAGTTCTAGGCTGTGTTACCTGATTTTACAAGTGCTGTCCATTAGAAGAAAGCTCATCAGAGGTAGCTGGAGCCTTGAGGAACTATTTTTCACTCTTTCTGTAAGGCTGTCCTATCCTTAGGTGTGCTGGGGGCAGATGGGCTGACCCAGCCCGCACTCTAGCTGGGTTTGAGCAGAGCATCCTCTCTCCTTTGCCTCTCACCCCTGCCGTGTCCCAGATGCACTGCGGCATTTGTGCCCCCATGCCAGCCTGACTGGTGCTGCCTCTGGCTCCTCAGTGAGCTGACTCAGTGCACTGAGCTGGCAGGTGACTGACAAGAAAAACATGAAATTATTCTTGCTGTCACCATACCCTTTTCAAAAATGTGTTTGTGCACTCACAGAAGGCAACAGGTGAATGCCTGCAGACATCAGTGGGGAGACAGGCACCTTGTCCAGTTCTGGCTGCATAAACCAGAAAGTTTTTCTTCACAGAATAGATTTCACTGCACAGAAAAGTTGCAGCTATCACCAGTGAGCTAGAGATTGCCAAAATGTATTATTTTTAGCATGGTAAATTTTCCCCATTGGATTGGTAGCCAAAATGTGTAGAGCTAAAATACACAGCAATAATTTACAGGAGTTAAAGCCAAGTTCATTCCCTTGCCTAGTACTGAAAATCCTCACAGGTTCCCTCTCTAACTATTATCAAAGCAATAGCTCAGTGCTATCTATCACCCAATTACTATAGCACAGAGAATTCTGCCAGCTGTTTTGGAAAGTATATTATATGAAATCTTGGCTGCTCTGAGGACTGAGGCAAAACTTCCATCACTAGAGCAGCTTTCTGCTGTCTGTAGCAAACTTGATAAAAAAATAGATGTGATTTTCCCTTTTCTCTGTGTGAGGAATGTCAGAGATGTTGCCATCCCTGAGATCATAGTCTAGCTCTGCTTTGATATTTTAAGGAAGTAGACCTAAATGTAGAAATTTTCAGTAAGTTTCTACATTCAGAGTCTTCTGTCAGATGTATGAACTTAGCAATTAAAATACAGGGTCAAGAAATAATACATAAAAAGCAAAGCAAGACAACAGCAAAAAACTTTTTTTTTTCTAGTAGTTTTTTCCATCCTATTATTTCACAGCATAAAAAGCTGAGAAACTGGAGGACCGTAGGTATAAAATAAAATACATTCAAGAAAGACATGACTCTGTCACTAATACAAACAAAAATGAAATCTTATCTTAAGCTGTTACAAAAAAGAATACATCTTTATGTGCATTTAAAGAAATCTAAGCAAAGGCATCCTTCAAAGATCTGGAAGAGTATCACTGTCATTTTATATAGGAGTAGTGGGGTGCCTGTTCTTGAAATATAGAAAAGCATAGAGAGTTATAGAATAACATGTTCATTAAATGACACTGTGAGAATCATGACTAGATTTTTTAGTATAAAACCAGAGAAATTATAAGAGATGGATCCATCATGATGTATGAAACCAGGAAATACAAAAATGCAAGAACTTGTAGCAGACAGAAGTAATGGTCAGTATTGTACTTGGAAGAGTAATTAATTTAGCCTGGGTATATAGACATTTTTTTCTAACACTGAGGTTGATCAGACAGTATAACAATTTGTCTCTACCAGAGTAAAGGCAAAATAATTAATTAGGTGTCTTTAAGGGAAGGTTAAGTACACTTATGAGGAGACTAATATAAAACCATAATTGCTTGAAGCAGGTGTTTGGATTAGATTATCCAAGATGTCCCTTTCAAGGCCATCATTTATGATACTGTGATATCTTTTCTTCAGGCAAACATTCCCTTGCAAACTGTTATTAAAAAAAGCCTGAATCCTAGGGATTTTTAAAGGGTGGTTGACAGCCTGACAGATGTCAGTGGTAATTAGGAAGTTTTTATCATAGCATGTCTGATACATCCAGCCTGCTATACCAACCTGGAGATGCAGATAATGTTCAATTTGTAAATCACATCACCTTGTTATGTGTTATTTTCCTACACTGTGAAAGATTTGGTGCAGTGAATACAAGTGGAGATTCTTACTGGTCAGCCAGTAAACAGAACAATTTTTCTGGCTTATTAGTTGAATTGCGTCTTAAAATATATTTTTAAGTATTTGCCTGAGGCTAGAAAAATAATTTTACTTCCTACATAAAACATAACTAGATCTGAGACTACATTTCTGGACAGGGACTGACTGTGTTTTCTCCAAAGGGGAGAAAGCAAGAGAGGGAAAAACAATCTCTCTATTAAAGCACAATGTTCTTATGATTTTCTGAACTGACAGAATAAATTATTCTGTCTTCTGACTGGAAGGGACATTTAAAAAGAAAAATGGACAATTCACTGTGAGACAGACCTATATCAACATGAATAGCTTAGTTTTATCTTCGTGGACTTTGAAATGATAGAGAGCCATCCAGGACTAAATTTTTGAGAGAGGAGGAAATTCAACATTGAACCACTATTCATGTCTTTTGGAAAATTGTCCACATATGAATAACACAGAAAGAGGAAGCACTGCCATATATATCTGAGTGTGTGTAAAATTTATTTAAATTTGGTCTTTTGAAGAGCTTTCTCTCTTTCTCTATGCTAACTATATATGGAGAATGAACAGGAAAACACACAGATCTAGAGGAAGTATGTGACAGAAAAATAAATGCAGGAAGAAATATCTTATAAAATCATCATTTATCAAAACAGAATGGAGGTACTCTGACAATGTACAACCTTTGCACTCTGAAAATTCCAGTGTGCTCTGATTCTAACAGTTTCAACCTGAACTCTAATACTTAGAGGAGCCTGCTGTTCTTAAAGCTTTGAACTGTCCCTGATGGAGGCTTTAGGTGACAAAAAATAAATGAAAAATAATTCACATGCCTTTCTAGACTCATTACTGCTGTCAGAACTCTGGTTGGTATTCAGTTTTCAATTTTGTCTTGATCTCAGCTGGATTTTTTGCAAACTACAGAAGCAAGCTGTTATTTTCAGTCTTAGTGCTTTCTCTGATTTTGAGGCATTTTAAGGGAAAGATGCTGCATTTTCTTCCATTTTATACAAGTTGTAACAGATCCATTGCTGTTATTTATACACCCTCACATATGGGTATGTTCTGCTGATTCTGTCACATGACAAAAATGTTTCCTGTGTTTTTGCTTTGTTTTTCTTCTGGCAAAGAGACCAGATCATTCCCCTACTCTGTGTTTTTTGGATTTTTTGTTGGTTTTTGTTCAGCTTTCTTCAAAATATGTTTATTTTTTCAAATTTCTGGGTTTTTTTTAGTACACATACACTAATTCTAAAAATCAGGTGAGCTTAACTCTGGAGTAGTCCTAATTCATGGGATTTTTCATAGTTCTCCCTTCTTATAATATAAATGTCTCTAGGCTGTACAGTTCTTTCCTTTTCCATACTGTTTCTAATTAGTTTTTCTTCTGCTACTTTTTTAATGTGGTGTCTTATCATTATGGTTTTCATTGCTCTCTCTAATGATACCATTAAGCTGTAAAATGGAACCTGAACTATATTGTATTTGCATTATTATGGTTAACTTGCATTTTTTCTAGGTCTATTTAGTCTTTAATTTGTTATAGGATATTATGTAACCATTGCTTGAAAATGATCAATTTTGATGAAATTTCTACTGTTCTCTATCAATGCATTTTTTTCCTCCTGGGTGAGTGACACATGAAGAAACTGCCTCAAGAGTATCATTCCACTTGTAAATGTGAGGATAAGATTTTATAATAATTGGTGCCATAAAAATAATTATTTGAGAATTAAAAAGAACCCAAACCAGAAGGAATATCTGAGGGGAATAATAAAGCAGAATAGGCCAAAACAGTCATTCTTGCCATAGCCAGGAGCTCTTTCACTCAGTCTAGCATCAAGGCCAAAGAAAATAGAGATTGGCAAATTGTCAGCCCTTTATACACAAGTAATATCAAGAAAGAAATTTTCACAAAGATATACAACAGGTTTCCTTTAGTTGAGTTCATGTGTCAGCTCTGCACTTCCCAGGAAATTTTTTTCTTTCTAGCCTTATGCTGAAAGAATTTTAAAGTGAAGGACAGATGTTTGTTAATGGTGCCACAATAATATATTTTAAATTGTTAATGGTGGTAAACACTTGCAGTCAGGAAGCCTGAAAAGTTTTGCATAACAAAAAGCATGACTGCCCTGCAATTCCAGTGTCAGATCTAAGATAATCTATAACTTTGGGAATGCAATTTTCAGTGAAAAATTTTAAATGAAACAAATTAATTACTTTAGGAAGTTTATCCAGTACTTAGTACATATTGATGAAGAATGCTAAGTGATAGGAATTATTTATAAAGCATGGTTTGAGATTAATGCTAGAAATTAATTAAACAAGAATTTAATTGTTGTTCTTATTGTGTGGGAAACACCTCCAATCCTTGGTGGTGAAAAACAAGTGAGGTGGCCAAAGCAAGAGTGAATTAATTGTGGTCTGTTTTTTCCAAAACAAACTGACTAATAAAATTTTTTATCTGACTAATAGGATTTTTTGCAAATCATATAAAAGTAAATACCTTGATAAGCAAGAAAATGTTTGCTGAGATCCTACATTTGCACTGGTTTGTGGTTGGTTCCATTTCACAGAGAGAAAAGCTGAGGCACAGAGAAATAAAGTAACTAGTTCAAACTCACATTTGTCATGCTAAGTCAGGCATGATCAGATCTTCTGCATCCCTCTTTCTTCTTTTTATTATTATATAATAATAAGAACCTTAATAATAAAGTTCACCTTTGGAGTGAACTCCAGATGGGGAAAGAGGAAGAAAGAAATTGGGCATAAAAAGTAAAAGGAGCTATCTGGTACAGGCCATGATAAAAATTGGAACTAAATGCAGAATTCCCTCACATTCTGAATTCCCAATGATGGCTGTTGGCAAGGAAAATACAGATTCTTTTTGTCAGAAGTGGGCACAGTTTCAGTTTCCTGAACTAATATGAACTATGGATCTTCTGTGCTCATGTTCTTGGAACAGTGATATTTTTATGTTTGTCTTCTTTATTACTGCTAGCATGAACTATGGTAGCTATACATTGCTCATTCTTGTTTCTCTAAACTAATTAAATGTTTCATCTGCATATTGCTTGTGAATTTGAATGTATGCACAATTATGATATTTCTCTTCCAAGTACAATAATCAGTAGGCATTTTGTTCAAATGTGTATTTTTCCAGCTATTCCCTTTGAATCTTCAAACAGAAATGTGTCATAAATCTTTTGAATCCTGTTCTCTTGCATAATACAATAACATGGAATCACTTTGTTTTTTGTTTATTAATGGTCACCATTACTACCATATAGATTTTGCTCTAGTCTCCCTGTTATACTTTATGAAATTAAATTTGTAGATGGGGGAAAAACAGCGGACACAATAGGGCTTTGGGAACTGGAAACAGAAGAAAAAATCTCTAATATGTTACATGATTGCTGGCTTGCATTTTGCTTACTATAGGCAAAAGTCTCCAGTGACAAGGAAGAGAATAAATAGCTCTTCCTTTAACTGCAGCTTTGGAAAGCAGTGTAAAGCATGTCTGATATGAAAGGCACAACAGTGCTTTCAATTATGTTTTCATAAATGCAGAGAACTACTGATATTTTTTCTGATATGAGCAATGTATTTTATTACTTTTTCATCTGCTTGTGTCTTTGTTATGCATTTGTGTCTTGCTTTTATAGCTGTGTCTTACTTTGAGTTTATAAATGTCTTTGTTCAAGGGCTGTCTTTTTACACTGCATTTCTAAAATAACAGTGCCTGTGATAGGCTCCTAGGAATTTTGACAATACGAAGATGATGTAACATTTGTGTTGCATTAAAGATCTTACTACTGCAGACAGGACTGTAATCTGTCTGCAAAGGGGACTGAAGAAGAAGATAGAGAGACACTTTTTACACAGAAAAAATGGGAAAGGACACAATAATGAAAGCAGGACAACAAACTAGGACACAACCACGACAAAATAACATGACCAGGAAAGAGTTCACTATCCCCAAGACTCTGAGGGATGGGGCTTTCTTATTGCTTCAGCATTTGTTTGTGTCTGTTGGAGAAAATATGTACAAAACCTGTGTAATGTTATATTATTATTTTGCTTTTGAGGCTGAAAAGTCAAGCCCTCAACAGATGAGAAATGAGGCAAGCTTAACTTGGCTTTTTGTGATTATGCTTTCTAATTCCATCTGCAATCTCATCATTACATACTGTGTTTTTTCTTGCCACATCTGCCTGATTGAGTGCTCACTTTTTAAATAGCTTTTCAGTATTTTGTTTACTCATGTGGCTTCTGTGCCTTACCTCTTGCATTTTTCAAAACCTGTTCTAAAAAGATGTTGAACCTTTTCTGAGGCTTCTCATGCTGAATGTATTAGTGTTCAACCACTTCAAAAATATAAATGAACTTATTTTCAGAGCATCTCTGTAACATAAGGCAATACTAGTACATCAAATTTATATCTGGAGAACAGAGAAACTAAAGAAATAAAAAAGCCCAGCTCCCATTTGTTCAGTGTTGCCAATGGAAGACTTTTTCCAGTGCATTTAGCACATTAGACACTCAGATCACAGCTCTCAAAGGCATGAAAGGCCATGGTGCACAACATCTTATCAGTTCAGGCTCAAGTGGGATACCAGAAAATGAGTAGATGTAATTGCCACACATGAACAGTATGGCTCTAGCCACTTGCCTGGCATTGCTGACATCATGGAGGGAGCAGGGCAGAACACAATTCTGCAGAAGCTTTAAAGTGAGGTCAGTCTTCGTCCTCCTGCTTCCCTCTCTACAGAGCTTCTGCTCTGTGGGCCTGTGGACTGAACACTTTTCACAGCACAGCCATGGCTCATTTTCGCAACATACTGCTCCATGATACTGAGCCCTGATTCCTGGTGCAGGTTTTTGATGGCTTATTTGTTTTTAAATCAGAAACGGGAGCAGAATATCCCATAAGGTGATATCAGGCTGGAGTCTTCATTGTTTGCCTGCATGTTTGCAGCAATTACAGCTACTTCACAGAACGCTGCAGCTTGAAGCTGGTGAGGGAATTCCCAGTCATAGCAGGTCCTCATTCTTGATGAAGCAATGAGAGCCTTTACTGAGGAGTTTTACAGATATTCTCTGAGAGCATGTGAATGGTGAGACATGAATTTTTAATTCCATTCCAGGCATAGTTCTTGCTCTTGCTCCTTAAGATCACTCCTTTCTGCTCATGTTTCCAACATTTCTTCTTTAGAGTATTTTATAGCTCAGTCTCCATTATGCTTTCCTGGATTTCTCACATCAGTGTTCCTTTAGAAACAATCCCACTTTCTCTTCTCCTAAACTTTGTGCTGTTCTTCTCCTTCAGTCCCCACTCTGAAAATATCTACCCACTGGCTTTGAGCCATCTTTTTCTTCCACAGGAAAGATGACAGGAAACTCATTATCAGGGTGTGTGGGGATGGGGGAATGTCCTAAAATGAAAGAGGGTAGACTCAGATTAGACATAAGGAAGAATTCTTTACTGTGAGGGTGATAAGGCACGGGCACAGGCTGCCCAGAGAAGTGGATGCTGCATCCCTAGGAGTGTTCAAGGTCAGTTGGATGGGGTTTGAGCAGCTTAGTCTAGTGGAAGTTGTGCCTGTCCATGGCAGAGTTGTTGGAGCTGCATGATCCCTAAGGTCTCTCCCAGCCTTTTACCATTTTATGGTTCAGTGACTCTGCTCATCATCTTAAACTCATTTTCTCATCTACTGGTCCTGGGTTTCCTCTTGATCCAGCTCCCATCTCTAGGCTCTGCTTACCTTTTCAGACTGTTTCAGTCTCATCCCCTCCTTGGGGATCACTGCACTTGAGTCTCTGGCCTGCAACATGCACAGTTATAAACAATACCTGTTGAGGTCTTATGTTGCAAACACTAAGAATTTTCTGTTGAGATGTGCAAATGACATTATTTTCAGGGGTTGTATCTTATTTGGAAAAGAACAGATATTCATAAGTAAAAAAAGGAATCATGCTCTGAAGAAAATTGTAGCATGCCCTGATAAACTGCATATCCTGCTCTGTACTATGGGGATAGGGCAAAATGTGGGAAATTTCTTTAAATTTTTTAATAATTACAATAATTTTGGCCCATGTCCATGTCAACCCTATCCTGAATCTTGGAAACATTTCATGAATTTTGGCTGACAGTAATTATGTAAACTTCAAGAAAATAATTTCTTCATCCAGATGTCTGGCTCACACAATTCCAGGTGGAATAGCTGTAAACTTGATTAAGTTCTCATCTGTCTGAAAGCAAAGCCCTGTGAGAGAATGTATCTTGCAGTGTGAAATACGGGTGATTCAGAAACAATCCTATCAGAAGCTATGGAGGGTGGCAGGGTGGGTGTGAGCCTATAGGACCGCAGGAACAGATGAAGTTTCAGCAAAGAGTTATTACAGAACACAGAAAAGAATGGGAATGAGAAGAACTGTGAGGAGGAGGAGGAGGAGGAGGAGGAGGAGGAGGAGGAGGAGGAGGAGGAGGGGGAGGAAGCGGAAGAAGAAGAAGAAGAAGAAGAAGAAGAAGAAGAAGAAGAAGAAGAAGAAGAAGAAGAAGACTGGAGCAGTGAGGAAAGCACAGGAGGGACAGGGCTGGAAGAAAGCAGCATTCAACAGACACACCACTTCACAATCCTCACAGAGCTCCCTCATCCACTTGTCCCACTGAATCACCACATTGCCCAGGTCATTTCATCATAAAATTGGCTTGGCCATCCCCACTTTACTGCCATTGTTTTACTAGTGAGTTTATTGCTATTATCTAATAATTTATAGGAGGAGATCATTACTGTTTCCTGGGAGTTGCTTTTGCTCCTGAGCCCTTGTCTACCTGCTGAGGTCATGGACCTGTGCTTGGCATGTCCCTGGGCAGGCACACAGGCCCAGGGCTTCGCCAAGAGCAGATTGGGAAGGAGACTTGGCTCAGCCCCACAGAAGCTCAGAGTCACATCCCCGCTCGTGCTGTGATCTCTCTCACCGTGGAACAATGGGAGTGAGCAGGAGTGGGATGACCCATTTGTTTGGTTGCCATGACAATGTGTTACCCAGTGCAGAATGCTGCTCTGAGCAGCCTTGCTGCTTGGCTGCTGTGGGATAATGATGCTCTAAAAAATAGCATAAGAGAGTTGCCCATAATCATTTCACAGCACTGCATTGACTTCTGCAAGATGAAAGGTGAAGATCCTCTGAAGTGACAGGGGTCTGCTGTCAGAATTTAGCCTTTCTTTTTCCTTGGATTGGATGAACGAGATGGGAATTTATTTATTTATTTTTTAAAAAAATTTCAGTGGCGTTCATTTAATTTCTAATAATGCAAATAAAATACCTAAGGAAACCAACAGTTTCTTGTAGATGTAAAGACACAACTGTATTCAAATTGCAGCAGAAAGAGGAATACTTTCTCTGGAGTGGAAGCTGCTGAGATCTATAAGTGGATATACACTGGAAACTTGTATAGATATAGCTGAGATCTGGTTTAGAATGGTGGATAAAGACTGTTCTGTGTTTAATACAGATGAAATAAGCAGCTCTTGGTCTCCCTACCATGAGCAACTACCTCAGCTGGTGTAGAAAGGAAAAATACTTCACCATCAGCCTATTATCACCCAGAGACTACTTTCTTTAAAGAAATACTGGTTTCTCAAATGCAAATCACATAAGATATATGCCCTTGAGGGTTTTACTGAGTCTTTGAGGCATTTCCATATGCCTTACTGAATGTTGCAGCTTGTTACAAGACAAAGATGACTTTTATATTTAATTTTGTACTTTGTTATAGAAGAGCTTATGATATCATTATTATAATTATTAGCATAATGTGTGTATTGCTGTAGAACTTAGGTATTCAAAACAAGAGGCTTGTATCAGGCTCTGTACATTTTTGTTTAAACAACTACAGTAATTCTTTTCAAAATGTATGTCAGTGAGCAAGCATAAAATGTATCCCTCTAGATCAGATGTAATTTATTGCTATTATTCAGGAGATTTGGGAATATAGCTCCATTCCTGTCACAGGGAGGGACGTGCTTTGCAAATCTCTTTTCCCTTGACAAAAGCAGCTCTTAGCAACAGGTGATTTCCCTGTGTAACACTCCTGGATCTCTCTTCCCTCTGTTTATTTGCTGTTAACAAGTTTGGCTCTCCTTGGAATATTCGTTCAAATTGGCTCAAAAACAATGTCAAAGCAAAGTGTTGCATACACATACACATAAGAGATGAAACAATGAGGAATTGCATTTGGGTTTCTCCTTAGTCTACATGAATATTTTTACTCACCAATTTGACTTGTTTTTCAAGAATGAAGAGCTTCTCTGCCTTTTAATGGAATTTGTTCAGAAGGAATTTTCTAATTTGTATATCACTGTAAATGGGGTTTACCCATTTCTGGGGTTTACCAAACATAGATGTTGTGAAAAAATAAATTTAAAAAAATAGTAACTTTCTTTAATATGATAATTTCTTTTCTAGCCAATGGAAAGGGGAATGAAATTACATATCTGGATGTCAAACAAGCAGTGTGTCCTGGCTTAGGAGTGATATTCCTACAATTTAGTAGTCCTACTAAAACCATGCTGCTCCTCCCCTCTCACTCCAGTTGAAAGCACAAAAGGCAAAGATCAGAGGTTGAGGTAAGAACAATTTACTGGAAAGAACAATGAGATAAGTAAAGGAGCAGCAACAGCAACAATAATAATAAAAAAAGGTATAAATAAAATAAACAACTCACACAGAAGGCCCCCAGCAGTTCCAATCATCTCTTCCATGACACTGGAAGGAGGGCCCTTTTCCTCAGAAGGGAGAAAAATCCCTTTCCCTGCTGCCCCTGGCAGTGATGTGAGCTGATATCAAATAACATCAGGGTCCTGGCCTGGACCCTCATGGCAATTGCAAGAAATAAACCCTGTCCCTGTCTGAAACCAGAACAGGGGCACATGAGGATTTAGTAAAGTTCAAAAGTTGGAAATTTAAGTGCAGGAATGGTAACCTTGGTGAGAAGTCAGTTAGAGGAGGGATGGCAATAGGAAAAGTAGAAAGGGAAAGTGTCTGGCTGGACAGAGGGAGATTTCTGGAGTTCTTCTTGGGTATTTTTCCAGGTTATCTTGTGTAATATTTCTGGTAATGATCTTGGCACAAAAATTAGAAATGTGATGAGGAAAGCCCTCATGTTGCAATTGGACAAGATCAGATCTCCTTAAAATAACCTAGGAGGAAGCAAGTAGATTAATAGGAGGTGAAATGAGATGGAGTTAGATTAAATGGCATGTAAATTTGTTCAATTGGGTATTTGGATTTTACAAGTCAGGAGCTCATCCATGGGAAATGAGGGAAATAGTGGCTCCAATTAGTGATTGCTGTTGCCAGAGACACACAGTTGCTGAGCAAAGCAATCCATGAATGGGCACTGCAAAATCTTCTTAATCTGAGGTGTCCCCAAAACACAATCACTGATTTCCCTATGGTGACCCAGAGAAGTGACTGATGTGTGGTTCAGAGGGATGGAAATGGTGAGACCTGGGGAATCACCAGTGCGACCAGAAGAGGCTGAACTCAACCCAAACTGAGAGCAGCTGCTGTCTACAAATGTGTCACTGAGGACAGAGCAGTTACCTGTACTGAGGACAAAGCTAGCCCCAAATCAGATTGATTTGAACTGATCATTAATTAAATTTGGTTGGAAATTTGAAGAATGTTTACAAAAGAGCATTGAATAGCCTTTTAGAAAGAATATCAAGGGCAACTAAAACACTTACCATGAATGGGGTAAAACCACTGTTTTGAAATTGTTACTGTTTGGCCTCTATACCACACAGTATATGATTTGTCTTACAGATATAACACTTTCTCCTGTTAGCCTTGTCAAGTGAAGGATGATTGACTCCTAATGCATATCCTGCAATTCAAGGAAATGTTATGTGTTTCCATTTTAAGACTTGCTTCTTGTTACTTTGGCAATTATCAAGTGCCTGTACCAGCAGTTTCCAAGTATTTAGAAGTAGAAAATCTCTCTCACTCTTTCCTTTTTAAGGCTGTTGTAGAAAACAATTAATTAATTTGTTTATATCTACATGTATAGGATGAGTGAAGATGGCTTGTTTATGTATAAACAAATGACTGAAGGGAAACTAAATAATTTTAAATGAATGCTACATTTGGACAATTTTGAGACTTGTGGTTAATTTTGTTTCCAAGAACTGCTTCTAAAATGTCATCTCATTTGAGCTCACACATTCACAAGCCTCCACATCTTAACAATTTCCTGGGACAGCAGTCTTGAAAAGCTGCTGCAGAACAGAGATGAACCATGGGATTTCCACCTTTTTCTTGCAAAGGGTTTACCCCCTTTGCTCCTTGGAATCCAGATTAGAGATATTGTCTCTGAATGCAGTCTGGAACTTGTCTCCTGTTTGTAATGGAATTTCTGCTTTGGTATTTGCCTCCTTCATGCAGTAGGCTTTCACTCCCATAGTTGTGAAGTACTTTTGGTGTATTTTAAAACAGTGAGACCTTAAACTGTTAAGTGTTGCATGGATATCACGAACAAACTGGACAGTAGAGTTTGATTTCCTGTGTGGTTTCTTCAGATGAAAGTCCAGGTTTACACACAAACAGCTCGGTAACAGATGTCCTCTCCTGAGATTTAGGCTGGTGGGTGTAAGAATCAATGGCAAAAAATGTACAATATCTGAAAAAGAACAGGTACTCAAGAGCATCAAATAAATGTTTACTTGCAAATTTGAAAACAAAACCTGATGATTAATTAAATTGTTTTGTCAGAGTCATTCTGGAAGCATTTTTATTTACTGAGAACTGCTGAAAAGAAACCATTCCTGAAGCATCTTAAAAAAAATCTTTTTGCTTCTTATCTGTGCAGATGGTAGACCACCAATGACTCCTGCCTGGGAGAAGTGGAAAATCAAATTAGACTCTTTAACAGGATGTAGAAGAACAGCATTATGAAGAGACCTTACATTGGCCAGTTCAAGAAGGCTTTGCCTGGGCTACATCCTGGAGTGATGTCTCAAAGGCTGAATTGTTCAAAACTCAATTAAAATGAGATTTTAATGAAACATGGACTAAACCAGTTTCTTTAAAATAGAGGAACCTGGAGATGATTGGGTAGGAAAGAATGTAGATATTTACACCCTTTGTATGTCTAGAAACAAATAAGAAACTACAAGGACACTGAAGGAGCAACCAGCAAAAGTAATCAAAACTATTGATAAGTATTTATTATTAGACATGAGAAGCAAAGGGTCTGCCAGAAAATTTGTCAGATGCACTCATGAACAGGATATTAAAAACATGTTCAGAGAACACAGAGCAATTTCAGACGTGGTAGAAGCTTTTTCTGCATCACTGTTCATGGCAGAAGAAATGAGGGATATTCCTATTGAAAAATCATTCTTTATGGGAGACTCATCAAGTGAAGTGATTCTGAAGGGATGCTGGAACTGACTGAAAAAATCAACAGTCACACATCCCCAGGACCAGGGTGTATTCACTCATGGGATCCAAAAGAAATCAAGAATGAAATAGCTGAATTACTAATCATGGTGTATGCCCTTTTACTTAAATTGCATCTGTATCTGAGGACTCAGGGGTGACATGACATATGTTTTTAAAGAAGAGAAATGAAGAGAAAATTAGTAGAAAATATAATAAAGAGTGAAATTAATGGATATGTGATACAATGGATTTAATTGACAAGACTCAACCTTGCTTTTTTTTGTGAAGTCACTATGGGTTTGGTTTTTTTTGTGAAGTGAAGCTCCTTATTGCAAATCTTTTACAGTTGTTTCCAGAATTCAATAGAAATATGAATAAGGATTATGTGACTGGTAAATCCCTAGATTTTCAGAATGCTTTTGATAGTCTTTCAATTTTCCTGCAACTTTGCATGTGTGATGTAGGAGACAGAGCAGGGAGCAAAATGAACCTTTGCCTTACCATGGCTGTGATAGTGTTCTTCTGATGTAGCCAGGATGATTCTTGCCCAGTCTATCCTTGCAAGTACACGATTGCTCCTGTAGTTGGTTTCCAACAAAACAGAATATTCCTGAGTTGCAACAAACACAAAGCAATCCCTTTTGGTCCTGGGGTATTTATTACTACCATCTGAGAGTCCCAGATTTCCACTCTCTGCTCCTCTGAATAGTTTCTCAATCTATCCATGAGCTGAGGGCTCCCTGCTCTGAGGTCTCTCCCTCTTGTTCACAGAAACTCCACTTCCAGTAGGAAACCTGTCCCCTGACAAGCAGGAATCTTCTGCTTTCTGAAGGGCCCAACCTCCTGCAGTTAGTGCCTTCATGGAACATGATTTAAAACCACAAAAAGCAGCCACAGAGAGCTTGTCCATCACAGCAATGGGCAAGTGTGAGCATTTCTGCTGGCAAGCAACCTGATGGGCAGGAAAGCTTTGGAAACACCTGCCACCAAGTCACCAGTGGAAGCATCCTTGGTGGGCTCCATCAGGCAGGCTGTTGAGGGATGGACTCAACTTCATCCTGGAATAGCAGATGTTGTTTTAGAAAACAGGCAAAGAGACAGTGTGAATTGGTCAGGGAGACCAGAGAGGGACATTATGCCACCCTGGTCAATGACAGATGAATGTCCTGTAATAACCATGCTCAAATAAAAATTGTAATTCTTTCTAACCTACATTCAAGGCCTGGCAGCTTGAGAATTTGAGAGCTACAGCAGGGTGCCCTCTGTGTAGCAGGTATTGTGGTGGCAAGGGATCTATCCCTCTATGTCCTTGGCAGAAGTCCACCTGATTTTATGTCCCATTTATGCATTTCTGGCAACTGAAAAGTAGTCGTTTTCAGATGAAAGATGCTGGATTGATGTGTATTACAGTCATTTCTCAGCACTGTAATTTTTGTCATCTTTACTTCAGCTATTCTCTTGCTATCCACTGAATATCATTGGAACACTAAGACACAGTAATTTTCATCATTCACCCCTTCAATTCACACCAGTTTTTGCTCTTACTTTTATGGGGTGGACAATACAAGTGCCTGTCATTGTTCTGCAAATTTTATTTTACAGTTTTAGCTTTGTCTACAAGTTGTTGATATTATTTAGATGTTTTAATCTGAACGGTGATCAAAGTCCCAATCCATTACTGAGTTTAAAATAAAAACAGCTGAATCAGCCTGGAGATTCGTAGTATCTGTTAGTATAAGCAGCAGAGTAGGCATTACCACGTGGTGACACATACCCTCCTCGTCTTGCAGCAGTGTGTGCCTCAGATTTCATGAGGGGTATAGCTGTGCAGAACAGAATATGGGAAAGGAGATCATCAACCAGAGATGCAGTTGTACAGATCTCCCCACATGCCAGAGGACCATGTTGCTCCTGTTTCATCTCCTGTCTGCTGTGTGAAGGTCAGAGATGTGACTTAAGATATACAAGAGATAAAAATGGCTAAAAAACATAGATGGTGTAGATTGGTGGAATAAAAGATAACTATTTTCTCATCATTGTGCTGGAATATTTTGGCCAGAGCTAAAAATCAGGCTATAGGTGTCTTTAAATGAGTGCTATGTCCTTTGGTGTTGTTGGGTTTTTTAATACACTATATATGTAAGGAAAAACCCTGCTACTTGCTATTCTTTTTTTTAAAGACACAAAGAGACCATAGGTTTTAAGCTAGTGTAAATGATCTCCTTCAGGTTTTATGGAATGGGCTTATGCTCTTTAGAATTCAGTGATGGATAGCTCACAGGAAAACATCAAATTAAAACAAGAAAACCTTAACCTTCAGCACTGAAAAATAAATAATCAGAAAAAGATACAGGAAAAACTGAAGGAAATGGAGCTTGGTGAATGCAAAGGTGTGATTTATTAAAATCTTGGAGAAAGTTCAGGAGAAATAAACACTTCTGCCATTGGAGCATAAGAACTCATCAGAGATATTATTATCCTTCTGTCCTAATGGAAGATGCCATAAGAAATCAGAGCGAAATGTGTTCCAGAAAGCATAATTAAAGGATAAATGTGTAAGATTTATAAATAGAAATACGCAAAGGATGTGTTTGCTCACTCTAGTGGGAAGTGATATTTCAGGAGAAAGGTTCGTATTTATTTTACAAAAGGTTTTCAGAAAGACTGAACAGCATCCCAGCCTTATGTCCCAGAATGTGAGGGCATTTTAGCCACAAACTGCACAACAGGACTGGTGTCTGTAATGTTGGGGTTGGCCTTCTGTAGATAAGGACAGTTCACATCATACATCTGAGTTTTTCAACTCATTTACCAGCTCTACTTTTATTTCAGAGAAGACAAGGGCATGGATGTGTCTGGGATTTCTAGTGGAAGGCAAGGAATTTTGTAAATGAGTTTCTGGATGAGTCCAATCTACATACAGTTCCTGCCCCATGGAAAAGACATTTCTTCACCTGTAGTTATAATAAGTGTCCTTGAAAGAACTCAGAATTACTGATTATGAGCGAAATACAACCTGATTCATATTCTTCTAGGGGCATGTAGAGTTCTTGAAGAACAAATGATACAAAACTCAACCTTAATGCAAAAATTAAAACAACTTTTACTGAAAGATATGTCTTGGTGTTCATGTCAGGGGGCTAATGATTTAAATACTGGGTACATTTATTTGCTAATTACCAAGAAGATATTCTGGTTCAAATAAAATTTTCAGTTCAAATAGAAAATTGGCTTTTAAGTAGAGTTGACCCTGGTTTATTACTGGAAGCATTCATGTTCCAAAACCTAGGTACTTTCATTGGCTGGCTTTAAAAAGAGAAGGAATCCCTTTGTATTTCCATGCTCACAATGTGGTCATGTAAAGGCAAAAGGCTAATAAAGAGCATTTTGCTAAATTTATACATCTTTGTGTGCTTGGCTATCTGCTGTGAAATATAATTTGCTTTCAGTAGGAAGCCACAGGTATTGAACTGATTGGTACAGATTTTTTGTGAGAACCCTCTGCAAGTTGGGGAACACTTTCTATTTCACAGCAGGTCTCTCTTTTAATTTGAGTAGCTGATGCACTGGGGCTGGAGGAAGGAATAGTGAACTTTTGATTCCAGTCAGCTTTCCCGAGGCACCCAGAGAGGAGCGCACAGATAAAATGGACAAAGGAAGGGAAAAGCTGTAATTGCAGTGCTCTGCAGGCTGGATGGCAGCAGGCTCTGCCTTAGCTCTGCTGTAGCAGGATGCAATCTAAGGACAATGCCACACTGAATGTCTGCTGTTCCTGCTGGTGAGAGGAGCAAGGGCCCAGCTTGGCTACACCATCTCTGCTGTGAAAACCTGGTTAGGCACCATGTTTTCACCTCAGCACCAGTATGGTACCCCTGTTCTTTTGAGCCCTGACCCAGCATATTTACTCAGTGCCATCATCCAGACTCAGCAGCATCACCCCGAGGTGGATCTTGAAGGCTCAAGAGAGCCACTGGAGCTGTGCTGTGAGACCTGTCTGTGCAGCCAGACAGGAGAAAGAGGAAAGGAAGCTCCGTGCTGATTTGGGGATACCTCCCTGAAAATGCTGGGTGGGTAGGGGTGGATTTTCTTTATGTGGCAGCATGTTTTTTTAAGAGGAAGAAGGCTCTTGCCTCATGACGGCCGCTCCTGGAAAGGCACTGACACTGCAATTTTGCACTTCATGCATTTCTAAATGCTAAATGCACTGCATGCTTTTCTCATTTAGTGTTCCCCGTTGCTTTGTTTCTTTCTTTCTCAGGAGGGACAAAAGACTGCCTGAGAGAAGTCTTACCAAACCAACTGGGGCAGTTCATCTGGGTTGGAAACAGGAGCAAAGAGCAAACCTCACATCCAAGGAGGTGGTCAAGGAAGGGTGAGATTCAGAGTAGTTTTGGGTTTTTTGTTCCTGTGATTTTCTTCCACCTATGGAGAATTTCAATAGACTGGTTTAGGGCAAGTGGAGGCTTATTGTCAAGTACTGGTAATGCATTCCCAAATTCTGTGTTGATTTGTGGGGGACTTCAACAAGATTGTCCTCAGTGAAATAAATGTCCCTACTAGGGATGTAAGAAAACTAGATTGTCTTCTGCAAAGCAATTCCAGAAATGAAGAATAAAACCACAAAACCACAAGTAGCTTATGGCTTGCTCTTCTTAAGAAAAAAAATAAGAAAGAAAAAAAAAATAGAAGGAAAAAGGAGGGACCTTCTGCAACACTAAAAGGTTGGAAGATGCAGAAAGCCAATTCTTGCTTCTGTCTTTTAATAAATACACAATGCTAGTGAGGATATTGGCTCTCTTTCCTGAGGAAATCCAGCATGCTCCTAACAATTCCTGTACTTTTCCAGGCAGACCTCAAAATTACATGGCTAAAAATGTAATATCCTTCTTTCCATACATGCAGATTGTACAAATAAGTAACCCTTTGAGATCAGATAATTTAAAGATGGCTGAAATTTTCAAATGAATTCTTTTTGGTGGAAAAGATGAGTTTCTACCAAGCAGAAATATTTGCCTTCAGAAATGTCTTATTTTTATTATAAATCTGAAAAGGGACCACAACTAGAGAAAATTCTTGTCAAATTTTGAAAATTTTTTAATGCTTTTATTTTTGTAAATGTGTACAGAAGATCTGAATGCTCTGTAATAATTCTTCTGCCTTTTGCTAAAACTGCAACACATTTACTGAAGACCTTTTTTATAAACTGATAAGACAATTTCAGTCATTCTATAGAAAGAAATTATTTTGATTAAATATTCCAGCAAATAATTTGTTTCATCCAAGTATGAGAGGATATCATCATCTCACATCCAACAAGTAACAGTTTAGGAGAGAATTACAACCCTTTACTATAAATAGTTATTTTTAGACTTCTTACCATGTGCACGTGATCCATGAGGAATTCCCTGTTGTTTTAAAAGGCAACTTGCTTGGCCTGCAGCTGGGAGAACACCTTTAGTTACATTTCCTGTTATGATTTATTCGAGGATTTATTCAACCCTATTCCCTAGAAGACTTATCCACATGTTAGTCTAATCCTTTCCTTTGAGATTGGCCAGGAGCAGGACACTAAAAGTGCCACATGTCAGGCTTAGTGCTGACTGAAAGAGGTGTCAAAAAGTTATTAAAGGCAAATATTTTCCTTAGGTCCTTCTGGTTGTAGAAATATCACTTTTCACATGCTTACTAAAGTAGCAGGCAGACATCAAAGAAACAAATGACTCTATCACCATTCCTTTTCTAAAATATATACCTCAATTATTTCACTTTGAACTACTCAAATAGGAATAAAAGTAGATACAAAATAGGAATTATGAACAACCTTATTGTATTTTTCATTAAATAGTTTAGGAAATGTTTTTGTCAGTACATATTAATTTGTCTTCTAGAAGACTTTTTGAACAGACAAATTAAATTAACTGTATCTGTATATTAGGACACAGAATTCTCATAGCTTCATATTATGGCTTTGTGATGTTCTTAAAATAGAAAGCTTTGTAAATACCTTTGATAATTAACAAATGAAATATTAATTGCACATATCCTTAGTGGGAGATACTGAGGATGTTGAAACTGAATTACTCTCTCATGCTTAACATTTTTTTTAGCTTTGCAGAAAACCAGATGTGCTGAAATTGGGTCCACAAAGAGTGAATAGGCTTTTTGTTATATCTCTGTGTATGAAGTCTTGTGTTTAATGCAGACATAGGATTTTGCATGTATGCATCTTATTTCAGGATTTCCTGCTGCCCTCTCCTATGACCTGGAGCTACTTTGAGCTATACAAGGACTAAGGGAGGAAAAGAGTCCTAGTGGGGACAGCAAATGGCAGGAAGGGAGGGAATAGATTACCTGATGGACACATTTCATTCCTCCTTTAGCCTATGACCTAACATACAGTTAAGAGAAGAAAGAACATCCGTAATTCTTCAGCTGGGTTATGAATTGAGAGAAATCTGGGCCATAGTTTATACAAGGCCTGGCTGACCTTGAGCATTCACACAAAGCTTCCCCAGAGTCAACTCCCACAGCTTGGATAGATAAAGACCATCTGTAAGACAGATGTGACAAAACAATGTTTTAGCTGTAGTTCAAGATGCTTTTAGGGTTTCTATGGAAAACCACTGCTATGAGTATCTCCTTCCTTCTCTGTCCTGTTAACCTGGGCTGGAAACAGGATTTGAGAGGCCAGTATGTCCTGGGAGTGGGCAAGAGGAGCAGTGGGAAACAGTGCAGAAGAATACAAGGGGAGCATTGGATGTTTCCTGGGTTTGATGCTCTCTTGCTAAACTGTATTTTTAGCAGTAGATTTCCATTGTAGTAGAGATGAGTAATATGTCTAGAGGAGACCTCATATTTTCATCACTTGAAATATCTTATTTGGTCTCAAATTCCTGACAAAATTGTTAAATCTTCAGCAATCATTGTCTTGGACACCACTTGTGGGATAGATTTCTCCATAGGTATATGAAGTTCTGGCAGGTACTCTGTGCTACTGTGAACGCTTTTCACCAGTTCTGTTTCATGTCTTTGGGCTGAATGATAACTAGGTGAATGAAACCTTCTTTCCCACTTCCTTTACCGCTTCTCCATTACCAGTCTCCTTTGCTTTCATATTCCCTTCTCCACCAGCCCTTTCCATGTCTTCTTCTCAGTTCCTACAGCAGTTCCTCCCTTTTTCAATTATCACCTGCACCAAAGGCCAGAAAGAAGCACATGCATGCTTCTATGCATGCAAGCACATGCATGAAACTATGGCAGGAAACATGCTCCTTTTCAGATAAGAGGCTCTCTGGAGGAGAATCAGAGAGGTAACAGGAGTTTTGGTTTGGCTTTTGTTTGTTTGGGTTTTTTTTGTTTTTTTGGTTGGTTTTTTTGGGGTTTTTTTTGTGGTTTTTTTTTTTTTTTAATTCACATTCTTTTTATAAGGACGTTTCTTACTTTACTTTTAGAGAAGGGCAGATTGATCTGCATGCTGGTATAAATGATGGATTCATTTGCATGCTGGCGAAAGTGATAATAAATTAGCTGCCTAAATCCCTGGTTCCTATTCTACTGAGGAAGTAAGAGGCACGCTCATTAACATTTTATGCAGCCTCTGGATAGAAACAATGTATGCAGAGTCAATGAACAGCTCCTAGATTTCAATATTGAACTCTTTGGATGCCTAAAAATAAACCAGATTCCTCAAGGCTTGCTACAAAAAAAAACTTGCAGTTACAAGAGATTCCCTTGGGTTCAGATCACCATAACAGAGCCATTCTCATGACTGTAAGTAATTCCCTTTATCCCCTTGCAAATAGCCTGAGCTGTGGCTGTTATGGAGTAAAATGTGGCTGCTAATATACTTAGGGTGCAAAAACCTACTGCAAAAAGCCTGGATATTGACAAATCCTGGAGCTATGTAGGACTTCTTCACCTGTTGTGGTTTTTTGTCTGGTTGGTTTTGGTTTGACTTTTTTGTTTGAATTTGGTTAATGTTTTTATTTGGTTGGTTATTTTTTAACAACTCATAATTATAAACATTCTATTTGAGAATAGCAATTCCTAGCCCAGGCCTGATTATGTCCTCAGCAGTTTCCAGCAGTGATGAAGAGTTGCCAAAATTGCAACCACTCCTGATCACTGCAGTCTCTTTCAACAGGCAACTTCAGCTCCCACATCACTTCTAACTGATTCAACATCCCTCTGAGTTTCTCACATTTGTTGGTGAGAGAGTGTTTCTGGAGACACTCTAAAAGTATCCAGAAGGAACTGCATTTTCCAGCCTTGGCTGTTGAAGCCATTAGGCATTATATTTTGTAATTTTCAATCACATGATTCTTACTCAACTCTTTTTTTCTGACTCTTGGCACAAAAATTGAGCATCTGGTCCTCTTTTGAGAAGTCTTTTGAATTTGTATTTCAGTTAGATTTCTGCTTTCATGTCCATCTACTCCCTTTCCTTCTGCCAACAATCCTCTCCTCTGCCTGCCTGCTTGTCTTTGCTTTTCTTTTGATGTTTTACATATCCCTGAGGATTCTCTCTCCTGTGCTTCAGCTGGGATTTTCAACTTCACACAGATCCCTTTCATGAAACACATTGTCCTTTACCACAATCTTCCTGCAAGTAAATTATTTAGACACAGAAGAACACTTGTGCACAACTTGTAAAATAACTGCTGATTCCACAAGCAGCTTTAGCAAAATCATAAGGCCCTGCTGGCAGAAAGATGTCCTCTGAAGTGAACAGCACTTTTATGTAGCAAATACTCTTTTTTTTTCCATTAAAAAACTACATAATTTTTTCTGTGAAATATGAAAAGTTTTATCTGTGAGTATGAGCAGGTGCAATAGTTTCTACCCCAGAGCTATAAATAAAAACAGAAAAATTTGTCCTTTTAGCTATACAAGCGGGAATCTAATTTAGCCAATTCACAGAATAAAAAAGCAGTCAAAATAATCTGTTGAGATCTGACTGATCTGAACATTTCTTGATGTAACTGATTAGACCACACAAAACTTTTGTCCAAACTCTTGGATCCATCTCTTCTATCTTTATTTTAGTGCAACACCTCTAAAGGGTAAAAGTTCTGTCTCTATGAAAGAACAGTATGTACATTTATTTGCTAGCAGACTGCCCTGAGCAGTCCACAAAATTTCTCAGAGTTTACAGAGGGAAAAAAATTAAGTCTGCAATTCATAGGAAAATAACTTACAAACTCATATCTAAATGTCTATAAAACAAATATTGAAATTGTTTTCCAGGGAGAAAACAAGAGAAGCCAGCAGTTCTGATTCTGGTATGTAATTCAGAACTGCAGTATCTGCGTTGCCTGAACACCATTCTGTGAAAATGTTTGTACTATGTAAATGCATCTAAATCACTAATTCTGCATAGAATTGATCACGAAATCACAATGATCAATAATTCTGTAGTCTCATTCTGACTCACTAGCTAATGCTGACAAAGTTACAGGCAGGATTGCAGGGGGTATCTTGTCCATCACCCTGCAACAAGGGAGAAACAGGAAAACCTAATCTGCTTCTCATAGATGGTTTTTCAATATTAAAAAGCTGTAACCGTGGGGAAGAACCCATGTTCCCTCAAGGTAAGCTATTTCGTGGTTAATTATCACCACCATTAGAGAGTTTTCCCTAATGTCTGTCCCAAATCTCCTTTGATACAATTAAGCCTCATTACTACTTCTCCTGTTCACTGAAGGTGCAAGCAAAAATTGATTCTCTTTCTCTTTGCATCAATGTATTCCATGTAAAGGTTTCTCCATTCTAAGGTCATATTTTCTAAGCCTTTCTAACTTTCTGTTACAGCAGTGATTTGCCCGAGCATTTATACACTAAAAACAAGTTTGGATAAGACCTTCTGCAAATTTGGAAACCAAGAGATAAAATCTTTCATGCGAGGTTTAATCCAACTTGGCTGCATAGTAAATGTTAGAAGCAGCTTGTGATTCTTCACATAAATCTTGCTCAGAACAGGAATAAAACCTTATAAATATCATGCTTGTATACAGATTTCTTCCTGGATGAACAGAGAGCAGATCCACAATCATAAAAAGTAATACATCACAGGTAGTATGACTTCAGCCTCTGTCAGTCTCCTAGTCATTAAAATTGTAATAAGCTGATAATTCAAACTTTACTAAAACAATTTACTGATCAATTGATGCTTGGGTGTGGCAGAAAGTGCTCATGAGGGAACACTGAGCCCTCCTCCAGCCAAGAAAGGAGATGTAGGAGATGGTGAGTGGTTGTAGGTGCAGATTTCACTCTTTGGCAGGAAGGTTCAAACAGGGAAACTGAGCTTGCTGTGCTGCTGATGCCCCTGTTTGCCACTGCCCACCTCTGTCCACTGAGCCCCTGTTCCCTGGTGAACAGCACTGGCAACAGACAGGCTTGTAAACTGCAGTGGAGCAAGATTCTCTTCTGCCAGACAACAACAAAAGAAATATGGTGTATTATTGTCAAGGCAAGGCAGGGCCTTACTGGAGGACAATGTCTGAGAATGAAGGCATTACCATCTCAGCAGAACCTTTCCAGCCAATCACAAAACCTCCTCACACAGATGTAGTGACATTTTCCACCTGTCCTAAAGAGAAATGATAGGTCTCACAATTTCTCTTGATTTTAGATCGTTCACACTACAATTAGAAGTTTAATTGTCTGAAAAGGATTAATCTCATTTTCCCACAGTGCTCAGAAAAAACCCATTTTTTCCCTCACAATTTGCCAGTCCTTTGCTACAGAACACTACAGAATGGGTACAGTGGGTAAGAGCTGTAGAACATGACCAAAGAAATTCCAATGAAACATCCAAGCAGAGATGCACTGAGAGCAAAACTCATGACAATGCAAGATGACCTTGTAGTATGGATGATCAGACCTGGGCTAAGCTGTGCCCAAACCTTGCACTAACCTTTAGACTTTAGACTGTGAGCAGAGTCACATCCCAACCTCAGCAGGCTGATAGCTGACCAAGAGAAATGCCAAAAGGCTACCAGTCCAGGCTGAAAACTTGTGTATGATTAGGTAAGGGTTTAGCTGATGCTTGAGCCTTTTCTGGAGAGGATGCATGACTTTCACACCAAGCAGTGGAGCAGGGGACTTCTCTATGTCCAGTAGAAAAGGCAGAATGAAAGGCAAGAACTATGAGACAGGCACATGTGTCAGTGAGTGCTCTTAAATGAAACAATTCTGCTCTGTAACACCAAAATAATTACCAAGATGAAAAGGTGAGACGGTGTGCTGAGATATATCTATGAATACTTTGTCTTTGAAAGAGTGACTCTTTTGTGTCCTCTGTTTATTCACAGACTACCTCAATGAATCCTTCCTCAGACTTGGGCTGCTGTGTTGGGAATTCTGGTCACATGCAAACAACTTGGTTTGTTACACTGACTAGTTACAAACTTGTAATTGAACTATAAATAGGAAGTATATTTGTAAATGCAGTAGCCACCTGGTCAAGCTATTTTCAAAACCAGCTGCTTAGACTGAGGTCAACTTTATCTAGGTACGTAGGAATTTATAAGCAGGTACAAAAAGCAAACTGCCCCTTTTGGGAAAAACAAAAATGCTGATTTCTTATTTTGCCACAAAAATGAGGTGTTCTAAGATTATAAAAATATCCTTTAGACAGACATCTTTATTTATGGAGTTTCTTTTCTTCAACATTGCTTTGGTAATGAATAAAAGAACCAAAATTATTTATGAATAGTTCCTCAAGGACCACATATAGCTGCAAATCCTGAAATCCTGTCTGAACATGGGCAGAGGTCTGCTGTGCTTAAAACTCAGTTGGTTCAGTTATAGATATGAGCTTTGGCTTGATGGATACCTTTTCTTCATTCATCTCATCAAGATGCTTGATTGAGACTTCAGCTGGAAGCCCTTCTGTAATTTATTTATGAAATGTGAAGAAAGAGTCATAAAATGCTTGTGGTAATTAGAAAGAATCCGACTTTCACAAATCAGATAGAGTGGATTTTATAGCATATAAAATGGTGTTCACTTGGAGTATTTCTCTCAGACAAGAGCAGTTTTTAAGCTCACATGGTTAAGATATTATGTGAACTCTATGCACTGTTGAACACCATTGGTTTGACTTGTATCTTGGCACTAATATTTGGTTGAAGTAAATAATTCAGTAATGATACAGTGTTTATTGTATATTCTCTGAACAGCTATTTATATTATTCACCACACTGTTCTAAAGCAACAGCCTGTATTAAAGTGCTTTGCCATCCATCCATAAGGGACATAAATGAAATCAGCCTGACTCAAATGCCCAAATTAAAAGAGTCTTAGGGGATTTCAAGATATGGAAGCTGAGATTGCCTGTTAGGACATAAGTGGCTTAGTGGCAGGAGGGAAGAATGGAGTGAATCAAGCCAGAATAGTCTAAACACAACCTGAGGTTCTGCCACTTGGAAGGAGAAACAAAACTCCTTTCTTCCATGCTTTATCACAGAGGTAGGTCAAGTATACCACATATAAAAGTAAAGCCTTGAACATGTCATGAAACTGCCTCTGTTCTCTAAAGAGCAGTAAAGTAAGCCTGCTCGCCCTGGCCAAATGTCTGCATAATTAAATTCTGAAAGCCCTGAAGTTTCAGTTGCATTTGAAGCACATAATGCTTTCAGGAGACATTGTGTTGATTAGAAGTCACAGGTTTTAAAAAAAAAATTTGTCTGTTAAGTCTCACCATCTAGGAATATCTGTCCTACCAAATATCCTGGCTCTACTAGTATTAGCTTACATCATCAAGGTTTGTTTGTTTATTATCTTAAAGAGATGAGAAATATCTTTATTAAATTATTCTCCAGTTGGTCTTGAAGTCCTGAATCACTTAGACATCAGAAAAGCTACTTTTCACCCATTTTAAAGTATAATTTAAAGTATAAATTTAAGTACTTATATTTTGAGTACTATAATTTTAAGTACTACAGAAAATAAAAAAAAAAAAAGTAAATTTCTCTGGGTGGAGTATCCTACAGAAATAGGAAATGATAATTTTACATCCATTTTTCCTTCCATTAGATTATCATCTCTCTGGGGCAAAGCTCATCATCTTAACACCAAGTCACATTGGTGACCTGAAACCTGACTGAGCGGTTGGAGCTGATCCCTTTCAGACAAGGCTCTGGAGATACAGAAAAGGTGGCCTGCAGGTAAAATCCATCATCATTCTGCAGTGGTGTTCAAAAGAAAAGATCCACACCCAGTTGCCTAGTTGCAACTGAGCTTTTGTTATTGCCCTGACTGCATAATTCAGTAAAAGAACAATGGAAAATGGAATCTCATTTCTCAGAGTACAAATTATTTTGCTCCTGGAGAAGGTCTATTTATGGATAGTAAATTATTAACTAGTACATTTTCATAAGTTTGATACATTAGCTCACTTTATTCCAGCCACAGTTCATACCCTCAGCATCTGAGTCCTCAAGGTGCCAATCTGAATCATCGTGTGCCTACCTGCCTGATTTGCATGTACAATCTGATAATTAACAGTGCTTTTGGCTTGCTGTCATGGTTGAATTTTGTGGTCTCCATTTGCAAAATACTCAGATAACCTCTGCATGCAGGAATTATGTTTGCAATTGACAAACCTGCCTTTTTTGATGTATTGGTCTTTACATGTTTTGGAATTATTTTCATTTTCTATTTGGGAACAAAGAGCATAGAAACAATCATTTTGTCTCTCAAATGAATGGCAATACAGATGACCAACAATTTCTAAAGAAAATTCTGTCACGGAACTCTTCCTGTGTACAGAAATATGAGGCATTCAAAGTTATGAACTCGACTAAAGCAATAAATACTATGCAAAGAGACCCTTATTACCAATGCTTCTCACAGATTTTCCTCAATATATGGGCTGTGCCTTCTGGATAGAGACTGCTTTTTAATTTTGAGGCCGGCTGTAACATTATAATATATTAGAAGCAGAGGAGACAATTTTATATGCAAAACCAAGAAAAAAATTTGGTTTAATCTAAAAATGAATAAAAATCTTCCGTAATTGTGCTGTTTTGCCACACACAATATGATTTTTTTTCCCTTGCTATTAATAAATTGTTGACACACCGAACAAAGGAAGAACAGATAAAAACACAACAAGTGCACAAGAATAAAAGACATATTACCAACCACATCCTGAAATAAATCTCTTTGTGAGAGGGGGAAGCAAGAATTTAATTTAATAAATTCGGTTTTACAAAAATCAAGTCACCAAAACCCCTTGGTATGGTATCACCCCAGCTCACAGAAGTGGATGGTATCTACTAGCTTATGACACCACATTCTTGTGGGTACTGTGCTCAAAGGTGGGTACTGTTTTCCTCATAGATCAGCTATCATCAATCCCCAAGAGCTCAGCCAAGTGCACGAACTTGTGGTCTTGATCATTATGTGATCCTGCCACAGTTGTAATTAGCTCTCAAATGGAAGCCACATAGTACAGAAAAAAGGGATTGCCTAACCATCAACCACTCAGAAGGAGAAGTTCACCTTCCACTGTGACTCACCACCTACAAGCTGTATATCCCAGAACAAATTCCCTTTCCTACTCTTCTTAAGAAACTGACTTCCAAAAGATCTCTGCCTCTCTGGGTGTTTCTTCAGTTCCTTCCCTTTTATTGGAACCCACAGTTTGAAATAAACTAGTCACGAGAGGCAAATTATGCTTACCTTAGGGGAGTCAGGCTGTTGAGAAGCCACAAAACAGGAAACACGTTCCCTTCACTGAGATAACAAAGTTATTCGGAGAACCTAGAGACTGATTTTTAATTTTTAGCTTAGTGTTACCATTATGAGATGCTAGCAGCAAAGGAAACAGGCCTTGGAATATCTCAATAACTCAGCAATTTGGGAGACAGGCATAAAATCCAGCAAACCCTGGGGCACACACAGTAGACTCACATTTTCCTCTGTGCCATAGGATATTGATCAGAACCTACTTTCTCCACAGAAAGGCAAGGAGAAGCAGTTAAAAGAACATGCATGTTTTTAAAGAATTTGAAAGTCTAAGGGGGGCCTTTATGTAGGCAATATTTACATTAAATGAAGACAGAGTTTATTCATGTCCCAACTTAAAGCCGTACAAGGGAGGGTACAGCGTGAAAACTTGGCCCAAACCTGCCTCATTCTTCAAGTCCCCATTTTTATTACACTAGCCAAAAAGACCCAAAACAACAACACTGACCCTTTATTGGAAAACTAGAAATGTGATCTTTTGTTTTAGGAAATCTTTTTTGTACAAAAATAAGAACCGTCTGTCTCACAAAGATTTGTTTAGTTTCAGATGTACTAACAGTGAACATTGTTACAGAAAAAACTATAAATTATATGCTGCTGTGGGAACTCTGGTGCTGTAAATGGGTACAGTTTCACCCCATTACCCTAGCAGAAAATCTAGCCTACTGTGTTTCTTATGCCATCAAATAAAAAGACAAGCCACTTAAAGAAAGTCAGACTACCTTTTAAGCCACTGCCTGTCTCACAGGCTGACATATTGCCTGTGGGCATGGTAATTACCACAATTTTTCTTATTTTATTGTCCATATAGGACTATAGTATCCAGACAGCACGGGAACAGGGGTAATTGAATTCAAGTTTAAATTGTGACAAGCAAAGAATTTGATTTTGTACTGGAGCTTTGGAGGGTTTATGAGGATATAATATGAAAATTATGAGTAAGAAACACAGCAGAAAAGGCATTATGATAAATTCTTTTTAATTTAGTGTCATGGAGTAAGTTCCAGAGCTGCATCAACCTGTTGAAGTCAATGGGACTCTGTTCAGGAGAGGTCTTCTAGATCTTTTACAGGTACACACCCATACTTACAACCCTCTGTCCTGAAGAAAGGTTTAATGCAAACACAAACCTGGTGTGATCAGAATCAGTACAAAGAGAAAATTTCAATATATTGGTTATCTATTCTTCTCATGATGCAACTGATGGTTGTTCAGAAATGGACTGATTATCATTATTGGATTTTGGTAATGCAAACTAAGAATGCAACACATTTCAGGCATTGCAAGATGCAACATAATTATTCTCAAAAATGGCAGCATGGTACCATTCTCCTCATCTACTTGTATCTGCATTAATGGTAGTCTAGGTACAGTTGGAAATATAATACTATTTACGTCATAAAGGAAAGAGAAAATAGAAAATAACAAAAGAGATTTTTCTGTGCTGGGATTTGGATGGATCTTCATAATACAAAGCTCTAAAGGAACATTACTTAAACAGTATTAAAAAGACTCTATGAACTCCCCTAGACTTTTTATTGGGTTTGTGAGGCCAGGTTTTGGTACTGAGGGTGGCTACAGGAGTGGTTTCTGTGAGAACATGCTGTAAGCTTCCCCTGTGTCCTATAGAGCCAATACCAGCAGGCTCCACGTTGGAGATGAACAGCTCTGCAGACACCAGGGGCCGTGGAGAAGGTGCCCAGCTGACATTCCCCTGTTTCAGATGAGATTCCCCTGCAGCCCTTGGTGAGGCAGCTGTGCCCCTGCAGCCTGTGGAGCTCCACAGTGGAGCAGAGATGCACAACAGCCCATGGAGCACCCCATGGATCCCCAAAGGAGGCTGTGAGCCCATGAGGGCAGGAGTCCGTGCTGGAGCAGGTTTGCTGGTAGGATTGGTGACTCCATGGGTGACCCATGCTGGAGCAGCCTGGTCCTGTAGAACTGCATCTCATGGAGGAGTGACTCACCCTGGAACATTTTGTAGAGGACAGCAGGACATAGGACATAATTTTCCTTAACCCACATACAGTTGGCAGAAATTAATAGAGGACTGTTTCCCATGGAAGAGACCCCATGCTGGAGTAGGGGAAGAGTGTGAAGATTCCTAATACTCTCCATGATGAGGCAGCAGAGACAATGAGATGAACTGACTGCAGCCCCCCTTCCTGTCCCCCCATGTCCCTGGGATCAAGAAGGTGGAGAATCAGGAGTGAAGTTAAACCTGGAAGAAGGGAATGGTAGAGGAAAGGTGTTTTAGGATTCAGTTTGGTTTTTTTTGTATCTAATTCTGATTTGATTAATATTTTTATTTTTTTCCCCAAAGTTGAGTCCATAATTGGTGAGTGATCTGTTCCTGCCATTACCTCAATTCACAAACCTTTCCTTGTATTTTCTCTCCCCTGTCCATCTCAGGAGTGATACAAGGCCTTTGATGGGCATTTGGCAGCCAACCAGCATCAACTCATCACAGACCTCCATAAATACCAGTAGAGCAGCATACCCAAAGTTCTTCTCCACAAGGACTGGCTGAAGAGAGCAGTAATTAAAGAAGCAGAAGCTTAACTCCAGCCAGTCAGCAAATCTGGATATCTTCTGGGCACTACCACAGATGCCAGCTAGCAAAAGAAAAAAAAAAGGGGGAAGTGTCAGCATTTGGAAAAACAAAAGCACTTGGTGCCTTGTCCTGAAAAGGATCATTCATCTGTAACAAACCACTGATATTTATATTCAGCTCTTTTGTCATGCCAGTTGGCTCTGGGCAGAGCTTCCAAGCTGGCTTCTCCTCCAAGCCTTGCAGACCCTGCAGGCTCTGCCATCCATCAGGGAAGGGAACAAAGGCTGGGCAGGAGTGTGAGCCAGCCCTTGGCTGGTGGGCAGAGCTGGTGCCAGCCACCCTGCCCTGCAGCAGCACTGTGCTCACGAGGGCCCGTGTGGCTCCTCCAATTAGGGCCCTGTCACTCAGCATCAGCTCCTGCTCCATCAGCATCTCAATTTCAGGGATAGCTTGGCATCATCTCCCAGCCAGGCATCAGGGAACTCATTCCCCCTCTCAGAAACAATTTAGCCCCATCATGGAAATAACTGAATTAAGTTCTCTCCAGCTCCACCATAAATCCAGAGTTCTAAACTGAAGCTGCACTCAAGAAATCATGTCTAACTCTGTGTATTAAATCATTATGGAAGCAGAAGCTGGAAGGTAGGCAAGAATAAGAGTAAGAAAAACAAAGTAGATTCAGCAACCTTTTCTCAGCAGTGAATCCTACCATATATCAGTTATATAACAATGGCTCAGTTTTGCTGTCAAAAACATTGTCAATCTGTGAATAAGAGTCTGTAAAGCAAGACCATGGAAGATTAAAAAAGCTAGAATAAGGGAAAAGGTTTGGGAATTGTCAGTAATTCAAAGTCTTTAGAGATGAATGCTGACATGAAAAGCTATAAGAACCTGAGTAGAGGAGAAAAGAAAAGAAGACCAAAAAAGCTGAGTGAAAATAGCAGCTTGGCAAAAATAATCATCAGGCTATTTTGAGTAACACAGTTCTTGCCCAGTATTTCCTTAAAGTTTGCATGTCCATCTAAGACTTGTCTGTAATTCCTGCGGTGATGAGGAAGGGGTAAACCTGCACATGTTGAACTGGTGGCATGTTGTTCTCAGCATTCAACTGTGACTGCTAAGAAATAAATATTTTTGAGCACTCAAAAATTGTGTAAAATACTGCCTTGAAGGTACACCAATAAAGTAACTCAGAGCTGAGCATTACATTTCCTATGATCTGAAACTGCTTTTAGGCCACCTCACTTCTAGAGTTATGTCAGTTTCTTTTCTTCACAGTTTGCCCAAGGGAACCAATTAAACTTTTGAGAAGGAGAGCTAGGCTCAAATTCTGCTTTATGCATCACTTGCAGACTTGTCAGCCAATCTGTAACTACTGTATATTTGTAATTTTTTCCAAGCTGATGCATTAGCTGGAGAAATCCACCTGGGTCTCCAATCCCAGGCTGAGTTTGCAAAATGAAAAGAAAAATTTTTTATCTTGTAAACTGTACAAATTGCATTTGCAGTTGTCACAGAACTGTCACAGATCATGGGAATGTTTAAAAATTATTTTTTCTTTCATTATTATCTGGCTGTAAGAATCAGTTCTCTTTCACTACATTTCTTTCAAGTCCTGAACTGGGATTGTAGACATCAAAACCCACAGTATTCCTTCCACCAGTGTCAGAAGGTGTCCCAAAAGAGTATGTCCCAAAACCAAAGGAGTCATTCCTGTACTCAATCTGATATGCAGTGAGACCTGAGTAATCTGCACTGTAAGAATTTCTTCAATGCTACATCTATCCTAACCTGATGCAAACTGTACATAAAATGAATCCAACACCAATTATGTTAGAATAAATCAGATCATGCTTTTTAATTTCATGTGGGAGTTTAAAGGTTTTTCTTTAATTCTTATGGTAATTTGCCAAAAAAGCTGTTTACTACAAGGTGGCCATTTGACAGATTGAGCTGAACAGTGCCAAAAAAAAAAAAAAAGAAAAACAAAACCCACAGAGTGTTGGCAATATTAATTTTCCTCTTTCTTTCTAGAAATTTCCTTTTCAGGGGTTTTATTTCTCCATTCATAAATGTTTTTCTCTTGGCACTTCTATAGAAAATTTAATAAGATACCAGTTTCTCACAAAATGCTTCTACAAATCCAGGGAGGGTTAAATTCCTTCCCAAAGCATTTGAAACGGGAAAGGACTCCAAGGCTACTCCATCATTCAGCAGGAGTGCTGTGGAGAGCTCCTTCTGTATGAAAGCTGCTCTCCCATGGAAGGGATCCGGCTGTTTTAGTGGGATAGTGCTCTCTGACTCCAGCACTAGAGAGGCTTCAGGTCTAGAGCCTGATTCCCTTCTGGGAGGGAAAGAGAGGGTCAGAAAATGCAGCATTCATCCTGCTGGCCTGAAACATATGTGGAATCTATCAGGAAGCTAATGCAGCATAAATATCATACGGTCAAGGCTCATCTATTGTCATCTTTTTGAGGCAGACAGCAAAGCCTTTATGCATTTATGGCAACATTCAGTTCAGATACAAATGCTACTTCCTAACTTATTTTGAGTGCTACAGATAAAGGAAATGGTTTACATTTCCCACTGTCACAGGGCTCACCTGTCTTTAGCGAGGTTTGAGCACCAGTATGAAAATGGGTCTCACATTTCACTTTTGCAAGAAAGAGTTTGAATTTCAATGGAATAATGAAGAGAATAACATGCAACAGGACTCAGAATACATCCCTTTTTCTGGTGGGCAAGCTTGCTGCACTGTAACTATAAACTATCAGAAAGCTTAAAGCCAGCCTTCATTCTGTATATTAATGCACTTCAGGAAGTTCCAGTGAAGAGGTGAAGATGAATTTTGACTGGTATATTTACCATGAGGGGTGGGAACAGAGGAGCTCCACTGGCTATTTGGTAATATTACTTATTTAACTGCAGGATTTTGGTATTTCTGCCTATTTACTAAGTTGGAATCACATCATCCCACATTGCCTTATTCTGAGTTTTTTTCCATCAGATCTGAAGTCCTACACAACTCCATAGAAGGAGAAAAGTGAATAAGAAATTTAGGTGATTAATAAGTAAGTAAAGGCAGGAAATATAATTAATGTCAATCACCATGAATTCATAGCACCCAGAACCTGTCAAATCTGATGCATTTTTGAGAGAACAAATATAGTTGGTGAATGCAAGGGTGACAATGTAACTGAGATTTCTGTACAGTTCATGGACAAGTCAGCACACAGAACTCTGAATAAGAGAGGAGAACAGAAACTGGAGAGTCTGTGAAACGGATTTACAAGGGGCAAGACAGCTGGCATGGAAAATTAATTATGAAAGGGAATTCATCATCAGATCTCTGCTCCAAGTGGGGTCCTATTCTCCTTTAATTAAATCAAGGAAACTGAAGATACTCTGCATCAAATTTAAGTTATTTTAAGCTGTTCTGTTTTCCTCAGTGTAGTATACCATGGATTAGACAGTCTGACGCAAATTTTATTCTCCTGAAACAACAGCATAGAAAGTAAAGGGTGGGCAAATCCCTGATGGCACAGGGATGGCAGAGCAGTGACCTTGGCCAGGCTGTGCTGTGAGACCACACACCGGCTCCTCTGGTGTCCCTGCTGTGTGGGCACATTTACAGCACTGGCACAGCCTGGCTGGAGACCTCCAGGTCCTGCTGCCCAAATCTACTGCCACTTCTGGATATGCCTGACTCATCTTTCTCCCTGCCAGGATTCAGTACCTGATCAGAGGAACTGTAATTTTCTTTTTTTTTTTAGGAGAAATGTCAGTGGCCAATTTCCCAGTCAGTCAGTCATCATGATGATTATAAATTTCAAGCCCCTTCATTTCTTTTATACTGCTTTATTGTCCTGTCAACTTTCTAGTCCTGGTCTCTAATTTTTACACCCACCTCCACTGAGTACTTTTCCTAAAGGAGTTTGCTGCTACTTTATGATCCTGAAAGGAAATCACATTTAGCAAAAACGTCTATTTAAAACTGAAAATCAGCTGTTTGAAGCTTATGTATCTGCTAGGCTGTAGATGCAGATTCTATAAAGCAAGTAGGAGCTAGGGATGCTCTTGAGATTAATGAGATTTTTTTTTCTTTATTGTAAAGACAGATTAGTCCTAAAGCCCCCTTATAAATAATTGATTTCTGCATTATTTTCCTCACAGTCTTTTCAGAAACAAAAAAAGATGACAGAATAATAGTCAGGTAGGTGTGAATTGTGCAGATAGATTTGTCTTGAAATAATCATATTGGCAAATCAGAAAAATAACAACATAACAAAACAAAACCTTTCATTCCACCAAAGAAGATTTTTATGATAACAGAAGAAGAGAAGGATTTCAGTCAGCTACTTCAGAGCAGAATTCATTAACCTTTTTTTTTAAGTGTTAGGGTTTTTTAGCACTAGAATTATTAACTTATGGCAGATTTGGGAAACAAAATTGACTAGTTCCACAAAAAATATGTTTGGTACAAAATTTTCACATTCGTTTTACTTGGAAATTGTGATTAAAAAAAAAAAATCAAGCAAACAAACTTGTGCTGAATATAACAGCAAAAAAAAAAAAAAATAATGTAATCTCATTTTCTTACCAGAATGAATCAAGTGATTAATTTGCCTTGGGAAAATGCAATTAAAAATACAAAACCAGACATTCCTCTAAATCATGAGAAGAACCTGCAAGAAGTGTATAATCTACAAAAGAGTTTGCAAGCTGTAAAATCCTGCAAAAGCATTTTTGTCTTATTTATAGCTTTTAGGGATCTGGAGGTGATGCTTAATACTAGAATTTTATATTGAAGAAGGCCTAAAAGGGATCATTCTAACTCCATCAAATGCAAATAAAATATTACTGGCATCTAATCCACATGGAGAAGCACGCTGCCAGATCATTAGCATTTCATTTAGTGAAAGTAATGCCTAAATCTGCAGACCCTCTGGAGAAATCCATCTGTTCTCATTAATCAGGGCATCTGTTTTGGCAACTAGCTATTAACAAGAATTCTGTAGTCTGGATGGAAAATCCAAAAGCCATTTCTTTATGAATGTGGTATCAGGTACCTTGTTTCATCTTTAGCAGATTTTTTTTTAAATCCTCTCTCTTCTTTCTTGTCCCCTTGCCCTGTCAAACCCACACCTGCAAGTGCTTTACTGAATGGGTGCCTAATCTGTCTCCATGCCACAGAAAGCATACAGCTTCCATCTGGGTGATGAGAAGATGGATGTTTAAGCATCCTTCATCAGACACATGAGCTCTGAGTAATTGATCTCTGCCTTCCCGCCCGTGCGCGCACACGCTCGCGATGGCACAGAGCTGAGCTGGCAGGGAGGGTTTGTAACATTGCTCAAGCATTCCTTAAAGTTCAGCTGCCATAATGACACAGAATATGATTTTATTTTCCATTTTATGGAGACGAACTGAGTCTAACACACTAAGTAACAGCTGGAAACAAATAACCTTTTCTTTTGACATTTCTTTCAGAATGTCTTGTGTTGCAGACATCTTTTCATTAAAATCCTTTCTTAGGATTTTTCTTGCTGTGAAGCTGAGAGGCTTCAGCTACAAAATGTAAACAATGTTTATCTGCAAATGCAGATAACTGTGGAATGCAACAGGTGCATCTGTGATTCGCCCATGTTGGGTGTTTATAGTTAATGGCCAATCCCAGCCCAGTTAGCTTGGACTCTGTCCGAGACACAAACCTTTATTATTCATTCCTTTCTATTCTTAGCTTAGCTAGCTAAGATGAAACTTTTCCTTCTACTCTTTTTAGTATAGTTTTAATATAATATATATCATAAAATAATAAATCAAGCCTTCTGAATATGGAGTCAAAATTCTCATCTCTTCCCTCACCTGAAAACCCCTGTGAACACCATCACAGTCTTAATTTTAACTGGTTATAACTTTAAAGAATCAAGTAATTCATTGTGTGATCTTTACATCATGATGTACATGAACAAATTTTCACCCACTTGTCATCAAGTTCTGTGAGGAGAAGTAATGTTTTAGCTGGTAAGAAAAACTACTAGTTTAATTTTATTAAATTAAAAATGATCATTATCACAGGTATGTGGAAACAAAAGTAAATACACCCTCTTTCCACTTTCCCAGCAATGAAACTAAGAGGAAAGACAACTTCTGTGAAATCTACTCTCTGTCTGCTTTCATATGAAATGTAAATTACTCATGGAGAAAAAAGAGCTGATGCATTAAATTGAAATATGAAACTGTTTCTCCCCACCTCCAATTTTTTTTTTTTTTTTATTTGTTACCCCAGTGGAAATGCTAGTATTATCATTAGAATCAACTTCAATAAGAGGTAAAGCACAGTTGTAGTGACCTGCCTGCATGCTGGGGAATGGGGAACTTGAGTTCTAATTGTGGTGCCGAAGCTAATAACTTTGGAGGCCCCAGGCATGGTGCTCTGGCCTCAGATCACCACTCTATCCCTCTTCAGCAGAGCATTTTGTACAAGTGTAACTGCATGAGACACTCTGGGATTTAAGCAACTGGTTGACTGCTGCGCTGCACTGCAAGCTGTTTGTTGTTTGCTATTGAACCTTTGAGTAATAAAGGAGACATAGATGGAAATAGATCTTTAAGGTGCTGCTGAAGCCTGTGTTAGTTTTTGTAATAGGTATAAGAGTTTTTGGCATAGCAAAAGTAAGCATAGATATAGTCATTTAAATTAAAGAGAAGGAGGTGATCCCTGAAGAGGGCTCTAAAATCTGTCATTTGCCTCATCCTTGGTGAGCCAGAGAGATTGGGATTATGATCTAATAATGGCTACTAAAGAATTTGCTTTATTGATACTCGCCTGATATTAAAGTAATTGTTATATTTACACCATGAACTTTCTGATGTAGAGAAATACAATATTTCCTGGAATAACTTAAGCAACTTTCATATGATTCTTTACAAGGACAAAGCTCATTACAAAACAAGTGTATTTTTGTATAACAGTTAACACAAATAACTTAATCTTTAAAACTGATGAGCAGTAACAGCTCCTGAAGCCAGTGGAAGCTGTCATTATTCTGCATTGTGCCACTTCAGACCCTATATTTGTCTTTGCTTCTCTATCTATAGAGATGATAATACCTATTCACTTATCTGGGATGACTGACATCAAAATCAACTCTCTGAGACTGAACAGTAAGATTCCAGGGTACCTTAAAAGCCTGCCAGTTCATTATGCTCAGAAATATATTAACTGTTTGCTTTTAAAAATATATATATCTGATTATTAACAGTTTACATTTTAATGGGAATCATAACAATAGGAACTGAAATAGCTTCTGAATATATTTGATTTGAAGCAAAAGAATCACAACAGCATAACTTCCCTTAACAATGAGATCTCCATGAAAAATAATTCTGCCCAATAAGACATTACAGAATCCTCATTGTGAAAATAAACAGGTGTTTCAGTTACTATAAAAACAGACTTAACATCTGGAGAACTCATACTCAATTTACAGGCTAAATATAATCTAGTCTCTCATTTTCCACATGTATCTGATTATGTTCACAATATCAGTGAGAAATTAAAAGTAAAGACTGAAGAATTAATAATTCCTTGACTATTTGACTGAGGAGAGTGCATGGATGGGTCCCAGGATCAGATCTATTCCTTGCAAAAGATAAAAGTCACAACCTGGCTGTGAAAATTCAAAACTTTGACAAGCAATGTTCCTCTTAAGGACTCTAACCGAAAAAAAAAGCTTAGAAAGTAGGATGTACTAGTATTGCTGATAGTAATAGGATACTGTAAGACATCAAAAATATCTTTTCAAGATTATTCGTAGAGACAAATTTGGAGATGAGGCGTGACTAGAGATTGAGGGGGGTGATAGGGAATTCAGCTTTGACAAAGGAGTTGGGTCTGGCCTTTGTGCTTTACTTGCCCACCTTTCGGTTATGTTGTGGATAACACAATCCTCTGGAGAAGGGCTGTTCCCCCAATAGTGGAGATTAAGAAAAGAACATGTTATGAAGATGCTTTGTATCCTAATAAACAGAAGCACTGTGAAAATGTCACCTGATTACTTTGGAAAAGGTTAAGAAATTCCTTTGGACCCCAGTGGTAGACCAAGATGCAGTGAACCACAGGATGTGTGAACAGGCAGCTGTCATCAAGGAAGCTGCTATTGTCACGCTTTTATCTATAAAAAAGATCTTACCAATATCCTTGATAATGTAATAGAAAAATCCCCAAATTTCACTGATCAGTTGGCAAACTCTTCTCAGACTCATATACCCGGTTGCAGTTGTTATCTGAAAGCCTGGGGGAGAAAAATAATAAAATAATTACAAAAATATGCAGATTGCTGGAGCAGAGATATCTTTTTGCCAAATATTTGCTTGAAAGTAACTTTCAGCAATGTCTCAAATGAGTGCTAAAACCTAGGATGGAATTTGAAGGGAAAAGATCCACCACACTTATACAATGTTTATGTGGAATAGGTAATATTTTCTCTTTGTTGAAGTTAATGAAATTGATTTCACTGGGCCCATGTTTAATTTAATGGTGTTTCAGATCAGCTTTAATCCTCTATTGGGAGCATCTAATCTTTTATTCTCTCATGGTTTTAGTCAAGAAGTGGTGACATCTCTTTCATGCAATGACTCCTTGACTAGATGCAATGCAGTGACTTCAAGCAATGACTCCTTGACTAGATCTTTCAAAAATATTTCCTGAGTCTTTTGAATTATATTTTTAATATAAAAGATATAAATCACTTTTATAGAAAATGCATAGTCTTGAAAGTTCATAAAACCAGACAGGAAAACATAAGGTTTCCACTTGTAATACCTTTGATGGTCATTCAACCTTCTCCTGCAACATTATTCCCTTAAGGGAAAAGGGGTTTTGTTGGTTATTTTTTCCTCACCTCCAAAACTTTATTGACAACTATAACATGTTATAACAGCATTGGTGCCTTTCTAAATTGCCACAATTCCTATAGTTGAGTAGGGCTGAGCTGCAAGGTGCAGCCTCATTATGAACTTCCTTACTGTTCTGGCTCACTTCTCTCTGCGCTCAGAGTTGTGTGTTCAAACACAAACGTCTGCAGAGATGATCATTCATAAAAACACAATCCAGAGATAATGAAGTGTAAGGTAATTGATTTATTCATATTCAATAGAGACTAAAGCTTATAAATCAACTTTAACTTCGTATAGAAGTGAACTGAATAAAAGTGACAGATATATTAATAGCAAATTTTTGAGTTATGCAGTTTGCCTGGTGAAATTTATTTTCTCTGAGCAGAAGACTAGCTAAGAGAAAAAAAAATTGTTTTCAGCCATGATTATATCAATAGAGTAAAAAACTTCTAACATTCTGTATTTTTATGTCAGTCCGTGCAGATCAGCCACATACCGAAACTTGAAATGTTTGCTTCATGGGAACTTGTCATTTACAACAAGGTAAAATGTAACTCAAGAGGTTTGCCCTGCATATATTTTTTGTTAAAGGCACTTCATTTCATAATTCTTATCATCTGTAAAATGCTAATTCTGTGCTGTTTGGCAGCAGTCTTCTGAAGCCATGTCTGAATCCTCACACTGCCATGCTCTGGGCATGTATTAAGGTTCAGGCAGAGTGCCCTGGTGTCAGTGTAGCTGCTGCCCCACAAAAGATGGTGATTGAAAAAAACCCCAAAGAAGCAGAAAAAACAACTGTTTGAGGAGATGGAGACATCAAGAGAAGGAGCTTATCTAAAATTAGAGCCAGATGCCTCACTAAGCCCTAGATAACACTTCATTTCATGCAGCCTTTGTTTACCAGATTTCTTCTCTGCATGAATCATAAGAATGTACCTCTGGTTCAGAATAAATGCTACCCAAAGCTAGCAAAGCACACCCTTATTTTCTTTCTCAGAATAAAATGAATCCCAGCAGGTTAGAGAATTGCATTAATTTAAATGAGTGAATTTAGAAGCAGTACAACTCAGAGTACACTTTCTTTTTCCTACCTGCCTGTCTACCCTGTCTGCTCACCATCCTTAACCAGAGTCAGACACCTCAAGTTTTAAAACTCAACAAAAATCCATCACAGTCTGGTGACATCTGTTGTATTACATAATTGGAACTGTTTTATGAGCTCTCCAACATTGCATCTGAAATTATAACAACAACTTCACTTCCTCTTCTTTGTGTGGAAGCCAACCTTTGACGCACATCGCTGGAAGGTAGATTTATACTGTTTAAATAAAAATCATTCTGGTTAGGAATGTTTTGACTCAGATTCCCTGCCCTTCTCTTCCTTCCCACAGAGGCCAATACTATTGTTTTGAAACTGAAATCCTTAATGAGACAGTGTTTGTTTCAGTGAAACTTCCAGGATGAAACTCAAACAGATCCTGAAACTCTCATCTCCAAAAGCACAGCTGCAACAGGATTGTATCTCAGAGCATACTAGAATGACTGATTTGTCCTCTAAGTTTCTTCAGGTGGAACATCCATTATGCCTGGGAGACTGACACTGTAGTCCGATGACTGTTAACCAGGATCAATTCTTTGCTAAGTATGAGGCAGAGGAAATTCTGAACTTGGGCCATTCCTATCTCAGAAAGCCCTCTGGCCACTTCCAATGGATTGGAAGATGCTGAGAAAACCTCTCCTTTTCAGAAATCAAAGGAAATGACAATATTACAGTTATCTGATTTTATATTTGGTCATAAAAATAAAAAGTATTTGAACAGGAATCTGAAGATGAAACTGGACTGAAAGGGAGAAAGAAATAGTCGAGTGCACAGTTCCACAATCAAAAACAGAGATAATTACTTAATAAGGGCAATAAGCTCCCAAAGTAGGCTTAGAGAGACTCTGGAGACTTAGTAGAATCCCTCTGGAAAATAAAAAATTAAGTAAATAAACAGAAATCAGAAGAACTGGCAATTACTTATAAATTGGTAAAAAGTGTCAACAGGATAAAAATAAAAAGAATGACAGTAATGAAACCTTGCCCTTGTAACAGCAAATATAAACTTATAGCAAATAAAAGCAGAATGTAACCTGGGCAGATTAGTACAGGAGGGAGGTTCTGGGATAGGAGAGTTTTGTTTTAGAGACAAGCTGAACCCAATTTAGTGCTGGACCACAGGACACCTCCACTGCAAAAGAGTCAATGGAACCACTTCAGATAAGATAAATTGCCTGAGGGAAGCTGCTGTTGGGCAGCAGTGACCAGAGAGATTCACACCAAATGAATCACACCCAATGATTTACCAAAAGAGGTGACAAACAGGAGAGAATCCAGTGCCATGAAACAAGAGGGCTGAGGATTTCATAGACCCAGTATGAAATTTTAATTCTCACCAAGGTAAGAATAAAAAGTGTTAAAAGGAAATGATACTGTTTTAATTTCTTGTTCAACGTTTATTTTCAGGCACTTATGTATGATGAAAAATATAAGTAATGTTAAGTCCTGGCAAAGCAGCCATGTCTCTGAAGGTTTAATGAACAGGTTAGATGAAAACAGCTAAAATGCCTCAGATATATCTTGTCCCACCACTATGCTGAGAGAGGGAACAAGACCTGAAATTCTCCTGCCTCCAGCCTTAGTTGTCCACATCTGTGCCCTCACGTTTCTCTGGTTTGTCTGCTGAGGAGGTGGCAGTTTGATGGTGAGCAGAAGTGTTATGATAGAAAGAGTTAACAAAGAAGACAGAAGAGGAAGGAAAAGCATCCAAGTCATTCTTCACAGTTATGCTCATCACTTTTTCAAACAAGGATACAGTGCTATTTTTAGCAAAGTTCCTGGAAGCACAACATGCTGAATATTCATTATCCACACCAAAAGATACAATATGGCGAGCAACATTGTTCAAATCTGTCTTTTCTTTCACAAAATGGATGAACCTTAAAGTCACGTATATGAAAGTACTTTAATTTGCTTGTGCAGTATTTTGCAATTAGAGATGTCCAGACGACTTCCAGCAAATGATTAATCTCTCTCTTTGTCAAAAAAAAAATAAAAAAGAAGAAAAAAAAAAGAAAAAAAGAGTGTTAATCATTCTAACTATGTTTTTGTTTGAGATCTAACAGATCCACAACTTGCTGTTTTCCTGATGACTTGTCTACCCCTTCAGCTGCCAAACTAGGAAGACCTGGTCAAGGGCATCCAAGTTTTTTGTTTCAGGATGCAGGTGGCCCAAACTGTCGGGCAATCAGGCACTGTACTTCCCTGTGAAATTGAATTAATTTCCCTTGCACTGCTGGACACTTTCATCACGATTCTTCATCAACTTTCCATTGCTTTCAAGGGAAATAAAAATTTCCATGTGAAGAGAAGTCACTATAAACATAGATTTCCATATGGAAAACAATTTCTTTTTCTTCATAAAGGGGCTTGTGCTGCAGATACTGCAAAGCAGGGACACAAAGGAAGTAATAAAGTAGTTGCTTAAGGGATCAGCTATGTAAAGCATGAGGAAGACCTGTGAGGGGAGAGAAAAAGCTTGTGAGCCCACAGTTCAATAGCTTTGTATGTGTATAGGGACTAATCTGACTTTCTAAGGCCATCTAGCATCTGCTAGGAAGACAGGTTTCCCAAGTGCTCTCCTAGTTGGTGATCATTTTAAATAGATTTTGTGCACATAAGAGTGATTCTGAGTTCACAGCAGCACATCTCCCGAGTCAGTGTGGCAAATAGCCAGATAAAGATCACAGCCTCACTGACAAGTCTCATTCTTCTCAGTCCTATTTCACAGCTCACAGATACCTGAAATAGATTGCTTTGCATCCAAAATAGCCTACTGTGTAGCACTACATACCTTGGAAAATCTGCACCATTTATGGAATCATAACCAAAAGGCAGAATGGACCATCAGATTGTCTTTCTTTGTAGTCATGGCATGATGGTGACATTTCAGATCAGTGACATCTGCCAAACAGCTCTGGATATTTTATCTTTCCTAAAAGATCTTGCTGCCATATTGAGCATAAAATCTCACTAGTGACTATTTTAAGTTTTATGGGCATTCAATAGGAGCAAGAGTCACCACTGCATCTTTAGGGAAACCCAATCCGTGAAGACCAATATCCTTCGGGTTGGCCAGGTTGCATTTCACCTCATTCCTTGATGGGTTAGGTCTACACCAGGAAATTCAAGCATTTCTAGGATCATCTAAAACATTTGTTGAACTGCTAGAACTGCTAGTCCCAGACACCCTTTAGCACATTTTATGCCTCCTGGGCTGCTCCTGGGAATGGCTGAGGGGCTCACATACACCAGAGACCTTTCCAAAGGCAGTCAGCACACAGCTGCTCCTTTTTGGAGGGATGGGTTAATTTACTAGCCCAGGTATAAAGCATTCTGTGGCAGTCAGCTTAAGTGCTTGGGAATGCTCATGGCACACTTCATGGATCTACAGACACATTCATAAGGAAAAAAGTTAAACAAACAACCAAAGTGTCAAAATATTGACCAGGCACCAAGAAGGTGGAATGACCAGAACTAGATAAGAGCATGAGGGAAGGTACTGTTCAGTCAGATTTTGTCACACACACATCTGCATGTATCACACAAAGCCTTAATTGCTTAAATGAGGTATTTCCATTCTTCTGGTATAGCAGTCTTAATATCATTTTGCTGTTAAAAATGAAAAGTTATACAATCTATTGCTATTACAGAAGTTATTTATCTCTCAATGTTGCAAAAGTCTTTTTTCTAATATTTGTTTAGGTGTTGTTTTCTCCTAAAATACAGAAGAATTGCCCAGATCTACTCAGCTGAAAGTAATCAAAATATGTACAATAAGAGAGTCAGAAAATTCAAATAATTCTGTGCTGGGAATAATTCATATATGGTAACAGGAGGGGAAAAATGAGAAAATTAAAGGCAGGTTTTTAGGTACTCCCCAAACAAAGTGAGTCCAGAATTATCATCAATATTTATTCCTAGCTCTGTTACAGATTTTCTTGCACCTCACTAATATTTGCAACTGTTGTGGATTTTCTGTTTCCCATATAAGCACATTGATTCTGATGTCACTTACATAAAGCTTTGGAGCTTGAAAGATTTCACATTTTTAAATTACTTTATCTTCTTCAGATGAAAAGATCCATAAGGACACAAAGTAATTTTTCAGAATCTGAAGCAGCTTTTGAGTTCTGCTCCGCAATATCTTGACATGCAAAAAGAAAAGAAATTAATAATAGGAAAATGCACCTGATACCTCACGTGGCACAGTAGTAATGATTATTTTATTAGCAAAAGGAGTGAGTCAAAAAGTAAGGGAAATTGCATAACCAGTTTGCATGCATGTATTTATATTGCTGGCATGATTTCAAATGAAAACACTGTCCTAAGTAAAGGTGAGTAGGAAGATATTTAATTTAACTTATAGTCAGGCAGAAGCGGAGAAGGTATAAGGTTTGAGAACCGTTCCTTTTTATCCCCCATGGAAAACCCCAATTTGATTTATTAATATCTGTGATTCACATAAAGCAGAGATTTCTTAACATGTGCAATCCAAGAGAAAGGCAGTGCTCAGAGAAAGACTTTTGTCTTCCAAAAAAGTGCTGTCTTTTGAGCCATTTTACCTGCCAGGCCCTAGCTGCTGTATGCAAAATATTTTAAAGACATCTCTAAGAATTCCATACAGCAAGAAACGCATCTGTCCCTGTCAAAAATTCAGATGGATAGATTATGAGATGTAAAGCAGATTTGTGTCCTTATTTTTTGTTATGTAGAAACCCATAGATCATCTCTAATGACTAGACCTCTTAGTCTTCAGTTGTTTTGGATAGATTTGGGTTATTCTGTTGACTAGCTAGTAGTCAAAAGAAATATGTAGTCACAAACTGTTAAATTCATGAAATGAGTCATCCCACATAAGGAAGTAGCTGAGTGTTATGAGATAATTTGGCACCGAAATACAGATGAGTCCAATTTGTAGCAATGCAAATTCAGGTAACACTGAACTCTACTTGCATGGACAGGAACTGGAACATTTGACAAAACAAAATTTCTTAACTTGACTGTCCAAGTAATCTGACATAAACTGGCATAACACCTCCAGCAAATGTTTTGTTATGACGGTGTAACCCATTTATGTGCTCACTTCCCCAGAGACCACACAGATTGAACTGTTCCAGCACTGTCTGGCCTGTGCCATGCAGGTTTGAAACAGAACCCTTCTTTCTGTCCAGGCTAACTGTGTACAGTTCAGGCACTTCAGTTCTGATGCATTTAAGAAGAAAATTGCCTCCTCTCATCAAAGTTGCTTTGATTGTGTTTGGAGCTATGAGCTCTTTGCAATGCTCTCAGAACATTAAACATATTCCTTCAGAAAAATTAGATGCTTATTGTGGAAGTAATTAACACAATGCAATTGAAACAAAGATTGAAGTAATCAGAGAAAATCTAGTGATCTCGATGGCTAGGTAACTGAGCTTTCACCACTGCCCTGTAAGCAAGAATGACCTTGTGGTCATCCTTGCAGCTCAATCAGCAGCTGGCAACCTCAGGCTGTCAATATGGGCTTTGGGCTGGTTTTCTGTTGTGTGTCTCCTAACAAAGTCTGTCCTGTGTACCAAGGAGCCTCAGTACTGAACACATTTAGCACCTAGTAGTTGTTATTTCACCTTAAAGTTATTTTATATGACAATGCCTTTGGCAAGGGAGGAGGTGCTTCTCCTTCACAGGTTCCTTCCTTGTTCTTTTCATCAAACTTATAGAAAGGGATTTGCAAGGAACACTTTCAGCAGCTTCATGTTCTTCTGGGGTCAGTCACAGTTTGTAGTAAGACCTGCATTATGGAAACAGAATTTATTCCACTCCCTATGAAGAAATGATATATACTTCATCTGGAAAAAAACTGTCTGGGTTGCACAGAAATAATCAGAGCAAGCAAGAGGATTGCTTGAGTGTTCACTCAATAACACTTCTTCATGTACAGAATTGTTAAGATTATTTCTATTACCTGGAAAATTAAATCATATTATTGAATTGTATGAAACTTTGATGAAGAATTTGGAGGAAAAACTTTAATAAGTATTTTGACTGAGAATTATTAAAGGTTCATTTCATTTTTACAAGTACACATGAAGCATCTGAATTGTAAAGTGTTCTTTTATACAGAACTCATTTTTTGTAAGCAGATCTGAGGCTCTTATTTTACTCTTGATGTAGTTGTCTGCTACAGCAGGTTCCTTTTCTTATCATATTGAAAGGAGCTGCTGAGCTCAGTGTACTTCACTTTCTTTGAATGGTCACACCAATTTGTGCAGGCAGATCATTAGCATATCATAACATCACACTGCAATGGTTATGGATGAGATGCTATCATTAAAGTATGTGCTAGTCTCGTGCAAAAATCAAGGAACTCTGAAGGTTTTATCTCTAACACAGCACTAGAAAGAAGCACGGGAGATGCTGGTGATGAAAAATCAAGATCTCATAATGTGGTAAAGTGTCCAGATGGGAAAGCCACCAATTACAGCACTCTTCCTGTAGGCTCCTTTTCCAGCTAGCACAGTTGTACTCCATTATCTAGTATATCTCTTCCTTTTAAAAAGAAAAAGAAATCTAGTATTTCTAGGAGTGTGGGTAAAGGTTCCAAAAAAAAAAAGGATCTGAAAAAGGCTGACCTTGAGGGGAGAGGAGATCTGAGAAAGAGGAAAAAACTGGAATGAATTTTGGGGTACAGCTAATTCTAGGGCAGGAAGGAGCAGTCTGTGATGGCATGAAGGAAGAAGCTTGTCAAAGGGTTGAAATGAGCCAGACACTCCTTAGACCAGAGGAGCTGGGCACTAAAGTCAGATCAGATCTCAGTTTGAGGTGAGTCATAATACAGAACAACTCCCATCTTGCCCTTATCCAGCATCAGTGTGTGCATCAACACCAGCCTCCTGTTCTGTATTCTCTACAGTTTGAAATTCAGCAAGCCCACAGGTCATTCATGGATTTTCTTATGGTAAAGGTGCAATGAGACACTCCCATTTAAAGGACATTTTTCTACCACTACTATCGCACTTGCCTGGTAAGAGAAAAGTCTAGCAAAACCACAAAGCGTATCCTTAAAAGTGTTTTGAATGAAAACATTACTCATTCTTGAAAAAAAGGACCATCAAAGTTTGAAAGTGGACACAAATTGTAACGCTGGAATCAAGTCTGCTCTCTTTTTCTTTCTTTCTTTCTTTCTTTCTTTCTTTCTTTCTTTCTTTCTTTCTTTCTTTCTTTCTTTCTTAATTGTACAAAAATAGGGACCAACTGAAAAAGTTGCATCTGGAACAGATTTCTCTCAATTATTTTTAATAAGTGTTCAGTTTTTAGCTTGGACAAAGCTGATGAATTATGCATGTTCTAAATAACAGAATTACAATGAAGCTGCCTGACTGGGATGGTAGAGAATGGGAGCAGGGAAGCAAAGGTTAAAATTAATATCTTAGGATAAGTATATGTAATTAAAAAATCATCTAACAAATATGCATAAATAAAATAACTGGAGGGGAGAAAAAACCAGTGGAAGTCACAAAATATGAAAGAAAAAAAAAGATCATGCAGATCCCTTAGGAATCCTGAATATTAATTGAATCACAATAGTAATAAACTGTAAGTTTTAAAATACTTGTTTCTTGACTCTCTGCCAACAGAAATTTAGTGACATGCCCACCATCTTGCAGAGATCTCCAGAGATGAAAAGACTATAGATGTGCATAAAGTGGCCTAGATTAATACGATGACACTTCAAAAGCATGAGTTGGAATATTCCCCATTTCATCTTGAGTTGTGAATAATTCATCACTTTAAAACATGGGGGTTTTAAAACTTAGATGCAGACTTAGATGCATAATTATTGGATTTCCTTTGATCCATATTGTTTGTTTAATCAGTTACCTAACATTAGGAAGTATGCCTTGTAATAAGGCATACTTATTACAAGAGGAATGAAAATACTTAAAAACAATACTGAAGCATCTAAAATCATTTTTACAAATCTTTTTAGCAGTTCTGTGTCTAAAGCCTTTGGGTTTTCTACATTAGGGATAAGTGGAAGTTAGGTGTTCAGGATTCAGTTCAACGTGGCATTCTAACTTTGACTAAATCCTTGATTCCAGCTGCCTAACTTGGATGACAAATTTATCTAGAACTGTAGAAGCTACACACACCACCTAAAAAATACAGGTATTTTGTTTTCTTAAAGTTCCATTATCTATTTTTGTGTAGTATAAATTAATGGTTTGGCTTGTTGTTACTATGTTAATTATACTAAACATGTACACTCATCTCTAGAAAGAAAAAAATATTTTAAGATATTATTTAAGCAACTGAAACTTGGTAAATTATCTTTCTTTTGTGTTAATATCCTGCACTGCTCCTGTCAAGTCTATAATAGGAGATGGCTTCTAGCCCAGATAAACTATTTATAGTCAAAGTGGCTTTAATACCCTTAATTACAAACTAAGATTTGTTAATTTTCCCAAACAGATCAGTTTCACAACTTAGAAAAACATGGCTCACCCTCTTTAGGTGTGAGGCGTGATTATGAATTGAAGACACTTCCTGCTGCTGAGAACAAAACAAAGCTAACTCTGAAATCTTCCCAGCGCTCAACAGGAGCACAGCAAGGGCAGTTCCAGGACCCAGCAGGGAGCAGAATTCACAGCTATGCTTTCCCAGCTGTCTGCAGGCCTCAGGAGGGATGATTATAATCCTACATCCTCCTGAATCTCATCCAGCTAGTGCACAAGAGATGGCAGCCCAGGAGTCCCAGTTATTTGCCTCCATACATGAAGACTGTAATAAGGTGTAAAGTCTAAATAAGTCCAACTATTTTTATAGCACATTAAACACACCATAAGTGAAGACAAACCTCTCTTTGGCTCATAATATTTTTCCCATCAGCTTTTAGAAGTCGCCTGTTGGAAATCAGCTGAAAAAGATGGATTTACAGACTTCTGAGTAAATAACTGCTGTCCTACCTTTGCTCTGTCAAAGTTGTTTAAAAGAGCATTAACTTATGAGGATGTTCTTGACAAACTGTGCTCTTGACAGTGGATGAAAGAAATGAAACTGTCCTGAAGAATGCATCTGCAGTGATCTCAGCTTCTAAAGACATTTCCATTTCCTTTCCAATATACAATCTATTATCCTCAACCCATTAAATCTCATGGTTCACACTCAGCTACTTTAATGGAAATACACCTCTTATTCTTTAGAAATATTAGGAAACTATGTGAAATCCTGCCTCTCATGAAACCCATCAGGTTTGACAATACCTGTAAGAGAACTGAGGCTTCATCAGATGCTCCAATGCAGAACACTTTGAAATAAGTGCAAAGGTTGCATTGATTCAATGTCAATTTGGTGGTGGATCTATGATAATAAAAAAGTTCCTCTTGCAGTAGCAATGTGTGATCCCCAACAGACTGAATAAGGCCAGAATCCATTTTCAGTACAGAATAAGAACAGTTCTCTTTCCCAGTCTTTGCAAGGACAGTGTGCAGTGAGATACCCTTCCATACCCTCCAACATGGAAACCAGAAGCTGTGTCTACTCTTTACTGCAGCCTACCAGGATTTTCCTTCCACTGCCATGTTTTACAGCTCTTTTAACCCAACTAAGCTACTGGCATCCACAGCATCCAATAGATATACAATGGGAGTTGTGTGGAAAAAAAATATTCTTTGCCTTTGTTTTCAACTTGATATTTGAGTGTTTTATTTGCTATTCCCTTGTTACTGTGTTCTGAGAAACAGTGAAAAGCATTCCTTACCCATCTCCTATATGACATTCTCTATATGATATCTGCTTTCTGTTATATTTTTCAGGGAAAGGGTTCTAATCTATTTAGTCTTTCCTTACACAGAAGCTCCCCATCACCCTTGCTGTCAATCTTTATTACATTTCATTTCCTCAGAAATCTGGAAGGGAGCAACTGTGAAGTTGCAAGTATTGTTCAAGGTGCAGGTGCACTGTGAATTTGAATGGTGGCATAACCATGTTTCCTGCTGACTTCCTTACTCTTTTCCTAGTGCATTCCACCACCTGACTTTGCTTTTTTGATCACAATTGAGTACTAGGGTGATGTTTTCTGAGCACAAGCTGAAGTCCCTCCCAGACTTCTTCCTGTAATAGTGAGCACTAATTTAGAGATATTTGCTGTGTATGTATATTTAGGGTTATTTTCCCCTGAAAGCTCAAATGGCTTTAATCAACACTGAATTTCCTCTGTTATTTTATTGCCCAGTCACTGGTGCAACACTCTTCCATCACAGCTGGATCCCCATCTGACTAAGCTGAATAATTTTCTCTCATCATCAGGTTTTGCCACCTCACTTTTCATCTGTTTCCCAGGACACCAACAGACATGCAGAACAGAACAGGATCCCTGTGTGGTGTCTTTGATACCTTCCCTCCATTAATGCTCTATCCATTAAATAGCTACTAATCCAGGAAAGGACCTTCTCCTTTATCCCATGTTAAATTTTGGGTTCTAAAAGAGTATTCAATAAGAAACAGCAGTCAAACGCTTTTTGAAGGCCTGGATACAGACATAAAAATTGAGTATGCAAATATAAATCAAGTGAATCTTAGTAACATTCTTCACCAAATTAATAGATTTGCAACACACTGCTTCTTTCACAATTGACATACCAGCTGTTCTATATGCCTAATTAACTGTATGCCTAACAATGCATCCATATGTTTTCAGTTTTTTTCTGGGGTTGGATTTTAGGAGGGCTTTTGTTTTTGTTAGGTCTTGATTTTAGGTGGGAGTTTTTTGCTTGGTTGGTTGGGGGTGGGTTTTTTTCCTTTTATTTTTTGGGTTTGGTTTGGTTGTTGTTGTTTTCCCCAAACAATAATTTGCCTGGTATGAATAGAAAATTTACTACCTTAGATGCCACGTGAATGTTTTTTAAGTGGTGCCACTTTTGCTCCTTACTATTCCTTTGTATTGATGCCACTTAAAAGACTGTGGTATATAACACAGTAACTCTGCAGCTTCACCTCTGAACTCTGCTGGTATTTCATGGCAAACACCACATGGTTTTGATAATCCTGTTATATTTACATTTTCATGTAGTTTTTAGTTTCTATGCATTATTTTCTTTCTAATGAAGACACACTATCATCTTGCTCTAGAAATTGCTTTTTAACAAAACCAAACTAATTTTATTTTCAGCTTCCAGGACATTTGAAAAACTGGGGACTTTCTATATTTTTGCATTCATACAGACACTTGTCTTCTACCTACAGAAGGTCTCAAACCAGATGCATGTGGTGATGGAGGTCCATGCTGCCCCCCTCACCACATGGCAGGTGATGAAGGACTCAGCAATGTCAGCAATCCTTCCCTTCCTTCAGCAGGATTATCCCAGGAAAGTGATCAATAGAAAAAAGTGGTTTAATCCAGCAGTCAGCAACAGATATCTCAAGCAGAACTCTAGAGATCCTGTATGCTACACAAAAAAGTAAAACACCCAGAGAGGGGAATTTCAAGGATTCTCCATAGACAAAAACATGCAAACAGACAAAAGCAGTGCTGTGCAAACTGACCAAATACTGGCATTTTTCTTCGGAAGGTTTGGACATCTGACTGGAGCAGATTCAACAATCACTCTCCTCTGAAAGAAAGCCTTAGGCAGGGAGTCAGAGACAGACCAGCCATTGGCAGTCAGAAATTGCCAAGTCACAGAACCACAAAAAAACCATAAACTGGAAGGGGTGTCCAGCAGCTCTCTGATCCAGCATTTGCTAAAGCGGAGCCACCATCAAGGTTAAATCAGGCTGCTCATGGCTGCATCAAGGTGCATTTGAATCTCTCCAAGGATGGAGTTCCCACAGCCTCCAGGTTCCCATTCCACAGCTGGGCCACCTGACATGGGATTTTCCCCCACTAACACCAAACAGAATTTCTCTTCTTGCCTAAAGCCTCTGGTGAGGTGTCAGAGGTTTCTGTGTGGAAAGGGCAGGGAACAGCTGGGGAGAGGTGAGCCCACATTTGCCTGTCGTTATTTGGTGAGCCCACAAGCACACATTGGCCTGTCTGTGCCATCTCCCTGGCTCTGGAGGCACCACTGCCCCTCGTTCTGCCACTGCAGGTCCTGATAACTCAGAGTTTCAGGGAGGAAAACTCAATAACTTTAGCTCTGGCTGAACAGGCACCTCCACTTGCAGCACTCCTGCCAGCAGCACAGCTCATCCATGGCTGGGCACCCTCTAACTGAGGCCACCACTCACTGGTAAATGTCCTCACACTGCCTTCTTCCCATCCCATCCCCCAGGAATTTTGGCATCAAACCTCCTCCAAAGGTAAGGCTTACATTCCTGACTATTAAAGATGACATTATCCATACAGATGAAAACTGGATAAACCTCAACCAGTTGGTAAAAAAGCTGTTTAGACCTGCAGGCAAAATTCCTGTTCCTGGCATCCAATTCTGTTATGTAAAATTAAAGAAAAGGAAATTTGAAATAATACAGGAATGCCTCCTCAGGCCACCTGCTTGTGTTCTCCTCCCCTTACAGCCAGTCACTCCCAAACCCTGCCTCCCCTGCTGGAGTCCAGAAATTCATTTCCCAGTACCCAAAGGCTCCAGCAGCCTGGGGTTGTAAGGGAATCCTGTCAGAGATAGTTTTGTCCTGACCCAATTCCCTTTCTAAGGTAAGGAAGGTATTACATATACCTGAGCAACTACTGTTTGCTGCAAAGCCAGTATTATATTTCAATTTGCACAACTGTAGTAGTAAATAAAAATATCTCTTTTAAGTGTCTTAGAGGCTTTAAAAAACCAAAGAAATTATGCACAGGTTTTCAGTTTACCAAATTTACTTAGCATTTAAAGAACCATCACACCAAAGACTGCTTTAAGAAACATAGCAGTAGGGGAAAGGAGTATGAAAATATAAAAAGATCCAGAAAAAAACCCAGATTATACACATGACAATTAAACTGAAAATTTTTTTATTTTTGTTTGAAGTCAGCCCCTGGACAACACAGACTGCACAGACTGAACAGTCTGCATGACCTCAAGGCTTCACTCTAAATATTATTTTGTCAGATAAGAGAGGAAAACCTGACAAAGTACTTGAGAACTCTGTGCAGCCTCTGATACATCCTGAAAAAATTGTTCAAGTAGGGTGGTAAAGAAATTCTAATCATGTTGAGAAAATACCTTTGTCCTGTATAAAAATAATCTTTATTAGTAAGAGATTTTCTACTCTGAAAATCAGGTTTTCAGAATGAATCAAAGATCCCATGGAGAACAGTCAAAAATTGCGCTTTGAAGAGGTATTTGTTATTTACTAGTTTTTGTAAGAATCAGCTCAAGAAGTAACCTGATTACAACTGGACAGGACCTAGAAAAATAGTTGGAGAAAAACCTTGATGCTTCTTGAGTCAACCTTCAGCATCTCTACTCAGGATATTTGAGATTTTATTTCTGTCCAGGTTTGAATACGCTGTTCCATATCCAAAAACTTGCTCTCCACTAATGCATAAGATATATTTTGTTGCCAAGCATCTATGCAAAACATCTTAAAATAATGAGGAGATTTAATATGATTTAATCATATTAAATAGAGAGACATTAACAGCAATTCTTACAGGAAAGAACTCCTAAAAGGAGGCAAAACTGTAAAATACAAAGCAAGGATAACAGAAAATAATCTCAGTAGTACAGCAGCCAAAGACTGATAAACAAGAACAGCCATTGCATTGTGATATACAAGATGTTCATTACTCATGACTCTGAGCAACAGCAGATCACTTTGCATATTTATTAATTCTTGTATTACAATGCTGGCAATAAAGTGTGGTGTTTGTCATTAAATGCTAGTTATAAAAAAGCAGGCAGAATAAATTGCTTTAGTCTCTGTACATGACCAGAAACTCTGTAGCACCAATAAATAAGTGCTTGAGGGACATTAATTTATTTTCATGCACAATTCTGTTGTGTTCATGTCACATTAATTCTTTGTTTGGACAGGTGAGTATCTGGAGCTGAGGGAAATGTACAATCCCCAATGTCATGAAGACTAGCTTGTACACTGATGGGCAGAAAGTTTGCAAGTGAAGGTTTAAATAGTTCCCATGTCCCCTGAAAGCAAATTATAGCCCAATGTATTTTCAGGACATGGAGGTTGGAATGATGTACCAATGTGGGTTTCTGAAATCTAATGACACCCTTCTAAAATTCCCCTCTGGCCTCATCTCCCAGTGACAGCCACTGGTGATTCCTCCTCCAGAAATTTAAGCACAGAGACAAATCAGATGAAATTCAGACTGCTAAAGGATCAATACTGGCAACTGGTGCACATAATCACCAAAAAGCACAACTGTTTAACTCAGCCCTTGGATACCTCTTGTGTCCCCCTCTCCATGCCCATGACTGACTTTCTTCAGAAATTTGTAGCTCTTCTTTTCCAAATGCCCCTTTGGTCAATGGATTTTTTGCACCTTCAGTTTTCACTTATTGGTATAATAGAATTATTGAATCATTTAGCTTGGAAAATATCTCTAGCATCACCAAGTCCAGTTGTTAACCCAGCACTGCCAAGTCCAGCACTAAACCCTGAGTTCCTGAGTGCCATATCTGCATGTCTTTTAAATGCCTCTAGGGATGGTGAGGCAATCCCTTACCTCCATGGGCAGCCTATTCCAGTGCTTGACAACCATTTCAGTGAGAATGCTTTCCTAAGATCCAACATAAACCTGTCCTAGCACAACTTGAGTCAATCCTTCAAACCTGACAACCTGACTCACCAGTACACATCCATATGTGCCCTATAGAGGGAACAGTGAATTGCACTGATAGAAAATATGCTGAGCAGATCCATAAAAAAATGGACTTATGAAGACCAGGCAGCATCACAGATTGAAATCCAAATCATATACAAACCTTCCACACATGCAGATACATATTTTCAGAATACATTTTTGACCATAAATAATATGCAAGATCTCATTATTTTATGGAGGAGATTTCATCAAGTGACCTTGACAGATCCCTCACAAATCAAGTTGGGTACCAAAACAAAACAGAAACATACAAAGAAAGAAAAAAAATTCAAACAGACCAAAAAACACCTTTCCAAAAGAAAAACCCCAAAACCACTGAATCAAACCTCACTATATCAATGAATGATGGCACGTTGCCTTTGCAGGAAGGCAAAGGTGTCAAACAACCAGCCATGTCAAAGATTTTGTCTTCCAGCTTTGTACAAGCGCATTGATGTGGTTCAGTTAATATGGCAATTGTAGAGCCCCTGCATTCTCCTCACACTAACCATTTTCAGGCCAAGAGTAGATGTTTATAGCCCTTCCTCTTTGCCACAGGTTGAAATGTCTGTAATTAGCCAGCCAATCAATTAAAATTCTAATGGAGGAAAGCCAAAGGTCAAAGCAGAATATCATATTGGGTGAACCAGAGTAGTTTAATGTGGTCAAATGAGACCCATTCCTGCTGGAATTATATGGACATGTTCTGCCAAGGTATTCCTTGCCATTCCTGGCCCCCATCCCTTGACACAAGAACAAATCTAATCGGTGTTTGGAGTAAATTCCCAGTTTGACCTTGTTGTGCCATTCTGAACATGCATACCCACAAGTGGAGACAAAACAGTGGCACTCACAAGAGCAGAAATGAGACACTGAGACCTCAGGTTATGATCAAAGTGTGTGCCCGGGAGCAAAACTGAACAGACCATTGGACTAAAAGCTTGGTGTCCTGCTAAAAGTCCTGCTGAACCACATTCTGACACAATGGGCCTGTCTTGGACAGGCTGCTGAAGCTCTCTTCCTCCACATTCATTTTCTTGTTGCATTCCTCAGTCACAGGAGGCTTCATAACAGACAAGTGTGCCATGGAGACAGCTGAGAACTGTCCATGAAATGTCAGTTTTGTCACAAACAGACTAAAGTTCAGCCCACGGGGAGCTCTTCCATGTGAGATGAGGTCAAGCCAGACAGATCTGTGCAAGTTTTAATTCTGATGGATCCAGAATAAACATTTAATGTTATGCTACAAGAGGAGAGAAAAAATTTTGTCAATTGTGAAGATGAATGCTTCCCCTCCTCCACAAATGTTAAAGGAACCTGTTCTACACACAAGTTAGCTTCAACCCTGTGACCCACCAAGTTGTTTTGGGGTACAGTGTGTCACCAATCATTTGCTGTAATGTACCATAGCTGTAAATATATGTAATATATATAAATATACACATACATCCATTTCAATTTAATCCATCTATTTAGATCCCCACAAAAGGCACTTCAGGGACAGCAGGTTGTCCTTGGATGTGCAGCACTTCATCACAGCTCCATTTCAGCCTGGAATTGCACTGAAAGGCCTCACTGGTGGCCCAGAAAGGTCAATGAACACAGACAGTACCAGGAGCACTTGGCCCTCAGCAGCTGCTTTATCCAAGACCCCAAGCAATCACTAAACTCTATTTTCCAGTGATTTAAACTCTCAGCCTAAATACTCTGCTACCAAATTACAGGACACAGATCAGGAGAAACACAACTGCTGCTGCTACTATAAATCTGGAAAAAAACCCCAGACACCATAAACCAATGCTTTGTGAGTTTTTATATTTTATTTTTAAATTTGGATATTTCTCTGAATCCATTACCACTTTGATTTTTCTCCAGACTTTGTGCTCCTAACACAAAAAAATCCTTCACCTCCTTTCTGACTATTGTCAGCTGAAGAGCTCCTAAACACAGCTGGCTGTGGGTGGCAGCAGGAGGCTGAATTGGCAGAAAATTTCTGGCTCAATACTGTTATCAACAAAAGCAACTCTCTGAGGCTACCCATTACTGTTTCATATTTTCAGGGCAGATTTCCTTGTCCCCATTGCAACCAAAAAGAAAGGTATAATTGGGCAATAGTTAAATAAGCTAAAGATCATATTTTCTTCCTACCTATGTGAGTGCAAAGGGCTCAAGCCTGAAAAAACCAGTCATTTGGACAAAAGCAAGGCTAATAAAGTCTGAGTAAGCTCTTACTCTAATTAGAGAGTCAGAGACAGCGCGTCTACAAAAAAAGATTAAGAAAATAACATTCTTTGATATTTTCTGGTCAGTGTGGGGTTTTTGTGTTGTGATTAGAGGAAGAATTTGCCAAAATAAAAACACTTTTTAAACAAAACTTTTTCTTTCTGTCCTATGCACAGAAGACCTCATTAATTAAAAAAAAAAGAAAGAAAGCAAGCAACTGAACAACAAAAGTCAACTACCAATTCCAAAAAGTGCCATCAACAGCCCTTCACTCCCCTCACCTGCTATCAGGACCAAGAATATTTTGGGAAAGGTTTTTTTAGGACAGTTGTGCCACTGGGCTGCAAATATTTGTGACAGGACTGTCTCCTTAACCAGGACTGCCTGGGCAGCCAATACTCAGCAGAGATGGATCCCACCTGCCCAGCAGAGATGGATCCCACTTTCCGTCCCTCAGTGCAGAGTCCCCCAACATCAGATCCACAGCACAGTCCCCAGGCAGCACCTTCTGCTTGGAAGCACAGGTGAAGGCATCGTGGGCTTCATTCCCTGCAGGGGATAAAGAGCAGTGGGTTATTGCTTTTCCTGCTCCCCACAGACTGCCCACCAGGCACCCCCTCCACAGCCACCCCACACTCGCCCTTTGGTGGGTCCAGACCACAAAGGACCCCAGATCATGAAAGAGGCGGTGCAATGGATGCAAATGGCAGAAGGAATTTTGTTATCTATTGCAAGAAAATGGATTGGAGCCTTATTGCTGTGGTAAAATTCAACATCTGTTTATTACAAGAGTATTTCTACCAGCTTTTACCTCCTACTCCACAGCACTGCGAAGAATGAAATTATCACAGTGGATAAATGCTATCTACATTGTGTCATATAGGGCAAAAAACCCCAAACCATATTATTTTGGGTAGACAACATGCATAGAGAGAGTGCTTGCTGAGCCCACATGCCTAGACACAGACTAAAAATCCCAACCTTTTGAGACATCATTGCCAGTAAACAGAATATTTGGTTTACCCTCATGGTAACCCATCCAGCTTCTGGAATTCAGCATTGAACAGGATGAACCTGACCCATTTCTGGATCCAGACTAGCAGCTGTTTTGAGAGACTGGAGGTTTATCTGCATTAAAATTTTCCAAGCTGTAAAAAAATAATTTTCTAATACTCTTCTAGTAAAGATTTTATTTTCCCATAATTTGTATTTCATTAGCATAAGGTGAAAGTGTTTCCATGGAAACACCAGGGATATATAATTTCTAAATAATGAATTTTCCAAAAAGAACTCACAAAAATTAATTTCAGATTACAATGTAAAATTCTCCAAAGTCAATTCAGTTATTAATATTATATATTTAAAGACTTTGAGCTTTTCATTAAATAATTTATATTAAATATAAATTAAGTAGTTTAATATTCCAATTACAGAAAATAAAACACAGCAAAATACTAGACACTAAAGTCAAAATTACACTAAGTGTAATTTCACTGATTCAATGACCAAATATGTCAGTATCAGTGCAATGGGTCATATATGATATCACTTGTATATATTCAGATCTCTCTATACAGTTATTTTTTATTTTGACTGTAAAATATTTTAGGTCTATATCTTATTACTGTAAGCTCAATATTAAGATCATAAGATGCATTAAAATTAAATATATTTTTTTCTGCTTAGTCATCATCTATTCCAGTAAGGTGCTAATATATTCTAACTTGGGTAAGATGATTATTAAGAATTAATTCTCCCAGCTGGGGTTTAAAACAAATAGGGAAAAACACAACCTTGAGCAGGGAAAAGTTTTAAAAAGACAGGAATTCCTCTGAATTGTACTCTCAAAGGAAGGGAAAAGGCAAGATGAACAGGAAAAAAGGAAGAAGAGGTGCTATGGAAGATGTTATTTTCCCAGGCCAGGTGGTAAAGAAATCTCAAAGAACTTTTCGAGGTGAGAGGAAGGGGACTTGGAGCTGGGGAGGAGGGAGGGATGTTGTGTTTCTTTCACATGCCATTTCATGGTGTTATTTAGGTACAAAACATAATTGGTAGAAATCCTGTTATGGTGTTTTGACATTGTTTCTTCATATATGTAATTTTTCTAAGGGTGAACATTTCTTCAATGATTTGCATAGTTGATGTTGCACTTGATACCAAAAAACCCTCAACCTCATGTACTTATTTATTTATATGGTTAAGTGGAACATGAAGAACAGTGCACAGCACAGATCAGGCCAGTGAACTCAAATTCTGGGGCCAGTCAGTGGGAGGTGGAGTTGTGGGTGTATTCTAGAAATATTAAAGGGGAGAAAAGAGAAAAAAGGCACAAGCTGAATTAAATGTCAGGCAGATCCCAAAAAAATGCACTCCCAAGAACTGTCTCTGACCAGATGCCTACATCAAACTTTTAAGATAAATTGCTCTTCCCTTTCTCAAAAAAATTCTGTTTAAACATTACAGGGTATCTCTCGTGAGCCAGATTCTCTTACATGGTTTTTGTACATTAACATGATTATCAATTTAAAAAAGAAGAATTTATTCTGATCAACTCCTCTAGGTGAAAACAGAGTCCAAAAATAAAAAAAAAGGTTGACTGAAAGCACAAAGTGGAATGTCCCACTGAGGGGAAAAGACCACTTACAAGATGAGGTTGACAAGTGGTTTGTGAAAGTTTATCCAAAGATACTTTGAAATGGTAAATTCAAAAAGTGTGCCCAAGGAACTAGAAAGCAAGATCATGGGCTGCCACAACCCTGAAGGATGTGAGCAGTTACTATTAAAGAAAAGTACTGTTAGCAGGAGCTTGATTTGGCCATGAATAAAAATAAGGGTGCTGCTTCCATATGCTAAACAAAAGGCTTCTTGGCACAGCTGCTTTCAGCAGCACAGCAGTTGTGCTTGTTAGAAAAGGACATGAAGTGTGTCCAACACACAGCTGCTGGGTCTGAAAGCCCACCAGGCCCCCTGCTCCCTGTCAGCTTCTCAGTGTGGGCAGCGTTACTGCAGTGTCCCACCCTCACGCATCACCCGGCCTGCCAAAAGGAGAGCACCCAGCTGCAACGTCTGAGGAAATTCTTCCCTGGAAATAGCAGGTTCGGTATTTGGGCTCAGGCTCTTTCTGTCATAGTCTGTCCACAGGGAAAAATAAATAAATAAACAAAAGACAAATGGAAAACATATGTGGAAAAGCTTTGTTTTCTTAAACACTGAAAAAGTCTTTATTTCCAGTCCAGTGACTCTTTCATGAACTACATTCCTCATAAGCTTCCTTGCTTCAATGGCCTGATTTATGCTTCATCCCACCTCCTAAAAAACACTGTGAAATTGAACTGTCTAGGTTAAATCTATATGCATCCAGAAAGTCAATTTTGAGAACAAAATAATTCCAAGAGTGTAAGTAAATCCACTAGAATTTATTCTATGAAACAGCAGACTCTCAGCCTGCTGTTTAGTTAACAAACTATTAATAAAGCATGTGATCCTAAAATATGAGAGGTACCATCTGCCATAGCACTATTTTTTTCAAACAAAGCCTGAATTCTTACAGATAAAAGTGAATAACACCTTTTATTAAGATTTTTTAACGTGAGAAGGTGACAGGTCAGGTCAATAAGTTACAGTAGGTGTTCTCCCACCACACTTTGCACGTTAACCTCCAGTTTTGTGGGGAATGAGCTCAGTAGCCAGCTCAGGCTCCATAAAAGAGAACAAAGATCTGTGCTGATGTCAGGTACATGTGGCACTCCTGTGTCACTTTGTAAGAGCTCTGATCCTGATGAAAGCTAACACACTTCAGGCTTTTACCCTTGGTAGCAGGGGCATTTCGGTTCGGATCTGGAGCAGCATTTTCTCTCATCCTTGTCAGGATGAGAGGATGAGACCAGCTGCCCAGAGACAAACTTTGGGGTCCATGGAGCCATCAGCTCCCCCAGTATCTCAGACAACAAAGGCTTTATAACAAAGCTTCTACCCCAGATCACCGTGTCCTACTTTGGGACTTGTAGAGCAGTGGAAGACCATTATGGCTCTGTTACAGCAGGACTTTTGGCATGGAAACATTTTTCACTGATCCTATTTCCAGGGCAGAAAAGCTGTCATTCCAAACTACTTAAATGTAATTATGATTTTTACTGTAATTTGGCAGACACCAGATTTTACCACAACCTCTGAACTTGCAAGTTTTAATTATATATGGAAGCCTATTGAATCAATGCCTCATGCAATGAAATGGCTAAGCACAGAGTATGAATAACCCATCCTTCAAGTCTTTACTATATTGTTTGCACAAATAGTAGAAAATTTTATGAGCCATTTCTATTTTGGGGGCGGGGGAGTGTTTTCAGTTTGGTTTTTGTCTTTTTTTTTTTACAAGGCAATTGACTAGCACTGTAAGTTATGATTAAGTATACGCAGCTGGAATGTTTACTGCATGTTTGCACCTGCATGTTGAGTAATAAGACCCAAGAGATTTGATAAACCTACAAAAATCACAGAGAAAGACAAAGGATGATGGTGGATTGGAAAACAGCCTGCAGGCTTTCTTCTTAAGGGGGTCCAGGACCACGTGGGCATTCAGTTACATAGCAATGGCCTAAATATGAGCATCCTTTATTTATGCCAAGTCTGTATGCATGCCTCTCATATTATTTAAACATGAAGTAAAAAAAAAAAAAAATTGTCTTTCTTGTTAACAGGAAGTCTTCCAAAGACAGTTACTGAAAATGCATATTATTATCCCGGGGCACCATAACATCCATATTAATCTCTCAAGAGTGCTCTTGGGAGGGCTGTTTTATGATTATATAAGATGGTTTTGAATATCTTCACAAGATAATAAACAGTGTCAGCTTCTCCCACTGCTTTCATTACTAAGTCTTCAAAAATTAGTGCATCTCCTCTTGATGTAGTTTTGAATAAAACCTGAGTATTTCCTGAATGATAGGTCAGCCTGGCAAGATTATATATATATTCAGATAATTACATTATTTCAAAGTATATTCCTTATGAAAATGTATGAAATGTACTAGACACAGCACTGTACCAGGTATAAAGACAATCAGGATGGAAAGATTCAAAGAAAACACACAACAAAAGGCCTGACAGCATATTTTGCCTTTGGAGCTGCCTTTAGTAAGACACTTCACTATAGTAGTTAGCAACCAGATGGAGGAGCCAAGAGTCTGCTGTTACAACTGGCACACAACATTTCCACAGCTATGGAAATATTTAAAAAAAAAAAAAAAGCCCTAAGTAATCTAAATATTGTCCTTTCTGTGCTTTGATATTCAAGTCCAAATTAATATTCTGGTCAGATTTTAAGAGTCTAAGTCAATCTGCAGCAAGGCACTGAGCAAATTCCTGATAAAACTCTTAAAAGTGATTATTGAGAATAGCTATTTTTGGCAGTTATTCCCAAGAAACTTGTGTTTTGCAGTGAGGATGACCAAAATCTCAGCTCAATTCAAAAGGCTAAATGCATAAATAGATGTGCTAAAATCAATACTATGTAAGCATTCAGCAGCTTAAATCAGACACTCAAAATCTAAAAGCTGGCCTGAAAAATGCATTTTGGCTGTTCAAATACACGTTTTATGACATAACCTTACTCAGGCATCTTATAGAAAATGACATTGCAATCACCGGTCTCCTTTAGCCAATAGGAGGGGCATTATTTAATTAACAAGCTTTGAGTTTGTACGACTTGTGTAGTACAAAATGTGCCACAGATAAGCCCCCAAGGCTACACAATTCAAACTGTTCCTGACAGAGCAATTTTTTTAACTCACAGGTGTTTAAGCCCTGCTCACTGTTGGGAGATCCCCCATTTTAGGGAGGTTCCCACAGTCACGTTATTGCAACTCTCCTGGCACTCTCAAAACCACCTTTCCTGGCCACACACAGGGGTTGTGTGGTACTCCCTAAGGCACTCTGACTTGGGGGTTTTCCACATCCCAATTGCCACACGAAGCCTCCGGAGCCTTTACAACACAGACAACCTCTACATCCAGCTGGGGCTCCTGCCTGCTCAAAGCCTGATGTTAGCCAATATTTTTTACTCAAAGCAGCAGCTCCTTACCACACATATGTCCACGACCCTGCATCTCAACAACTTTCTTTTCCATGTATGCTCTACTTAAAATACACAGCCAAAGCACCCAGACAAATCTGGGGAGACCCTGCAGCCCTGAGGAAATACAGCAAGGAATGAATTCACTGCTTCCCATGAGCAGGCAGGTGTTCAGCCACCTCCAGGAGAGCAGAGCCCCATCACATGGGGTGGTGATTAGGGAAGAGAAACATCACTCCAAATGTCCCCCCCTTCCTTATACTTTATATACGGCAAATGATGTCTTATGGTCTGGAATATCCCTTTGGTCATTTGGAGTCCCCTGTCCTGGCTATGTCCCCTCCCAGCCTTCCATGCACCTCCAGCTTCCCTGCACGGCAGCACAGAAAGGAGAAAAGGCCTTGGCTCTGTGTCAGCCCTACTCAGCCATAACAAAACATCTCTATTACCAACCCTGCACTCAGCACAAATCCAAAATACAGCCCCATCACAGCCACTGGGAACAAAGTTAACTGTACCCCAGCCAAAGCCAGCACACCAGTGTACTCACAGACCTAAGGCAGAAACTGAAATCAGCTAGTAAGCAAGACTAGGATTGTTTCCTGGTGACAATAACACACCTCTTGTCAGAACAGACCTTATCTCTGCATTACATTTGTGACTCCAGTGGCCCTTCACCTGTCTCTCAACTCACAGGTCAACTCACCTGAAAGTTTTGGCCACTACTCCTTTATGATTCAGAAAATCTTCAATTAGCAGCTGTACAGATTTCTCTGTGTGGCAATGGGTGACCCTTCCTGGGGCTGGATAGTGTCATTACTTGTGCTCAGCCACAAACAGCAAATTCCCTGCCACAGGGTGAAGAGCTCCCTGCAGTGCCTTTTAGGGTTCCACCTTACTAAAAGCCTCTGTGATGAGGGAAATGATTGTGATGGCCAATTTAAATTATTTCGGCTATTACATGCATTTGACCAACAGTAACAACTGACAGCTGCTCTACTTTGTCCAGTAGAGATGAGGATCCTGCTTTGCTAATACAAGATATTTTCTTTAGGAAACAACATTCATGCCTTGCATTACCTTGCAAGCACTGATGGTGAGTGCCTAAAATTAGGCAGAGCTGCAGGTTCCATCAAGCTGGACCTCCTTTTTGTGGGAGCAAAACATGCAAAATTTTTAGTAGATTGTTAGATGTTACCAAAGGGTAACGTCTAACAGAGCTATAAGACACTGGAAACTGGATCTTACCACTAGATATGTTCAATAACTGGGACACTGCACAAAACTATTCCTCTCCCTATCAGCAAGGAAGTACAACAGGAAAGAGGAAGTTTCCGAGACTGTTTAACAGAACGTTTGCTAGATGAATTCTCAGAGCACCGTTGCAGCTGATTACTGAATCCTGACAACGGTGGCTCATTGGCAACTCCCCCTCCCACCTTGTCCCCAAGATTTCTCTCAGAAAGCATAATTTTCCTGCAATCCATAGGAAAGCAGTACATAGGGAAGAGCTTCTCTTTCAGACTGTCAATTTTTTTTCATTATTTTCTCCAGTCCTTAGGCAGTCTTATCAGTTTTTTCACTTAGAATGAGGTTTGCTTCCACTATTTGCTATCTTAAATATGTATGTATATTCATATGAATACATATATATGTACATGTGTTTTCTGCTAATTTTTTCTTTCTACACTGAAATGTCCAGAAAAAGCAAGAGGACAGGGAATACCAAAAAGTGGTGACTTGAAGTAGTACTAAAATTCAGCTGAAATTCTGCTTAGGTATGAGGTATAGCTTTTGTCTGGGAGGAAAAATTCTCCCAGATACATCATTCTACACAAAAAAATATGTGTAATATTTGTACAACAGAGCCAGGCACTTTCCTTATAGGGAGAACTATACACAAGTATGGACAGATGGGAAGAAGGCACCCTGCACCTATCAGTTTATCTGTCCATCTGCTTGTGTTGACTTCCTTCAGTGCCCAGAGACCTCTCTTTGAAGGACTGAGTTTAAGCTGACTCTTTCCCTCTTCTCTCAGATCTGTTCTCCAGTACCACCAGTTTACAAAAGATCCTAATGCTTCATCCCTTCCTTTTCCTTAGTCAGAACCCTTGTCTGTCTCAAGGCCATCAGCTGTATTATGCTCTAATATTTAATTAAGCTTAAAATACAATTGTATTTAGGTAATAAACAGTGAAGAAACAAAAGTACAGAAAATAATTATGGATCAAATCAATAGAGAAACACGAGTTTTGGATTAGGCTCCTGTAATTATTTCCGACCTTGCACATCTGCAAAAGAAAAACAAGCAGTGATCAATTCTACTTGCTGTGGGTAAAGAATTTTGAACTTATTTTGAGCAGATGTGTCATTATTGCCTTAATTATTGTGCCTCGGTAGAGCACCTATTTCCAAATTGCTTTCAAGCTAATAGCCTTTGTTCCAGTTAAGTTTATTAGCATTATAATTTCTGTGCCCTGAGAACTTTTTTGCTATTTTTAGAGGTCTTTTTCTTCCCCAGATTCAGACTGAAATCAATCACAGATGTTGTCCCAGTGTATATTCTTTAAATAGAATGTGCCACACTATAAGTAGTTACCTTGATTTCAATGGGGCTGTGCTGAGTGCTTGCAGTACTGAAAAACTTCAATTGTTTTGGGAGGATTATGTCTGTGCAGTTAGAGTAAGAACAGAGGTAACCCCTTTGTGCTGCCCACAGATGATTGCAAAGCCAAGGCACAAAACTCATGTACAGGAGACTGACATTAGCTTTAGCATGAGAGGGTGCTCCAGAAGTCACTTGAATCAGGGTAGAGATGGAGTACTTTGACCTATATTTGGAATACCCCAAAAACCAGAATTCAGATTTCATGGCTTTGTTGGGTATTTTATTATAACAGAAAACATTACCCTAAACATTGGTCCTGTGTTTTTGCTTGTCTAACACAAAGTAGATAAGTTCTTTGTGAAAAATAGAAAGTATTTTGCTCCAAAAGGAAAGGTACCATAATAAAAAGAAGAAAGAGCTACTTACTTGACTATACAAAAAATAATTTCACAAAAATGTCATTACAGTGCCTCAACAGAAATCACTCTCAGCTTACACAATTGTAAATGAACAGGTGATTTTGTGAAAATGGCACAGAGAAAATGCAGAGACAAATGCATCTCAACTTTGAATGTGTGATGGCAATTGGGACCAGGTAATCAACCACCACATGAGTTGTCTTTAAGGGGGTCTGCTGCTAGTTTTTTTGATCTGATGCCTCTGGAAACAATTAGCAAGCCCTCATGAATTATGTTTATAAGTGCTGACAAACCCTGAAGTATACAGTAAGTCTCTTAAAAAAAACAAACTATAATGAATGATGATCACCTACAATATGAATTATAGATTCTTTGCAAGTTAGCCTGATTCATGATTATGCAGTGCTTCAGGGTCTGCTACTACATTTACATTTTTACCATGAGCCTTTTTGGTTTGTATCATCTTGAAATATAGATTAAAACTCCACAGCCACATGATTAATTAAGTCTAAAAAAACCTTATGTGGCTAATCGTCACGTACTGAAAATGAATGCAAAGTTTGCCCCAGATGAATATCCAGCTCTGAGTTTCACTCAGACCCTAAGATTTTAGGACACAAAAAGTAGACTTCCTGGAACATCAGCTGTGTAATTTAATTTTCTTCAGTGAGAGAACAAATGCAATTTTGCTTTGATATGAAGTCAATATGTTTCACAAATTCTTCAGATGTAAATTTTTATCTGAAAAACCCCTCCACCAAATTATGGATCGCTTACTGGAAAACTGAGTGAAGGACAGGAAACTTTATCTAAGACACAAGAATTAACCAATCTCTGTCCAGAAGTTCCACATGGGAATTGAAAGAAATCATAGTATTATAAAATGGCTTGGGTTGGAAGGGACCTTAAAGATCCTCCATTTCCAACATCCCAGCCATGGGCAGGGACACCTTCCACTAGGCCAGGCTGCTCAAAGCCCCATCCAGCCTGGCCTGGAACACTTCCAGGGATGGGACACCCACAGATTTTTTGGGCAACTTGTATCGGTGCCTCACCAACCTCACAGTAAAGAATTTCTTCCTCATCTCGAATCTAAGCCTACTCTTTTTCAGTTTGAAGTCATTCCCCCCTTCTCCTGTCCCTACATGCCCTTGCCAAAAGTTTCTGCATCTTTCTTGTGGGTGCCCTTCAGGTACTGGAAGGCTGAAATTGGGTCACCCCAAAGCCTTTCTTCTCCAACCCAAAGAATTCCGATTCTCTAGACTTTTCTGATAGGAGAACTATTCCATCCCTCTAATCATCTTGGTGGCCTACTTTGGCCTCACTCCACCAGGTCCGTGTTCTTCCTGTGCTGTCCCATGTCCAGTATCTGGGCTGTGTGTCTGCAAAAGCTGATAACAGCAGCCATACTGCCTAGCACAAGAACAAGGGGGTTTTAACTCTTCTGGAGAACTGAATAATGTGGCTGAATAATTAAGAAGTGATATGTGTTTTCCAACACCTTGTTTGTGCAGAGAAAATCTCTCTTCTGATAAATTATTCAAAACATAACTGCTAACCTATTTAAGTTTGAAAATATGTGCACTGTAATCAAGAACCATGTTTCTCAGCTGTCTGAACAACTACACTTCAAATTTGGCATTCTCTAAAGTGCCTACACAGAACAGTACAGGAAGATAACGATGTCCAGTGAACCATTCTGATCAGAGTTCAGGGGCAGTGTGTCAGAGAAATCCAGAGGTTTCCTAAATATAGAACAAACTATTTAAGTATAACTTGCAGAAAGTGTCTGAAAATACTTCCATTGCATGCAAATCTTTTCATTGTAACTTTAAGTGTGACAGCTGCCCTAATCGTGTCAAAAGGTTAATGAAATTTCTTCAATAATTTATCAAGGTTAAAGATTTTCTCTAAACAAACATTGCTTATGTGGAACTAATTAAATACTCATTCTGCTTTTCAACGTGGAAGATTAAATAAGCTGTGACATTTTGCAATTTTAATTTATGGTGCATTTTCCACCATCTTCACACTAGTTTCATTTTTTAGGAGACTCAAACATTAATATAAAAATCATGTGATTAACAATTGTACATAATGTACCCTTTTGCCCTCTGTCATTAAACATAGAAGTAACAGGAGTGCTCCTGTGTTTGGACCAGAAGCACAGTTTTAGTTATTAGTGTTAAAGCACAACAATGTGCTTAGTTAAGGCAATCCCTAAGCCACCTTATTTATTATGTATATTATAGAAATGCAATCTAAAATTGACACATATGACTTATTGGGATTTTCCCTTTTGGTGAGAAGTTCTTAGGTTTTGGTTTTAACACCCAGAGAGGAGATTTAAGCTGGACATCAGGAAAAGAGGGGATTCCAGCCAGATTAAGGGTCATTTCAAGATTATGGAATTGGAATACTGCCTTGGAGTATCTGTCCTTATGACATCCTGTGGTGGAATGTTTGTCCTTTACACTGAGAGTCTCAAAAGTGGTCACTAGCTGTGTGCTTCTATTCATGGATATTTAACATACATACCTATAGGAAAGAGGAATAGTCCTCACTGCTTCTGGAATGTGGGAACTCTTCTTTAGCATACCAATGGTTTCATTTTCTGGAAATCCGTGCTGTGGATACACAAATAAACAGCAATTCTTGATTTCACACACAGTAAAAATAAATAGCACTTGTATGTGCTCAGAAACTATAACAATGGTCATGACTTGAAAAAGAAAAAAAAATAAATCCAGGAGAAATAAATTAATTGTGGTGTTAAAATGAACATCATGCAATAAATGAGTACAAGCTGCTCTTTGAATGAGGCAAGCACAGCCCCTCCACTGTCCTGATCCATCTGTCCTGGAGCAGGGATAGGAGTGAGTGAACAGAAAAACCTGGCTATCAAAAAAAGTCTGTTCCTGCACTGTACAGCAGAGAAATAATAGAACTATTGAGCAGCTGCTCCCAAACTGAGCACTGTCAATTCTGCTGGCTGCTTCCAGCCCACACCTCTGCCTCTGGAGTTCCATGTAGGTGGAGAAGGTGCCAAAAGAAAGATACTCAAAGAAACTTTCATGCTGCAGCTCCTAACAAGAGCATACACACATTTTCTACCTTCAGCAAAGTCATTTCAAGTTCATCTTTTCAGTTCAGCCCCTGGCCTTTAAAAGCCAGGCTCCCAGATGCCATCAGCCAGGACTGTGCTGACAGGGGCATGACTTGCCAGAAGGTTTTGAACCTTTGGCTCCACGAGGGAGATGACAGTAATTTCAGCTAATGGAATAATGGATAGCAATCTTAGGTTGTCATTCTCAGTCTGAATCAGTGCTAGAGAGGAGCGGACGCTTTGCTGGCTTTTTCACAGATATTTGTGACAGCAGAGAAATGATGATTCCCAGTTCATTTCCATGCACTTGATTGAAGCGTGCTCGCTTAAAAGACTCAATTTTCCCTGCTGATTCCCCTTTCTCCCCTCTCTTCTCAAATTATCTTTTTTTGCAGCCCTTTGGCTTAGCTATTTCATGGCCCTCATTTCACACTCCTCAGGTCTCAGTCCTGATCTTTGTTCAGTAAACTGCAGTTCAAATCAGCTACAGACTACATCTGAAATGCACTTTTAAAAAGTCCTAAAATCAAGCCAAATTTGGATAGAATTTCAGAAGAAAAAGTATAAAACAAACACCTATCTAATTTAATGTAATTTGCAGACAAGAAGTAACTCTTTTTTTTTTTTTACTCTACAGAGTACAAACTTGGTATTTTTCTTCACCTTACAATTATTTCAGCCTTATTTTTTCTAAGCCATTTAAACTTTCCAGAAGTATTTAAACATCATTTAGAGCTATCAATCCTAACAGCTGAAAGGCAGCAAAGCTTGAGGCAAGTGAAAAAAGTGTTTTTACTACAGAGAATAATTAGCACTGCTTCTTGAAATTTGCCATTGATTTCTGTGTTAACAGCAAATGCAAAAAAAAAAACAAGACAAAAATACTTATGTAGAAAGTTCTGGAGCTTTCTAAGTAAATCTTGTTAAAATTTGCCAGAATCGATTTCCTTTCATCCATGTAGACCCAAGTCCTAGAATAGTCCTCGAAATAAAAGGGATTTTGGGCAGTTTACAAAAAAAAATTAAAATTATGTTGATCAGGCTAATCGTACTTGTGTCATTTTTATCAAAAGTTAGTAATCATATGATGTGATACACAAGTTAAGTTATATAAAGATATTCTAAGTTATCTCTCCAAGTTTATATCCATGAATTGTAAGATTCACAAAAATGCACTGCATGCCCTCCTCCTAACCCTACCTGTTTTTTGGATTTTGATAAAATTTTTCTCATTTCTCTCTTGCTCTATTGTTTTTTTCCTCTTTTTTCTTCTTTTCCCCTTGCTATCACACAACCTCTTTCTAGGTCATACACTTTCCTGGGCAGAAAGCATATGTCTTTGTGTTATACCTGTATAATTTTCAGCTGAGTGTGCTCATATTCTACTGCAAATCTGCACATTAAGTTAACAAAGGTTATAATTAGATAAATAATAATAGAATGACATATTGCAGATCCCTTACTCACAGGGCTGAGCAATTACTCATATGAGCTGTGCCATGAAATCTATCACCATGACTTCTGTGAAAAACTGAGCAGTGAGGACTTCAATCTGGTCCATTATAATTATGCAACGCAGCACATTTGTGTAAATTGTTCTCATTCTGAGGTCTCTTTAGAACAAATGTCTCTTTGAATACACTCTGCTGCAATAATGGATCAACTGCCAAGCTGTGAAACCCCAGCAGGAGACAGTACACCAGCCAATATGAGGGGATGTATACAGTATCTAATTAATTCTAATGCTTTTCTATGTTTAATCATCCAGGTCATCAACATCCAAATATTTAAGTGTAAGCTTCAGCCTTTCCAAGGGATCTGCAAACACATGACAAATAGTAGTGACTGTTCTAATCTTCCCAAATTATAGATGATGTATCTACAAGTGACTTACATCCATTTCCATGGTGCTGCTGGGAGAGGAGCTGCCATGCTGGATGGAATTACATAGGCTGGTTTAGGACATAAGTTGAACAACAACATCTTAGGCTATGCACATAAAAATTGTCACTTAGTCATACAGAGAGGTATGAACAAGATCTCTCTCCTACCCTATTTGAGCCTCTTCTGACTTTGGTACCTCTGTGTCCATGGTAGCATCTCTTTCTCTCCTGCCCCAAGGCATCCCTGACAAGGCAGCCCACTATGGTCATGATCCTCTGTCATCTTTGCTACGGTTTTTTCCTGATCATAAATACTCTTCCTCAAATGTGCCTGACAGGTCAGTATCTTTAAAACTTTGAAAATGACCATAACATATTTTTAAAACAATTTATTTTCAAACAGAAAATATCAGAGCTAATTAATCCACTAAGATGAATAAACTAAAATACTGGGTACCGTTTTGGTCTCTACAAAAAAATAAAATGTGGACAGGCTGGAGAGGGTCTAGAGAAGATTCACAAAGATGATCAAAGGAAAGGACTGGGAAGCTGCCATATGAGGAAAGGCTGAGAGAACCAGGTTTGTTCACCCTTGAGAAAAGAAGGCTTAAAGGACACCTTATCACCATGTTCCAGCATTTAAAGAGGGGCTAAAAACAAGATTGAAACTCTCTACCAGGAATCACATGGATAAGGCTGAGGTGCAATGGGTAAAAGCCACTCCTGGGGAGGATTCTGATCGCACATAACAGGAAAATTTTTCACAATGACAAAAATCAGCCATTGGATTAATCCCCAGGTAAGTGGTTGATTCTGCAGTGTTGGACACTTCTGAGATTCAGCTGGACAGAGTGCTGGGCCATCTTGTCCAGACCCTGCTTTTGCCAAGAAAGGATGGACCAGATGATCTCTGTGGTCCTTTCCAATCTGCTAGTCTATCATTCTATGAATAACCTTGCATTTAAAGGAATGCTTTTCATGTTAGAAACTTGTCATCAGTCATTTTACTTTATTTTATTTTTTATAGTTGATTGCTTGAAAATAAGTGTTTTGTCTGTCACAGGTTTTTTGGAAAGAAGCAGTGACTCAGAGTATGGAGGAATGTTTTTCAAGAGGAGTTAATCTGCTGGATGGCTTTTTGGGCTGGGATCCATCATTGCCCACACAGTGCAAGAGCATGTCTTTATTTTGGACTTCCAATTTTTACTACAGCTAACAGGTTTCTGAATGTGCTTTACACTTTCTCATAGTAACTATACTCACAGAAATTACACTGTTGTGCCACCAATACAGTGCAGATGCCCATGTGTTTTTTGAACAAGAAATGTAAACTGATGATTTGGGAAATGAGAATAGAGAAGAAAAAGCACGCTACCCCAGACCCCAACCCTTACTATCAGGTATTTCACAAAATTCAAGAGGAAAGGAGGGATAAGGAAAATTGAAGGAAAAACGAAGGAAAAATTTGATAATTTAGGATTTCAAAATGACAAAAAAGAGAAACATATCCTAAAGTACTTAATTCCTACTCACAAGCTTGCTCTCAAATCACCTAACAGATAATTAAATTGATTTTACAGTGAGCTAATAGGGATTTGACATTGGCCTAGTACGAAAAAAGGGCAGTACCTGTTACTGCCTTTGGTTGGCTTGGAGTCATCTTGAATTTGGGAGGAGAATCAAATGGCTCTGCTTATGCCAGTGCCAGCTGAGTCCCTGTGACAATTTGTTGTTACATTGACATAACACAGTCATCAAATGTCTGGTGAGATTTGGAAAACAGATGGAAGACTAAGTGACACAGAGTAAAGATGCACTCTAACTGTTCCTTTACCTCCAGCAAAGGGGAAAATACTCCATTGATTCCCAATGAACTATCAGAGTCAGGGAGAGACAGCTCCAGGTTAGAAACTCATAAGATTGCCAAGTGCCTGGGAACATGTCTAGAAGAAAGAGCAGTGAATAATTATCTTATGTAAGAAAATTAGATATAAGACAAGATCAACTCCATTTTCAACAGTAATTTATAAAATGGGTACCCTGGAAGACCAAAAAAGGCAATTCAGCAACCCAAATTGTCAAAAGGCAATCAAATATCAGAATATACACACACATACATCTAATAGACCAGTGATAATTTAAAACTTCCCTCTTTGCTGACTGTTAGACAACCCAGAGTTTGTTACTCCTGTCTGATTCATTTCCCAAAGGTTTGAGAAGTGCTATCTCAATTTCAAAGTTTCTCTACATGCAGAAAGGCCCATGTAGACAAAGAATTGTCCTTACCTGGCCAACTTTAGACTGGTGACAGGTTTTTCACCAACACTTGTCTTTCAGCTAAAGGTGGAACTTATCTTCTAAGCCACTTTTCTAAAGCAAAAGAATTTCAGTGTGCATTGTCCAAATGACCACTTGAACTGCTGAGGAATTTGGATCAGGATTTACAACCATGGAGTCTAGTTCATGATCTCCATCTCCATTCAGATGTTGGTACAATATGCATTAAAGGAAGCAGAATTAGCCTATGCTCTGGAAAAGGAGATGTAAACACTTCCCACCAATTGTGCATGGGCATTTAGAGTTGTGTGGAAAAAACGCCAGTTTCTATACATCTACTTTTTTTAAAGTCACCTACAATTTTTTTAATAAAAGAGAAAGGACAACAGGGTATAGCAATTTATTTTTAAAGCCATTTTTGAGAACATTGTGAATTTTATCTTAAAACCTTGTGGTTTTGGTTTGGGGTTTTTTGTTACCAATATGTGTATATTGTTAAATGCTTCTTTTCTATTTAGCAAAAAAGTTTACTTGTATTTTTAAATGTCTTAGTCATTCCTCTGAATGATTCCTTTGAATGATTCCTTTTATCATATCAGATATATGAGAAGTGACTGCACAACAAATCCCTTTGCCCTCAGAACAATAGCATAAAGAATTCTAGTAGGTAGCATAAAAAAAAGTTGGAAAAATGAACAATGTAGTTTGGTTTGCTGAAAACAGGCTTTATGGGACTTGAAATCTGTTTTAAACTCTTTATTAGCCAGAGCACATATTTGCAGGGTACACTGCACATGCACAGCAATTGCTCTCTGAGCAGGTAATTAATGATCAGCAGCACAGAGGCCTGCAATGCAGAAAAAAGGGAGGCGGGGGTGACTGGTGCTCTATGGCAGTGACTGGCAGTGAAACAAAGAACTAAGATTTGGGGTGAAACATGTCCTGTTCTTGAGCTTTCTCGAGCAGGCATACAGAAGGGAGTGAAAGGAGGACAAAACCCCAATCCCTTTCCCTATTCAGCTCTACATAAAAGATGGCAATCACACCAGCGCAGAACACTTGCAGCTGATTCAGCTCATTCATCAGCCCTTGTTTGGGCTTATACCCAACTCTAACTGAAGTCAAGGGGAGCATTTCCTTTGCCTTCTGTGCTGAAGTGGATTGAGTCTTTCACAGCCCTCTGGGAACTCTCCTTTAGCCAAAGTGGAAAGTGCTCTTTGCTAAAGCAGCAGAAATGCTAAAGCAACTGCATGTCAGACATCTCAAAGTGGGCTGGCAGAACTGGTATTACCTTCCTCCAGAATGCTGCACCTGGAAAGAAGCCACAGTAAAATGGGAAGTGCTTATCATTCCCAAACATGCAGCTTGTGTATTAAACTTCATATAAAATGAAGCAGTCCTCTCCTGCTCTCATCTCTACCTGCATGAGAACAGTGAGGCAGAGCTCTCTGGTGGCTCTCATGAGCAGGAACTGATGGGGAAAAGAAAAAGAAAAAGAAAAAGAAAAAGAAAAAGAAAAAGAAAAAGAAAAAGAAAAAGAACCCAAACAAAACCAGACTTTATTTAAGGCAATTACTTGCAAAGCTTGATTTCTTTGTATGAATCTAAGAAGAAGCAGATTCTATAGCTCAATATTCCTTTCACATATGACTCGGAATAGTATTTGGAGTTTTTTTGGAGCATAACCAAAGTTCCTTGCTTTCACCACAAGACCAGTTTCACTCCTCAGTGCAGCTTCTCTCTGCCTTTACACAGGCAATAATTTTTCTTAGCTGCCCTACTTGCTACAGAAATGTCTCAGGAGGTCTTTCCACACCAACCTCAGCCCATGTTGCAAAACCAAAAAAAACAGGTGAGATTTCCATAGGTTTGAAGACCTCTGACTTTTTTCCCAACAAAGTTAACAGCCTGTATTTGGAATTACTTCTTGCTGGCAAAAGACCCCACTTTTTCTGAAACAAGGCTTCTATTTTTTCCTCTCTTTGCAGCAATACCAAAGTATACTCACAGGCAATTTGTGAACATCGTGTTCAAGGGCTTTTAAGTGCACCAGTGTATCTGCTAGGTGCAATCAGCATTCCAACACAGATCTGCAGAAAATACCCTTTCCATTAACCTTTTAAATGTGACAGTCATTTGTGCAAATTGAAATCCATCATTTCAGATTGTGGTGGGAGTTTTTGTAACTGAGACAAAAGTTTTTTTACTCTGGCTCTACTTACACCTGACAATGTGCCCTTTTAATTCCCCTCTGGAAACTAGGTATATCTACAGCTACCTTGACCTTATTAATTCCTCTAATCTTCTGTAGTTTACACCAATCTGGTGCTGCTATTTTTCTTAGCTTGCACTTAGATGATCTCCAGTCTCATATATGACTCAAGGAACTTTCCTCCGTGGCCCTTCCCTCCTCATTCCTGCCAACAGGAGAGATGGTTTTGGAGGGGCCAGTTCCTCATGCTGTTAACTCTTGGCACCATCACAGTGCAAACATCATTGTGGATAAGCTGGCAAGATTTTTTTTCTATTTTCTACCCCATTTCAAATGTGAAGAGGTCCAGGGAAGAGAGACAGGTTTGTCTTACAAAATGTATTTTCTCTAGAAAAAAAAAAAAACCTCATGTGGTTTACATGATTCAATTTAGTGGCATAATTTTACTGATTGGCAGGGATGGCAACCTCAAAGGTGAGTTTGTCACTCCTGTCTTAGCCGGTAAAGATAATAATGCTGCAGAATCTTAGTAATTGAATTAGAAATTATACAGAACTGACTGACCTTTGATAAGAACCTAAATAACATTGTTTAGAGTGAAAATGGCCAATGAGAAGTACATTCTTTGCTTGACCTGAAATTGCAGTTATGGGTGTCCTGATGGAAGTCAAATACACTCAACATGTCTGTGTAAGAGGCTGAAGAAATTGAGACTTGCAACTGCAGGTCAGTCCTGAATCCACACAGATGGAGGGCTTGGGGAACTGTATGACATTTTTAGTGGCACTGCTCTGTGGTGTCATGAGGTCCCCAGGACAAGGTGAGAGATGAGAATTTGACTCCATGTTCTCAGAAGTCTGATTTATTATTTTATGATCTTATATTAAAAGAATGCTATACTTAAACTATACTAAAGAAAAAGAAAGGATAAATCAGAAGACTAGACAAGAATGATAATAAAAAACCCTAACTGACCAGAGTCCTGACACAGCTGGACTGAGACTGGTCATTAAATTAAAAACAATTCACATGCTGGGTAAACAATTCTCCAAATCACATTCCAAAGCAGCAAAACAGGGAGAAGCTGAAGCTTCCCAGCTTCCCAGAAGAAGAAATCCTGGTGAAGGGATTTTTCATAAAATATCATGGTGACAGTACTCAGGTCAGAAAAGGAATTAGGAAGGACAGAGAAGATTGGCAGAATAAACACAAGCTCTTCAGAAGTAGAGCAGACTATGGAAATCCTGACCACACCAGAACTTGTAAGAACAAGCCATAATTGAACCACTAAAATGAGTCACAGCCCTACTTAGCACTTCTGCTGTGAAGGGACATGAAGTCTCTTTTCCCATGCTGGATCTTCCTGATGAGCTCTGGCAGAACAGAATGACCCAGAGGAAAAGTAAAAAGTTGCTTTCAAAGCAGGAGAAAGCATCTGATGAGTTGGAGCCCTGCTTTCCAGGGGACACAATGCACTACTGAGTTTCTGCAGAGTCTGGCTGGGTCTTGCATGTTGGGTCAGATGGTGGAGTGTCTCCAGCAGAGACCCAATTACACAGTGAAACTTTTAAAGATTAATTCCTTTCTATAAGCAGCCCTCATTGTAAGTTCATGATCCTCACCCAAAGAAATGTGATTTCTTTCTCAGAAAAAAGACAATTTTACCTTGAACAAATGGCCTGGGATGAGGAGAATTTCTAATGACCCTCATGTGAATTTCCTTTCCCCAAATGAAGTTGAGCCATCAGAATTGACTACACTAAACTAGTGGTGAAGTCTTGATTCTCATGTGGAACAACTGCTGTTTCCAAATCGTGTCCCTCTTGGGTTAAGAAGGGAAAAAGATCTCACTGGAGTACACAGTAATGGAGTACTTTAAGGGCTGAAAAGAAGCCTGAAGTTCTGCATCTGAATTTCATCTCATTCACATTAAGGATTAGGGCTAGTGCTTTGTGGTTTGGAGGGAATGGAAAGCCTGAGGGTGGTGATAGCTTTGGACAGCAATGGCTTAGTTCTTCAGAAAAAATAAAAAATTCTCTGCCCACAAGGAATTGTTACATTGATAGGCTATGAAATGGGCAGTGATTAACTTTCTGAAACTTGTTTGATGTTTCTTGACTAGCGTTATTTTGGGATAGTAATGTGTAAAAATCCTTTAACACAGATGCTGCTGCTTAGCTGAAATTCACTGATTGTATTTGTTACACTATTTTACTTGGGATGTGTTGTTCAGAGTAACAATATTTAAACCTCTATCAGGATATTGAGCCATACAGTGATACAGTGAGTGGAGTAATTCCTACTAAAGCTGATGGGTGGGTACTGCTGCTTCTGAGATTGGCAAAGATATGAGCCAGTTAACAATTAACAGGAATTTTCTGTAGAATCTGAATGTTGTTATAGAAATGCTCTTGTGCTGAGCACATCACAAGCTGTCACAAGTAACACAGAAAATACAAATTCACGATGAAGGGCTACATTGAATAAGGGGTATGTGCAAGGAGTTAAATGAGAAACACCCAAAGACTGATGAAAGACAAGTTGTCAAGGGAACATCAAGGAATATGATCCTTAAAAAAGGCTAGTGGTGATAATGGTGAGCACATAAGGGATATTCTTGTATTTGAAATCTCATTCATTTAGGAAAAAGGTATACATTAACTGAATGGAATTGAGGATGACTGCCAAACCACATATGGATTCACTGTAACTCTGAGAAGTTTAATATCTCTATGATGGATAAATAATTCCGGTTCCTAGTGATGTGAAGGCAGATTCATGTGACCCTTAGTTGCATCACAGTCTTTTTGGATAAATAACCAAAACTATCCCAATCAACCTTGATGTGGACAATTCAACCTTACTTATTAGATTAATGGGTGAGGTCTCAAGAAATGCATATAGAGAGAGAAAAACTCAGGTTGTTGTCATAACCTCAGTATTCTCAGGAGTGCGTGTCCTTCAGTGGCAGGTGTGAATTGGAAAAGGCTCAGACTTAGAGAATGGTCACATCTAAATAAACACATAAGATCAACTTTTAAACATGCTCCTGAAGCATTCTATTATTTGTGGATAGACTAACATGGTCCTAGGTAGTTTCCTGAATCCAGCTGAGGTGGCTGATGCCTATTTTGTGTCTTATGAATCAACTTGATCCCAGGGGCTCTGTATTTCAGCTTTCCCTGAAAGCTCCTTATCTGCAAACACATTCCAAAGGACAATTCAAAATTTGATTCTTACATTACAACCCTTATTCTTTCTCTGACAGAATTAATGCACTGGATATGAAAAATTTAACTGCCACCCCACTTGGCCCTTTCAATCTCTGCTCCTGTTCCAGATTCATGACTTAGCCCTGCATGGAGAGCAAAATTCTTGTTTCAATTAAGGGCCTGAAGATTTATGAAATCTGTTTTGAAATAGAAATTCCACCATTCCAAAATTTTCCAAAAAAGATATGTGAAGGCATTTTCTTTTGAGTTGATCATAAATGCTTCACTGAAGTTGCTTTTAAAAAAAAAAAATTATTAACATTGTATAATCACATAAAGCAACAGTATCAAACAAGATAAAATCAAAAATAAACATTTATACATTTTTCTTACGCTCTTCAAATACCTTTTGTTGTCTTACCTAAACCACACCAAGAGAACGCATTTTTTCCCAAAATAATGTCTTATCAAGTATGACAGATTAAGCAGATCTAGGTAGAAACATTTCCAAGCTCATTCTGATTCTGTGAATTATCACAGAAATTCGTGACAGGATTAAAAATAAGAATATTAAATGCTTTAAAATCTGCAACAATAGAATAAATGCCGGAATAGTCTTTCATTTAATCTAATAATATCAAATACACCACATTTGTATTTAAAATCAGACAGCAGGAGCTATTTAAAAGATCTTCTTTCACAGCTGTGCTCCCTTGCAGTGGGTACCCTTCCTTTGGCAGCATCCCTGGCTCTGGCGAGCAACAGAGATGCTCCCATCACGGGCATGGCCCGGCTCCAAGCGCTGCTCTCACCAGATGATGGCAGTGTCACATCCCTTAATGAAAACCCAGCAGCTGTCACCTTGGGAGGGAACCAGATTGGCCGCCCACACGTGCAGCCAGAGGGATCCTGTTTGGCCTGAGCTTTGTGTGTACCAGAGGGAAAAACTAATCAGAAACAAGGGAAGGGAAGAGCCTGCTTCGCGAGGCGTCATTTATTTGTGGACTTTGCCTGTTCTGTTTGAACATCAGCTGCTATCGTTTTGGTGGAAGCGGGGGCACTGAGATAATCTACATATTTATGTGCAAAACCAACATGGAAATGCAGTCATCTTGGTCCCGGTGCAGTGAAAGACTGTAACATCTGCATATCAATAGCCACAGATTTGATTCAGTTCTCGGTAGTGTCATTCCAGAGAAACTCAAGGCAGGAAAGGAGGGAGTTTTCATGACTCTTTTTGCTATGGCACTGGTTTGGGTTTTATCATATTCTCAATCAAGGAGCCAAATTCAGCAGAGCAGAGGAGGATGGGGTATGCTCTGCCCCATATGCACCTGGATCAGAAAACCTTCCTATGCTCTGAATGAGGGATAAGAAACTCACCTTTGCCTCTGCTGAAGGAGAAAACAGCTTTAGTTGTACCTCCATGGGAATTTAAAGGCAGCTGCTGCAGTCTGTTAGCTAGGTTAGCCTTCTCCAGAGACTGTGCTGAGCCTGTCTGGATCCCTGGGGAATGGGAGGAATGAGATCAATGAGTGCAATAGCTGCTTGCTGCAAACTCTGTGTGCTGGCCCTTGAAATCTCCTCATACCTGATCCCTTTAATTGCCTGGGCTCCTGAAGAACATGGACATTAATGAATATCCCTGTCCTCAACTTTATCAGAATTACTTTGACATTCATTTTGAAAGAAACCCAGTATTTAAAAGTTATACATCCTGTGGTTTTATAAGCATCAGCTACTGGTAACTGTCAGAGACATAGTTTGGAAAAGGACCAGATGCTCAAGGGGAGTTCTTTATTCCTTCATCTTTCTTCAGCAAATCCACAAGTGTACCAGGAAACTAGCATGGGCTGACAAAGGCATTGTGGGCTTGCATGATACAGTAAAACATCTGCTTCCAGGCTGTCAGCAAAATGCTGACTATGAATGCACAGGAAAGAAAACAAGTGCCACAGGTGCTGCAATGCTCAGATGCATGAGAAATATTTTAATGGATAGGAAGTATGATCAAAAATGGTTGATCAACAGACCTGAGAGCTTTTGTCATCACTCTTATACTTCCCTTGCAGGAATATTTTAAAAAATATACTGAGCCAAATATTAAGCTTTTACAAAATTATCATGCCCATTTACTTAGTCAGATGTTCAAAGGATTCACCACCCCCCACCCTCCCCAAGTCTTATTAATATTTCCTTCAGTCCTCAAATTACAGGAAATTATCTGATGCAAGCCAATGTATGCATGAGAAATTCATCCTGCAGCAGAGGCGACATTTGTGTTAGAAATTTATTACAGCATTAATAACTATTAATCATTGGCAGTAACTATGTTTCACCTAACAGGGTGAGTTTAAAATTCAATGCACCTTACACAGGATCGTGATAACTCATGTTGATGAGAAAAGCAACAAAATGGGTGGAAGAGGGAGCTCCCAGCCAAATCAATAACATAATCCTTTCACATCTTTGCATTTCAGTCTAAAGTAAAGAACTGCATAAAGCCCCTTGGAAGCTGAACCAAACAAATGGCGCTTTTTAAATGGGAAAAATAGTTCAGAGGAATTAAGTCTTTTGGTTTGCCGAGTTCTTTGTTTCTCACTGGGACAAGTCATAAGGCATCCCCTCCTTCTGTGTACATGAATTTGTCAAGATAATTCATAGTACAGCCATATGTGGTTCTTGTTTGTGTAGTTTTGGATGTTTTTAAAGTCTTAAAATAACCAGATTTCTATGAAATATCTTTTTTTATTGAGACTGTATTCATAAAGACATGTATCAGCCACAGACACGATGTACCTATATCAAAGATAAGCAAACATTATCCTCACCACACTTCATTTCCAACTCCTTTAAACCGGATTGTGTGATGAGATTTTAACTTCGGATAAATCTAATTTTTTTTAACTTCCTTTTTATCTCACAGGAAACACTTCATGGATGCGTTACTTGACTTTCAAAGTTCTGCATCACATGGCAGGTGCACATTACAAATCTTATTGAGTGGTAGAACCTAAAAATACTTATTTAAGGAATTTTTTTTCTTTCTTACTGAACAGAGGAATTCTGGTAAAGTTTTGCTATATTTGAACTTAATAAAAAAGGGATCCAGAGATTTAACTCCCAGTTCCACAAGCTCTACATTGTTATGAAAGCTGTTATAGATTTCACTTTTTAAAATCTTCTAAATTGTCTGCTATTTCTGTAAGAGTACAGAGGGAAGCAGCTCACTGGTGTTCATTTCCAGGCAGATCACAGCAGCAAAACAGTAGATACACATCCCTGGTTATCTTGCACAAAACCTCCTGGTTTTCACTGGTTGATCTGGAGGTAGAATGTCTGACTGAAATACCTATCTCCATATGAGACAGCACTGTGTGGCAGCAGGCAGATGTGTTTACAGGAATAGCCATGCATCTTCTCTGGAGAGCAAGCCCTGAGCTCCAGCTGCCAGAAATGTTGGAGCTCAGGGAGGAATTTGAGGCAGATGGGACCTGCTGTTGGTTTGTGTCTCCTCATGCCACAGCACACCATCTTGCAACCACCTTTACAGCAAAAAAATGTAACAGAAAGATAACTTTGTTTAGGTGAGGTGTTTGTGAATTAAGCTCTTCTGAGCAATTAAACCCCTGGGACCTTGCAAGTGTCCCTAATGATGAAGAATAAAGGAGTAACTGTTTTTATAGTTCATTTTTTAAGAGAAACACTTTATAGGCTTTTCCATTAGATGTTGGAAGGTCTCTAATATGCACTGTTGAACTTCTTATTGAAATAATTTGTACACATTAGAGACACCGGTCTTGTAGCAGCTGTCTTGAGAGGCCTTCTATAAAATAGTGCAAGGTGTGAGTAACCCTCTTTTCCTGCAGAGGCTGTCTCAATTGCTGCAATCCCAACTGTTGTAATTTCATTTGCCATTGTACATCAGGATGTGCTGTGACTCCGAGGCATTCCTTACTGCCCAATTCTCATTTTCCTTTCTTGTATCTCAAGTGTAAGCAGTAAGCCAGGACCATTTGGATGCTAGGTGCATTATACTGACTTAGAAGGAGGAAAGGGGAATTGATATAAAAGCTAACTTGCTGCTGTTAGAGGTCTGAAATCCATCAATGCTTTGCTTGCTTATCCAGGAAGGAAAGGCAGGAGTGCAGATCCTGCTGCAGACATAAGTATGGTGGAAGACTGAAGGAGAAGACTTCTTTGCTGTTGCTTCTCTGCATGGTGATGAATGGTGTTGCATCTAGTTGGTGGCCAGTCACTAGTGGGGTCCTCCAGGGATCAGTGTTGAGCCAAGTCCTGTTGAAAATCTTTATTGATGATCTGGATGTAGGGATCCAAGTTTAGAGAGGACCCCAAGTTGAGGTGGAATGTTGATCTGCTGAGGGGAGGAAGGCTCTGCAGAGAGATCTGGACAGGCTGGATTGATGGGCCAAAGCCAATGGTGGGAGGGTCAACAAGGCCAAGCTCTGGGTCCTGCCCTTGGATCACAACAACTCCTGCAGCACTACAGGCTAGGGAGAGTGGCTGGAAAGCTGCCCAGCAGAAAAGGACCTGGGACACTGGGTGAACATGAGCCAGTGTGAGCCCAGGTGTCCAAGAAGGCCAAAGCCATCCTGGCCTGTGTCAGAGGGAGCATGGCCAGCAGGACCAGGCAATGATCATCCTCCTGTACTTGATTCTGATGAGGCCCCACCTTGAGCGCTGGGCCCAGTTCTGGGCCCTCCAATTTAGGAAGGACATGGAGGGGCTGGAGTGTGCCCAGAGAAGGCCAAGGGAGCTGAGGAAGGGTCTGGAGCACAAGGGAGCTGGGGGTGTTTAGCCTGGAGAAGGGAGGCTCAGGGTAGACGTTATTGCTCTCTACAACTCTCTGAGAGCGTAGTCAGGTGAGGATTGGTCTCTTCTCCCAGGCAACCAGAAATAGGACAGGAGGACACAGTCTTAAGCTGCTCCAGGGGAGGTTTAAGTTGGACATTAGGAAATAGTTCTTCACAGAAAAAAATGATTGGGCATTGGAATGGGCTGCCCAGGGTGGTGTTTAAGAAAACACTGGATGTGGCACTTAGTGCCATGTTCTGGTTGAAAGGTGGTGTTTGGTGATAGGCTGGACTTGATGGTCTCAAATGTCTTTCCCAACCTAATGGCTTCTGTTCTTTGGTGATTGGTGTACACTTCATGATTGGCCAGCCTTTAGTCACAGTCATGTCTTCTGAGCAGTGGATGTGAGCAGAACTTCAGTAATTTCACTTGATGCAGCCCCCTTCCCTCAGGTTGAAAAAACTCTTTTTTCCATGTTCTTACTCTGCACTTCAGGGAGATTGTGCAGTTTCACTGCCGGGAGCCAAAGTCCTACCACAATGCTGAGAAGCTTTCAGCACCTTGTTTCTCATTCCAGAAAATCAGGCTGGATTTGCTGATGGTTTCATCATGTCATGGTAAATATTTCACTACCACTCTTCCTCTCCTTTTCCATGTGATCAGCCTCAGGTTTCATTTGACTAGGCCAGAGCGGCAGCTTTTGCAGAGCCTACTGCAATACAACCTCATTGCTACACGGGTTGTGGGGAAATGCATTTCTTTTTGCCCAACATGTCTTAATATCTCCATAGAAACCATATTAGGCCCCCATCTTCTGTGAGCTCCTCTCACTCAGGGAATTTCTTCAGATGTCTCCATGTATTTAAAGTTCAATTAAATAGCTAGGAAAATGCAAGGGCTTGGTGAAGAGGACTGGGAACTGTGGTTTCCAGACAAGACTGGAAGGCATTCGGCAGTCCTTACCAGACCATAGCTACGCATTTTTTACTGCAAGTTTACACTTCAGTTGCCTCTACAGTTAAGCCACAAAAAGCCATTACTTCCATCAAAAGACTCATTGCTGAGTACACATTAGTCCAATGCTTGTTACTCTGGAATTAAGCAGGTGTGCAAATGAGTCCTACTCAGCATCTGGAAGAAGAAACTATCATCATTTTCTCTCAGTAAGATCAGAGCAGCTCATGCACCAATTGTTTATGTAATCCTTGCTCTTTCTAACTTCATCTCTATACTTAGCCCTTACAGCTCCAAATTATGGCTTCACTGCAGTATTGCATTTCATGATGACAGAAGGAATTCCACCCTTGATGCTAAAAAGCAGGAGCTCTCTTTGATGCGACCTGCACACAAAGCAGAGAATTTCTGGAAATACATTTTCCACATCCTTAGAGGTTTGTCATCACTGCAAACCCACAGAACTGGGATATAGACTTTAGCAGAGATGCAAATGGTTTTCAGTCATGTTGCATTTCTTTTGCCCTGTAAAATATACTGATGGCATCTCATCATCACTGGAGAATAGCACAGGAGAATAGAGTAAATATCACACAGGTAAACTTCTTTCTTTTTTGTTTTGACCAGAAAGTTTGAAATTCAAATGAGAACCAGAAAGCACCTCCCAAAGAGCTGTTTGAACACAAAAACATGGAGAAGTAACATGCACTTCTAGTGTTCATGCCTTAGGACAGACACTAGGCTGGAAAGCAGAAACTGTGAATCTTCCCCAAGGACACATTTTCCAGTGACCTTTCAAAAGAACCATTCTGTTTTTTCAGAAATGTTCTTCATCTTGGTTTGACTCAGCAGGTAACTAAACACTGCCCTCTTCCCCATGCTTATATCATCATTTTGTTCACTTCAGTGCTTTCAGACTGAGCTCAACATGGTATCCAAGCTGAGGAAAGATGCAGAAGAGCAAAGACTGCTCTTGTAAATCTTCACACGGCTTCTGTTTGCCCCCAAAAGAGCCTGCAAGGGAGGTCCATGTGCATTACTTAGCATTTAGGCTTTTTTTTCTAAGAGCATTCCCATATTATTAGCAACAAGATATATTCCCCTGTATAGCTTCTTATCAACAGTGTAACTCTGTCAGAAATCTGCTGGCTTGCAAAAGTCCACAATAACAACTTCAACAAAAGCTGGCAGCTCTGACAGCCAGTCTGTCTCCCTCCATTCTCCCACACACCTGTATACATCTATATAGACACATAGAGCAGGAGGGAGAGAAAATAAAATATGTCTTAAAGTTTTTGCTCATATCTCCCTGACATTGGACAAATATCTATTCCCTTACAGTCTTTTACGTATTACATTCTCAGCAAGCTTATAGAGCAATTCTAGAGAAAAATGAAATATTGAAGGTCTAATCCTTTATTTAAAAAGCCACCAGATATGAATGGTTGGCTCTGACAATTTATTACCAGTTCTGGGAGGGTTGGGAAAATAAATGTTTCATATCTCTTTGCAAGTGACAGATGAAAGGAGGAAAATACTCATCAGCTCTGGAGAGCAACAGCGTTTTACTTTATGAAAGAAAATTTTTAAAGTATCAGAATTCAGGTATTTTCCTCCTTAATGTTCACTGCTGATACTTTTCTAGAACTTTTATCTATTCTTTCACATCAACAGTGGAGCATTAAGATCTTATATTAACCATTACATTAAAAGAGCAGCATAATTACAGGTTTGTAGTTTCAGGTCAAGAGACATTTTTCTGAAGGCATATAACACCTCCTGTGTTTTCTGCTTACCCAGGTTGTGAAAATTTTTTAGGCCTTGAGCTATTCCTTAGCCTGTTTTCCAGAACAGCTAGCTAAGTGGTAGCACCTTCTCTCTCTTTGTATTTCTACTACTTTATCAGATATTTCCCCTCATTATATCCACTGTTTTCCTCTCTCCCCTCTCCTTTTTTCAAGCAAAACTGTTACTCACACGCAGAGAAACAAATAACAAAATACTGTACTTTGCATCTGGGGGACAATGTTCTGGCTGAGCCCATGAAAAGGCATAAAAGATCCCCAAAGGAGTAAATTACACTTCTGAACGACAGTATGATGAACTGCCTCTGCTGTGTCCAGGACCAGACCTGTGGCCATGTCCTTCACATTAGAACCAGACTAGGAGAAATAACTAGCTGGTAGGGGGTATTTGGAGAAATTATTGCTGAGTGCCTGTTCTGTAAAGCTGTTCCACAATTCCTTGCCGCAGATGGGCCTCTGAAGAATGGTTGAGAAAAGCCATAATTTCAGTGCCAATCAACTGGCCTGCTTGCACAGATCTGAGTGGCTCAACTTTCAACAGGCAAGGCAGAAGGTCCCCTCACAGCAGCTACAGGGCAGGTCTGAACACAAACAACATATTGCTTCCCATAACAGCTCCTTCATTGTCCTGCTAAGGGATGCCTGATTGAGGACCATGTATTGTGACACCACAAATGACATATTCCAAACATTATTTGGTATCAGTTAAGACTGTGTGATCACTTCCATTTTCTGTGCCTATCTGCTGAAATGCACATGTAAAAGACAATGGTTTCTTAAAATCTATTATTCCTCTAGAAACGGGTTTTAATTTTGAGATGACTGTTGGATTTGATGCGATCATTGGTTGTGACAGTGGTCACAAGGGTTGCAGGATGAAGAGAGAGGTGAGAATGTTGACTTCAGAAGGCTTGATTTATTATTTTATTGTATATATATACTACATTATAACTATACTAAAAGAAATAGAAAGGAAAAGTTTTCAGAAGGCTAGCTAAGCTAAGAATAGAAAAGAATGAATAACAAAGATCTGTGTCCAGGCAGAAAGCGAGAGCAGCTCTGCTGTGAGTGGTCAGTAAATCCAAACATCTACAGGAGACCAACCACAGATCCACCTGTTGCATTCCACAGCAGCAGATAATCATTGTTTACATTTTGTTGCTGAGGCCACAGCTTCTCAGAAGGGAGAAAAATCCTAAAGAAAGGATTTTTATGAAAAGATGTCTGTGGCAATTGGTATGCATCAGTTTGAACACAACCCACTGTAATGATTCTGCCTTGTGGTGCCTCTATACAGCAAAGAGAGATAGAACATCCTTGTTCTATTTTTATGCTGCTTCCTTGGTTTGAGCTTCCTCTGGTGTTCAAATGCACATTCAAACCTGCTCAGATCTCAATGTCTCTCTTTGGCAGTCGTACTGATTTTCATAGAAAAGGCAAGCAGGTGTATATGGCTCCACAGATACTACTTTTCTGTATGCACTCTCCTTGTGTTATCCCAGAAATGAAGTGGTCTGGATTTGAAACATGAGGAAAAAATGCCAGAGTTTTGTTAAGGAGAACCTAGGCACTGAGTTCTGTATCGTTCAGAAGAGAAACCCTGAGCAGATTGGCATAAAAAAGCCAGTAAAGTCAGAGGGAAGATTGTTAACTTCTTCCCCAAACCCCAGGGGCTTTACAGAAATATAGGTAGGCTTTTGGACTTCTGTGTGGGTACTAAGCTAGTTTCAAGGCTGGGAAGATTAGTCAGCCTTCACAGGTAGACTATTTTTGGCGATGCTCTTTTCGCCCTCCTCAGCAGCCTGGAAACCTCATTGGTAGGTTGTATTTTAGGTAGAAATCAGTAGGTGTTTGTGAAAGTAAATGAGCAAGAAGGTACACTGGTCCTCAATAAAGGTGATGCAAACCAGAACTAGATTTCCTGTTGAAAGTTATGACCCCCTTCCCTCCCTGAAGCCAGAGAAGGCTTTTTCCTCACCAGCCCTGCTAGAGACACCTTTATGAAGTTTGAAGATGGAGTTCATTGTCCCTCACATGGAGGTGGTTGCATTAAGCAGACTGACCCATACTGGATGAGTTACACCTCAGACAGTCCTTAAGTGTCCCAATAAGCAAGGCTGTGATTGAATTAAACTACATCCCTGCATCCAGGGCCACATCCATCCCTGTCACAATGGCCTTTCCAGAGCTGGCAGCTGCTGCAGTGTGGGGACTCCACAGCTGCTTATGTTTCCTCCTTTCCTCTTGCATTTCTAAAGGCTGTGAGAGTCTGACATGGAGGTTTGCAGAAGGCACCAACTTAATGAAACAGAAGTTGTCCCTGTAGCAATGACGGATTATTTAATTCCCTCTAGACAGCACAGGACATTGATCTCTTCTCAGCTGAAGGTTTCAGATCGTGAATATTTGTGCATTCAATATAGGATACAACAAAAAGTCAAGTTACACCAAAATTGAACTCTCCCTGTAACTGGAGCATGTTGGACTGATAATCCTGAAGTAAGAAGATGAAAGCTATCAGTATCTTTTTTGTATACACAAATGCATTACATTTCCAGGGCAAATTTGTTGCTGTAGTGATCAAGCCCAAATAATTAGTTGCATTAATAAGATTTTCAATGTTTCTATGCTCTGAGCCCATCATGAATTGCTTGCCCAGTGTGCTAGATGCTTTTTTCTATTCTCAGCACCAATATTTGGACTCAACCTATTCACAGCTGAATTATACTAGCAGGTTTTAATTCCAAAATTAATTTTCAGTCCACCCTTGAATTTTTTGTGTGTCTCACCAACAGTCAAACTCAGGGGCTCAAACTGTGATTGAAAAATGAATACAGAGAGTGTCATGAAAACTGCCAAATGAAAATTCAATCTCCAGTGAGTACTGACAGATAAACAGCCTTTTTCATTAAAACAAGGTAAGGTAAAAGCTGGTTTGCCATACAAGTTTACTAATTAAACAAAAATAAAGCTCACAGCAAAAGTCCTTTTATTCCTTCACTCTGTGATGTTTGCCATGTTACACAGACACCAAACAAAGGCAAAAACCAGAACAAATTTCCAAATACATTAAAAAAAAAAAAAGAAAAAGAAAAATCCTTATTTTATTGAAAACTAAGAGAAGAATCAGATAATCCAGGTAGAAAGGCTGGAATGTGTCATTTCTGGAGATAAGCAAAGGTATAATTTACTTTTACAAACATTAATTTTATAGGGCCCTTTTGGTTTCATTGCAGTTAAAATGATGATAAATAGTCTTATTGGAAAGCACTTACTAAAAATCCGATAAGGATTTAACAAGATCTTTTTCTTCTGCACAAACCTAGGTGTAGTATGTAGAGTTTGTGCCCTCAGCTTGCTCAGAATAGATAGCAGAGGTTACATTTCTGAAGACACTGCTGGACTCCCTTCACTGGCATTTTCAGAGGCAGTAAAGCATCAAAAGACACTGGAAAGGGAATTCAGGTATACAGAAGACCTCATAGACCTGAGATATTCATTATATTTTCTTCTTCTAGACTATGTGTCATATCAAATTAAATGTTTATCTTGCAAAAGTCAATTTTTGTTTGCATTATTTCCTCTTTAGCTCTGCTTGCACATATAAACCTGTGGCTCTTCTGTTTGGAAGAAGGTGTGCCAAAACACAAATTTTGTGTTCATCCCCTTGAGCGATTTGTGGGTAAACTCAGCTTCTTGTTTCTACCTTTTTGCTTTAATTTCTCAAGAAGTAGAGTATAAAAAACTCATGTGCCAGCACATCAGGGATAAAATCTCAATATGAGCTGGCAAGAGCAGCAGGAAACTGTCATAAATAGCTAAGCACTTTTCTGTTCAATCCTATGCATTTATAGCTAAGCTAAGACGAAGAGAACAGATACAAAATAAGATAGGGAAAGAGGAAATGGAGAGGATGATATCTGTATTCTGTATTAAAAAGTCTCTGAATTGTTTTGAGTTATTCATAAACCTGTTCTATAGAAACTTGAGTACACATAAATGATTACTGATTCATATCTCAAAACAGGGCAAGCAAGTCCTTAAACCCATCTTTATATATCTGGAAAGAAATGAAATTTTATTAAGGAGGACTTAAATTATGGAAGCAGACACAGGAGGCACTCTGCCACTGAACAGTAAAATATTATGCAGTTCTGTAGAACAGTCTATCATCTCTTAACTCAAGTGTAATTTCAGTTCACAAGATAACTCCTGATGACTTAATCACTGGACCGGTGCTGAAAGATGCATTGGAGGCAATGTTAATAACTCATTGATGTTGATTGAGGTAAGTAGGATAATATCACACACAAACAGACACAAACACAGTTCATCAAGGCTCAAGAAAGTTAATGAAAGTTAGTGGGAGGAATATTAAAGTTAATTGGGATTTTTTAATGAAAAAATTTTATTAGAGACTGTTAAAAAGCTACAAATCAGTGGATGAATGAAGGCAGCAATTACTGTGGATGGAAAATGACAATAGGAAACAGGAGAAATAGGTTTCAGCATAAATTAGAATTTCTGAAATATAGAAAACTGATGAGAAAATCTAAGCATACCAGGGAAAAATCAACATCTGGCAATGACAAGAATGTTATGAATATTTATGGAAATGTAGCTTCCAAATTTTTGTATAAATTTCTAAGATACATTATTTGGTAGCATTAGAACACACACATTACTTGGATAGACATGATAAAATTGTAAGTTATATTGAAAAGGCAACACTATTTGGAAATATTTACAACCTATGCCTGGGAAAAAGCAGGTGATAAACATAGCCAGAGAGACTACTTAGTTCACTAGCACATAAAGAGGATGTTAGATACTACACCAGTGTTTCGTGATTTTTTATTAAAGCAAATAGTTCTGGAGAATTCACACCCAAGAATTCTCTGCAAATTCTCCATGGTAAGTCCTGGACACTATTATTCCTACCGTAGAAAATAAATTGTGGAATAATTAGGAAATACAACAGACAAGAAGAATCTGAATACTTGTGAGTGCTTGGTAAGGATAAGGTTAGTTAGTATAATGTCAGGCAGGTCTGAAAAAATGGAAAATTCATCTAGCTAATAAAGAACAGGAATATAGCTAATGCAAATCAACATCTTTCAGTAGAAAATAGTATTTTTTTCATTTTTAGAAGATATTTTGATGAGCACAATCAACTATAAAATATGCCTGACTCTCAAGCTGCTTTTCTACATTCTTTGGACAGAAAAAAAAAGCTCTCCAATGTATTGCTAAGTGAACAAAGGCTGTGGAAGTGACAACCTGAAAAATGTAGCTCTCAAAAAAGAATGAAATGGAAATACTTTTAATGAAGTCCATCACAATACAGCTTCTGAGTTTAGCAAACTTACCTAAAAGAAATATTTGCAAAACATAAGTAATAGCAAGAAGAGAGCATAATGGGTGACTTTAACAACATTTAAGTTCTCCCCATTAAAATAAAAAAACTGCCGATGTTTCCTCAGTATAAAAAATTCTTTGCCAAAGAAGACAAAGGCAAAATGAATGCTATTTACCTGTGTTATAGTGCAAATCAATGCAATATGGTGCAATGATGTCCTGGGTCCCTAAACCTGAATATTAGGAGTCTGTTTTCTGTTCCTCCCAATTACAATCCATCCTCACAAGGTAAGCCTTCCTCTCACAGTTGCTCTTCTTGCTGCTTTCTTGCAAAATCTTTAAGATTTTACAGAGAGTATGTCCCCTGTTTTCAGTGAAAAAGAGTTTATGCTGTCAATGCCAGTTCAAGAGTAGTAGGGAGTAAATTTCATTCATTTGCGTCCTTTTCAATACACTAAGCAATAGGCACTTATAAACTAGAAAATAACCACTGAAATGGATAAAGCTGAAGTCACCAAAAGAAGGATTGTCTGGGAACAAGGGGGCAAGGCAGAATAAAGCCCCCTTTACCAAAATGCTATAAATTTGAATTTCTGGCTCTACTGGCCCCAAGACAAGAATTCCCCTTTTCTGCCTGTACTGGTGATCTGACACTGCAATACTTGAGCATCACTTCTTTCTTCTACATTTTTTATGTTATAATCTGAAAATCAGAGGCTGAAACAACTAAACTGCACATCTGAAATGCTTTTTGCACGTTGTCCAAGGCCAACTGCTGGATTTTCAGAAATGGCAATTTATAACTAGAAATCCTCCTGTGACAACGTTCACAGGGGTCTTAGGATGAGGGAAGAGACGAGGATCTGACTCCATGTTTCAGAAGGCCTGATTCATTATTTTTTGATATATATTACATTAAAACTATACTAAAAGAATAGAAGAAAGGATTTCATCAGAAGGCTAGCTAAAAAGAAAGAAGAATGATAACAAAGACTTGTGGCTTGGACAGAAATCCAAGCCAGCTGACTGTGATTGGCCATTAATTAGAAACAACAACATGGGCCAATCACAGATCCACCTGTTGCATTCCACAGCAGCAGATAATCATTGTTTACATTTTGTTCCTGAGGCCTCTCAGCTTCTCAGGAAGAAAGGATTTTTCATAAAAGATGTCTGTGACATCCTCCCATTGCAAATAAACATGAAGGGCAGGTATGAGCAAGTGCCTAAGAGCCACTGAACATGCAGCCAGTAATACACGCAAGCATTTGAGAGGCACATTAATATCTGGAGCTTGAATTCAATTAGGCACTACTGTTTTGACACTAAGACGTCAGTAAAAAATATCAGTGCTGTTATTTGCCCTGTGACTTTATTACATAAACATTTGTGCCAAATGAATCCTTCTTTATTTAGGCCTTACCTCTCTTACTCCCAGGTGGAAGTGCAGTGCAGATCTATCTCCCCTCTACACGATTGTTTGCACCTATTATTAATCAAAGCACCCCATTAAGCATGGTATCAGGCTACTGTGAGTAATCTCCTTGAAATAAGAGAGGCTTGATAGGGCTGAGCATTCCAAAGAATGCTGTAATCATGTGCTTTCTTTGCAAGTGCTCTCAGGAGCACACAAATTACTGCCTTTATCAGAGACCAGCAAATGTGTTTGGACAAAACCAGAGTGAATGCATGCTACCACTCGAACTACAAACCAAACTAAACATAAGCCTTTATACTGATTATTTATATTAAAAAAATCAGTGCATTATTTCTTCTAAACAAGAATTTCTTCTAAACAAGAATTTTTACATATCTGCAGTTCTTGACTGGGAGTAAACAGCATTTAGAAACTAGCCCCAAATCAGGCAGTACAGGCAAGCTCCTGCCTTAAGCTCAGACAATTTACAAGCATTTTAAATCCAGTGAGACTTTTGATGTCTAAACAAATGGAAACAAATCTCTATATGCTTTGATGTGAATATTTCATCTGAAAGGATCCCACATGTTTGCCAAGTAAAGCTGTCTTCCTTGTTCCCTTTAACATTAATTTTTAGGTAAATAAGGACATGCTGCCATGTTGAAGAAGAAGCACAGAACCTGTGCACATTTGCTACATGTGTAAATGATGAGGAGGAGCTCATGGGAACACGCATATTAAATGAAGTGAATGCGAACTGAAACAAGGAGTATGAGATCAAGCACTTTATCTAGATGCAGAATGACCAGAAGAACTCCATCAATATGAACCCAAGCTATACTCTCTTTAGACTAAATATTCGATGCCTAAAAAACACCAGGCTGAGCTGGCAAGTCTGAATGGTTACCTTACTGATAACAAACAGGAACAGTCATGGATCCATAGTACTGCCCTGTTGGGGAGTCTATTTCATGCACAGTGCTGGAAGTTTTACAGCAAATATAATTTCTGCAACAAATTGAAATGTAATTGAAATGCGGCAGATCTCTGTCAAGCAGGCACAGTATAGCATAGGTAGATTTTCTGTAGAGTTATTGGATGAATTAAAAAATGAACTGCTCATTAACTTCATTTTATTCATAGCTCTAATAAGAGTAGTTACATCAGGTCTTGTCTTTCTCACCCTGTATTACAACATATTCAGTCTTTTCTGTTTGGCTTCACCACCTTTTTCACCCCTGTAGAAAATAACATTTACTCTTTCTCTTTCATTATGGATGGAAGCAGCTGACCAGGCACCACTGCACTCTCATGTAAAAGTCACATCCTGGAAGCTTCAGTCAATATCAGCCTTTTCAAGAGCACCCAAATCCCTGCTGTCAAACATGTGGGATGCTCACAGCCAGCTCTTCTGTCCTCATCACCCACTCGTTCCAGTCCAGTGACCTTTCCAGCACAGTAACAGCTGCCAACGTACTGCAGACATAGAAGAAGTATGCAAATGCCAAGTGCCATTTAATGTGCCCATTGTCTCTTGAAATACAAGTCATTTCTTTCTCTCCGCCAAAAGAAATCTCTTAGATCATTGTGCAAATAAAGCCAACTTGAGGTTATATTGATTTACATTCCTTAAATTCAAACAAGCCTCAGGAATATGTTTAAAGGCTCTATGACTTCTTTAGAAGCTTGCAGAAGGCATTTGAAGCGAGCACATGCTTTGTAGATCACATGTGTACCGTTGTCATTTCAAATACCAAGGCAAGGGCTTCCTAAGGGAGCTAGCTGTCCTAGGCACTGCAGCTTCAGAGGACAGCTGGACACCTACTCCCCTTCAGGTCTCAGAAAATCACAAAGTCCTAGCAAAGAGACAATCAAAGTCTTTTAATGAGAATTTATAGCTTATTGCCTTCTTACCTGTTCAGCTGACATGAAAGAGTTTTAGAAAGGGAAAAATGTCAACCTTTCATGCAGCTGAAACTTGATCTCAGTTGTATCAGAGTGCTGGATAGCCTTTGAACAAGAGGAGAGGTGGAATTAGACAAGTGATTAATGCTCACTGGTTTCATAGACAGTCTGGCATAGCATATTTTGCAAGCGGGTCAGTCAAGAAGTAAGGTTAGTTTTAGCTCAGAGCTCTCTGTCTGTCTCTTTATGGATAGATTTATGATTTAGTTAGGGTAACTGAAAATGTTGAGAAATAGGTATTTCTAGTGTACATTTTTAATAAAAGTCTACTACTATTGCCAGCTGATTCTGATGTCAAAGTTTCCTTCTTAACCACATACTACCAAAATCAGAAGTTTTCAGCGTTTGAATGAGAAGCAACCAAGGACAAAGACAACGATGAATTTAGAAATTAAATAAATACAAAACACTTTCTCTTAGAGAAAAATGCAAGACTATTGTGAACCCCACAATTACTGCATAAAATCCAACTTTTAGAGCATTTGCACAGTATATTTCTGTCAATATCAGAGAGCAACAAACAAGAAAAAAAATCTTTGCTAAACTGCAGTGCCAGAGTGAGCATAGAAATTGTACTTTCACTTGCACATCAGGCCAACTGATTTACAAGTACCACATTTGGCCTCCAAAATTTAGTCAAAACTCAGTCCTGTGCTGATGCAGACTACGCTTCTTTTAATAACCTAACTGCACAGATCTCCAACCAGAACATTTTGAATGAAGAAAACAGTGTGAATGACCACAGACATAAATGGGAAAAGATTTTTTTTCCCCTACCTCCTTCACTTTAGGTAGCATTAATGGAGTCTAAGATGGAATGTGACTGTTTTTGTAAGAGTTAATCTCCACAAGGACACATGCAAAGAATGAAGTTATAAACCAAACCCATGTTTTCATAATTTTTCAATCAGAATTTTCATTGGTATTCATTATTGTTGGACTCAATGATCTTAGGGGTCTTTTTCAGTGTAAAAGTTTCTATGTTTCTAATTATTTGCGATGAATGCAATTCCTCCTTGCGTAATTAAGCTTAATTTAGCATCCCAGCACACAAGGGAAAAATAAAAAGGAAAAAAATCCATGAAATATTACTACTTTGTATTCCTGCCAGCCAGGAAGTAGTTGGACACCTAAATACACAGGTACTTATTTTGAAGGGTTTTCAAAATTCATGTGAATTCAATGAGAAACAGAATTGAAAATCTGGCTAGAAATCACTAAGGAGCAACACATTGGTTAAGTTTATTCAGATCTTATTCATGTATTCTAAGAAGGATGAAATTCTTTTCTCTGACAGAGAAAAAAAGACAGACTGCAGCCTGAACTCTGTAGCAAAATTGCCTCTGAAATTATCCCTGTATCTATTAGAAATCAAGATTTAGATATTCCCTTTTAACCAGTGCTGCATATTTAATTCTTGGTTAACTTTTGTAAAGAGCTATATAAGTGCAGAAATATTTTCTCTTTGTGCCTCTTCTGCCACATCTTGTAATTTTTTTCTAAGAATCTTTTCTTCTCTAGGTTACACAAGGTAACACGGCTGTGCTCACAGATCTACAAATAATAGCAGTAATAACATCAATAATAATAAACAAAAAACTCTTTTTTCCTGTTCATTACATTGCAGAATTAAGCCTCAAAAAGTTGTATTTCCTGCTAATGGAAATGTTAATTGCTCAGTCTTTTTCCCTCATGATAAAAATGAAGTCATACTTTTATTATGGCTGCCTATTTTAATGCAATTGTCATTTTTGGGCTTTGTGCAATAACTAAAAGTAAGACAACACTGCTGTGCCAACACCCAACAGCATCTTTACTCAGTTAAATATAATTGTAGCAAATTTAGACAAATGTTGTAATAAAATAATCTACAGTGTACTGGGTTTTGTAGTTGAATATACAGAAACACCTGCCTGTAGTTGTTTCAGAATGTATTTCCTCACATAAGCTTTACACATAACAAAATCATAGAGTTATATTAAACTGTTGGTCCATTAAAAAGATTGTGTCTGTAAATCCTAATCATAACATTCATAAGAAATACTGAAGGTAATTAATATTAGAGTGATACTAGTCACTCTAAAAAAACCCAGAGGACAAAAGGCAGCACAGGGGAGCTTTAATTTTATGCTGGTGCACACTGTGGGTTTTTCTTATTAAAATTTAAATTTTTTCTTCTTTTTATAGCAAGAAAGACTGTTTAAACATTGTACTTAGAAAAAAATGTTAGAAATGCTCCTGCTGAAAGGACATTTAGCAATGAAAATGCAAATCTGAAATCTAAAGTAAGTTGCTGATCCCCCACAGGGCTTCATGGCAGTAGAAAGAAAAATCAAAGGTCTTCAGTATGGTTGGAGTTAATCTTGAGTCCAAATATCTTCTTGTATTAAGGACTTTTCTGAACCTCTGACAGTTTCTCATACTGCTGCTATCTGCCATAATCTGGTATTTAGCAGAAGGATTAACATCTGGCTGAGAATTGTCTTTTCTTTACCACCTGAATTCTATTCAGATTTGTCAGACATATTAAAAAAATTTTGTTTCTTAAGGAGGAAAATGCATAAAGGCATTATGAAAACAGTTTGCAGATTAATTCTTTCCCAGAAATTTCTACTTGAAAGTACAACACTTGAAGTTATGCGGCAAATTTCATAGCTGAATATTCAACACATAATATATACATTTTCATTCACATTTTAAAGTGAATTACTTTTGGCAGCCTTCAAATTCCTTCTGAATTCACTTTCCTAAATATATTCAGTGATAGGAATATTTGATAAAACAATTAATGTTGCAGAATATTTTGTGGACAGAAAGCTTATTTGAAATAATGCATTGGAAAGTTAAATTTGAAAATAATTGTCCTCTCTTTGGGAACAAATACAAAAAAAAAATCACATTTTTTGGTTCACTGAAAACCACAGCAATGAAGACTTACAACAATTCACCAATCTAGTTGCCATCAAAGTGTAGTAATCATTGCCTGACTCCAAAACTGGGTAGCAGAGACAGAATGTTGAATAAGGTTGCCAATAAGTGTCTGGACTGGGAATAAAATTCAGGCCAAGCCATCAAGCATTCTCTCAACTCTAAGCATGAAATCATAATGAATGGTTTGTTAATCAGTAGGATAGAAACGAAGAGCATCATCTGTATTGGTTCATAAACATGAGCACTGATTCTAGTATTGCTCTGTCACAAAGAAGGTGTCCTACATGTTGGCTAAATACTTTCTTAAATTGTCCAAACACTTCTGATTCCAAGCCCAATTCTTGTGACAGCTGAGCTCAATAGAGGTTATGAAAGACAGACAACTTAGGAGCTCTAAACCAGGTGAATTAGCAAAATGTTGTTTAGTAGAGATGTGTTTTAAACTCTGATGGAATCTATTAAGGAACTCTACAAGTGTTCTTTATGTTCACAGACTGTTCTGGACAAAATTACTGTTCCTGATGATTTATATTTTTGGACTAGAAGGACTTGGTCTACAGAACATCCAGATTCTAATCAGAGGGCTAGAGGAGAGCCTGCAGACTCATATGTTTAAGTGATGTTTCCATGGATACAACTGACTTGAGTTTGTGAACTTACCTTCAACAAGTGCAAAAACATATCTCATCTTCCCAAACTTTTGAGTGTCAGGATACAGACATCACTTGTCCATGGAATAAATGTGGAGCCAGGGACTGGAGTGCAGAAGCAAGGAAAAATGCACGTAACTTGCATTGCTAATCTGAAACTGCAGCAGTATGTACTGGGCAATCTAAACCAGGCTAGGTAATTTTGTGGGTAATTTTCAGCAACATTTAGGCTGAAATAATCAACAGCACAAATAAAGACCAAGAAACAATTGGTTGTGAGGAAGTTCTGGAAAAAAAACATGTCAAAGGGATGCTGTGGGCCATCAACCAAACATGAGTCAACAATGCCATGCTGTTTCAATGAAAAGAGAGCTGCATTAGGCTCTATTAACAGGAATAGCTCACCAGACATGTGATGCAATCCTTCCATCCAAACCCTGTCTGAAATCCTGATTCTATTCAAACGCCCACGGAGACATGTCTAGAGAATGTCAGATGTCCATGGTGGGAAGAACAAGAAGCAGTGGGCATTGCTGCAAGGAATATTCAAGTATGCTATTAGGAGAACTTTTTAGCAGTAAGTATAGTGCAGGCCTGTAATATATTGTCAGGGAAAATTCTGAAATCTCCACAATCATGAGTCATCAAGAGAAAGAGGAATGACAGAAACACAGACCACCACGACCTGAGGCTGGAACAAGCTTTTGATTCTGGGCTGCATTAAAATAAATGGCACTGGAACATCAGGAAACACTAAATAATATAGCCATCCTGAATTTCATCATACTGACAGACTATCTTACCACATCAGTCCCCAGAGTGTATTAAAATTAACAGTATGAGCAAAGACATATTCTAAAGGTGACCACTTTTCTAAATATTTATTTTGTTCATACTAAAACTACTTCAGTCTTTTTGACAATTGTCAATTTTGACAAATCCCTCAGAAATCCAGGAAATTGTTCAGGAAGGTAGTTTTCTACATGAAGAATATGCAGAGATATATACTGAATACTACATTCTGCCCTAGCTTCATTCTGCCCTCACATCTTTTTACACTATCTATCCAATGTCCCCCAGGAAGTTAATTTGGATATGCAATGGTAAGAATGAGAAGGAAACCCCAAGGAAGCCCTAATGATGAATACTGTAACAATAGAAACATTTTCCTACAAAGTTCCTGTAACAAGTCAGAGATGAAAAAACTTCACCCAATACTCAACATTTTCATTCATTACTCAGTTTTTGTGGAGGCACAGAAAGGATATGATGAATTACATCCCAAGCTGCAGGGGGAACAAGAACGTATGATCTTTTGCTATAATTAGGAGGAGTACCTCAAGCAGAACATTGGTTGCCTGAAATTGTATCTGCACTATAGGAGGCAAATTGTGGACTTTGCTTAAATAAAGCCTTTTCACGAACAGTGGGTCATCACCTGCTGGGGCTGGGCAGCACTGTGGGGCAGAAATGTGGGAGAAGTTTAGGATTCTGCACAGTGCTACAGGGCCTCTCAGTCTTCCTCATGCTGTGCATCAAATATGGGGAGCTCAAAGAAAATTCAGAGTAGGCAGTGGGAGCTTATGCCCTCCAAGTCCTAATGCAGGGGAGCACAAGACTGAAACGAGTTGTAGGGTTTGTATCCTTTCCACCCTTCCCCAATAAATCTGCCTCTGAGTGGGTTTCATCTGACATGTTCACTGTAAACGTCCCTACGTTCACTAAGATGTTAGCTTTTCCATCCAAAAAAAAAAAGATATTTAAAATCAAAGTAGCTGGTCTAGTGATAATAACAGCAAGTTTCTGGCTGGGTTATAAAGAGATAATGTTTTATTGGTTGATGTGGTAGATGGCACTTAGTAGGTCACTTGAATAAAAGCAATGATTTCCCCTTATTCTGGCAGGAGCTATTGTACATGTTAGACTGAATAATTTCTTTTCTGAAGATTTAGAGATATTTTCTTTACTGTAATTGTCATACTACACTGACAATCTGAATACCATTACCTCAGTAATAACTGAAATTTAAAAGTGGAATAGTGCCATTTGAAGACAAATACAAAGGATATAGAAAGACTTGTGCTATTCTTTTCTCTCCCTTTTATTCTGTGTGTCTTTTAGCTGAATTTATTCCAGTGTGAGCATTTTTTCTTCCTTTTAACATCACCTAATGGATTTTACATCTCTTGGCCAAACTTACCTCTGATATAGCATTCAAGCAATTAATGGAGTCCTTTACAGCAGATCTGTCTCAGACATCAAACCTGAATTTTTTAAAGGAAAAATTATCATTAACATAGTATGTAAAGACATGCTGAACTGAATCAACAATTGGAAGTGGGAACTGCTAGGAAATGGGCTTTAAAACCATACAAGTGCTCCAAACCAAAATGTTACCTTGGACTCAGAGAAGATGCTCTGGCCACTAGGAATGGCTACATGAATTAGCAGACTACTGTTCCTCACTTTGAACCTCTTAGAAGCAGTTCAGGTCATCTAAATATTTAAACATTTGAATATTTAAAGGTTCTTAATGGGAGTTGAGAGCACTTTGTTTTTTTTTCTTTTAATTCCACTTTAGTGTTGAGAGTAGAACAAGATAATTCAGGCACAAGCAGAATGTGCTGCTTGTGACTTAGCAAAGCCAACTTTATATCTGGCTGCTGTGCACAGGGACAGTCTCATCAGTCTCCTGAATTGCCAGACCTGAACTAACCCTAAACAGTAAAAAAAAGAGAGAAGAGGAAAAAGTGGCTATCTTTTTCTGATTCAGCCTTCTTAACATGCTTCTTCAAGGATCAGATGCCTGTGCCATCAGAAAGTACAGTTTTGATAATCGCAATAGAAAGAGGTGGCTGAGAGCAGGATCACACCTCTTGGCAGCAGCTACGTGGGAAAAGTCTTTGGTTGTACTACAAGACCATGCACAAAAGTAGATGAGATGATACAATTACTTCCCACAGTGTGCAAAAATGGAAGGATGGGGAGCTCAGAAGCAGCCAAAAGTGCCATTATCCAAGAAGAATGATAAGGAAAACTCTGGACAGCGTTCTCCCAATGAAATGTTATTGTCCTCATTAAATGTTTTTACTAATATGCAGGGGAAGCAGGAGAAAGGATAGATTGGAAATAAACTTTACAAGGTTGATGTCTGCATCTCTGACCTGCTGTGTGGAACAGAAATGATGGGTACAAGATGGTTACAAATGCACTCAAGATCAGAAATGACAAGGGGAAATAAAAAATTAATCTAAAAAAACATTTCACAGTTCACGCACAGTTAGGTGCAACTTAGTTTTTTTTAAATTCCCTTCTCTATTTGGGATTCACTTTACTTGATGTAATATGTGTTGTTTTATACTTATGGGAGCTGACTTATGAATAATACAATTAGTCAGTTTGGACTTTCAGAAAAGGTCTACACTTACTAGAATGTATCAAATTTAAGCAAGGGGTACTTTGCACTTTTTGTACTCTACAGGGTAACTATGAAGAAGTCCTAACTTTGTTGAAATAATTATTTTCCTCTCATTACATTATGACTGAGTTAGACTCGCCTCATTTAAATTCATGTTAGCATCTGAGTATAACAGAGTTATAGCACAAGAATCCTATCTTAGTATTTGCATGGCTCAAGCAAATACGTGTGGGCTGGTGTGACAAGCTGCTTGTTCCACACCACAGTAAGCCCTGACGTGGGGAAAATACCAGGTAGCCTCACCCTCTGTGTGCTGCTAGTCAGTGTTTTCTTACACAGCCAGGCTGAAACACAGGAATCCAGAAAAGACAATTGCAGAAGTTGTTCTGGGAGAATCAAAAGTTAAAATTATGTGTGATTGATGAAGAGTTCAGTTTTCAAACTTGCATCAGATGCCTTGCTAATGTATATCTGCATGTCTACCAAAACCATAGAATCACAGAGTAGTCTGGGTTGGGCCTCCAAATACCATCCAGAGTGACCCACCTGCCATGGGGGAGGTCACAGACACACTAAGGTAGGTGGGAGTGTTGATCTTCTGGAGGGCAGGAAGGCTCTGCAGAGGGATCTGGACAGGCTGGATCAATAGGCCAAGGCCAATGAGGTTAAACAAGGCCAAGCTCTGGGTCCTGCCCTTGGGGCACAACAACTCCTGCCGTGCTAAATGCTGGGGACAGAGTGGCTAAAAGGACCTGAGGGTGCTGGTTGACAGTGGTTGAGCATGAGCCAGCTGTGCCCAGGTGGTCAAGAAGGCCATTGGCATCCTGGCCTGGATGAGCAAGTGCGGCCAGCAGGACCAGGGCAGGGATTGTCTCCCTGTGCTAGGCACTGGTGAGGCCATACCTCAAATCTTGTGTTAATTTCTGGGCCCCTATCTTGTGTTAATTTCTGGGCCCCTCACGACAAGAAGGACATTGAGGGGCTGGAGTGTGTCCAGAGAAGGGCAATGGAGCTGAGGAAGGGTCTGGAGCACAAGTCCTGTGAGGAGCAGCTGAGGGAGCTGAGGGTGTTCAGCCTGGAGAAGAAGAGGCTTGGGGAGACCTTATTGCTCTCCACCACTACCCAAAAGGAGGTTGTCACAGACTGGGGGTTGGTGGACTGGTGACAGGAAAAAAAGGAAAAGGCCTCAAGTGGCACCAGGGGAAGTTCAGATTATATATTAGGAAAATTTTCTTCACAGGAAGGGTGGTTAAGCACTGGACCAAGTTAATCATTAAGCCCAGGGAAGTGGTGGAGTCACCATCACTGGAAGTGTTCAAAAAGAATGTTAGAGTGGCACTTGAGGACATGGTGAACATGGTGGTAGTGCTGGGTTGGCAGCTGGACATTTATCTTAAGGGTCTTTTCCAACCTTATGTGATTCTATCTTCAACTGGATCAGGTTGCCCTATTCAACCTGGCCACCAAAGTTTCCAAGGTGGGGCACCCACCACCTCTCTGGGCAACTCGTGCCAGTATCTCATTACATTTGTTATTAAAAAAATTCTATAAAAAAATTCTATTAAAAAAATTCTATCTAGCCTAAATCTACTATCTTTTAGTTTAAAATTATTACCCCTTGTTCTGGCACCATAAGCCTTACTAAAGTTTGTTTCTCTCTTTCTTACAAGGCCTCTTTAAGTATTAAAAGGCAACATCAAGGTATCCCTAGAGTCTTTTCTAGGCTGAACAAAGCAAACTCACCCTTTCTTCATAGGAGAGGTGCTTCAACTTTCTGATCACTTTTGTGGCCCTCCTCTGAACCTGCTCCAACAGTTCCATGACTTTCCTATGCTGAGGATTCCAGAGACGGGTGCAGTACTACAGTGAGGTCTTACCAGAGTGGAGTAGAGAAATCAAAAGAGAGCAGAAAATCAAAGGATAAACACACAAATATATTTTGCAGAAGGCATCATAAATCCATAGTCAGTCCACTGGAAGAATGAAATTATTAAGCCGATCTTCCTTACTGCTGTTTAGCCTTTATACCATTGGTGAAAATGTTAGTGTTCTTCTGACATTCACTGTTCTTACTGTAGTTTCTTTAGAGTAATATCACTACCCACCAGTTACTGATCTGCTCTCCTTGATTATGGACTAAAACCCACTGTTAGCTCTAAACCAAGAAATTGAAACTGACCACACATTTTGTAGCTTATGTGAAAAAAAATTAAATGTTCAATTGATCTGCAGTAAGCTCACTGTCTGATTTATATCATCACAGTGGTTTCCTTTTGGTCTGGAGACTAACAGACTGTTAAGGAAAAAAAAGCAAAAAAAAACCAAAAACAAACCAAACCAAAACAATCAGAAACAAAGGGGATCAAACAGAATCTATTTTAAAATGATCTCTGAGTGAAAAATCAAGGACATATTGTGCTTTATTGAATACCTGTCTTTTCGGAGTCAGATTAGCAGTGGCAAGAGTCCAGAACTCCAGCTAATCCCTGGATTTTTTTCAAATTTGTCTTGGCAAAGGTGGAGACCATGTTTATGAAAGGTCAGTAATGTTATTGCTTGCTTTCTTTTCCAGTTCTGTTTCCAGACCATTAGAAGCTATAGATTCCTAATAGTTAAAAACTTAGGTGCCTAATGCAGGTATTTTGTGGTGGCAAAATACAAGTGAAATATTGCACCTGTGATGAAGGACAGAGCTCTGCTGTATCAAACATGTAACTGAGTTCATTGCTGTGGAAGTAAAGGACTTCTATTAACATCCACACAAGCCACCAGTGCAGAAGCCTAAATCTCTCCTCGCGAAGAGCAGGCCACAGCAACAACCAATTTTCTAATATATCAGCTTGTATGCTGCAACAATGCCAAGGAGAAGATTAATGCCAGCTTCAATTAAAGGCTAAGAACACCACTTATTGCATGTGAGTGGTTTTATTTTGAGGCTTTGGAACTGAATGTGAGAATGGTTTCACAGAAATGCTGAAGATCTCCTCACAAAAGGTCATTTATGTTAGAGCCATCAATGTCAAGCTGGTCATCAAGGCTAGAAGTCTTCAATGATGATAGTCATTCCAGGCAATTTAGGGAAGGGAATAAATTTTTGCTTAAAGCATTTTGTTTAAGGGCTTTTTTTTCCAAAATTTTACCACAGACATCCAAATATATTAGCTATTATTTATGAAGACCTACTACTCTTTTGAATTAGAGACAAAACAAGATAAGAAACTTTTTAGGAGGAAAAGCTTGCGTCCTCAGGAACAAGAAGCACAGTCTGAACATCATGTCAGGAGAGAGTTAAAAATAGCTGGTCTGCATTGTTTGACCTGATCCTGCACTTTGTGTGCACAGGAGCAGATGTGCTCATTTGTCAAGTGGTGGCTGGTGACAGCGCTTTGTACCAGCACAGAGGGACAGCGTGCCCCAGAACCAAGTCAGTGTGAAGCTCAGTTCATGGGTCAGCTCTGGGAGCAGTCAGGAGCCTCCCCACATGTCAGCAGACATCACACACCTCTAGCCTGAGAGTGAGTGGGGCACAGTGAGTTGACCCCACCAGAGCTCAGCTGAGCCTCCTGCCCTTGGCGCTGCTCCTGCTCCTGCTCCCAGGCTTCCTTCCCAGCCAGCTACAGACTGACCTGCAGGAGCAAACAAAAAGCACAAGCTCTCAGGTCCCATCAAACTCCTCCCCACAACTTTCCCTGCTAAAAGATAGGGGAAAAAAACTGCATAGTGTTGCAGAAAGTCACAATGAAAGGGATGGTTGAAAGTCATTACCTGTCAGATCCTCTGCTTGAGCAAAGCCATTGAACCTAAACATCCTTTTAGTTTTAATGGAGCAGCAGAAGGGGATTTTGTTCCAGAGGAGAGTAGTGCGCTATCTAGGCCATATATGCCTTTAAACTTCCTAATTTAAAAAATGATACAAAACTGATTTAGTTAATCATTTTATTCACATGTCAGTAAAACCCCTTGATCATGCAAAATCTCACACACCTGTCTGAATTCAGAAGGTGTCAAAAGCGTACTAAAAAACCACCAAAATAAAAAAAATAACCTGCCACTTTTTTCATATACTTTTCCTTCCCCCCATTGATTTAAGCTTCCTAAAGTATTTACATTGCTTTAAACTGTTTTAAACTGCAACGTTTCCAGCAAGTCTCCTGCCTGGTATCTCCCTGCTACATGCATGACCTCTCTTAATGCAGCCGTGCTCTTGCCTGGCTTTTCACTATATTTACTGTAGCACTGGCTGCTCTTATTAAAACCTGGACACATTATGCACTTGTGCATCTCTTATTTCTATGAATTTAGTAGAAATAATTTTAGGCTATTATTTTTCTGTCATATAGCTATTAAGGATAGAGTGGGTCATCACTTTGATTGTATGCTAGAGTCTATGGGACTCAGATACCCAAAATTTAAACACTTTAAAGGAACCATATGGCAAAACTTTGCCATATTTGAAATGCCACTCAATGAGTAATTTAATTAGAAGGCACCCTAGCTGTAAAGACATTCCTTTAACTTTAGTGCCAGAATGCAGATCTGCAGACAAGTCTACAAAGAAATTGGCAATTAAACATTCCGTGCATACTCTGGGCTTGTCAATTTTTCTCTCCTTTTCTCCATGAAGATTTTAAGGTCTACAGAAGGCAGCAGCTTAACATAGGAAGATCAATTTTCAATTCAAACAAAAGAAAGAGAGTAAAAGATTGTGAAACTTTCCAGTTGCTGTATGGGAAACACCAGCCTCATGATACAAAGAATTTTCTGAAGTAAATGCTGTTTATCTCATGCCCAAAGGGTGGATAGCAGAGAATTCACAGCAGGCAAGGAGAATGTAAATCTTTGGTACAATGCACCTTAATGGTCCCTTGATGCATCATTAAGATGACGTGCCCAAATCTAGCCACACTGACAGACCACATATCCCTCAGGATGTTAAAAAAAAACCAAAACAAAACAATCAAAATCAAACAAAAACCAAATCACCACCAAAAACCCTGAGTCTTTGTAGAAATCCAAAATACATATTTTGCGTTTTAAGTTATCCATTTGTGATCATAAAAATATTTAAACTTCATAATATCTAAATTTGGAGCTCAAATGGGGGAAAGTGTTATCTCCGACTAGTTTTTCTGGTTTGTGGAATCAGTATGAAAGTGGTTTAAGTTGCTGTGTAAAATGATTTCTAAAAACTTTTATTATCTCTCTGTGTCCCAAGACAGTGTTCTTACTGTCTTTAGGGGAAAAAAGAAGGCCAGAATGTTGCTTCTTCATTACTGTTAGGTATCTTTTCTGCCTCTTTTCTCTCCCACATTTTTATACCAGTGAACTATCTGCAATCTCACTTTTTTTCTTTCTCATTATTAGGATATCATTAAGAGCTGTTGGATCTGACAAAATTTCTTCATTGATCTGCGTCCTGGTCTTCCCAGAGCTTTGGTCTTTGCTTTTTGAAAACTTGGATACTTAAATTCCATTAGGAAAAAAAAAAAACCAAAAAACCAAAACTGTAGATTTATTTTTTTTTTCTCGTGGTTTCAAGGAGAAAAACTTGAGTCAACTGAGGAAAAAGTTGACTTACATCCATGAAGAGCAGGGAAGGAAAAACCCAAACAGCTGGCCTGCCTTTTCCTCTGGCCACTGGATCCTTAGAGCTGAAAGCCACTTCCTAAGGTGAGCATTATTAAAACATCAAAAGTTTCAAATTTTCTATGGAGGGAACATACTCCAGAAAGACCTGTACTGATGAAGGAGGATGGGTGCTTTTTGTCAGGCCAATACTGGCTGCCACTCCCACTCCCATGCAGTCAAAATCTGCAAGGCCACAGCTGTGGATAGCCACTGGTGAATCTTCTGTTCTGCCTCTTGTATTCGTGTAATTTATATGAAATTTCTCTGTTTCTCTAACAGTGAAATTACAAGTCAATCTCTCTAAATGATGACAGGTACAATGCAACCAGCTCTCAGCACCAGTTCCATATCTGTGAATACTCAGAAATGTATACTTTGCTGTATTGAGGGCAACCTCTGTCTTCTGGTCAAGAAAGATAGAAAAGTGGGCTGGATTCAACCCTTTTTGGGCTTGTAGATGAAGTTCCTTCTCTGAGTTAGTCCCTCAAAGAACATCCAGCTGATGCCTACATAAGTAACATAGAAAGGTTTCTGAATAGCCACAAAACAGAAACCTGATTTCTTATTTAAACCCCTCCCAAAAAACACATACACACAAAAAACCCTCTAAAAACCCCAAAGCAAACAAATAAACCCCCCCAGAAAACCCCACCAACCAAAATAAGCAAACCGACTTCAAACATACAAACAAGAAAAAGAACCAACCCTCAAAACCTTTCAGCAAAACTGGGACAAAGAAAAAATTAAGGGAACAATTTCCCCCATCCCCAAAATTTTTGCTTGCATGTAAAAAATCTATTGTGAGGAATAAATAATACAAAGACTTAGGAAATAAATGAGGAAAATGGCTGAGGAAATTAAAATAAGCCTCTGTTCTCCCTTCTGTGCACCTGTACTCCATGCTACTTCTATTCACAACTAGGGTAGAATTTCCTGAGGAGGAATTAGGGCTTTTATTGGCAGAACTACACAGCACTTTACCCTTGGTAAAGTTTTCCATTTAAAATCTCTAATCTGCATGTTATCTGATTCTGAGTAACCTTCTTCTAAGTAGAATTTATGCACTCACTCTTTCTTTCAATGTCCCTTGGGACAAGAGACTATGTATAGCACTTATTCACTTAAATTTCTCATTTATTTTTTTTTAAAAAAGCTCACAAGTTCTTCCAAGTTGGTTTCTTTGTAATGATTTGAATTGATTGCTTCACAGCAGCATAGCAAGGCACTGGTCAAGGGTGGCAAGAAGAGCATGCTCATGCTTGACATATTAGAAAAAAAATTATATATTTGGTAGTTTTAAAAAGTAATAAAATGACCAGAGTGGGAAAAAGCCCCCAAGAAATCACAATGATATGGTGTTTAAAATGGGAATTAATCAAATAATAATCAGCTGGAAAACACAGACTCATCCTCGCTTCCCCTGCACAGCAAAATCTTCTTGCCATATTTTTCTTGAATTTAGATGGTAAGTATTGCCTGCATGGGTTATTTTCAGATTATCTGACAAGTAAACATATTTTTAGATCTCTTAAAAAAAAAAAAAAACAAACAACTGGGTTTTAAAGATATAGACATTTTTCTCAGAAAATAAATAAATGAGTAAAAAAAAAAGTCTTTGAGAAAAGCTTTTGAGAGACGCAGCCACAAATGTTGCAGCAGGAAGGCAGGGGATGCTTAGTGTGTTACATCTGGCCCCATCTTTGAGTGCTGAGCACTGAGAACCTGAACCTGTGCCATTTTGGAGCTCCAGCTTTACTGGAATGGAGCCTAGAACCTTGCCTGGGAATAGTCTACTCTGAATTGGATGACCTTCAGAGTTCATCTTTCCCTCACTCTTATCCACATCTGAAGCATCTGGCAGAAAGAGGAAAGATAGGAAAAGCTGTTCAAATGAGTAGGTAGGGAATTGTGACCAGTCAGGTTTGACAGCTGTCTGCAGATCTTATCATGTAGGGGGAACCCAAAGTTGTTGAAGAACTTTTTTCATGCTGCACATCCTGCACTTTCTTTGGCTTCCTGTCACCTTTTCAGAAGCCCAGATACAATCCATAATTTTTGGATCAATTATGTCAAAGTGACATAACAAATCAGACAAATTGTCTAATTGCTTTGACCACTGATATGAACTTTCTGTATATGGTACCCCCACCTCAGAATTTTCAGCCTTGAGCACTGTGAAGAAGATAATATTTGATTAGACTCCTGATGCACTCTGAAAGAAACCCCCCAAAAAAAGAAAAATTAACCAAACAAATAAACAAAAAACTCCTCAAAAAACCAACCAAGCAAAAAAAAAAAAAAAACCAAACAAAAAAAAAACCCCAAAACAAACCAATTAAAAAAAAAAAAACCCAAAACAAAACAAAACAAAAACCAAAAAATAACCCCAGGAACTGTACTCTGCTTTTGAGAAACAAATCTGACATGCAGTGATGTATTTCTATAAGGTGCTAGAAGATATCAAAACCTTGAATTTCTCAAATTCTGTTCTGGGACAAACAACATAGAGTATATACAAAGCTCTTACTTAAAAACCAACAATAAGACATTAAAAATATGGTTTCTTTACATTTACAAAGAGCCATCACAAAGACAACTTAGGAAAATATTTATTAGCTGCAGTTTCAAACTCAAACACTTAGTTTGTGTCTTCTAGTTTTGGCTTGCACTCAGATTTGTTTTTAAGGGTGAATTCTGCATGAGCACTTTCCATTTGAGTTGGAAATGCAGAGTTGAAATGCCAATGCCAAGGTGTCATTAGCCAGAGTGAGCCAGCACTATTTGACTATTTGATTGGTTTATCAGAACAAGACAAAAAGGGAGAAGTTTTAAATGTCTCTTGAAAAGATCCTTTACCCCAGAAAACAGGTGTGTGTGTGTGTGTGTGTGTGTGTGTGAACATGAATACAAAAAACTAAAGATTGGGACTGAAAAGTTAAAATCTTTAAAACACATTTATAAAGGTTTCTCTGTGTTTAGTCTAGCAAGAAACACATCTGTCATGATGATGGTAGAGAATGTGTTTCCAAAAACATGATCAAATTTTGGCAATGCTCAGGCATCCAGCACCGCCATTGCCACTTTGTGAGGATCAGGTCCAAAGCAATTCACTAAATAAGATCTCCTGTCCCTCATCCCTTATCTACAGGTGAGAAAGAAAAGGGTTAAAGGAAAATTCATGATGGAAAAGAAACTGACTAGTCATGACCACATTTAGGTTAGTGATAGTTCAAGCAACTGCAAATTCCAGTGGGATCTCCAAGCACCACAAGAAACTCTTTTTTTCTGAATAATGTGCATCTCTGTCAGTGATTTGACCCCATCACACTGGCTGTAACCATCCTAAAATAGTCTTAAAGTAACAAAACCTTCAGCTCCCCAGTGTCACTTCATCTTCCTGCTGCCTCATTCCCTCCTTTCACACTGCACAGGACCTGCCAGGACTGCTGGGAAGCTGCAGAGTCCGTATGTCCTCACAGATGGGCTACAAAGGATGCTTATTTAACACAGTCACATAGCTGCTTTTGGCCTCATGCCATATGTTCTGCCCTTTCATGAGTTTTAATTCTACAGATCCCTGATTATCTTCAAGGGGAAAAAGAATTTAAATGCCATTGTTTTGTTCATAGCCAAATGCTTTTCATACAATCTAAAAAGCATCTTGTAGCTCCTTCACAGCCCTGCCCCTTCCTCCTCCCCTCTTACATCTGCTGCTGTAAAATCCAGCCTGTTCCATATTTCTAAAAATTGAAAACTAGATTTCTGAATCATTTCACCTTTGGTTACTACTCACATTATTAATCTTTCTGTCATAAATAGAGGTTCAGTTGGCTCTAAGCAACTGTTATTTTAGTGTCTGACAGGCACAGGCTTCCTTCTCAGTCTGGGGATTTATTTACATTCTTTATTTACGTTCCTATATCCTGTCCCACTGTTGAAGCTTTCCCTAGCTCTCATTCAGACAAAATTCCCACTGAGATTTTAAAGGCCCCCCTCAAATAAATCCTTACCATCTCTCTGATGTGCAGAACTCAAGATAATGAAACCTGAATCCAAGCTGCTTGTGCTGATCCCTTGCTTATGTCACTCTGCTACAGCTCCAATCAATTGAAAATTTACCCTGATTGCTATAAGAAGGAAAGGATGCTGCAAGAGTGTTCTTAAAATGCTGCCTTTTTTTGGCAACGTTCTGCATTTCTTTAGCCCAAAGTAACCTAAATTTGCTTCCTGGCATTCATCAAAATGGAGGCTTTCCAGGTGTCACTACAAGAATTCAATTTGACATGAGGGGTTAGACTCTCCTGCCCCTAATCAACATCCTTCCTCATCTAATGAGATGAAATGACAGCAATGGCCAGTAAATGAGACACTGGCAAAGGTATTTGCAAAACCAGGTTTGATATTAAAGTGAAACTATGACAAGTTTGTCAGCAAGGTTCATTTTACTGCTAAGGCACACAGAGCAAAATCAGACTACAATCTAGAATCAATCGATCTAAAATCAGCCTCAAATTACCTTCATGCAGGCTGAGGATGGAAAAAGGGTAAGGATGGGAAAGAGCAATGATAAAAAGATTTAAGGAAGACCTTCCTGTTGGGTTACAAGGTTCACAGTGGCTCCCCTTGTTAAACTTGGCCCTGAACTTGACCAGTGTTTTAGGCCTAAAGGTTTTAACAGCACCTAAATTTAACAGTACTAAATGGATAAACAGTATAACAAAAGATTCTACAGAACTTACAATAAGCACAACAGTAACTTACAGCCCTACCTTACTCACAAATCCAACATACCTAAGAGTCTAAGATTGCAACATTCACAGTACATTTGCTATAGCATATCCACACTTGCACACACACAGACCTAAAGGAGAACATACAAGGTGCGCACCTGTGAGAAATTCCTCTTGAATACAGTGAAGAATATTCAGTGAATATTCCTTTGCATCTTCTCAGTGGGAGAAGACTGGAACCTTGGGGAGTTCTGGGATCAGCCCAGGCTCCATTGCTGGAGTTCAACATCCTGTGAGATATCCCTCTCAGAGGGAGATGGCTAGTCAGTGCCTGAGGCAGCCCAGGAGAGCTCAAAGGGTCTCATTGAGGATCTCTCATTATAGGGTCACAAGACAATGGTCATAGTAATCTTCAATGGCTTTTGTCATAGTAATCTTCCATCCTGGCCGAATATGAGATGGTAACTTTCTTTGGCAGTTTGATAGCAAAAATGGTGTTCCACTTGGGTTATAACTTGGGCAAGAAAAATTTCCAAGGCACTTTCCACTAAAAAACAGGAGGTTTTTAGCCAGTATATGTTCCTGGGAACAGGCAGTGTTTCAGATAAGCTCAAGAGGAACTTAGCCCAGGGGCTGAGCATTTCTGAGATCATAGAGCATCCTGAGGAGTGGGACAGGGAGGGATGACACATCACAACATGCAGCTTCAGTGAAGAGACCAGTGGAGACATATTTCTTCATAACCAAAACCGAGTCAGAGTTCCTCATATCTTGCTTTGGAGTACTAGCTTGAAATTCCTTAATTGTCCCACAGATATCAACATTTGAATGTCATTTAGCACTAGGAATTGAGGCTAATTTTCCTATTCAGTGATTCTATCATTTTGCAAAATGTGTACAAGATGCAACATCATTTATTACAATAAACAGAGAGTGTAAGAAGATTAAAATTCTGACAGAGTAGTATTAGCTTTTCTTGGCAAAAGAAAAAAACTTCATAGGTTCATGAATCATCCCTGAGATAATCATATTCCCTTTAAATACCATGAAGAAAAAAAATTTAATGTTGCTTCTGGAAAACATCATGAATATTAATAACAGACAAATGCAATTTGTCCATTTTGGGGATTAATGAGGTTTTCCTTCAAAAGATTTTGTAAAGACAGAATATAGGTTTTGAAATGCTAAAGACACTACTAATCTAAGACAGACTTGTGTGTGAACATTTTTACCAAAAATCTGGTAGAAATCACACTCAGTTTTAAAAATAAAGCCCAACTGGTAGCTGTTTGAGTCAGTTTGTACTCACTGCTGTGGGAGAAAGGTGTACAGTTTTGGAGACATTTAAGCTCATAGCAGCATGCCCTCAAAGAACTCTTTGAGGAACTTTAAAGGTTTAGAATTTTCTTCTAAAGAAATGAGGAAGGAAGAGTAGAAGAAGCATCTGGATTTGTATTTGAACAGTCTTTTTAAACAGTAAGAGTCTAAGTCATATGGATGCAATAGGTACTGTTTGGATAAAGACAGAGCTTTTCAGCTTGCCACATATTCCATCAACTCATTTCAGCACAGCTCAAGTGCAATATAAAACCCCAGCACCATTCCCACTTCACTTCTCACAATCCATCTTGTGGCAAATGCTACAGGATTTGGACTCTGTTGCCCAATTCTCATCTCCTCCACAGTCTTACACAACCAGAGAATATCACTCAATTTGTGTTGCAGTTTTCTGACATCAACAGCCAGTATAATGATATCTTTGCCAGCTTAACAAAGATACAAGGAGATAAAATGTTTTTTAAGCATGGTCAGACAGTGTTTCTCTTTATTTACAGATATCTTTAACCATATAGTTGCTGAAGGGACCTATATAATAGGACAAAACAATGAGAAGGTAATTTGGAGATCAGGACTTATTCCTATCATGAGAAAACTGCAAGGAAAGGCTGCAGGGAGATGGTCTGGCAATAAAGGCTCTAGACAGGATCCAAGAGCATCACAGTTATATATGACAAAAACAAATGATCCCTAAGACATGATTTATACACATAATGCCTTTAAAAATCTCAAACTTGATCTGAGAAGAGTTATGGAGGAAACAAAGTTATGGATGCTTCCCTGGTGACAAGAGAATATAGGTATCTTCCTGTGTCAGTAAGGTTTAATACAAAAATAAGTGATGTATCTTGCTTGTGGGAATCACTGCTCCCATCATTAGTGTAGAAAAGACAAAATAAAACTCACTAGAAGTATGGTTAGTTTCTTGAGAGAGGTGGTAAAAAAAAACTCACCCAAAATAAAATAAGTCTTATTTCCTTCTTATCTTATATCATGCATAACAATTTCTGTGACAAAATATGTAGGGAAAAATTGCACTCTGGATATGGAAAGATTTCTAAACCATTCAGCTTCAGGGACTACACAGAAAAGAAGGAACCAGGGAACAAGGCTGATTTTCTGACAACTGCAAAGACCACAACAAAAATAAACTCTGATCACAGAATGACAGAATATGCTGAGTTGGAAGGGATGCACAAGGACCACTGAGTCCACCTCCTGACCCTGCACAGCACCATCCCCAAGAGTCACACCATGGGCCCAGAGCATTGTCCAAATGCTTCTTGAACTCTCTCAGCCTTGGTGCTGCCACCACTGCCCTTGGGAGCTGTTCCAGTGCCCAACCACCCTCTGGAGAGGAACCTTTTCCTAATATCCAAGCTAAACTTCCCCTGGCACAGCTTCAGGCCATTCCCTCAATCCTGTCCCTGGTCACCACAGAGAAGAGGAGATCAGTGCCAGCCCCTCGTCTTCCCTTCATGAGGAAGTTGTGACTGCAATGAGGTCCCCCCTCAGTCTCCTCTTCCCCAAGCTGAACAGACCAAGTGACCTCAGACACTCCAAATCAGAACTAAAAATAATTATACAGCTCAAAGTGCAAAGGAAGACATTGAAATAGAAACTTCTCCCTCTCTCTTTTTAAAAATAATACGATTTAACACTTTGCCAAAAACACACTGAGAAAGTCTGAACCATTTTGAACTTATTCAGCATAGAGAGAAATAAAGCTCAGATAAAAACAGTTAATCAATTGAAATTTTCCAGCCTAATAGCTAGCAAAAAAAAAGTGCAAACAATTCAGACCATGCTATAGTTTTGTGGAAGTCACATCATTATTTTTTTTTCTAGGGGAAGCATAGGGAAGAGAAACTGACACATACCAAGTCAATTTTCTCCACTGCCCTAATTATAGTGTTTAACTTGCTCACTGCAATTTTACAAATCCAAACGATTATACTGGAGAAAATACTGGGCAAAGAATCAGGATTTACTTTAATTATAGGATTTTCAAAATGATAAATGAAACCTTGGGAAAAAGGTGCAGGTTAAAAAAAATCCATTTAATGTGGCCTGGAAGTGTCAATGAGAAATCTGAGGTACGGAGAAAGAAATAACTAATGTTCCAAAGGATAAATGTGGTTAAAGCCTTCAGTGATTATTAGCTTCTTGAATTATGATTCTGTACTGTTTTCAGGGGAAAATAAAAATGTTATCTATAAAAGTCTAGATAAAAAAATTATTGCAAACCAAGTAGTTTAAGTGCCCTTTGGAAATGTTAAAGATTGAAGTTATAGACATGAAGAACTGCTACACTGGAGTAATAAGCTGATGTCATTATCTCAGATCAAATAATGAAAACCTTTTCAAGGAGTTATGCTGCTAGAACAGGAGGTTGTGACAATATAATCCATTTAGCTGCACAGAACCCCAGCTTTGTTTTGATTTAACCTCAAGAACTGGAATAAGCCTGTCTCAAAAATAGAAACACTAGCATCAAGGCTTGATTAGAGAAAGTCTCTTATCTTCTCTGCTGTGCCACTGAGAGGCTGTCAGGTATGCCTGGCTTTTGCTCAGGCAGGGGGAAAACAAGTCCCTTCCCTCTGGGGATCTGAGCTCTCTCATCCCATGATTCCTGCTCATGCCAGAAGGAAATTCTTGTTTCGAAGGAAGAACCTGGCCCCTTCTGTGGGTATACCATGGAGGAAAGGCAGGCTGCTCCAGCAGGCAGCTTCTGACATGAGATCCAGAATTTACTTCTTTGGCTATGTACTGTAGATAGAGTCCTTTTCTACAAATATAGCAGAAGCACAGTGCTGTAGTGGAGATCATATAACGGCCAAGTAAATAGGGGAGGTTAATTCAAGAACAGCTCAGGAGCAAACGCCTTTTAATAATTTATATTCACAGTACAGCTATATTGCAAGGCAGATTAACTTAGCCACACTGGTTATTAAAAGGTTTTGATGCAAGGAATAAACATATTTGTACATGCCTATATGAACACCAAAACCACCAAGTCCAGCAGAAATTATCAGAAGTTGTTTGTAGTTACACAACTATGTTTTCTGGTATAAATAAATATATATATTCATATAATTAAAGCCTGTGTCATAACACATGAAACAGAGAACCTCTACATTCCTCATTTTGTGTGTATCGAGATGGACACCGCAGGGTTTTACAGATATATTTGAATGCTGCAGATGTGGCTGAAATCAATGAAAGCAGAACCTAGAGGGCTATAAAATTCTAAATGGTCTTCAGGTTCTGATAGCTCAAATGAGACATGGTAGACTAAGCCAGCACATTTTACTTTAATATACCAATATTTCCTGTTTTGATTTACAAAACCTTTCAAATCCTTTTTTCAAGATTCTCTTCCCTACATCAGCCTTCTCTCATCAGCAGTTAAACCCTGGCCCACTGGCTCCATGTGTAAACTACACTTTCTTAGTTATTCTTAGCTGTGTCCATGATCTTAATTCTTTAGGCAATCACTCTCTATCTACTTCTTCATTTTAAATTTCTCAACTTCAATTTACTCCCATTAATTTCTTCATCATCTGACTTCTATCAGAATCCTTGTCCCCATCTTTCCATTCTGCAATGCAGCATTTGCATCAGGTATTCTTCCTCCTCCCCTTTCATCAGACGTGGGCACAGATGCTGCAGAAGATGAGGAAAAGACAGATAACTTCCCTGGTCCATGCTTTAATATCCATGCTTATCCTGGTCCAGAACAGTTACTGCAGACCAAATTCACACTTTTGGTGTAGCATGAGCTCAATGATGAGGGAATAATTCGACATATCAGCCAGTAAAACTGGTCTTGCTTGAGCATGTACAAACATATTACTTTAAGATTCTGCCTTGGCTAAATTTCTGCAGTATTTCAGGCACTGAAAAGCATTCTGACAAAAAAAGGTACTGATACTAAATTTAAAATCATTGTTAAAGAACTGTTGATATTTTTCAAGTTTATCAGAATTCTTTCTAAATGAAAGTTTGTTTTAGGAATGTTTTCTTCCTGAAATTGAGTTTAATAAGTATTGTATCTAACATTTAGCCAAAGGTTAATCTTATCTTCTCATTACAAACAGATGAAAGCTTGATTAACTTTCAGAAGAGCCAATGAACCAGTTTTGCCCATTAAGATTTCCAGCCAACAAATTCTACTCTTTAAGCAGATGTTGTTTAGGCTGCAGTACATAAGATTAAAATCTGTATTCTGCCACCACCATTTTTTTAACCTTAAAATGATATAAAACATCCAGATTTTTTCTTCAAAATAAATGCCTATATAAAACTTCTGGTTTTTGTAATGTTTCTGCCACAGCACTGCAATTACAGTCAAGTTAATTTAGCTCAAAGATTCCAGACTATTAGGACTAAGGAAAGTACATGGTGCAATTTATTCTCTAATGATATTGTGTAAAGGCAAACCTATCACTTGCTGCTGGTGTTGAAATGCACGGCCTTAAATGAAAAAGGAAGCATAAATTAATTAGACACTAAAGTGTCAAGGTTTTAATGACCCCTCTACTGGGAAGCAGTGAATAACAGAAACCTTTAAACAGCTGATTAGAATAACCCTCATGTGCCAGCAATGTTGTTTTAATTTTGTAGTTTAAGAGATACTCTGTTGGAAATACAAGAATTCAGAGCAACAGTTCTTTTACTTTGCTAGCCACAAAACAATAAGTTGCACTTAGACATTTTATAACCAATTGTGTATGAATTAATAGTCTAAGAAAATTCCACCAACCCAGTCAGGTTACAGCACCTCTCAGCTCTGAGCCAAGGGAAAGCAGCACTGGATTAGCCAGCATGGAGCATTCCAGCTGCAAACAGCAAAATCCAGACTCTTCATCTGGTCTGTAAGAAGCGCTGGCAGCCCCTCTCCCCACCTGCACATCCAAGAATGCCTGGATGGAGCAGTTAACTCATCACAAGTGTTTGCATGGCAGCTTCTCCTCACAGCCTGATCCACAGGTTGCATCTCCACCTTCCATCCTGTCTCACCTCTTTGCTGAGGAAGGGATAAAGGGCAGATATTATTTTCTTTTCACTGGTACAGCTCTCCCATTGCTTAGATGAACAAGCTGAAATCTTTGTGTCAAACATGCACTCTTGAGGACAGCTGGTTACACTGGGAATAGCACTGTTTTCAGTCTGAGGAACTTGTTGTATTTGTTTATGGAAAACAGCATCCTCAACTAATGATGCAGTTACCCTGGAAATATTCCAATTCAGTTTAAATTAAAAACATCACTTCTACTAAGAGAGCTGGCATCTCTAGAGAAAGGAGGAACAATTTTCCCCTTCCATTGCAGCTCTGGTGGGGTATAGGACAGAGAGTTCTCCTTGGTGATACAGGGAAATGAACCCACATCTCCCAACTACCATGTTTCTCTAAGTAGGATGAAAATAAGTTATTTGGAGGTATGTCTGCAGTCCTTCTTTCTGGTCTTTTTCTATTTCTAAAAGAAATTTTCTTGCTTTTGTAATCAGCAACAAAAACCAAAATCATTTGTTCCCCTGAGGAAAACGCAATTTTCTAGGCTAGAAACTCATTTTCATTTTCTTGAGACTATCTCAGCACTACACTTTGCAGCTGTAGAACTGCCAATCCACCTCAGAACTGTAATGCCACTAACCACCAGCCTACATAGCCCAAAAGGTGGGATTCATCCTCAACCTAGAGGACACAGGAACAGCATTAAAAGTAAGGATTGAGGGCAACCAAATTCTAAAAAGCTGGTTGTTAGGGAACTTCTCTGAGAGAAGTCTGGACACCTAATGTTAGGAGTAAAAAAAGGTTACCCATTTTTTTAAAAGGTTGCAGAGTTGCAAGTTGGGCTGGTTGCTGGTGGAGGAGAATTCTTTGTTAACTTCATGTTGTAATCACCTGTTAAGAGTCGGTTGTTGACCCCCTATTGTTAGGAATTCCCCTTTTTGTCAGTACCACCCTGCCTGCTGCCAGGTGGATGACCCCTCTGGACAGTGAAAGGAGGGGACATCGGAGGGCATGCAAATGACCTCGGAGCCAGCATGCCATGGGAAAGCCACCCCACCAAACCTACCAAAAAGACCCAAAAACAACGAGCCAACACAGAATTAAGAGATCAAAGTGATGTCTGGATGTGAGGAACAAAGTCCAGAGCCTGCAGAGATGCTGAGACCCTTCTTTGACCCTCACCTTAGCCAGGAGGACCTCGGCTAGAGGCAGGACTCTGGAGGGCAATCCAAAAAAGGGAACAAGTGAATTCCTGATGCTCTCCTGTGGACAGAACCCCCAGCTCTGCCCACAGACCAGTGGACAAAGCTGCACTCATCCTCCTTCTCCAAGTCATTCCTGGGAACTCGACAGCATGAGTGCAAGGCCCGTCGGTTCTCCTGCCAGTGCTGATCACTTTTAATAAAGGCATTAAAAAGCAGAAAGGTCCCCTGCCCCTGTTTATTTCACCCAAGGTAAGAAGGCCAGCTGCTTGCTTTCAGTCTTGGGCAAACTCTGCCTCATGGCTGAGGCCTGCCAGCTCCGGCCTGCCAACAGAGCTCAGCTGAGGCTGCTACAGTGTGGTGGTGATGTGCCTTGGTGCTGCTGGCTGCCAGCCCCTTCTGAGTGCTCTGCCTTCGCCCTGCCTGCTCCCAGGAGAGCATCCTCCTCACTCCAGCCGGCTCTGCTGCTGTAGCTCTGAGCCATGCACAGCAAACAGAGCACTAATGCAGTCCCTCAGCACAGAGCTCTGAATAGACGTCTCTTTGCAAGGCTCCTGTGGTGTGTAAATGTCTCCTACCCTTCCTGCTCCCTGCTGAAGGACTAAATGTTTGCTTTTCAGGAGCTCCTGATCTTTTGCTTAACTTAAAGTTGACCATTCAGCCGAGGCATAAAGAGGCATTAATTAGATAGCCTAGAATGTCAACATTATTAGATTTACAAGGTTTTCTGCACTTGAAATTCTTTCTTTGCTCTTTGAACAGGGAGGCCTCCCAAACATTACCAAAAATAACGCCCAAACTTGAATTCAGGCTTATGTTATGATCCTTTTCATTCATATCCCTTTTCCCCTCTGTACTTTTTGAAGGAAGAGGTTTCTAGCAGGGAAGGGAAAAGTCTGTTTTTCTATAGGCTGTAGCCATTGGCTTTACCCATGGAAAGCCTTTCCCACAAAATTAAAGCTTGAAATTTATGCAGATATATCTCTACATAAAACATCCCCAGATAGTATTTTTAAAATTTTATTAGTAATAATGAGGGTTTGAAACTTACCCCTGCAGAGTGATTTTAGCATTTTTAATGATTGCATACCAAAGAACTGGAAGCCAATGTCACAAATCTACATTACCTTTGTCCAGTACAACTAAGGCCCAGTTAAGTCAAAGCAATGTCTTTAAGGATAACGTTAAATATAAGCCATTCACTGCAGTGACACAAAGTCCAGCGCAGAATCTGTTTGTTCAGCACAGTGTTCTGTTTTCTGCAAGGTTGTTTTTCCAGTGCCAGGATAGGTTCTAGTGGGAAAATTCCTTCTTAAAACTCTCAAGTTCTACGACAAAGAGAAACTACAAATGCCATTCTGTGTCAATCTGTGCAAAACAGAAATAGTTCCACTCGTGTACAGACTCAGCTTTTTTGCTTGGGACTGACACAGCTTCTCTTTTATCTCTGAGTCAACAATATGTGGCCCACAAGATAGAACTGCAAATATCTTTCATTTCAACATAGAATTTGATATCTGAGCAGCTAGATCCACTTTTATTCTGTGTAAAGTATTACTTGTCCCTTCTGATTTTAGGTGTTATGTCAAAGCTAATGTACCCACACATCCATTTAATTTGTAAAAGTAAAGCCTGACAATTTTTAGATGCAAACAAGGCACATGTTGGGCTATGTTTGGAAAAATTTTACAATGAACAAGCAAAACCAGTCCCCATCTAAATAACCTATCACTAGTTCTTCCCATGTTATCATTTTATATATGAAATCCAAACATACAATTTCAGTTTAGATTACCCTGATGTTTAAATTAATATCTTAGCAAACAAGACCTTGCTCTCAAATTCTTTCTGTACTAGTAAATAAGAAAATCCCATGATGTGTAAGGACAGATGATACAGAAAATTATATTTTCCTTCCATCTCCACAGTTGCTTCCTCTGTGACTGTTAGTCAGGAAGACAGTGAGAATAAAGACAAGCAGTTTTGTCATTCATGTACATAGCATGTACATGAAACTCTTTCCTCAATTTTTGATTGGTAAAGCAAAACTTCAGTCAGGTAGAATTTTCAAATGCTGTCACTATTTCTGATGAATTCCAGTTCAGAAGTCAAATTCACTCAACTACAGTCTCTTATCTCCTTTTGTGACTGCATAGACATCAGCTCCATGTCAGATTCTCTGTCAGCATCTGTACAAGCAGGGTGTAGGAATTATCCATGTTTGAAGCTAAGTGTCAGTAATCTATTTTTCAGTATAGATCCAGTCTTCTTCATCAGTTTTAATCATATTCCCATACACACTGAAAATTTCCTCTGAATAAATTGTGGGAGAAAGATAAGTTGTGTATTTGACAGTGATCTTAATCATGGTGGGCTCCTTTCTTTTCTTCCAAATCCACAAATTAAAGGAATTTTACTTTACTGATGGTACTTCATTGTCAGTCAAGAAGCTACATGTTGGCCTTTCATTTTGTACCTTTGTTCTGCCTTGTGTTTCAGAGAAAAAAGAGAGGATCATGCAATTCTAGGGATACTCAAACTCTCTTACAGCAGTTTGCTGACAGATCTGACATTGATAATCATGGTTATTGCTGAATAGAATCTTGGGCTAACAAATTACAAGGCAGTCTATAAAAAAGCGCCAGAGATTTTGTGTCATCTATAAAACAGAATTAGTAGAGATCCCATGGACAGAAAGTTGACAGGTAAGGCTTTTTGTCCTACCTTAATAGAAATGAATAATCAAAATATTCCACATTTTAGAATGAAAAACTCTGAGTTTCAAGTGGGAAACTTCAGTAAAAACCTATGGCTTGGACTATGACTAATGAAATTCAATAAAATACATGAGTGTACAATAAAGAATTAGTGGCTGAGTATACATCTCCAAACAGTGATTAGAATATTCATTTTATTCAGTTGATGTGTTTGAGAGTCACTGGATGACACCAGCTGACTGACAGAGGTGCTGTGGGGAGTGAAGCCTGAGCATGTTTTCGTAACAATACAGTAAAGGTTTGTCTGATACAGTTTGTTCTGATAATACATTTGCTCTTCTACAGTACATATTGTTTTCAGGTACCATACTGCCCAGGTACAAGGCTGAAAAAATGCCAAACTGCTCAAAACAGTGCATTTTCCTCAAACTGATAGGGATGTTTCTTTCCAATTCGGCCTCTTTAAAAAAGAAATTAAGAAAGCAAACTCTGAAAATCGGCCATTTCAGATGATATTTCAGCATTTTAAGCCCCTGATATACTCGTTTTCTAATTTTAAAAAATAATCTGTTTGGGTACATCATAGCAGTCATTTTTGCAAGGTATGGTGTATGGCCTGCAGCAGAGAATATACTTGTGTTTGGGTTTCATTCTTCTCATACTGAACAACCTCTCTCAGCACCTTCCTGGTTCTCTGCTCTCAGTGTATCATAACTCTTCCAGCTCATGTCCCATGGGCTCCTACAACTCCTGTGTGGATCCTGGGCATTCTATTACCTGGCAAGGCTTTGTCTTTGTGAGATAATTACACACTTGGAAAAGGATAACCAAAGACTGACTGGCTTTCCCATGCTCACACATTAAACAGTGGAAAGGACATAAAAATTCAAAAGGCCACCTTACCTACCAAGCCACCTCCGGTTTACAGAATTTAATCCTTTATTTCTATTTCACCTGCATTTCCCTCTCCCATTCTGCCTTCTAAGCCTTGGAACGGCTTCTCATTTAACCACATGGCAAACACTCTTCCCTATTTCAAATCTGTTTCGGGCTTATCTCGTAGCCAAAAGCATCTTCACAACTGTGAGCTTTTATTTAGGTCAATAACAAGGCTTCATTTTTCCTAGAGCCACAAAAGACTTTCTACAAGAACACTGAAAATAAAGTAGCCACAAAGAGAGATGCTCTCTTGAGACCTGTCTTTGGTGGCAACAGCACAATGTGAGCTTTTGATCCTCTGCAAGACTTTTATTCACAGATCAGCTAGGCTTCATGTCAGCAATAATAGAAGTGATGTTATTTTCCATTTTCCAATAACACCTTTATGGCATTATGTTATTTCTTCATTTTCAGTTAATACTTGCAATAAGACATAAATCAAGCCACAGCTGGGAGAAGACTTCATTGAAAGACAATTTCCCTTGCAGTGAGTGAGTGACCTTTCTTAAAAGAAGTTCAGAAGCTGTGCTGGAAACCATTCATTCATTTTATCAAATAACAAATAGCTACATTCAACTTTGACTTGTTGCCAGCACCTTGGTTCCTCACATTCAGTTTCAGTATAATGCCCAAACTAACCATAATAATTGATTAGAACTATTCTCTAAAATGGTCCAAAATCAAACCCTCTATTTTGATGTCAGGATCTGGATATTAAAAATATTCTATATCTTATCAGCTTCCTCTGGTTTATTGATGACTAGCAGTAAAAGAGATTGAAAAAACCAGGAGTTTCCACAATAGGTGAAACTGCTCTCTCACATGTCTGTATAGTGGATGCAGGCAAACTCGAGAATTTCCCCTTCTCTGCAAAATTCTTGAAACCTATAGGGATATACTCCTTACAGGACTTTGATCTTTTAGGAAGGAAGGCAGAACAGGAAATGCCAATGTATCTGAGCTAAACAAAAGCAGCATTAGAAGCACAATAGGCAGAATTTCATTGTTCCCTGCCCCTTCCTTTACACTTTCTTTTCATTTTATCATGTACAAATACATTTAGGTCCTCTCTTTCTTTAATTAAAGGCACAGGTTCTATACCTCAAGGATAAGTACCATTTATTATGTTTCCTTCTGCTTTGTGTAATGTGCTCATCTTAGTTAGAGTATTTAATCATATTTTTGCTTATGCCCATTGGTTCATTGGTTGAATGATTTTTCTTTCTTTTTTCTTTTGGAGTGGAAGCTTTAAGCAGATTATGCCTTTTCTGTCAATGTTATCCAAGACTCATAAAAATCTACTTGTTTTGTTACAAATAAAAGTTCATTTTCCACTTTAAAAATAATTTTTTAAATAGAGAAAACTTGGAAAAAACTAGAGAAAAATTTTTAAAAGTAAAATTTTTTGCCTAGTTGTGCAAAATTACATTAGGCATAGTGATACTGGAGGTTTTCAAGATGTAATTGGACTGGGTGATAGATGATCTCACCTAGGCTCCCCATCTGTGAGAGGCTGGACCAGATAAACTTTTGAGGTCCCTTCCAACATTGCCTGCTCGATTCCTCACTGCTTCCTCCTTTGCCTTGCAAAAGCAAAGCTTATCCAGTAAACATTCCTTCCATTTCAATCCTCAAACTTGTATTTTCGAAGTCAAAATGAGAAATGCAGAAGAACTCAAAATACAATGTTACTGGTGCCAAAAGCTTGTAACGAAGGCAGATTTCTAGCTGAAAACATTTTTATTTGGAACATTTGATGCCGTGTTTTTGAGATGGCCAAAATTCTTGAATGACCAATGCAATGACTGTAAATACACACTGAACACTAAATTTGGTCCCTAATCTTAATTAATCCCTAATAAGGATTAATTAAAAATGGTATTTTTTATGGGCTGTGTAAGGATTTACAAGGTTGCTGTCATGGTGCTGTGTAGCTCACAGCATACATTCCAGGGCTTCTTAACTCTTAAACTACATTGTAGATAAAGTAATGCATTTTCCATTCAAAAAGTTGAGATAGCCTTCCTGAAATTTACATTAAAATTACTTCATAAACTTTATGGCAATTTTTAAAATGAAGTATTCATATGAGGTTTTTGTGGGATTTACTTATCACCAGTAATTACAAACTTGTAAATCCTAGTGCAAGCCTATTCCTAGGCATGGACTGTATTTATAGTGGTGACACAATATTCCAGCTTAGGTATCTAAAGTTAGAATTCCAAATCCATACACTAAGGAATAAAAGAAGAACATACTGATTTTAGACTGTACTTGTTCTAAGCAATAAGGAGAACAGATAAGTGTAAAAATACAGGTGGGGAGGTGGGGAAAGAGGAATAGAAATCACAAAAAATGAAAGGGGTGTTATTTCTGGAAAATCAGCCGCATAGAATGGATGGATGCTGGTTAGGTAAAAGAAGCAGCTGCTGAGGAATACTTTCTGCATTGAACTCAGGGAAAAAAATAGTTGAACCATTATATTGCATTGAAGTTAACTGAAACCAGAGGGGTAAAAGTAAAATGGAAACAGCCCCAAAACACAATGTCATTGTGACTCTCGAGTGGATGGAGAGATCACCTAAATTATTCAAGGTGCAGACATAATGGAAACAGGTGCAACAGCATATTTTGGTGAAATAGAAGAGCAGTAATAGCAAGGTTGTTATCTTAGCTGAGTTTAAACAGCTGAAAATTGGAGAAGAAACAGAAATGTGACAGAATTGAGCTCCTGCAGCTTTTTGATAAATGATTATGAGAAATATAACTGTCCTGGCAGACAGAGCCAGGTTAGTGAACAGTATAAAGAAACATTCCTAGGCAATGGAACACAATTATCTAAACCACTACAATGAGATTATAGCCTGACCCAGCTTTGACTCTAGATGTTTAGCCCTTGCCTAAATCCTGGACACAGTCTGAGAATCAATATGGACAAATAAACATTCCAAGCTATAATGTATAAAATAACTTTTCTATTTTGAAGCCTAAGATCGAGAATGGACAAAGTTATTTTGTGACAGCCAGCCTCAGTGGTAGAGATGTTAATTTATTGGTATAAAGATACAGTTCTGCTTTCAAGAGTAGAGCCTGCAGACCTGATCCCAAGACTAGTTTTGTGCATCACTTCCGTGGAGCTTGGACCCAAAAGCTGTTGAGCTGCAGTGGTTCTGAAGAAATTTCATAATAACAATCTGCTTTGGCTATGTAAGATGATTGTAAGCTATTTTATGCTAAGAATATTGTATAATGTACTTTTACTATGAGCTGGAAAAATAGCTCTACAATTATTCAGTGAATTGGGTATTCCAAAATAGAGGTATTAGTAGCAGAAACGCAGTGATTAAACCATGTCCAACATGGGAGAGAAAAAGTTTGGCCTCCAAAGTGCTTCCTGAGGAACAGAACACTGAGGAACTTTGCCTTATAAAGAGGTGTAATGAGCACAGAGGTGGAGGTACACTGCACTGCACTGTTAAATGTTCTTTCTGGGAAGCCACTGGGTAAACCATCTTGGGCAGGCAGTGGAACAAGCATAAATGTCAAAAGGCATGATGCACAGACAGTTGCTAATTCATGGAAGTAGATAAAGTTACTCACAGTTACACCTCTTCTTTCTTTGAACCAAGGTTCATATCAAAACCATGCTGAGCACAGTGATGACATGGAAGCAATTAATGAGAATCCATGCCATTTTATAAACTGTAATACACCTCTTCTTTTACCCAGAGACAATTTCATCCATCATTGACTGTAGGCACCTCGGGAAAGTCTGGAAGAACTGCTGCTAAGCACAGTACTGCATAGGAAGTTCTAGCTAAAGAGCAGAAAAAAGTAAGCTTCTTCTTAGCCTGCAATTAAAGAGAAGGCCTTATGAACAGAAAATGAAATTTCTGCAGCTGTAGTTTGTCAGTAGGTCTAGTCTGAACAATTTTCGGTCAGAGCAAAACAGGAACCTGTCTTCCTGACATAATCTATTACATGCATTAAATCTACATTGCTCTGAGAAATAGTACTTTAGCTTTTATAACTATTTCTGTCTGTACTTTCACCTACGCAAAAATGCATTAACCAGATATCCTGTATTCTTGTCAAATTCTGACTTTGCTTGCTCTGAATTTATCCTGCAGTAGACAGGTAACTGTAAATACATTATTGCCACAATCCAATCACAGCAAATATTATGGAGCATTTGGGAAAATATTTCACCTCCTTGTTTGTAGCAATTGACTTGATAAAGTACCTTGTATTTTATTGTAAAATTATTAGCCTGATTGATTACTAGGACATAAGGTCTGAATATCTTCAACTGGAGAAAATTGCTACAGGAAGGAAGGTACTTTGCCTTCCTCTGAAGCAGCCTAATTTGATGTGGTACAGGATTTTATGTGAGATATACATTCCATTCCTGTGGGAAATATAATTTTCCAAACATTTTCTTGTGAGGGTTGTGTCTTTGAATAGGATGACATGCTAGAGACTGTGTCACTCAGAGTCTTAGAGATGTACCAGGCTTCAGGCACTCAGCAGGGTTTTGCCTGTTTCTTCTCTCTGAACACACCAAACCAGGAACATTGGTGACATCTGGAAAATAAGGTGACAGATTACATCAGAAAACTGCTGGCGAAATCAGATTTGCATCCAGAAGGATCTGGGATGGTCACTGTGGCCCATGGACTTGCTAATAAGCAACCCCTCCTCCAAGGGTGAAAAGGCAAAGACCAAAGACATTGTTAACCAAGGAGTGCTACTGTCCCCTGAGAAAAGCATTAGTGCCTCAGGTCAGCAAACACTATCAGGAGACAACAGTCATCTAGTTCTGTGTATTAGTGGGTCTCAAAAAAATTACAGTGCTGGAGGCTTGGGTACTACCACACTGAAACATCAGGGATTTGATTGAATTTTAAATAGCAGTAGCATTGAGCACTTCTGAAAATTATCATCTTCTAATATCGTAAAACTGTCTGAAATGCTCAAATTTGCATTCAGATCAGCAAAATGTCTTCATCAGAATTGCCTGAAAACATCAGCATTTCTATATGGTAAGTATGCTAGACTGGATGAGAATTTATCCATTTTCTTAATTCAATAGTTTCATCAATCCATCCTTCCTGCTTTCTTTCGTACAAACTTTTATCCCACATATGATAATTTCTCTAAGAAATTCTTGCTGCCTGCTAGATTTCCCCTCTTAACCTGTGGTCTTCTGCATTACTTAAGGCAAGTTTCACACTTCTGAAAATAGTTCATTTGCAAAAGACAGTCATTTCTGTTCATTCAAGAGTTTGACACAGTATTAGTCCTCTTAATTACTGTTTACCATGAGATTTTTATGTGTCATAAAACATGCTTGTCCTGGGAGCTCTGAGGCGGCTGTTCTGAACTTTGTAGGCATGCTTCTATTCCTCAGTTTTCTTCTTTTCTCTTTTTTAAGCTCAAAAATCACAAAATATTATGTAGAAATAAAAGGCCCAAAAGTGCAAATTCCATGTAAAATATAATTTTATCCAACCTTGTGACAATAGCAACAGACAATCATTTTCATTTTCCCAGTAGGAATGTGGGCAGAGGTTATTAGCTCTCAAAATCCTGGAGCAATATACAGTACCAAAATAAAAATCTGACTTCCCCCATAAACAAATTTTCTCCTCTAAGAAACACTTCGATCCACAAGTCTATTGAGCAAAATAAACATGAATACTCAAATACAATCCTTATGTTTCACAAGAGGGAAGGTAAGAGGAAAATATCACATACAGCAACAATAACCAGAAAATGCAATAATGACAGTCTCTGTTTTGTTGGTTCACTATCTACCCCTGTAACCCTTCATCACTACCTGAGTACTTTTGCCAGACTGATTGTGAATTTCTATTCTGTATCACTTAATGCCACCTACCTCATTATAATCCTCTTGACAGCACAGAAGAGATGATCTGATGGAGCAAGCTGACAGAAATAAAAGATATTTTAGCAGAAGAAAGCTTCTTTAAACAATATGTTTCTGAAGGGAAATTCATCAAGGACAAGAGCAGCAACAGAGTAATTCTTCTACAGTTAAGACATGAAATACAGACTATTGTGTAAAACACAATTTTGCCAAATTCCATATGGGTGATTGAAAAGCAGCACTATGGGCAGATTTGCAATAAGGCATTGGGGCTATCCAGCAGTGTCCTCATGTAACAATTCTAAATGGTATATCTGTCAGTTAAATGGGATTCTGCCAGTTTAATGACAAACTCAGTCTAAATATCTGAAGATCCTTCAAATTTTGGAATGATTAAAAATTGGACATTAATCCATACATAACCATTTGGATGATGACATTTTGAGCCTTCTCATTGCCAGAAACTTATTAAAAGTTTATTAAATTTATCTCTAGTATCTATGCATCTGCAGAGGATCACCTAGAACTTGCATTTTTGAGTTTCATCATTACTGCAGCAGATGCTATTATTTTTCCTCAGTAGAATCAAATAGGTCCAAGAGCAATTTGGGTTAGTCTAGATCAGCACTTTCCAACACATTTATTCTATTTGGAGCTGGTTCATGTTTTTTGAGGGGTTATGCTGTTTACATCATGTCCTGAAATGTCTTTAAACTGCAAATTGCAATGTGAACAAAGCGTCATTTGCAGCTAATGAAAACTTGTTTTATGAGTCAGGCATGATACAAATCAATTAATTAGTTTAAAAAAATTTTGGATCTTTATTTTGGGGTTTCCTACTTTTGTTTCTATGCAGTTGCAACATTAGTGGATGTTTTTTCTAAAGCACAGCTCCCTCTTCTTATAAATTAAATCCAGGAATGACATGACTCCATGATCTGAAATCTAAATAAATTGTTAGATATTTAAAAGAGAATACATTTTATAAGACTCAGAATTTTTTTAAATTTCTGATTAACATGATCGGTGGCATAAAAAGTTGAAAATTTATTTTCCCTTTGAGAATTACCTTAAGAATTGTAATCCTGGGCTGTTAGCCTTTAGCCAGTGAGGAATTCTGGTGCTCTTTTTTGGCAGAAGCAATCCATCAATCCCTGGAAGAAATACATTACATCTCAGCAAAGAAAACAGCCCACACCATTACCAACCTGCAAGTGCCATGCTCCATGGTAGAATGGGATGTCACGTCCCATTAGCAGTATGTTAATGACACTTACCTTGAAATATAATTTTCAGTTTTCAGAGCTGATGGGTATTGGATTATGGTTGAGGTTAGGGTTACAGGGGGATCTTGGTGAGTTGGAAAGTTCTGTTTGTTCTTCATATTCCCAAATAAAGCAAGTTGTTCAAAGCAAGGCCCTAAAATACTAGCTGTATTAAGTCATGGGATGAAACACGACTCTAAAGCAATCAATATTTCCTCAGGCATTCAAGCAAGAATAATTATTTTGGAAGTAGTCAATCAACTTCTTCATACCAAGAAGTGACATTATGTCTAAATCTCAAGTAATATTTCCTGCCTTTAATGCCTTATAACACTGCATACTATTTAATTTGCATTCTTTTTTTCTTGAGATTAGGACCAATTAGAAAAATTGTACAATGTCAGTTCTAAAAAGCAACTTTTTTCTAGAAACCAGACATGTTTATAGTTTGGAAGACCTGTTATCTCACATTAGCTAGCATGACATAAGGCCATAATTTAAATATACTTAGCAAAAATCTGTCTAAACAGAGATTAACTGATATATGCATTTTCACAAATCATTTTGGCATCTGAGGTCTGATTTTGCTATTTTGCCTTCCCTGGATCTTTTTGAGGCAATTGTAGAAGAAATAACTAGAAAAGCAATATTGGCAATGTATTGGAAAAATCATGGTTACAGATGGTGTAAAGAATGCTATCCTGTTGAAAATCTATAAAGACTTGGAGCAAAATATAAAAGAAAGAGATATAAAAATACTTTATAAAATCCAAAAGCATTCTAGTTTAGCAGAATGCTTTATCTGCAGAGTTAAAATACACTTTAAATTTGAAGGTAGGGATTGTAACAGGTCATGTCCTTAGCATTGCTGACCCAAGGTGAAGTCCAAGATGCTCCAAGCTATATTGTCAATGCCTTCAACAGGATAATACTATATTCCCTACTTTTAATAATGTTCTCAGCTTGACACCATCAAATTATTATATGTTTCTTTTGACAAAAGTAAAGTTTGTATTTCTCAGAAGTCACTACATATGACATTTGCAATTGCCTTTTTTTTACCTTTTGTTTTGTAATAATAAAAGTGACGAGGTTTACTGGAACACAAAATCCAACCTATTAATGTCCAGAATTACCATCTCCCAGGAGAAGAGTGGACTCTTCACCAACGCTGTCATTACCAACATCAATTTTCTGTGCATGCTATGGTTTCCATAGAGGTGTTTAGATGCTGACACAAATGTGAGATGAATGAAGACTGTGGGAATCTGTGCGTAGGTGTGCAGTAGCCAGGCTGCTGGGAGTGGAGCGTGACTGATGTGCAGATAGCAGGCTATGTGTGGAGAATGATAAACGTGGCAGGGGGGAGGGAAGAGGAGTGCACTCGTGAAAGGGAACTTGCTTTCCCCTGCCTGACTTTGCAGCACACCCCCTCTTTCAAGGTTATCTCCTCTCTCCCCGTATTCGATTACACTTGACAGTGATGAGTGCTGCAGCCAGATGAGACACACTTATTTTGCTGAACAATCCCAGAGGACTTTGAAAGACAGAACAATCCCCCAGCCAAGGAACAACTTAGGTCTCCAGGATACAAGCTGGGCATTTTTATTTTTTCTTTAGAAACAGAGGTTTAAAGCAGCTGAGGTTATTTGTAGACTGAGGTCAAACCCAGCAAATATCCACATAGTCAGTTTTAAGGGACGATTTTATATTTATCCAAAAGTCCTGCTACACCAATATAAAGCATTTGCAGGACCAGTCCTTTCTGGGACTTCTGTTTTCAGTGATCCACTCCAGTCACCAACCACACATGAGGTTCCCCAAGGCTGGCCAAGAGACGCAGACAGACACACAGGGCAGACACAAGGTGAGGGCTCAGAGGAGCCTCTGGGAGCCCCTGGCCCTGCCTGCGCCCTGACAGTTTTCCTCTGTAGGTTTTGAGTTAGCAAAAGGGCATCAATGCCCCTTTCTCTCTCCCTGGGGCTGTGAAAATTTTTCACAACTGTTGTTGGACTGTCAGGGAAGGATTCTGAAGCCCATTGCCAAGCCCCTTCGGTTATTTTGTGTCTTAGCATTTGAAAATACTCCCCATAGGAGTGAGTCCTCACCAAAGGACTGGGTAAGCTTATTTCTCCAAACTTCCTGCTTACATCATTCTGTGAAGGGAGGATGAGCAAGACCAAGTAAAGATGTTAAATTCATTGTAATGGCTGGTCACTTTAATGAAAAACCCTATATTCACGCACAAGCGACTGTTCCATTTTACTGTGTTCCTGACTTTTTTGCCATGAAAGCATTAATTACTTTGCAAATCAAAATAGGTGTGCATATTTTGTACATTTATATAAGGGTACATTTGTATACTTGTACATTTTGTACATTTATATAAGTGTTATGTATACACATACAACAAGGGACAGGTTTAAATTAGCTGTTGGGAGGAAATTCCTTGCAGTGAGGGTGCTGAAGACTGGAACAGGTTGCCCAGAGTAGCTGTGGATGCCCAATACCTGGTAGTGTTCAGGACAGGTTGAATGGAGTTCTGAGCAATCTGGTCTAGTGTAAGGTGTCCTTGGCCATGGCAGGGGAATTTGAAATAGATTATCTTTAAGATCCTGCCCATCCCAATTGATTCTGTGATTCTGTGACATTTAGTAAAATTTCTAAATTCACAAGAATTTTTTACACTCTACAGCAATTTGTTTCAGGAAAACCTACTGTTTGTTTAAGTGTTACATTTTATTTTTCACTGGGCAGTTTTTCAGCTACCAACCTCTGGTTATTTTATATCCAGATTTGAGGTGATGAGGGTATTTATAATAAGGATTTAAAACATTATGCTGAAGGAAAGTGACACTAATAGACACTGAACTTTCCAAAGCTCCTATTATTGCTCAACTGTGACTCTTTTAACATGCTTTACCTGAATTCATTATAGATACAGTCTTCATAGACTTTTAGAAAATACTTTCCTGGCAGTATTTCTGTAGCAATGCCTCTTATCCATCCAAGATGAACTGGAGGATCTAATCCTTGTTTGTTTGGTGCAATAAAAATATTGTCCACATAAAGGTACCAACAAACTGTTATACAATCAATGACCAACTGAGCAATGGGATCAATCTTGCCCTAGACTTTTGCTTTTACCTGTAAAAATTTGGCATACCAAATTTAAAAATATCTGCTTCATTGAATTCTTTCTCTCACCATTCTGAGACATACCCCTCACACTGAATGAATTTTAAAATATTCAGTTCAAATCCCATGAAAGGCCAAGGCCAAAGACTTCAGTTACATTACTGCTGAAATTCAAAGTTGAGCCTTGACTGTACTTTCTTTCTCTACTGCTGCTGAGGTTATTGTTAGCAATAATTTTACTGAGAAAAGAAGGTGGATTAAAAAAAAACCTTCAAAAAGAGAAAGAATGAGTGGTTAAATAGCAGTGTTCTGCAAGATATACTTAGAATCAATCATTTTACTGTTTCCTCAGCCACACTAGTGATCATAAATCCTGTATCTTTTTCCAAGCTCAGTGGTTGTGCCAGCCCTTCATCCTGAGAAACTTTGTGTGTCCTGTACAGGACTTCACTGTAGGATTATGGATTCAGGAGACAGCTCTGCTCAAGGGGTTTGTTTGGTACAGCACACCAGCATGGGCAAAAGGAAAAGCAAGCCTTGAAGATAAAGAAATGGAAAAGGAGGTAGAAAAAAAGAGAAGTAATTTGTAGCTCATGACAGACATTTTGTTTATTGAGGAGTTCTTCTACCTTGACTCACTTGCATTTGGTAACTGGAACTGGAATTCCATTGGGCTAATTTGGAATTGACCAATAACATCTGGAAAAACTTTTTTCACCTTAGAAGATTTAGAGATATGCACACAGAGCTGACAAATATTTGTCTCTCTAACCTCCCAGTTGCAGATATGGTAAAGACTAAAGCAAAGTCTGCAAATGGAGTCATGTTTTCTCTCATGTCAGCTCACTGAGAAAAAAGTTACATTTTTCGTAAGAAACGCAATGGTCTTTCTCCCTTCCTCATATATGGAGGTCATGACATATAATCCACTGCACATTTGCATTTGGTTCAAACTCACCAGTCTGCTTCTAGGATACAATGAAGTTTGAGGAGAAGACTTTGTTAGTCAAAAGATCTTGTAATGGAAAAACTGTTCCAGAATTTTCCAATGGCCTCACTGCTCTGGAAATAAAGCAAAACCAACAAATTTAAAAACAAAAACCAAAGCAACAAATTAAACCAAACAGTCCCTAAACACCACAGAACCAAACAGAATAAAGAGAAGCCAAACATTTTCCATGTCAGCATTGGTTAAAACAAATGGGTACAGAAATAGGGATGCAGTTACAAGATGCTGTGGTTGCAGGAGCCACTCTACTATTGAAGAAACAAGTCATGAGCTACAAACCTCTGCTCTATATCTGCACCTTGCACCAGCTGTTAGAAGCAATGAGTGATAGATTCCAGAACCTTCTTTTGAGTTTTGAATTCATTGTCAGTCCAGAAGAATTAATCATTGCCTTTCAAGAAGGAAGACCTCGTGGTTTTTTGTGGTGAGAGGAAGATGCTACTGTTAAGTTTGCCCCTGGGATGCTGTGAAGTTGTTTCACATTGTACAGTTACCAAAACTTAGTGGCAGCATTAAACCCAAATCTCCTGACAGCTGGTAAGTAGCAATTGTAAGGAGAAGCTTCTGAGCAAGCCCACTCTGGCTGGGATGCATGGCAGGAACTCAAAATCAGCACTTCAATAACTTCAATACCTGTAGCCAGTTATCCTTCCCTATCCCCTGAGACTTTTGGGTTTTTTGACAGTCAAGACATGGGGTATGGCTAAACTTTGGTCATCTCCCCACCTCAGGCTGGCAAGGTAATAATGCAGAGTATGGGTAATTCACAATTCACCTCTGTCTCCACATTAGAGATGAAAGATCCAGTCCTCTGGGCAAACCAAATCAGCCAAAACCTGACTACTCAGAGGCATTTCCAGCTGACAAATACATCAGAAATCTCTCTATTCTAAAGTATTCTTGGGCAAAAGACAAAATATGTTTCAAAATGCAGGGCTAAACTTATATATGCAGTACAATACTGCAGATATAATAGACTATTGGGCCATGATATACACGTTTTGTGTTGGTCCTTCCACAGACAAGATCCTAAAAAACCATTTAAATACTTTAAATTATGATGTCACTAAAACTTTAAAACTCTGAGTGGTTCCATATATTAAATATACAGATACATGTGGATAATTTTATAACCATAATTAGCTCTCTTTATAATTGTAATGGTTTGACATCAATGAAACTCCAAAACTGTGTGTAGTTTTATATAGTAAATATATGGATACATATGGATGATTTTATAACCATAATTACATATCTTTATAATTGCATTGGTTTGTGTACACACACACAAAAAAAAAAATGTTACGTTTAATAGTCTTTCTCCCAAAATATCAAAGGTGAAACAAAAACCATAGTTTTTCACATTCATTTGATCCCTTTGGGGCAGTTTCTATACCCTTTACTTCTGGAGCTCTAGGTAAAGCATCTAACCACCAGGAGAGTAGCAGGTACTGCAGATTGACTGCAATCAGAGCCTTGTTCCCTTTTAAGAGAATTCAGTGGATGTTCCAAATGGAAAGATTTTGGCTTAACTTGGTTTCATACCTACATTCACAAACAATGCTGCCTCAATTTCTTTCAGTCTCAAGTGTGCATGACTAACTGATAATTTCCTGCATTTGTGACATTCCATGATCTTGCTTGATGCTGCCAAAGTTTGTGACTACACAGAAAAGCAGTGGCAGGTTGAGAGTGAATGACCCCCGGTAAGTTATTTTGAAATTGCCAGACTTCGCTCTGCAAGTTTAGTCTCTCATAGCAACGTGGGCAGCATATTCTGTGCTGGCTTCATTAAAAGAAAACGATTCCGTCTTTCAGTCAAAAAAAAAAAAAGAAAAGCTGTAACTGTTGAAGCAGCATGCACCTAATAAGAGACTTCTAAATCTGGCTCCATCATTTCAGTCTGTGGACTAGCAGAACGGAGCTTGCAGAATCCTTCTCAAGTAAGTATTTCTTTCTCTTTACTGCATGGTTTTTTGTCTTTTTCTTTTTTTAATTTAAAATTCATAACAGGTAGTAAAGAAGTCTTCAGCCTTGAATTAGTGGTGCTGCAATATGACAACTGGATGCCTGCTTTAAATACGAATTAACATGCTCTGTTGTTTCATTTGGCAGACATTACTGCCTTTAAAAGGAAATAGTTAATACATTAAGGTACAAGACAGCAAATTATATAGATGGAGCTTCCTAAAGCTGCAGTGCTGGAAAGCTAATGAAATGATTTATAATTGACTGTCATGATAGGGTTTTTTTAAATGAGTTATGTATCTTGTCTTTGCATAATGCACATCATGGAACATGTCTATTTGATCTCATCAAAACTGGAATATGTATTCTGAATATGCTACTGGCCATTAAGTATGAAATTATCAAAATAATTTATATCTTCAAGAAAGGAAATATTCAGGCAGTGGCATTAATATTATTAAAGTTAATATGTACACATTAAACCTAGCTCAGGTTTGTATTAAATTATGAAAGAAAATATATGTAGTGCATTACTTTGTCTAATTATACAAAGCATTAGTCAAACATTGATAAACCCAGCAGAGTATAGATGAAAAAATTGTATGCAAAACAACAGAAATGCATAACATTTGCCAAAACAACCAGCACTTACTGTAGCATGCTTTCTGCAAGAGTATTTAAACAGCTCTGATGGACATGTCTCTTTAATATAATGAATGAGGTGGGACTATGGCTGTGGAAGGAAAATAAATAACAATATTTTGCTTTGTGTTTAAATTGCAAGTGTTCTAATAGAAAGGGGTTAGAAACAGGCAATGCAAAGGGCTACTTTTACATTTGGTATGCAAACACACATATATCCAAATACAAACAGACCTTTTTTGTTCTTATTTAGTCATACCTGCTTATCACCAATTCCTGGGGCATGCAACTCTGATTGCAAACATGCAGGTTTGCAGCCCTCAGCAGAAATATATTATAGCTGCATCTGAGGCATTACAGCACCAGAACCAGTATTCTGGAAACATTTAGCACAAGCATATACTATACCTCCAAGTAGTATTATTTGTCACAGTTTTTAATGTAGGGAAAATTGTGCTGCAAAAAAAATCACACTGTTTAGTTAACTTCTGCAGAAAACTACATAAATACTTCCCTCCTGCTCAAGTTACCCATCCCTCAACAACCCATGGTAACAGCAGTCAAGATTAAAATTACCACTTATTATTATTAAATTACCACTTATTTCTCTCAGTTATTTTCAAATTACTCAGAACAACAAATTTTAAAACATACTTCCATTCCAACTCATTTATATGCAAGGCAAGATTTTTCTAAAGCAAACTTTTTCAGAACATATTGAGGCATGGAACTGGAACAAGCATTTCCTTATTTACTGTGTAACAGACATAGGAGGTTTTGGCAGATTATGTATATGCATAGATAAAGAATTGAAACAGAGATAACAGAATTACTGTGTTCCAGGTATGGTGAATAATATAACCTTCCTTTCGCAAGCAGCATTAAGCTTCCCAAGGGCCAGCTCTGAAGAGCCCAATAAATTAGAAGCCAATAATGGAGAGGTTTATTCTGACTTTTCACATCCCTTCCCAAAATCTCAGGAAGGCGCAGCATAGTAATTACAAGACCAGTAAATAGTGATATTTATGGTACCATCCCCACAAGACTAAAGGAGACATCAGTGAGCAGAAATGCCACTAACAAGCTTAGGCCATTTGCACAGCTGTTGCACTTTCCCAACTAGAGGAATCAGTCCTTTATAACTGTTTCTGAGACAGACTGGGAGAGTGAGGAAGAAACAGAGAACTGCCTTTGGGAAGCCTTCAAAGGGAAATGGTGCCTTCATGATTGAGGGAATTTCCCAGGTAAAAAGGCTTATTCCTTCCTTATACTTTGTGATTTCCTAATCCTGCAAAAAAATGATCCTAATGAAATCCAACAAGCCTAGTACAGGTCTATTGCTCTCATGAAGTCAAAGCCCCTATGAGGGGGGCCAGGATTTGACCCACTACAAAGAACTGTGAATTTTTGTATTATGATCTGACACAACTTGGCCTAACACATAATTCACTGATTTGAATAAGCTCATTGGATGGGAAAAAAAAAAAAAAGAAAAAAAGAAGAGAGAGAATATCATAGCAACATCTTATTCCTTTGTGGTTTATGCACTTAACAAAGACTTACCTTCCAGTCTTAAACTCCCCACTATGTTTAACATTTAATTAGCAGAATTGCATATTCCTGCAGATATAAAAGAAAGATGACAAGAAAAACACTGCTGTACTGAAAGATCTCTTCAATACTCCTTGAAGCATCAATGGGAAGGACTTTGAGTAGCCTTAGTTCACCATTTATGTAGTATCAGATCAGAAAGGAATATTATATGGCTTCAGAGACAGCAAGGCCTTGCAGATTGTGGCATCCAGCATAAATTAGGAATGGATTAAAGTAAAATAAACTGGTATATAAAATATATTAATTTTAAAATATAACATAATTAATGAGTGGGAAATATTTTCATTCCACCTGAAGAAAAAGGCATTGTATTTCTATCCTAAGCCTGATTTTACATGAGAAAATAATTCCATTCCTCTCATTCTTCCTCTCTACTGTCTTAAATTTTCTCATGCTTTTTTCCCCTCTTCTTAATGATGGTAATGATGATAATAATAACCATGATGATTACAATCGTAATAATTATTATAATGATTATTATTATTGGGAATAAAGAAGAGAGAAAGAGAGAGGAAAATGAGGGAAATGGTGTACCTAATTTGGAAAGCCCCATGACACTGCCAGACTTCCTCAAAGAAGGACATTTTTAAAGACTAGGCTCAAAGGATTTGACACTTTCCTAAAATAATACACATTTTCAAGGAGCAGTGGAAGAAACTAAGCCTCCTCATCTGTGTATTCTCAGAAGGATCAATTATTTTACATCTTTTCACCAAGCAACTGCAAAGTGAGCTGGAGACACAGACTCAGATGCTAGTGTAATGCAGATGACCTACAGCTCTACCCATCCCACAGCACGGCCACAAAAACGGTACAGCGTGTGAAGAAGAGCTCATGGAGCAGCTGGCTAAAGCAGAAACTGAGCAAGAAAAAGATGATGTTGGCAGAGGATAGAGAGCATTTTGAGGACTCATTCTCGGTCAAGGTACGCAGCCGCGGTTGGTCGCTTAAACACAAATCTGATATACAACTGTGTTCTGATATAATTGTTATTCACAGGTGCTATTAACTCCTTCTAGCTAGGAAGATCTGTCTCTCTTGGATGGGAGCAAAAATTTATCAGGCAGGTGATATCATAAGCTTTTTAGTGCTAAGCTCCATCATAAAGGAAAAGCTGTAATGTTTGTACTCTTAAGCTTGGCCTAACTAGACCACTAATCCATTCCTCACACTGTAGATCAGCCTCATATAATTTTGTAGTCCTCTCTTCCAAGCAGTCCATTGTCTGAACCGTGGAAAAAAAAAAGATCACTTGAAACACTTGGAAAAAATACAGTCTGCAACTTCCTTTTTCTGGCTTTCTTTAGCAAGAGTAAAATTTCACTTCATGAGAGAGAACAAAGCCTTTGCTAATTAAGGGTAGCCAAATATCATTAGCTGCGTCCACAAGTGCCTTGTATATATCTTTGAAAAACTTTAAAGATGTGCACAGTAATGTGTGTCCATGGTGCCATTTTATACTGCTAGGGAGCAGCCTACACAACAGCCAACATCTTACAGCTGATTCTAATTTGGCTGCTTGGTCAGTAATGGAAGGTGCTCTGACAGGATGATATTGAGTGCAGTAAGGGCCTCTGTCCAATGGAATGCTGTGCTGGAACTGAAAAAAAAAAATTGGTATAGTAAAACATTTTGTTCTTGCATTTTTCTCTTTAATTTTTCATTTATTTTTAAATCTATAAATATAGCTTGCATTTTAGTTGGGTGTCTGTCTCTAATTTTACTGCAGCTGCAGCATTTGCCAGAGAGCAGTGGCTCTGTTTTCAGGGTGGTGCAGGATTTATACCAAAAAACCATCTCTTCTCTAATGCTCAGCACTTCTTACAGTTCTATCACAGCTCTTTCTGGTATACAGCCATAAATTAAATGAATCAGACTTATGGATGTTGACAAGAAAGATGACACAGCAATTTGTTGCCTTTAGTTTAGTCACCCTGTAGTTGTAAAACAGATAAATGTTTTACTCATCATGGTGGAGAGGTTGATTAATGAGAATTTAGAGCAATTTAGATCCATTCTATCTTTAGATTTAGATTCAAGGCTGAATGCAGGCACTGTCCACCATGCAGATTCCTGCATAGAAACAGAAATCTCTGCTCTTTAAGACACCACAGTAGCTTTCACCTCCTTTTCATACCAACAAATCTACCATTTCTTAAGAACCCAGACTGATTTAATGGTGGCAGTACTGGTCCAATTTTCTGTTTTTCATATCATGTTACAAATTTTCCAACAACTGATAAAGAAAGGAAAAACCCATTCTAACTTGTTCCCATAGGAAGTCATGCATTAAAATAAAAGAACTGAATTTTCATTCTACTGGTCCTGAAGACAGCTAAATCTTACAGACTCAGAGCCAGTGTCTGCTTAAATTCTCCTTGGGGCTGAAACACTTTCAAGCAGAATCTAGTGAGGTAAAAAACAATACATACAACACTGACTACATCTCCACTCCATTTGAAATTTTTGTTCTAAAAGGAAACAGAAATAGTGAAAGTAATATTTAGTGAAATTGAATTTTTGCTGTGTGAGGCCTAGTATCCTAGAAATAGATAATTATTGACTTGAAAATGTGGTAAAATTTCTGGAGAACAACTATATAGAATAATGCTGAGAAGAATTTAAGAAAACGCTGTCTTGATGAGGAAATTAGTGTAGGCAACCTTGTATTAAAATCAAATTTGTATTTGACAACCATTACAGAAAAAAAAGGGAAAAGGAAACCATCTGTTGGAAGAAAACCTAGAGAGGAACATCTGTATTATTTAAAGGAGTAAACTGAAGTGCAAAACTGAAAGGTCTGCATTAAGTGTGAAGAGGACTGGATAAGATGTGATAAAATTTTCATTTAAGGCAGGAGGGAAGAGAACTTCTGAGCAAGAATGGGCACTGGGAGGGTTGGGATATAGCTATTTTAAGAGTGGAGTATCTGCTGGGGGATGTACATACCTTTAGGGCAAACTGAGAACTTTGAACAGAATGCCATTCCTACAAATTCTAGTGACTCTGACCCTGCTGCTTAGGCAATATTTCTGAATAGTTGAAAAGTTGAATGAAAACTAGGAATGCAAATACAGGAAATACACACCATTATAAAGGAAAATTCATTCTTTGCTTCAGCAGGAGCAGCACAGACAACAGTGTTATTATTAATCCAAAATCTTGATGTCTACCCACTGACTCTAAAAGGCTCTGGAACCAGACATATTTGCAATTAAAATAAACCTCAATACTATTTAAAAATCAGATTTACTTTTTTGTTTTAATAATTACTTAAAAGTTTCTTATGAATCTCAAAATGTAAAAAACCTTTATACATATTTCGTTTTTTTATTGTAGATAATCTACTGAAGATATTCTTGTTCATGTATCAATACATACTTTTAGATATAGAAAAACTTAGTACTAAAATTGTTGGATATTGTCTACTTTGGCCCAAAAATGATCATATCTTCCAGAGCTCTACACAAAAAAACTTCTAGTTGTCATAACAACATCCTGCAGCAGATACAAGATAGCTTGTACTTGCTTTTAATACAATTAGCAAAAGTTAACATTTCTTGAAGATTAAAAAACAGGGATATTATTTAAAAGGGAGGGTGGACTTAATTTTTTTTCATTTTTCATTCCCACAAAATTCAGCTATTAATTTAGAATCTTCAGTCAATAGCCTGTAGAAATATTCCATTGCATCAAGCCATATTTGGGGGCAACTCTGTTATGCTCCATGTTTTTACAAAATATGCAGGTTTCTAATAACGTCTTTGTAAAGTGACACTCAGAATATAAAGAAGCCTAAATTTAGAAAAATACTGATGTTTTCCCAAGGAACAAGTTTCCTAGACAAATTCCTGGATGCTTCAATCTTGTCAAATGCGATACTAAGTCATTATGAAAGTCCCATTTAAGCTGTGATCTTAACTATCATTCCTTTATAAGTGCTCCAGATCCAACAGTCAGTTTACCAGAAAAGGATCAGTGTCACTCTGCTTATGTTTTTATATCAAGACTAAAATAGAAGAACATCTTAGCCATTGCAACACATGAAATTACAAACTGTATCCACTTGTGTCCCTAGAAATGTTTCACTTATGAGTGAGTCTTGATGGTACCTGGAGTTGTCTCCTTGATCAGGGCCACATGATGCAAGACTGGGTATCACAGAAATGCATAGAAAAATGCAGTCCTTTCCTAATTTAAAGAATACAGTCCCTTCCAAATTTAAAGGCCAGTTTAGACCAAAGTGCAGGTGCTGATCAAAGATCAACAAACTAGACAATGGCAGAGCTGCTGATAAAGGACAATCCTATTTACAGTGAAGTCTCAGGTCAGACAGTTTTCACTTGATTTGCACAGACATACTGTTTTATTCCAACAATGGTGCCCACCATTTCTAGAGTAAGGCAAACTAATGCACAACTTTTTCTCTTAAGACTATTTTAATGTTAATATGACTGGTTTAGAAGAACTTAGTAATCTGGCAAGCATCCACCTAGCTGAGGCATATTGTAGTAATAAATAAGAGAAGAATTTGAGCTCACTGAAGTTATGTATTTCAAGTGTACAGCCCAGACTACTGCAGCAAAGTATTGCTATTCACAGTCCCACCTGCTTGCATTGGAATGGGAAATTCCCTATATCCACAATGTCTTCAGATTTAAATATATAAGGCAAAATAACTTGAACACTTCAAAAAATAAGTCACTTAACATATGGAAAATAAATAATGAACATCAATTATTAAAAATTTCAAGATATCAAACATTCAGATTTTTAAGCATATTTTGTTTTAATAGTCAGATTCTCTATTTGAACACATAATGGAAATAATTTCTGCAGGTCTGCTAGTCTCTAGAGAATGTTTTGGTTCTCAAGAGAGAACACTGTTACTACAAATTTTGATAGCACCAATCTTGTTCTGACCAAGATTCAAAGTGATTAATGTGAAAAGATCTGGATCATTTAAGTAAGAAGAATTATTTTTCATTTTGCAGCTGTGATAATTTTTTTTCCTAATAACCAGGTATGTCTGTGTCATATGTCTAGAGTTATTAAGCAGAAATCACATGAAAAAAGAGAAGCAGCAGTATAAGCAGTATGACACCCACAAATGTTATGTACCTTACCTAAATTACCTATAACCATTTATCTATGTCTATACCTATACATACATTTTACTGCTATGCAAATAAAATCTCTCTGAACAAAACAGCTCTTTTCTGGCAATAAAAGAGAATTATATGATCCATTTTTATTGGCTGTAACACAGACCTTTTAAATTCATACCTCAAAATTTGCACATAAGCAACGGATAGCTGAATTTATGCTTGTAGTTAACATAGCTTTATTCATACACAAAGGAGCCCAATCTCTCATGAATAAAAAAGCTCTTGTCCAAGTAGGTACAAGTCATTACAGGTTCTGGCACAACAGTGAGGCTTTCTCTGTTTCCAAAGCAGGCATTATTAATAAAGTTCATTAAAACTGCAGAACTCACACTTTGCCAAGCTCTAATGGATCTGGAAGGCAAAAGACCTAAGATGGATTAGCATAGATCCAATGCATTTCAGAATCCTGTTTGCTTCAAGAGCTACATTAAGTTCGTACAAGTCTGTATTGGACATACTGAAAAAACCCTGAATTCTGGCTTTGCAAGAAAAGTAGTGTTGTATTGTTCCCTGACTGCATTGAAAAGGTCATGAAAATCCTTTTGTTGACAATTGAAAGCATTTGCCAGCCCTTTAAAGTGTTATCATTCGCATTCAAGTGAGAGAGGCATAAATTCATTTAAAACAAGACAGTGTGAGCAAGATTTATGCATTTTTATCCACATTATCTCTGTGATCAGGATAATGTTTGTAGTATGCAATGGAATGGCACAGTCCCATAGAAATATGGAAGCATTTCAAAAAGTAATTCCACTAAAAGCAATTGATTTCTGATGTGTTAAAAGGATCTTCATGTTCCCCTGTTATTTGCAAAATTAATGTACTTACTATGTTAATTTGAGAGATTTGCAACACTTCAGCAGCTTTTATGGACTATGATTTAAATGAGTGTTGGAATTACCAAAGTGGAGACAATAAATTCTACGCAGTAAGTAAAGTGCCTTGTAATGAGGGACCTAAATGTCTGCTTCAAGAGCACATGTAACTACATTTCAGCTCAAGCTGCTGTTGACCTGTCAGCTATGCATGATATTTTTAAAAATGTGCTCTTGTGTTTAAGGGAGGTCACTCAGTTTTCTGCTTGTGAGTCTCTTCTCTTTCTCCACTTGCTGCATTTGACAGTGATGTAAGCAGAGTCTGAATCCAACCACACAAAAAAGGGTAAATCACTTCCTTTCACCCTTATGCTAAAGTAAGGAGATGCAAAAAACCCAAAAAGCACTCTTTCAAATTTATCATTCAGCCATTCCTCTGGCCATTTCCTGTGGCAACACACCATTGGGACACTACAAATATCCACACTGATTTTAAAGTCAGACTATAGTCTTTAATCTCACTTACACTATTCCTTAGGTTCCTGAATATACAAACCAAACATAGAAATTCTTCAGAGTTCAGACTTGCCTGTCTATAAAGACAGTGAAAAATGAGAAGAACTTCGTGTACAAGGAAAGAACTTATCTTTACTACTCCAAGCTCATTAACAATGTTGAAATATTGTACCTTGCTTTAGATTCTAACCTTTAAAAATTATTTTAGAATTAAAGTTATGGCAAAAAACAAGCAGATAGAAAGTGCGAATCATGTTTGGTTTGCTTTTCTAGCAGATCTAGCAGATTTGTCACTAACTTTTTTAATAGAACAGCAAACACTAGTAGCATTAGAACAATATAGCATGACCTTCTCTACTATTGGATTTTAAAAAGCCCTGAAACAGAACCAACCCAGACTTTACTTAGTGAGAATTGATCTACATCATGGTAGTTTGATTTCCAGTTCAACAAACAGGGATATATCATATGTTGCTTTGGGTCAATGAAAGCCCATGCTCATCCACTGAACACTCAATACTCTGGAAAATTTGCATGTCCTATAGATTCTGTTCATTAGTATGGTTAATTAAAATGATGAGAATTTGCTATTGAATTAATGATGAAACATATTCATGATTTGGGGTGTGTATGAACAAAATGTGGTGGGTGCATTGTTATGCTTTCCAAAGACATGCCTTTTGTCTTACAAGTTAGAGGGGGATTTATGGGAATCCCTCTTTCAGTGCCCGTATTTGACACACAGACACGAAAGTAAATGGAGCTGCTGTCGAAAGGCTCCATTTCCCCAGTTAAGCCAGAGGGTGCTGTGCCTGGAAGACCAGCCAGGCAAGAGGGGGGTGGCAGGGTGAATGAAGAAAGAGCATGCAGTGCATGCACCGCTGCATGTGCACCAGGAGCAGGAACCGATGCAGAGAGGAGCCTCTCTGGAGATCTGACAATGAACAGTTACTCAAAACGCTGCAGCTCCAGTGAGGACAGCTTTGAGTTACAGGGCAGCACAAGGTCAGAAGCTAAAAGCTTTGTTAAAAGCAAAAATAAGGATGAAGGCTATCGACCCCATCGATCAAAGCACTGTCAGAAAGGGGGTGAAAAAACTCACGGACTGGAACACTCTTCACTCTATCCAGCAGAAGTGGGAAACACAAGCCAAAAGCTGCAGAGGCAGAAGAAGACCCACAAGAAAAGCAGTTCCTCTGCATCTGACTTGAGCTTGGTGAGTCAAGGATCATCAAGTTCATTGTCTGTTGTGGAAGAAAAAATAGAAGCTAAACTCAAATTCTCTCAATTTATTAATGAAGTTACTTTCAGAGTGCTTGATCCCATGAGCCTGAGGGCATACCGAGCTGCTAAACTGAAAAATGCTTTGCCATCCAGTGTGAGAAGCCTAGATGATTTTCATATTAAGAGAAAGTCTCCTGAAAACTGGAAAGAAAACATTCTAGATGGAAAGACCAATGAAGAAGTAGACTTAGAGACTCTGAGAAGTGACGACCTCGTGGCTGGAGCGCGACCACACAAATTAGAGAAATCGTTGTCCCTGGATACGAGTCCCTCTCTCAGGTCATTTGATAATGGTGTCTCATACAGAACAAGACCTGGCTTGCCAGTAGAAATTATGATTTCTCAAAGCAAAGGAATGCCAGCCACAAAATCTGCATCTCTTCCTAGAAGTACAAGCATGGTGAGCTCTCTCAAATGTTTTTTTGGGGTGATGTATGACAAGGATTTACGCTTTAGCATGACTATTAGAAAAGCGTTTCTATCTTCCTGGGTGGGCTCTTACCATGTAAACAAATTTTTCTCCAGGGTGGGAACAAAGAGGGAATGTTTCTTTTTAGTAGCTCAAGGAACCAGCTGTAGAAGGTATGGGAGGAAGGAAGAACAGAATAAAATTCCCTAATCCTTTTAGTTTGCTTTCTGGAAGATGGCTTTACAAGATCAAACAAGAAGGTTATTCCTGCATTGCAAGGAAGCATGTGTATAGCCAGGTCAGCTTGATATGAGCAGTCAAGGCACCTTCAGAAAAGTGTGAAGAGAGCACTGTGGCAGACCATTCAGGTATTCAAGGTCACTAGTTTGGAACTTGCTCAGGTATCTCTACACCAAACAAGAATCCTCAGTTAATGTGTTTAAATACTACTGAGGGCTGTGACATCCCAAAAGTGTTGCTAATGTTTGTGTGTATGAAATTAATACATAACAGTTAATACATATATACATATCACTTGATAATTTCTATTTTGATGTGCTAAAAACAACCCAAGCAACCACAAAAGCTTAAGAAATGAAAAAAAAAAAAAAGGCTGAAGCTTTCTTCTACAGTCTGGTAAAAAATATTTATGTTTTTAATTTTTTCTTATGAGATTCTTTCTTTGGATGAGGAAGAGGTATTTATGCCTGTGAAGGAGAGCAAAGGGAAATTGTTGTTTGCTAGCATGGCACAGTCTGGAACCCTGAACTGCCAAACCTTGCACTGATATAATATGTTAGTATGTCTCCAGAGTAGTATTTGCAATTCCACTAAAACAATAAAGGTCCAGGAACTATTGCTTAAGACTATACACATGTACACAGATGTTGCTAAACTGGGAGCTATTACAACTGCATTATTCTTTAAAAAGTCTATTCAAGTTTAAAAACAAAGAAACAAAAAGTTATTTTATTTCACAGAGAACTGCAGCAAATAGGAAAACATCCAGTCTTAAGAATTTTATTCAAACTTCGGCAACCTGAGCTAGGATTTTATGTCCTTGGATGTTTTAATTGCCTCCTATCAAAGATATCTGGAGGGAGAAGAGGTGAAAGGTAATGAAACAGAGAGAATGTGCACACTGTCTTGTGTCACAGCTCCACAATGAGAGCTGTCCTACAAAGGGCTGAAGAGGCTTCAGCCTGAGCCCATGGCAGGATGTGCTGTTTTCAAATTTCAATTAAGCATCTGTCAGAGCATCTTTTCCAGTGGACTTGATTATATGTACAGATTGAAACTTCCAACCGATTGAGTGCTGACTGACTGAGCGCTGCCAATGCTCTGTAATTCCACACAGTTAGTGTAGGCATCAGCCTGCTCCAGCTGAAGCATCACTTTGCTCTAAGCCTCGTCATTTAAATTAAACACAGTGGTTACCTGACAGTTTACCTCAACAAACAATGCCTCCAACTGCAGAGCTCAACATGAGAAAATAAAGGCGTGGCAGAGCAAAATATAAGAGCAAAACATGTTCACCCTCATATACAGATTTATGTCTCCTACATACAAAAACTTTGACTTCAGTCTAATTTATTTAGTGCCAAGTCCTCACCTGAAGCATGCCTAGCAAGGAGCAAAAGGATAACTGTATAGCCTTGGGTGTCATTATTGTAAAAATACTTTAGAAGTTCTTGGTTATGTAATGTTCATTTGAATGCTCATAGAGAACACTGCTTAACTGTTCCATGTTTTAGTTGCCAAGTTATTACTGGTGTGCAGAAGATAATCTCTGAAAGAAATTATAAGATTACATTGATTTAAATATAAAAACCAAATAGCAGAGGTATAAGTACATATCCTGAAGAGCATGAAAGAACATGCCTGAAAGTTTGAGATTAAAAAAGCTGCACCTAATAAAAAAAAGTGTGACTCAGAAGATGAATGCTGTGACATTGCCTCCTGTCTATTATGTTTTCTGAAGACCCCTGAGGTATCCACAACTGCCTTTGTACTACTGTTGATTGGATCCAGACCCACTAAAGTGATTTTCAACTTTTAGTCTTCTCAGAACTAGTCAAAATGTTCCATTTCTGCAGCAAGTGTTTACTGGTTTGCAAACAGCGGCTGCTGAAATGAAATCTCACAAAAAACCCAACAGTCACTGTAGAGTTATGCAGAGGAATTTCTGGACAGCTAAGAAAAATAAAAAAGCTTCAATGTGTGACTGAAGTTAAAGGGAATTGTGATAGGTAGAAAGCAATTCCAAAATACAATGGACATGACCTTGGTGTGGTCTAAATATTTTAGTAACCTGGCCAGCAGGATGAAATAATTTTTCTATGTATTGATGTCAATTTGAGGTCACTGGACAAACAAGCAGGAAAGGAAAATGATAAATTAAATGAACGCAAACCTCCGAATCCACACCAATGTAGTGGAAGGTGTGCAACTCGAAACTATGTCACACTTTCAGACTGAAATGATATGACCAGTTCAGTGGGCTGAAAAATGCAGGAAATGTGTGAAAAGGGTTGTACACAATGGAAAGTTTCTAGGAACTGAAAAGGCATGCTTGTCAGAGTCTGTCAAAGGACAGATCAATACAGAGAGAAATGTGGATGGATCCAAACAATACGTATATTTTTCTTAGGGTATGTTTCAAAGAAAACCAGGTATGAAAGGCCTGTGGCTTTTAATACATATTTTATCTCAAATACATTTGTTCCAAGTAACCAGAACCTTCAGGAAAGCTTTATATACCGCTATTAACTGTTCCAGGAAGAAAATACAGGTTAAAATTTAATTCTTAAATAATCATACAGGAGTGTGACTTCAGACCTGTGTAATTCTGCAGCTCCTTAGGATTTGAATCAACCTGAAAATTACACTTCAGTAACTTCAGGAATACATGAATGAGTATCAAATTTCCAGCTATGTCTCATCTTTACACACCTGCTTTTTATCTACACAAGGAACCATATAACTCAACATTAGACACTGGCTTTTCTTGGTCATTGGAAATCAATTTCTTTCTTAGAAAAGCTTTAACTTTCCATCTTACATTTAACTGCCAGTAGTACATATTCTGTGTGCAAGAGGACTTAGAAATAATTTTTGACCTCACCATTGCAACTATATGTATACATAACCTCAGGAATTGCGCATTTCTCATCTCAGAATATTTCTTTTTATCACACAAAATAAATACAAGCAAACCTGATCAATACAAATGACTTACTAATCTGCAGAGGCTGTCGAAGAAAACAAGCTTGGGTTGGGATAATGTCATGTCTACATTTTGGAAGTTAAGATTTCACATACTATAAACTAAGACGGAATAAGGCTGGTGGTGAGAGGCAGAAACTTGGCCATGCTCCACGTGAATTTACCGTGCTTATGGAGCCATATACTCCTCATAATCCTCCTAATCTTTCCCTAGACACCCCAATATATTGGGATCACAGAATATTCTGCGTTAGAAGGGATCCACAAGGATTATCAGGTCCAGCTCTTAAGTGAAGGCTCACACAGGGATCAAACCTGTAACCTTGGCATTATTAGCACCAGGCTCTGGCCAACTGAGCTAAGAATATTAAGGAGTGGGAGGGACCTCAAAGGCCATCTAGTCCCAGTTACCCCCACCTTGGGCAGGGAAACCTTCCACTAACCCACAATGCTCAAGACCTTGCCCAACCAGGCCTTGAACACTGCCAGGGTTGAGGCATTGACAGCCTCCCTGGGCAACCCGTTCCTCACCACCCTCACAGTGATGTTGTTCCTAATATCTAACAAAAATTTCCACTCTTTTGGTATGTACCTTGTGTTCCATGTACTATCACTGCAGCTTTCCTGTAGCCCCTTCAGTTGCTGTAAGGTTGCTGTGAGCTCTCCGTGCAACCTGCTCTTCTCCAGGCTAAACAGCCCCAGTTTCCCCAGCCTGTCTTTGTAGAAAAAGGTGCTCCAGTCCTTTTTTCGTCTCCATGGCCTCCTCTGGACTTGCTCCAACAGTTCTGTTTCCTTGTTATGGGCGCACCAGTGCTGGAAGCAGCACTCTGGTGGGGTCCCACAAGAGCAGAACAGAGGAGCAGAATCCCCTCCTTGACCTGCTGCCCACAGTCCTCTGGCTGCAGCTCAGGACACAGTTGTTTTTCTGGGCTGTGAGCACACTTTGCTGCTCATATTGAGTTTTTATCAACCATCACCCCCAAGTCTTTCTCACAGGGCTGCTCTCAATCAGTTCTCTGCCCAGCCTGCAGGTGTGCCTGGGATCCAGATGTAGGACCTTGCATTTCACTTTGCTGAACTTAAAGTCTGAGAATAATTTACTGGGCCTGCAAAGCTGCACCAGTGAAGACAGATGCAATGGCAATTGCTTATTTCCTAGACATCACCTGGTTCAGGCTGGTGCTTCATGGTGCTGTCATACTCCCTCCTGTGGGATTTAGTCTCAAGAGCCAAATTTTGACCCCATATAGGCAATTCAATTCCCCCCTGTAGCCTTAGCAAAACTGGCTGAAAATAAAGTATTCATTCTTACTTTGATTTAAAGCAATGTATGTCCTAAAGGATTCAATTTCTATAGCCCTTGAGACAGAAGGGGGCAATTGCCTGCTACAAAGGATGACATCCTTATAAAATGCAGATGAATGAAGCACAAGGTAGAATAACACCCTTTTTCATTTCATTATGACAATAGCTATTGTAAAGAAGAACTATAACCAGAGTAGATGTTTATATAGGATATTGAGAAGATTCAAAGATTCATGTTTAATCCAGGTAGGCTGCTTAATTCCTAAGGAACCCTGTAGGTAGCCACTGAAGCATAGTGTCACAGACATTAACACAAAAAAAGGAAAATTTCATTAATTTCTGCTCTATTACTATTTGTTGTACACGAGGATTCCTACTGATCATTGTAGGCTCTCTTGCAAGACAATTGTCTGAGCATAGGGATGGCTTCCTGAAGGTGCATAAGCACCTTTAGAAATCACAGCCTCACACACCCGAACTTCACAGGCATGAAGGGATTTGGGCCATTCTCTTAAGAGTTGAAGTCAAAGACCCTTGTGGTTCCCTTCCAACTCAGAAAACTCTGTAAAAACTAGTAAATCTGTAAGAATAGAGGAAGACTGTCATGCAAAAGCTGTGGTAGAATTCCACAGCAGTAGAAAATGCCACCAATCTCCCATTCTAAAAGAAATTTTCTAGGGCAGTTTCTAGGTTCTCATTTTCTAGGGCACCTGAGTACTAACAGAATCTTGCTGAAAGAGCAGACAAGATTTTGTTGCTCTAGGTCACAGCTCTTTTATACAAGGTTTTGAGTCCTCTTTCAGCCCTTCCAGCCTGCCACCATGATATAAAAATAGGCATTTGCTTTGTTCTTGGATGAATACCAAATTTTTCATTTCTATTTACAGTACTGTGATGTTTACAAGTAAGATTTGGGTTTAAATGCATTATAATGGAAAGTATATATTGTTTCACTGACTCATGCATCCAATATGCTAAAAAATAAATAGTAAGAGGTGGGACCAGAAGGAAAGAGTAATGAGATTCTTTACCCAGGTCAGTGATCAAGCAGCCAAACACCTGAAAAGTCTTCCTGTGTCCTACTTTCTGGTCTGTTCCTGCTATTTCAGACAGGTGGGTTAATGTAGAACTAGCCTCAATAGCTGATATGAAGCTGTGGTATCTCCAGGTTATCAGAGGAAAGTAAGAAAGTGAACTACATCAGTTGCTTCAATTCTTTAGCATGATATCTACATGCCATAGCATATAATTAGGGTCCTTTATGAGTCTCATACAGCAGTGGAAAATGTCATATGGCCACCTTTCCTGACATCCTGGCCTCTTTCTTGCCATGGTATTCCACATGACACTGCACAGTTTGTTCCCCTCTGCGTTGCAAATTGGAGGTGACCATCAGGTCATCAGTAGCCTAAATCTTTTTTGTTAAGATGGGTATTAAAATAGATGGTTTAATTCCTTTAACGTAATCTTGATTGAAAGAAGATAGTGTTCACTTCTTTTCACCATTCAGAGATACCAGGCAAATACAACAATTTTAAGACTTACTAGTTTAAACTCATTATTATATGAAGTGAGCATAACCACTGAACTGCCAGCAACATACACCCTAACAACTTCCCTCTGTTATTTTTCCTGCATCTGCAGATTCCTGAAAACAGTCCTTGTGTCTGGCAATACTGAAAAAGAATCTCAGGTCCTAACAATTGCATGTGGGTGTGGAAAGCCAAATACTAAATCTTTAGTTATCTGGGGCTGCTGTTCCTTGGTACTTCCAAGGATTTCTATTGCATCATTATAATCTCTCTCCTCTGATACCAACACTGTTTTCCTGTACACCACTATTATGAAATGATCACTCTGGGTATAGTAGTAATGAGTAGTATTGCAAAAGTATTCACCAGTGTGTACACCTGGAGCTTCCAGGGTAGGTAAATTAGCTTTATAACACCGCATAAGTGTTAGGCAGCCAAATAGTCTAAGCTATAAAATCTGATGGCCAAAGGAAATGGTAGTACCTTCTGAGCTCATTTCATCTGAAATCAAAGACAAATCTAATTTTCCACTAATCAAGGTATCTCAAATATATCTTCTCAATCTCTGAGAAGACTTAGCCATGTTAGGCATGAAGCATGAAGTAGTATTAGTTGTACCAGCAGCAGCCAAGCTGGGGCAAGATGTAGCTCAGCAAAGACTAACAGTCCAAGTATTTAACCAGCTTCACCAGTTAAATGCAGAGTGCTGGATCCTCTCTCTAATTTCCTTTTTTTTTTTCCATGACATTTATGGTTTGGTCACAGGATGTGGCAGCCAAGCAGGCCACGGGCAATTTCATCCCCAGCTAACACCTCCTGTCCCAGTGCTGTGGCGCTGACTCCTTTTCCCAGGGCTGAGGAGCGCAGCAGCCTTGTGCTGTAGGAGAGATCAGCAGAATGTTTTTAGAGCAGCAGATGTGACATCGTTTCACAAGCAACAGAACGAGCAGATGGTGTTTGGAGAGCTCTCCTTGCCTGCTCCAAAACACCTCCGTGGGGTCACTAATGGAGCCTTGGTCTCGTCGAGCACTGCACAAAGCGACAGCGCTCCCAGGATGACGCACGTGGTCATTTACAGCTTCCCAGCTCATCAAATACAAATTAGATCAAAATCTTCCTCACAGAGCACAGACATCTACAAGGCAGCGCTCAAAAGAATAAGCTATTTATTCAAGACAGGCTAAAATAGACAGTCTGAGCTGCTTCCCAATAACAAGAATGTGTTTCCAATGACATTAAGTGTTTCATCATGAAGTTTTTTATAGTTAGGGGTTTTAATTCAGTTGTCGTCCCCTCTCTGCCCTCTCACCCCTCCTTTTTTAGGGGAGAGCAGCAAGTGAGTCAGGAGGGAGATATTTGTATAAAGGAAAAAAAAACCAATATTGCAATGGTGAATTCCTGCACAGGATTCAGAGCTCCAAACAGAAAACAAAATAATTTCCCAGCAAAAGCTGCTCTTTGCCTTCAGAGGGGCAACTATTCAGACAGAAAAAAATCTGAGCCCATGCAGTTCACATTGATTTTGGTATCTTTTGGCACATGTAATAGGAAAGCAAAATTTGCAATCGGAAATATTTAGTGTTCTTTTCCCAGTGATTTTTGTTAACATTACTTTTCCCCTTCCTTTGAGTTTGAAAAACACTCCTCAATTGTACTCTTTATCTTTGGATGCCTTTAGAAAGAAATGGTACTTTCAGAGTACTGGAAGCTACAGCAGCCTTAGGACAATTACCGTAAGCAGAGATGCCTGAAAACTGCAAAGCCAGGCAAGGGAAGGTGAAAGAGAAAGAGGTTGAAAAGATTAATTGATCTCTCTTTTCTGGTCCAGCTTTGGTCTACAAGTGTTATTTATGACAAAGATTTTAAAGGTGCTTCAACTCATTTTTCATTTATTCCTTCATCCAGCAGCCTGTGTTTGCCATGTTTGCAAAATGTGGGGTTTGCCCTGCCATAGCATGGCTGTGGTAGATCATAAAAGCAAAGACCTGGGTGTGCACTGACGCTCTCACACAGCCAAGTGCAATACTTAACATAAGCATTTTCCTGGTCCACATAGTGAAAATCTCTGAACTCTACCAAGAAAAGATTAAAGTGCAAGGCACTGCCCAGAGCCAGAGGTTGCTCTGATTTAATTTTCAGTTGTTAGGGACTGATATTTTTTCCCAGTCATGGAAAGGTTTTCAGCTCTATTAAAATTCTGCTCAGTGATGTACTGCATGCAATTAATAGAAACATAGATGTAACTTTGCTCCAGCACTCCCACTGTGTTCTAACATCTAACTGGAGTAAAATAAAAGTTTACTTATTAATATGAACCCACCACAGCAAGCATTTTGGGGACAGAAAAGAGGGAATCAGAATTACATTAATCTGCCAAAACTGCATTTGCAGCACTCTGTTTCCTCTGTAGGCTTGGTGAGCCATGGGTTTTAGTCTCCCATCAGAAAACATAATATTAAAACTTTGATCCCAACAAATTCAAAGAACAGAAACTTTTATGAATTATGGGGTAGTTTAAAAGGATTTTATACTAAATGTATGTCCTGTAAATTAAGCCTAGCTGCCCCAACAGCATGACTCATGTCTCAAAATATCAGGAACTTTTGGTTTTGACCTCAGGTCAGATAAGGAGAAGAAGGACCCATATGGGAATCTATTTTATATTTATAAATTTTTTTTTTCATAAAGCTGAAAAAAATTGTATTTTCACAGACTAGCAGAAGCATTTGTTTCAACCACTTCCTCTTTGCAAAGCAGCTTAAATTTGACCTTCTTAGATGAAACTCTTCAGTGCCAGGAGGTTTAGGTGACAGGAAAGGACATCTTGTGGATAAGGAAGAAGTAGATGCCACAAATCTTGAGTTTAAAACATAATATTCTCAAAATTAAGGTGGGAAGATAAGGGAGGAAATATTAAAAGGTAGAGGAAAAACTGATAGGAAAATCTTATTGAGAGATAAGTTCATGATCCTTAGTTGTGACCAGGGTCTCAGGGGTACCAAAACTACTTGCTATTAGCAAGTAGTGCCTTTCTTTTGAGATACCATTGCTTTCTATCAACAGAGAGTAAATAAAACATGCAATTCTGCTTCTTTAACTGAGCTGGAAACTACAGTAGTGTGTTTATGCCCCTGCGTAATACTCTTGAGAGGATGCTTTTGAAATTCCAAAAATGCTGATTTCCCAAAAGTAAGCAGCTACTTATCAAGTTTAAAGAAACCTTTCCTGTATAGAAATTCACTCTTAGTTGAAAAGCCTTCAATTTTTTTTTTCTGTGTCACACTTAGTACCTAGAATGGACAGAAATTGTTTAAGGATCCCACTGTTTTCTCCATTTCTCAAATTAGCAGTGTATCTACACCCAAGTCCTTTTCCTTTTTCACTACCAAAAGGGAATTTCCAAATCTTCAGGACTTAACTTTGAAAGAACCCAAGGGAGCTGGATACACCATGCTGGAGCACCTCTTGCTGAACAACTGTCTCCTGGACTGTAGTCTGCAGAGCCTTCTCTTGTGACAATGTTGGCCAACAGCTCTCAATTTCTGACACTAAATTCAATACCTGCAAAGACAAACTAAAATTATTCAAATCACATCTGTATCTGTCGAACTTATGAGCTGTTTGCATTAATATTTGATGTTAGCTGAGCAAGAATGATCAGGGATATGGCAGTCTCAGCCCTCTGCTCCCTGCTTGGATAGAGAGAGCATGAGGAATAAATACCAAACCTGCTCCCTTGCTCTCTTAAAAATGAAGAGATATTTCCCCCAAAGAGCAGCTATTCCCTGGATAACTGTAGTGAAAAACCCCGCTCAATGTGTGAGCATGGCTAAAATGAGCAGCTATTGAGGATTCCAAAGCTCCTTCACAACCACTTATTTCTCCAGCAGCCAGCCAGACCCTGGCTCCGCTTGTGATGCTGTGCGGTGCTGCGAGCGTACGGAGAGCACCAGGCACATCCTATTTCTGGAGACTCAGGGCTGATTCACAGCCTTGCAAGGGGAAATCTGGGAGTGCTGGTAAGAGAGCAGGATATTCAGAGGAGCAGCAGTCAGAGGCTGGAGGGCTTGAGCAGAACTTGGTGACACTGGAAGGTGCCCAGGACACCGGGCTGGAGCTGCCCCCGGCTGACCCAGCAGAGCCAGGGGAGTCCCAGCCCACAATGGGATGTCAAGGGAGCAGAGATGGAGGCAGCACCGTGCCAGGAACTTCCATCCTGCCACTCCCACCCAGCCAATCCCCAAGCAGCAGCAGAAGATAAAATATTGCCCAGTTATCATAAGGAGGAAACAGAACGACCATATTGCAACCCATGCAAAACCAGAGTTACTCATGGAGTAACAAATCGCTAACAAAATCCTCCTAAAATTAACTTCATAAGTGCCCATATTTACCAGAAAAATGTAGAAAAGACCCTTCCTTTTCCCTGGATAAACCTGTCTTCTCTTGCTTCCTTTTGTGATGTTGTAGTAAAACAAAATGGAAGCTAAACCAGTCAGCAGTTCCGTGAGGGAAGCGTACAGTCCATTGTAATCAATGCAGTTAATTAAAAATACAATTAAAACAGAATCAGTCATGAGAATTGGAACACAATAAATAATTAAAACAAAATTAGTTTGGCTCTTTTGTTGACCCATTCAGTCCCCATTTAAAAGTAAATGGCTTTTTACTTCATTGATAGCTACAAAAGCAGACCTCTGCAGCCCCAAGTTCTTCCAGTGTTAAGGTGGAAGTGTATAAGGTCTTCTCCCCTTCCTCTTTCTCTACACACCTTCCACAACCAATCTACCACTCAACTCCCAGGGCTGCAAAATCAGGAGCTGGTCTGAGGAGCTGCAAATACAGAGCAGAAAAGCAGCATATGGTAGTAGAAAATAACAAAATGCCTGTTAATTATTCCAACCAAACATGAAACATTTCCCTACAGCAGGAGGGAAGCTGTTGGCAAATTATTATTTATGCGTTTATTTATGTTGGAAATAGGCAAGGGCAGAAAGAAGTGAGACTGTTCCACTCACAAGCTACTGGCAGCTTTTTTGTATCATATTGCTCACAATCATTCTGGAGTGTAGAAACTAACATTGCAGGAAGCAACTTAGGAAGGAAAGAGGCTTTGTTCTTCAACCACCAGGCCTTCAGAACAAGTGCATAATGCTAATGTCTCATTTCTGAGCTCAGGTCTGCAGGAATTCCTTTTACAGGTGATTACATCTCTGACTGATATTACCCCAGCAGTATTGCAGCTCTATAAATTGTGTATTGACAGCTCTGGTTGGTTTCCTGTTTTTCTTGTATTTGCATTCGTTCACATCTTAAATGTTCCTTCCTTCCTTGAAGGAAATAAATCTCTCCTCCATGTTGGGAAATGTGAGTAACAAAGAGTGGGATGCTGAGAAGAAAGTTTCAGCTTTCACTTTCCCATTGCATAAGCTTTCAAGTTCTTCCAGTTGAGAAGGAAGAAACAAGTGAACCTTCCTGGCTGAGTCACTATTTAATAACGCAATAATTAACTAAACATCATGACAAGCAGGGATTAAGTATTTTCTACTCCTAATGAACTTCCATCATCAGAAGAAAAACAAGAGGTAGCTCTTCTAGTAACTCAGTTATTTTAGTACTCCTGATCAATATCTTGATTTTTACATTTCTCAAAGTTATGAAGCCTAATAGCCATAATAAATAAATATTAGTATGTGTCCTTTAAGCTATAATGGAATTTTATGTAGGTGCATATGAACTGCTGTAATTTGTAGGATGAACTGGCTAACAAATGTCTTTTAAATCCTTACTTTCTGTGGAACAACAATTGTTAACACCACAGCTGTTCCAATGATTGTTACTTATTGTGCCAACAATTATTTTCCAGATAAATATTGTGGTAAAGTGTAGGTAAATTTAGATACAAATTTATAGGGAATAAAATTGGCTTTTCTTACAATTGTCTCCACTGCTTTATTGCGTAACTTTGGGTAAGGGTCAAATTTGGCAGTTCCTCAGTTTCTCCAGCTGCAAAATAAAAATAACTTTTAATCAGTTTGTTTAGTGTTTCAAGATCCTCTCATAAAATGGATGTGTTGCAAAAACATCTTTAGAAAAATGAGGAATCCTTATTCTAATATATGCTGGAAATTTTTCCTAGCCCCCTGTAATACTTATCAAATCTATGATATTTAGGAGTGTTTCTGTTCTTGCTATTCTGAAGGTTTATGCCTTGCTTTGGTTTTTGTTAAAAACTTTTAAGATGTAGCCTGCAACTGAAAACATGGCATCTTTTCCTGGAATAGATAATTATACAGATAATTTAATAGATAATTACATTATGATGAGTGTTAGAATATCATATAATCTTTCTATCTGAGAGAAAACAACTAAGAAGTGAAAGAGGCTCCCCATGGAAGTGGACACAGCACCAAGCCCATCAAAGTGTTTGGACAATGTTCTCAGGCCCCTCGTGTGATCTTTGGGGTGTCCTGTGCAGGGCCAGGAGTGGGACTCGATGACCCTAATGGGTCCATTCCAACTCAGGATAGTCTATGAACATTTGGGCAATCGGGCCTACAAGGTAAAGGTCTGGCATTGCTTCAGTCCCTCTTGAGGCACTGAGGGACAACAGAATGTTGTGCTTACTGCCCTAATACTCTAAGTCAGGAACATATGTTTATTTCATTCCTCAGTTTTTTAAAATTATTTATAGTGAGCAATCCTTTTCCAGTGGGCAGTTTTGCATGCCTCATTCCCAGGTCAACTAAATTAGACGCACACTCAGCCAAAAGAATTACCTGTTTCTACAAATGACTCTACACTTTCCTTTTTTTTACTAGAGCACATAGATTGACACTGAATTGTGTCACTAATACCTTTTTATTATTTCACACAGCATAGTCCATGAACGTCCTAGTCATAAAAGAATTTTACTTGTTGAAAAGAAAATTTATGTATTGCAATTGATAATTTTTGCTCCAGACCAGTAAGACTGATTATTTCCAAAGTTACTTACACCCAATTATCACAAAACCTCATTATTTTTCTTCCAGATTAAGCCATAAACTCTGTAAACCTTAGTAATAGCACTAACGTGTTTTCTAGGGAAATTATTGAGCATGGGGTATAACAGGTTTTTCCAACAAAGGTGTTGGATGTGTCAAAATAAATCTACTATGCTGTCTGTATTCCTTGGTCTTTTTAAGGGCATCTAAATTGATGAACATATTAACGCCTTTGTGTACCATCTAAATTTCTCTCCCTGAAGAAATTATTCTTTTGTACTTATGTAGTTCCAGTTGGGATGGATGCAACAAAAATAAAATAGAATCATAAAACCATGGAATCAACAAAGTTGGAAGGGACATTTAAGATCATCCAGTCCAACCATTAACTCATCACTGGCCCTGTAACCCCTAAACCACTAAACCACACCACCCAGCACCACACCCAGATACCTTTGTAACCCCTCCAGGGATGGTAACTCTCCAAACTCCCTGGGCAGCCTATTCCTATTAATACGTTTAAGTAGGTCCACGGAGAATGTCAATGCACCGTCAACCCCTGAAAACTTTGATCTATGTAGAATGACTGCATGTCACGGCAAATGTTACTGTCTCGTCTCAGGTTTGTCCTGAGTCTTCCAGCAGTCAGTGCCTTTTCTGCCAGACAGAACTGGCAGGACTTGCAGCCTGCAAAGCTGCTGTGGTTCAGACTTAGTTCAGTTGCAGACTTTCTATATTTGCACTTTCCTTTTATAGCTCAGAACTAAAAATATCTTACATTTCTATGTCAAGTACAGCACTCAAAGCCCTGTAATGCAGCTTTGCAGTTAAATTACCGTGTCTGGATTAACTGTAAACTATTAATTTAAGTTGAAGTGCAGCAGAACTTGTTACTGTGAGAAATAAATCTACCTTTTTATTATCTTGCTTTCCACTGTCATCTATTGCCTTCACAGATGATAGGTGCACCATTAAAATATTTTCCAGTTGTCATCTGTATTTCCCCAAATACCTGATCTAGCAGGCCTTTTTCACAGCTCTGCTTCTCTTTAATATTTCTGCAATTTTATTTACCACTGGTGCAATGGGCTGTTGCACGTTCACCTTGGGCCTACAGCTCTTCAAATAAATTCTTTTTATTCAGTGATGCATTTGTACCTCTCTCCATTAAAATACATTAAAAGTTAACTGACAGCCATGTCACTGTTTTATATTAATGCTTTACCTCTCAAAATATTAAATGAGAACTCAGGGAAAAAAAAAAAAAAACAAACCCAAGTGCTCAAAGAACTATAGCTTTTTGTGCACTTCTGACATAAAAGCCTGAAATTATCTATTGCTGGGTTTTATTTATTTGTGAAAAAGTGTGATTTAAGAATTATGACAAATACTGCAAGTAGGAAGTCTAATGATACATGTGCTGTTATTATCAATGTATTATGCATTATAGCCACTGTGGAACTACTCATTACTGGGATGTGAAGTCAAAGGCAAAGCAGTAGCGCTTGAGAACCTAATCTTGAAAACACTCAGTGTGAGGGAGTGTGCTTCCTGATGTGTCAGGCAATGAAACAAACAGGCAGGAGAGTACCCACTTGTGCTTGGAGTCACCACTTGTCCTCGTTCTTGGGATGTATTCCCAAACTGGATGAGATGTGTGTGACAGGTACTGCTTGGAGGTGAGAGGGGGTATCTCTGGGATTGATTCCCAGGACAAAAATGGTGATGTTTCTCTGGAATCTTATCACTCCTCAGCTGGTCAGCCTGGCAGCCAAGTAAACTTCCAGTGCCCAGTAAAGGAAGTACAATGTGCTTCAGTCAAGTCCCCAGTCTTAGCAGCAAGGACCAAAGGACACCCCCAAAAGAAGGCATTGCAAAGTCCTCACAGAGCCTGAGTCTCAGCTTATGATGCTAAATAATTGTAACAGCTGATTTCTCAGTTTGAGTCTTGCATAATCACAGCAGGTTGGAAGGAAATAATTAGACTGGGTTTTTTTCAAAGTTCTATAAAGTGCCATCACTCTGATAAGAAATACTGTAATGTTGCCATCCTTACAGACAGTGTCAACTTCACACTCTGGCCAAAGTTCCCCAAAGGCCTGGTGAATTTAGAAGAACAGCTGTAACAGTCTTTTACGGATATTTGATTTAATATGACATGATGCCTTCTTTTGAAAAATGTATGGAGCTATACTATGGCAATAAAACACTTTTGCAGTGCATAAAAAACAGACTAACAACTCTTTAGAGAGTTGTTTCAAAGGAAATCACCTTACAAGAATCTGTATTAAGAGTATTAAGCCTTTTCATTGGTGGTTGCAAGGAAAACCTTTCATGATTAATTCATGGTTAATGCAAATATTCATAGTGTGATAAACAATTATTATCAGGACAGAGTGATCTCACTTCTAACTTATTGAAAGAACATTAAAATAGTCAATGATAAATTTATAAATCCAGGTGTAGGAAACTAAGATCATACTAGGAGACCATAAAACAGTGGCTACTGGGGATTGAGGAGTTCTATTTAGCTGAAAAGAATCTAACATAACCTTGGACATGAAACTTAAGTGGGATGGAACTTTAAAGAGGTATATTCACCTCCGTGCACAGAGTAAAGCAAGATCAGCCTTAGAAAGACTGAAAAACTTCTAGGCTTTTGAAGAAAGACACAATTATCCCGTGACTGAAGAAATTCACGTGTGTGGAAATGGATTCAAATAATATATGCTCCATGGCTATTCCAGACCAGAGGCAAGGCTGACTGGTGTGTAATTCTCCAATTTTTCCTTCTCAGAGGCTTTTTAAAGTCATAAAAGATTACATGTGCCGCATTTGGTAGGTCCCAGGGAAATGTGTACCAGCTGAATGAAGTCAGGAATGACTAAAAGAGAAGTAAAATTTTTGTCATTCAAAACAACCTAGGAAAAAGAAACTTTAAGGCTAAATGTTCAAAGATGTTAATAAAAGTTAAAGGCTAAATATAAAGGGAACTGCTGAGTCATACTTTAGCAATAATGTAGGAAAAGGAGATGAAAAGTGAAGGGAAAACCCTTAAAGATGCATAAACTGATTCAGAAAAATCAGTAGACAAAAGATTTCAAGGAGAACTAACAGACCTGGAAGAAGATAGAGCACAAGGCAAAGTTCAATACTGACAATCCAAGTGTGCAAACTGAAGTTTAAATTTATTGTGGAGGAAAAGACAGGAACAAAAAAACCCTCATGGAAAACCCAGTAGTAAGGTCTGCTCAACACTGATGTAGTTAAAACACTACACAGGCAGGAAAAATTTTAGTTTTTCGGACCATATAACTATGGTCTAGAAAATAATTCTGATCATCACCTTGCCAACAACAATCACAAAGAAAGCTTGTAGGAAAGATGAAGTAAAAGTTAAAAGACTCCTTTAGGAAGAGACAGCAAAAGGAGCACATTATCTTTAGGAGAAACATATACGGAACCATGGTTAGAAAAATGATTGTCAGGTGCTCCATTTTCTGCTTTCATAATGCAAGAATGAAAGACTTAAATGACACAGAAAGGCAATAAGATCAAAACTGATCAAAAGTGATTTTTAAATAGAGTAAGTTGCATGTGGAGCTTATTGTCACAAAACAACCTGAAGGCCTGAAAAGATCAATAGGAATCAGAGTGAAGTCAGACATTCATCTGAAAGTATATAAATCCCCAGGCAGCAAGGCATAATCCAAATTCTATCTGGCAGGAATTTGAAAGTTAGTTCCTACTTATGAGTTCTTCCCCAATCACTCGCTATGTCACTTCATGCATTTTCTTGTGAAACATTAGAGGTAGGACTTTTAGTTTAGATGCTACAATACCGGGAACATTGAATTCCAAAGTGCAACTCTGGAGACCATTGATCTGGAAAACTAGGAAGGAAGGGAGTGTTTAGGTCATCACCAAGCTAAATTCAACTGTATACAGTGGTAGAAAAATATGGAAGGATATAAATCCATGCCACATGTTTTTGCAGAGTTATTCTAACTTTCATAAGGATATATGCAATGTTTGCAGAACAAGAGAAATTCTATTGGCCGAGTGATACCAATACCTGGGGAAAGAAAGCAACAACTATGAAGACTCTTTGTGTTTAAACCTCTGTTTCTCCCAAATAAAGTTTCAATGATGTCATGGCTTTTCTCTTTGCTTTTCAGAAATGTACCAACTGGTGTAATAAAAAATATGAAGGCTCCCTATAAAACTTGACTGGCTCATTTCATGTGTGTCAGTTATTGCTCTAAAGAGGAAAAAAAGCAGCTTTTCTTTTTGAAATAATGACCTGGCAGCACGAAATATTTCTTTCAGAGGGTTCATTTGGCTTTGTAGTCATGGCCAGGATGCTAGACTGGCCTCACTGCAGCCCTAAAGAGGAGATGATCCCAGCAGCCCTTTCCTAGTGATGTCTGAAGTACAGGCTTACAGGCAAATCCCTGCCATTCCCTTTGGTCTAAGAGAGAGAAGCATGATGTTATCTTCTCATACTAATACCAAACTAGAAGTTAAAGAGAATTCTCTATGCTAGAGGAATATGCCTGTTGGAGGGAATTCTGGAAACAGTTGCATCAAACAGCAAAAATCACACAGGAGATCAACAGAAGCAGAATTTCAGTCTGTAAATTTAGATCCTTTCCCAGTTGTAAAGGATATCATAGGAAAGACTTTCTTTGGTTGGCCCTGACATTTTCCTACAGTGTTTGTGAAAAAGTCTCTTGGTAAGTTTACTTCAAAAATGTCACAATATTATATACCAAAATTTTTTCTGCTAAGCCTTACTTTTTCCATTTGCTCCTAGATTTTCTAGATATGTTCTTTTTAACTCTTCTCTAATTTAGATAATTATCTCACACCCTTTTATTTTATGCTTCATATAATTTTTTTGCTTCAATGGATTCTGTATTCTGCCACACTGGGGATAATCCTTTCTCTGGTTCCCTTACTTGAGTTCCTCATGTTTTCACTGTTTGAAGGAGAAATGTACAGCTGTATGAGATGACAATTCTCTATTCTGAAGTTCTCCCTGTGACTTTTTTCTGTTTTGTCCACTCAGAAAGCTATTTGCCTCTACATATCTTGTAGGTGTTTATATGCTTTACTCTTTATCGATCTGCCTATCCCTGATTAATGTCTCAGGCAGATTCTCAGCCCTAAAATTCCTCTACTTCACGACAAAGCATTTGGCAGATGCATAGCCTCCCTTTGTTTATTTCTGGACAAGGGCTATTATTTTACAGCTTTATATTCACAATGGTATTGTAACACCAAAGACCACTACCAATATAAATGTGCCTTCAGTTTAATTTATACCTAATTTAATGCTCCATTTCCTTACCATAGTAAGGCACTAGTGTTTTAAAGGTATGATACTGCCTGTGGGTTTTTTTTAACTGAGTCCATCTCCTTTTGCTTCTGAAGATTTCACAGTCCTTGGCTCTTTTTCTCTCCCTGTTATATTGTGAAACTTTGTTTACAATCTTTGTTTTACTTGTATCAAGGCAGAGAAACTAAGGCACAAATCCATCTCCTGGATAGTCCCATTGTCACTCAAAGAATGAAGTGAAAAGCAAGATTTTTGAAATTAGATGAAGTCTTGAACCACAGCAACATCTTCCCTCTTTGAAACAAAAAATCAATTTAAATGCAAAATAAAACCTTTGACAGATACAAAATATATTTCAGTTTATAGAGCTTAACTAGTTGAATCTTTATTAGTTGTATTATCCTTGTCTTTTTCATGTAATCAGTGCAGTAATAATACAGCTTTCCTAACTGAAATAAAATTATGATTGTAATTGTCACTGTATGATTGTGACATAAATATACAGGAAGAAACAATGATATTTGTGGTGGTGGTAAAATGTAAATTGTAGGATAGATGGACACTTAGACCCTAAACCTCCACATGTGAGTGCAATTATTTATCTTTGTGGTAGTAGGGTTTGAGAAGCTTACTGGAAAGGAAATCTGAAGTAGATGAAGGAATTGAATCAAGGTTTCTAACTAGGTTTCTTTGCTGCTTGAATCACAATCTCCCTTTTTAGCTGACTTCTTAAAAGTCACTTTGTCTTCATTTAACCTTGACTGGGAAGCCAGCATGTGGTGACACTATTTATAAAGCACTATTCATTAACTTATTAGGGTCACGTTTAGATGTTTGTTTCTCCAAGCCTGTGCAATATCCTTGAGTCTTTGCAAGACTGTTCTTGTTCATCCCATTTGTCTTTCTGATGCCCAAACCTGCCATTCTCCTATAGCAGTGATGGGAGTTCAAAATTTGCCCAGCCCCGTTCTAAAGAAAACCCACCCTCAAAACAGCAGTTCTGCTTCCAGTGGAGCAAAATCCTCTATTTTTCCATTTGTATCTATCCAGAAGTATTTTTTAAATAATTAAGAGGGACACTGTGGCTGAAGTCACTTTGATGTGTCTCTGCTCAGTCTCTTCCACTGATGCTTAGTAAGGGAGAACCTTTCCTGGCCCATATTGAAAGCATTTCTTCTACAAACACTCAGTTTGGTGACTTTCTGTTGACCTCCTGAGACAGAGAGCAGTTCTGTAACATCTCTGCTGGTTGGAAAAAGTGAGAACGTCTGCTCCCCAACTCTTTGTCAGGAATTCATCAGAACACCATTAGCCTAGCAAAGCACTGGAAGACACAATGTCAAAGGAATAATACTTCTCTTACAAATTTATTTAGTGCAACATGACAAGTTTGCAGGTGTATGCTGTCATTATTTGATACCTCTCCATTCTTCTTCTCTCTATAGACTTTTGATAGACTCTCCTTACATTTCATCCCCTTTTTATAATCTCAACAGCAGCCACCTGGGATGAGAATAGGTGGCTGACTGACCTTGGTCAATAGCACTGCTTGACATATGGTCAGTGGCTCAGAAATAATATGGGGTCACAAAAGAGTACAGGTTGCCTAATCTGTCTGCCTTATAACAAGAATTCAAATTTGGGGACAAGCTGTACTATGGTGCTAAACAGCAATGCAGGCATAAAGAAACAAATTCTTGTTGAGTAGAGAAAATGGTATTTCTTTACAGTCAGGAAACTTTATTATCATTCTTTGCTAGTTAAGGGGTAGGATAAAAATAGAGGAAGAGTAGGATAAAAATAGCAATACATTGTCTAACTATTTTAGGCCTGTTTACAAACTTCATTTTTTGCTTATAATCTCACTTATAAATAAATAAAACGTGTAAAAAGCTTTCCTTTGGGACCATTGCAGTAATCATCTGAGTGTCTGTATCCATAGACAGCACACATCGGTGAACTCACAGAAAGAAATTTCCTTGCCCTTGCAATAACTTCTAAAAAAATTCTGAATATCAGAGCTCCATACAAGGGTACAATCAGATATGTGCAATATTTCTTAGCAGTATAAGAGATCTGGAAGGTCTAGAAATACCTGCTTACAACTCCTCGAAAGAAGGCCATAGTCCTCAGTTACAGAGAACTTCATTACCTAGAGAATCCCCCTCCACTTGGCTGCAGCTTTGCTCACTGATTGCATGCATAGAAATTAGTGGCAGCTCTTTTCAGTATGCTACAAATAGAAATGCTTTCAACAGAAGGAAAGTTCCCTTCTTCTTGCACTCAAGAGCTCAGGCAGGGCTGCTCTGGAGGAGACAGACACGACACTGCCTCTCAAATGCTTCACTTCTGTTCTGTCACCTCTTTTTTCTCCCTAAAATAAGCCAAGCAGATATTGTGACCACAACTGGTCACTTATTCTTTGCCTGTAAGAGGAATAAGGGAAAGCCTTTTTTATCTTTGTGAAGCCTCTATAATGAACATAATAAAGATGAAACTAACGAGATTCTTTGGCATTTAAACAATAATCAGTAGAAATGGATGAGAAATGTTGTACATTGTCTAACTATCCCCACTGCCCTACACAGACTTAGCATGCCTGTGTTCTTTATAGCTCAGCTCCATATGGGAAGATAAATTTTTGCTAATTCTGAGATTCCTGAGAAGCTATTTCATGCAGTTCTTTGTTTAATTCTTTTGTCTCTTCAGAAAGGCATGGTTGAGGGGGGACAAAAAACCATTTGTGAACTCTCCTTATTTTTCAGAAATAGGAATTTCACTCCCTTACAATAAGTTCTGCCTGGCACCATGGTCCTTCCTGCTTCATTCATTAAAAATAGCAATGCAGCAGCATGAATAAATCCTTTGGGATTCTACATTAAATGCAGAGTCTTGCATCCTGGGCTGGCTTACATCTGTGTAGCCCTTTTGATGTCTGTTGGCACACCACTGCAGCTGTCCCTCATAGTAGGCATTTGAATTGATTAACATGCTTGCTCCTTTTTTATTTCTCTCCTGCTCCCAGGGCCTCACCCTGAAAGATTTACTGCACTTTGGAGGGGTAAGGCACTCTGTAGATGCTCTGAGGACAAGATAATTGCTGAATCAAAATCTCCCATAAGGATGTGAGCTTTGAACTTTGCTTTCAGGATTTAAATTCTCTATTTCTCAGCATGTGCATAAAAAATTGACAGAGAATAATCTCCTAATAAGATGCCTGTAGATAACCAGGGGAAGAGAGAGGAGCAGTCCTTTAAAATATTGCTCACTGAAATTCAGACAGTAAATCTTCTGTCCAGCAAGTAATTAAACACATAAATAGTCACATGAAGTTCACTGGGACTACTCATATAAACAATTATTAGTATAAGCATTTGCACTACTGGGATTTAGTAATGCAGATCTAATTAAACAAAACAAAAATGGTTAGCAACCCAAACTGGGTTGAGTCACTGTCAGAACTGTTGCTGACTAGTGCATTGTTATTCTGGACTGAAGATATAAACCAAAATTCTTTCTTTCATTATGTGTGGATCCCAATGTTTTATTTTGCAATATCTAGTGGCATTAACATATTTTAAGAACTATCAAAGAGAAGATTTTTACAGGATCTGTGGTTGCTAGGAGACTGCTGTTTCATCCTGCAAATCTTCCACACTGCAAAGAGCAAACTGGCAATAATCAGGGTTTTCCTGCCAGACAGCACTCAAACAACTGAAGTTTATGGCTTATTGTTTAAAAATTGTGATTTAAACTAAAGTTTGTACAACAGGAAAATTTAAGAGTCCTAGGATTTCTCCAAATAGGTATTTATCTTGTATATATAATATGGCACCCTTAAATCCTTTTATAATCAATAGTACCTTGGGTGTCTGATATCTAGAATCTTGTTTTCAGAGTGATGACAGGTTTTTGCCAGCATAGGAAGAGCTGAACTCATTTAAGCAAGTTCAGAGGGAGAGTTTGGCCATCCCCAGCCCCACCATTTCCATTGCCTTGCAGGCAGACAGTCTGCACCCTGAGCACCCTCAAACTACATCCTTTACCACCTGCACCTCTGGCACCTCCCTGGTTACAGCCACAGAAACAGGAGTGCATTGGTCTCCCTGGCACCCAAACATCTCAGAACATGTGCAGGCAGAGGAAGGGGTGCCACAGTGGAGTTTTTACATTGACTCCATCTCTTAATCTTAACTAAATTAGAGGAAATATCCCATATCTGCTAAATCAGAGTCAGTTATTGTGGTCAGAGGGTATGGTAAGAATCTTGGAAATCACTGAGGTCTATAATCTGGTGATTTTTAAAATTCTGTATTCTTTATGACCCAGGAGCTCTGCTAGGCACAAGATCATGCTATTTTCAATGAAACAACACTTGTATTCAGATCTCTGTATCAGTTTTATGCTCTAGTGGATCACTGCCTTTAGCACGGTTTAAATAGGTATATGCTACAAAGGTATACACCTATGAAGAATAATGTCTATTTTCTCATTCATGACTTTTCAGTTATTCAGTGTAACATCACAATGTTAAACCCCAATCTATCAGTGATTTGAGCCAGCCTTTTTATGTATTTTAATCCTGATCCTATTTAACTGCAAATGCCTTCATTTCCCCTCATGCACCAGGACTGAGCAATGTTCTGATGTGATCCTTCACTGTCCTCATCTAGCACCTTGGCCAAACTCCTTTCTCCTTCAAAGGAGAGTACTAAGACAAGGAGTATATGAAAGAAAGTGCCCATGGGGACAAAAGGGGCAGGAGAGAGGACAAAGGGTAAAACATTAGCTGAAGTCACATTGTGGGTGACTGTCATTCCTTTCAGAAAAAAACTATAGCTTCCCTCAGAATCTTCTGATAGTCTTCTACTTACCCTCTAATGATTCAAACTTGGATTGTAATTATATTTAAGCACTTTATAATTTCAATCTAAAACCTGACAGTTCTGTGCAATTACATGTCCTAAATGTGGGATTTGTCCCCCACTATGGTAAGATTATATAGTAATAGTAGCAATGAACATGGCTGAATCATTGACAAATTCAACCTTAACTATCTTCTTGTGCTTGCCTTGACAACTAGACTATTGAATTCCAACAGTATGAAAATCTAAAAATAGCACTGTGTGAAGAAAGACTGCAGGCAAAGCCACTAGATAATACAAGCTCAATGCTTCTGTGAAATGTGACACGTGCAAAAGCCAGATGTAATTTTAACAATACAGCTTCCTTTTTGACAAAGGAATCTCCAGAGTCTGATTTAATGTCTCCACAGTAAAGCCTAGCAATTCCACGTTTTGTGTAGGAGTAAGAACAGACTTCTTTAAACTCCCAGAAAAGAATCCCTGAGAAGAATACTAATGCACAGTGAAGTGAAAATAAAAAGACCTCTGATGACCCTGTAGCAATTAAGACACCATCCAAGTCCAGCATAAAAGTCACCTTATATTATACTTCAAATTATTACAGTGACACCAGTGGACTCAGCAATGCTGACACACACCAGTAACAGTGGGGCTTTGCAGAAACAAAAATCACTACAGCTTAGGAAATATTTCCTAGACAATATTGGAGTGGGAACCTGCCTGGCTCATGCAGGAGTGCAGAGGGAAGCTGGAAAAAGGAGTTTTCTTACTTTCATACCCTGCCTAGAAAGTACTAAATAGACAGATGAAGTAGTTAGTAAATTAATTAAAAACTTGGGAGAATAAAGGTCAAGTCTCTTCTGCCTTTTAACTGACATTGCCTGGCCTTGGGACTCCCTTAAGGAACTTGAGCTTTCTTTAAAACAAGTACCTAACTATCAAGCCCTATCTTACCTAGCAGTTTAATTTGATGGTAATTAATATTCACCATCCTAAGGCTCTAAGTGAGTTATCCATATAAATACATCCACCTATAATATAGATATATATTAGGAATATATGATGACTCCTCTTCATCTCTGGGCCTCCATGGGGATAGCAGAAGACACTACAATTTAACAGAGAAGGACTGAGAGATGCCTGTTTTACAGGTGCATAATTTGCATGTACCCTAACACAACTGAGGGCACAAATGTACAAGGCAGGTTTTGCACTGGCATAAGAAGAAAAGCAGCATCAACCAACAGCCCTTCTAGGAATATGATCTGTTTGCTTCCCCATATTTATATTTTCCTGGCACTTAAGTCAAAGTTGTGACTAGAACAAGTTCATTTCATTCAAGTAACATCCTAATTCCCTTCCAGTCTGCTCTGGCTGTGGGGAGATTATTTTTATCTTTTGGGAAGTTCCTATTCCTTTGGTGAAGACTGGTTTGAAGGAGGAAGATCAAAGTTCTCCTTAGCATTATTCTCTGGCCTCATTCTTTTATTGCTTAAGTTCTCTTAAACAATTACAGGCAAAAATCCAAATGATCCATCACAGGCTGGGGCTTTTTATTCCCTGGAATTACTGTTGTTCCAGAAATAGATGTAGCACCACTGGTATGACTTTGAAGCCCCACTCCTGTTGGTTGGAAGTAGGATGAAAAATAAGGTGAATCAATAAACAGATACTGTTTTCCACCAGTGTTGTGACAGGAGAAGTGAAAGCTTTGAAGTTTGCCTTTCTTTTGAAGGAAATATCTGTGACACTCCCTGGGTATCTTGGTGCACCTTGTTTAGTTTACTCTTGCCTGTCCATAGACAAGTTCACAAGTGACAAAAGTCACAAACACAAATGTCCTACTTTTAGGAGACCTGCTCAAGTCCCCAGTGTACAGGTCCCAGTGGTCCCTTGGGAACTGACTCATGTCAAAGGCAGTAAAGCAGAGAGAAAACTCTATTTGTTGTAAGAAAAATTTGCACTGATTTGTATTGGCCTTAGTTCATGGACTCAGAAGAGTCAAGAAAACCATAAAAGGTGTCTAGTCTGCCCTCCTGCCCCAAGAAAGGAAAGTTGTTGGCAAATCCTTCCAGTCTTTATGGAACGTGCCGCAGCTATTATGGGAAATCTCCTCAGCACATAACTATCTCTGTGATTAAAATAATACCTCTAACGCTTTCTCTACATTTTTTGTCTTCACTTTGAATCCATGATTTCCTATTTAATCCACACTGAAAATGAAAAGTGGTAGATTTCCATTCTCTACAGCCATCTTTACCCTGTTTGAATAACAAATATCTTTATTCATTGCAATCTTGGTTTTGCTATGCAGTTTTTTGGTTTCCTAGTACTCTGGTTGCTCTCCTCTGAACCTTTCCCTTAGGGGTGGTTCTAAACACAGGGTACAGAACTAAGGACAACAACAAAACTTAAACGTGAAGTTTTGTTTAACAGGTCCCCATATGATTACTTTTATCACCTAGACAGGTATGGATGCAGTTGAAGCACAAAATGCATGTTTTGTAACAAACAAAGTTCCACAAGCGTAGGATGTATGAATTTTGCAGTTCTGCTCCCACTCCATCTCTCACTCCCACTTCCCATCTTCAACATTCATGAACATCCTCACTATGTAGGGACATGTGCAGAGATACAAAGATGCAAACACAGAAGTTCATAGGAGCAGCTACGTCAGAATTCATGTGCCATCCATGGTGAGCCAAGCTTTGGTCCCACCCAGTACAAATCCCCACCTACCCAGGCAGGACTCAGTGCACCAGGACATTGCAGTTACTCCTGACTGTCTCAGACACCACTTTTTATTATCTATTGACAAACAAGAGCTTTTAAAATGACAAATGCTGTAGCTAAGTGCTTTAATAGCACACGTGTAATGGCAGTTACCACAGTCTGTGTTACAACAGCCACATACGTGTGCTGGCAACGTGCAGTTAGCAGTGTTATGTATTAGTTTAGGAGACATAGACCCCATTTAGTCAACTAGATTGCATTTTACTCTTTCTCAGTCTCACATAATGTATTTACAGCTACACTGTCGCTGGTGGGGTCGCATTGGATGGGACTGAAGAGTACAGAGGATTGGAAGCAGTGTGGCTTCACCTCACTATTTTAATCTTTTGTAATGTTACTGCATCAGAGGATGATGAACAACTCTGAAGAAAACAGTTCATCAATGCATGGTCACAAGTGCTGCTGTGTGGCTGCACCATAAAGGAAATAAAACCACTGCACAGATCTGTGCCTACTCATGTTGGTCAGGTCATGGAACATTTCCTTTTCATTTGAAGAGTTTGTACAGCTCCTAGCACTGTGGATCCTCATCTCTGCTGATGACTACAAGGACTGTTTCCATAAAAACCAAGCATTTAATCACAGTAGTTACATGCAAAGATTCAAATAATCAGATTGAGCAAAAATGAATTATTTAAGTGGAGTCTGAACTATCATTTTAAGGTAGTAAGCCCACTGTTTTCAATGGTCTTTTGCTCAGGTTTCCCTGGATGATTTTCCCAGTGACATGGAGAAGAGGTGTAGCTTCTTTTGGGACCATTCTTTGGGAGAAACGACAGCATTCATGCTACTTGGGGGTACTGGGTATGACAGAAATCAGCTTGACTCATTGAAACAGCCATTTAAAAGCAGAACCTCCAGTGATATAAATCAGCAAGACTTCACTTCAGTGGAGCTCTGCTAATTTACCCCTGCTGGGAATGTGGTTTTGAGACTTTACAGAGTGAAAAAGAAACTAAGGAAGCAAAATAAAGATTCTAAAATATTAGGAAATAAAACAGCTTGAGAATGCTATGTTTTCCCAACCATGCAAAAGAGAAGCCTTTAGGTTACAGTTTGAATTTAATATGTTGCTATTTGATACATGTTAACACATGCAGGATGTGTCATGGAGAATTTAAATGCCTGTTGTGAGAAAAATTCCCAATATTTCTTTTTATCTTATTTCTCTAATGGTTATTTCCCAGACTGTTTCAGCCAAAATTCAGTGAGATCAGAACTTGCTAAGGATTTTTAGAACACTAGTTCTGAAAAGGTCTTCAGCTACACAGACAGAAAAACAAAACAAAAAAGAAGGAAGACCTGTTGTATGTTGAAGGTCAGACAGAAGTTCAGAATAACTTAGATCTTGTCCAGTTATTAAGGAGATACTCTCCTCATCTTTCAGTATGAATGATAGTGAGCAGGGAATATTTGGAGGATATCTGAAGAAGGACGAGGAAGGTTTAACAGAAACCATCATAAGTAAGGCAAATTACTACTATTCCCTCTGCTGATGTCAGGAATCCTGCAGTAATCCCCAGTCCAAAATCTCACTCAATTGGCACATGAATAGGCAAGCTCGGAAGCAAAACTCTTCTCTGTGTGCAATGGTACAAATACATCCTAAGTGGTGAAGAGAAAATGTAACATGAAGCGAAATGAAGGCTTCATGGTCAAGCAACTTGAGCAATCAAGGATGAAGAGAGGTGGCATAAAACATGACAATTTTTGCAAAAGTAACTTTTTGTTAAGAGAAGCAATTTCACACTCGGGGAACAAGTCATGATCTATCTAGATTTGCACAAAGTAGCTCATAAAGTGCGCAGTTGAGAATTAGTGTCTAAAAGTTATAAAATAGAGAGTAATTCAAGATGATTAATCGGAATGCAAAGCCTATGTAAATGTTAAAATGGAAGACTGTAATGTTGGACAGGGATTATTGGAACTTTCAAAGAAGATTTTAGACACATTTTGTTGCAAATAATTGTTAGTGACTTTGAGCCAATAAACAGGTTTGCCTAAATAATAAAGGCATTTCAAAGTATTGACAACAATTAGGAAGCTCATATAAGAACTGGTTTATTTAAAAGCAGAGTAATGGAATTTTAACACAACATATCCAAATCAAAACTTTATTTTGTGGAGCTCATCATTTGGAAGCAGCAGAGAAACAGAGATCCAGGTGTGTTGTTACACAGTAAAACAGCTGTGAGCCTCAAATGAGAGAGAACCACAAGAAATCTGAGACAAGCCTGAGATGCACTGCAGATATATTTTCTTTAGAGTCACTGAAGCATACATCCACCATACAAGGTACTGCCAAGGTGCTTTGTACATAATGTATATTCTGATTACTCATTTTCAAATCAGATTTGAGGTAATTTGGAACAGATCCAGAGAAGGAATACTGAAATGACTGAGGGAAAGGAATACAATCTTATGAGAGCAGCCAGAGAATCACATCTTGTTTTCCTGCTTATATAAAACATCTCTTCATAAATGTATATGGGAATGTAAAAACAGGGTGGGAGTAATAAGCTTTAAACATAAAATTGGTACAAGATCAAAGAGAGAACTGGTCATACAAAATTTAACATGGTTAAAATCACCCTCCAATTTCAATCAATTTAATAATGTTCAGGAAAAACTGGGTAAATCTGTTTCAAGATGGATCCCAGCGGCCTTATGAACATTGCATGACAGAGTACTGCTGTTCTGGTGCAGTGTAAAAATTCTGGGTGTTGAACTTAATCACCTGCTCTAAGAATTAAAAAGACAATTTATCTTTTTGTTTTCTGAGTTAGGTCCATTTGTCCATAGCCATATTTTTGCTGTTTGCAGTTTGTCCCAAACGTCTGAGTTTTCATTTGTAACTTAATTGTTACTGTAGAGGATTTCCTCTTTCACCCCAAGAAACACCGGAATGTGGTCCCAGTTAGAGAGAGAATCCTGGGAAAGTGCAATGCTACTCTTGGTGGTGTGCAGAGATTTGTTATGATTTACTTTGGTTGCTAAGCCCAAACTGGTTGGCAAATGCTTTGCCTTGTGTCCAACATGAAAACCCTCCACAGCTTAATGGAACCCTCCCATTCTTTCTAATATGTGTGACGTTTCTCTTCCCAAGATAAAACATTTTTCATTTCAGTGGTTCCAAAAAGTTCAATACTATGGAAAGGAAAAAGGCTATTATCCTTGGCAGCTTCTGCCTTCTTCCCTCAGTGTTTAACCTCTTCATGTTTCATACATGAAATATCTTCCGATGAGCATAGTGGAGGTGCTTTATGGCCCATGGTGTGGAGCACATGCTTTCTGAGCAAAATATCTATTATAGTGGCAACTGTGGAGACTTGGAATCAATTTTCTATGTACCTCCATGAAAATTTCAGGAAAGAGTTTTACAGGAAGATGATCCTTCTTTTGTAAACATCTATCAGATACATTCAATACAATCAAATGCAAATGGACACTTCCTCCAGCTCTTTTAAACTTTCTATAGATTAAATTTTACTCTTTCTTCAGGCATTGCCTGAGTGATACTTTAAAGCCAATAAAAGAAATCTCTAAAAATTGATTAACATCTAATTAAAGATTGATCCTATCAAATTATGTTGTCTGTAATTTTTATTAAATCCAATCTTTAACTCTTGTCCTCTGTAGGAAAAGAAAGGAAAAAGGACTGGAGTAGTTTCTATCAATGAAACTTTAGTACAACAGGGAGCAGAAAAAAAATGTTGAAGTAATCCAGTTGGATTAAAAACATGTGACAGTTTACAAATGTGCCAGAAATCCAGACAACTTTTGTTGTGAATGAGCTCTCATTTACAGCTTTCCTCAACAAAGAAATAAAAGTAACTTCCACAATAATAAACAATTCTGGGTAAACAATAAGAATAAATGAGTGGCAGTAACTTCCTGCTACTCTTTCTTTTCTGGTACCCCTGGTAGCAACAAACCAAAGTGCAACTCCAAAGTCACTGAACACAGTGGGAGGACTTGGTGAGCACTGAGCCAGACCCTGGGTCCAGTCCCTCCCTCTAAAATGAAAAGCTTTTCCAAGAAAACAAAAGCTAATAAGTAAAATTAAAAATTCACCTCCAGGGTACTTTTTTTTCACACGTACATTGGGCAGATGCAGAAGGATGAAAATTAACCTCAATATCTTCAGAGAAGGAAATTCCTTTAGACATCAGAAAGATCTAAAGTCCCCCGATTGCTTATCCCTCAAAAAGGGATCATAAAGGAAATAAAGCATAAATACAATGTGAACTGAATAGAAAGATGGATCATCGGTATGACTTTTTCATGAAAAAATATTTAGGATCAATAATCAGCACTATAGACCCTGATTATATAAAAAACCCAAATAACTGGATCACTATACTAAGTTTTATGTATGTCAATGACTAAGAATGAATATTCTTAGTCTTGACTTTGCAAATGACTTTGTTCTCAAAGAATATCAAAGAATGTCAACTTGCAATCTAGAATAAGTAAGGGGTGGGGGATTATATTAAAAAAACAAAATAAAAAAAAAAAGAAAGAAAGGTAACTGACTTCTATTTCAATATCTGCTCAAAAATGTACTTTTAAATGTTTAACACTTCCAAAAAAGGTGAGTCTTGGTAGTTGTTTGGTGCATCACATTTGCTTCCTTCAAACACTTGGAAAAAAATCAGGTTTCTATTCATATTATTAGTCATTGCCCAAAAGTGCTTCTAGGGATAGTTGCCACACCAAGTCTTTAAAAATTAAAATCTTCAAACCTCAGTATTTTAAGTCTCAGTATTTTAAGTAAAGAGACTGTATATAGAAATGTAGCCTATTGAGTTACCCAGACCAAACTTTTTATTAAAAGCAAAAATTGTTATTTTTAGGCTAATTAAATAAATTCTTTAGCCATACTGCTTTGATATTGAAAAAAAAATCCCATGTAAATAAATCACATCTGATATTTTTATAATTAAAGGTAATTACTGATCTTAATTTAAAATATTTAATTGAAAAAATCACACAGCTTCAATCACTGCTCAGTTTAGGCATCAAGAATCACTTGAAATGAATCAACACACTAGCAAGCAACAATTTATGGGTGACTTACCATTAAGGACATTCTTGCACCAACCTTTACTTCAGTCTATCTGCTTGAAATAGGTCCCATAAGAGTTTGAGGACAAGATTTGTCCTTAAAGTGGCCAATTCAGAGCTGTTTAGACTATATTATTGAATCAATTCAGGAGGGAGTTTCAGATAGGAGCCTTCATAGACAGCAGTGGGAGGATGATGCAGCCTCTAAAATTCCACAGGCTAAATCAATGGCAGGGATCTGGCTAGGAGCAGCAATCCTGCCTTAGTAAAAATGTCACCTTGTAATTACACAGTTTTTTCAGAAAACCACAGACTTTTGAAACAGCTGGGAGTTGTTTAGGCTTTTGGGGGGGAAAAAAGAAAAAAAAAGAAAAAAAAATTAAATGTAGAGATAAGGAGGAAATGGGAGAAGAAGAAAAAGGAAAAAATGGGATAAAACATTACTTTTCTAAGGGACACAGCTATCTGGGAAAATAAACTGCTTGGGATGAAAGCTATGTTTCTACAGATGCTCCTGTCCTTGTTTTCACCACTTTTTGTATCAGTTACACTCATTTTACCCCCTAGGCTGAAAGCCAGGGCAATCTGCTGAAGAACATCCAGGCTCTAGTCCTGTCCTGTGCTCCTATTTATTTACTGGAAGAGCATCCCTGTCAAAAGATGCAATGGGGCATTGCAGTGCTGCAGCCCAGAGTGGTCTCTGACTCTCTGACCTGGGGCAGAGCATCCTCCTTGGGGAGGATTGATCTGACCCCAAAGTTTCCACATCAGAGGGGAGAGAGAAATCCCTTTACTGCACAACCTGCCAGGGAAAGGCAGAGTAGAACATCCTCAATGGTCCAAAGGAAAAATGGGCATATTACATGGAACAAAGAGCTTTCACTGTGAGAGGTAAAAAACCCAGTCCTACCAGGAAAAAAAAAAAAAAAAAAGAAAAGAAAAGAAAAGAAAAAGAAAAGAAAAGTAATTGCAGCTTGGTTTAGTTTTCTTGTTTGAATTGGTGTTAGGCATTTGCTGAGCTTTTTTCTCCCTACTAATTTCCTGTCAGGATTGGCAGCCAATGACTCACTTGCGTCCACAGATGAGTATCACCAAAACATTAGTCTACAGCTCCTCTTCTCAATACTTTGATTTAATCACACAAAGCAACCCCCACACTGACCCCAGGAGTGCAGCATTATTCAAAGCACTAGGCAAAAGCAAGGCCAGGTATCTTCCCTTGATGGCTGCAGATATTGCCATAATAGAAGCTCTAAAATCAGGCATTCCAAGTACCCTGTCTGCACAGCAACTCCCAGAGTTCATGGCAAAGAAATAGTGAGCAGCCATGCAAAAGAACTGTCATCTCTCCAAAATTTAAAGGAACACGATGAGCAGGGCTGTGTTGGAGAGCTCATGTCTGGGGAGCTAAGCTGGCAAACCAGTGGGTCTGCCATAGATTCTCATGCCCTGGGACAAAGCCTCTGTGGTTCATTTTCTGATCAGTAAAGCCTCTGTGGTTTGGTTTCTGATCAGCAATGTTGAATCTATTTCCTGTGTACTACAGAATATGCAGAATTCAATGGACAGACACAAATTAGAAAAAGCAATTATGGGTTACATTTTTAATCTCAAGATTCCACACACAACCTTGTGTTTCCAACACAGCAGGTATGCAATACATGTTTACATAGCAAGGACCATGTAAGCAAGCATTACATATGTTGCTGAGAAAATGAGGAGGGTTTTTCCTGCAGCTGGCTTCCTGCCTACCAAGTTATGGTGCATGGCTAAAATCCTTAATGTTTGACATCAGAAACTGCCGTGCAAACACCAACCTGACTGACAACTTCTCTAATGGGCAAATCAAAAGTAAATGAGAAAAAGGGAAGACAAGTGACCCAACGAAGAACCAACAATTTGTCATTTGGGATGTTTTATTAGGCAGTTTGACAAATTTCCTGCTGGTTAACTGATTAAATTTACATTCTCTATTTTTAATCTTTAATTTATTTCATACTCAAATATGATTGTTAGCCATTAATCAATAAGGTTTAAAGTGCTCATGATTAATGGCCAATGCTTTCAGTATAAATAAGAGATTCTGTGATGCTGGGATTTATCTGGCTCTAGAGATTGCAGGATTGCTCTGAGTGCTCATTCCTTAGTTACAATAAAGCGGGACTGGGAGAATTGATGAGATTCTGTGCCAGTGCTGTGCTGAAATGAAATGGGAGCAGCTATTTAGGATCTGCACGAGATAGTGACGAAAAAGAAACCAAAGGGTTAACAAGACTATGCCAACAAGTAGCGCTGGAGAAATTAATGGATCTCCGGGATATAGACAAGCAGGAATTTACAGCACCTATATGGTAAAAAGGACCCAGGCAGGTTGATGGAATGAGCAGGCAGGGCCGTGGGGATCTGTGGGGATGCGGGCAGAGTCGAGCATGGGCCGGGGGCAGCGGGAGCTGCAGGCGGGGCAGCGGCACACAAAGGGTTAACCTGGCGCCTCCGTGCATTGAGATGCTAAATGTCAAGATAGTGCATTACTTGAGGAAAGTAATTTGATTACTCGAAACTCCCACGAAGGAGGCGAGCTGGTGTCCTTCCATCTGTCGGGCTCAGCGCAAGATGATGAATTGAGCTCCGAATTCACGTGTGATGAAGTCACTGTCAATCCCCGGCAGCCCAGCCCGCTGCCATGCCCACCGCGCCGAGGGTAGCACGGCAATTCAACTTTCCCTGGGAAACCCAGGAGGCTCACTAACCTGTTACTTGCCGCTGCTCGCTTTTGGCCTCTTTTTTTTTTTTTTTTTTTTTTTTTTTTTGCCTTTCTCCTTCTTTATTTTCCCCTCCCCGTTGTGTGGCTCAGCGCTACAACTGAGTCATTCGGTGCCCGTGGCCGTGGGCACGCCGGGCTCCGCTCCCCGCTCCGCTCGGCCGATGCAGATGTGCGGCCGGCTCGCCCGCGCCCCGCAGCCGGGAAGCGTTCGGAAAGCCTTAACTATGCATAGATCTGCGGAGTGAATGTTTGCTCTCATTCACTTGCTCCTGTTATTTGATTTCTTGTAGGCCTCTGCGGCAGAAATGGAGAAAATAAGGTAAGTGAGACAGTTTATTTACATCTCGTTGTAGAGGAGAAGTGTTCTGTTGCTCAATGCACACAATACAGGCTCTTGGAAAATATCTTGCTTAATGCGATCACAGTAGAATGCTGGATTGCATGATGATGCAAGGCAAGCTGTGCTTTAGAGACAAAAGGAAAGGAATGTGGTTGTTCTAGTAAATCTGTTTTGCAGGGATGTCAATTCAGAAAGCATGTTTTACACACAAACATGTTTTATTGCCAGATGCAGAGCGTATTTGATTATATAAATGTTGTAGCCACTTGTCCATTTACTGCAAGAGCCTGCCATTCCATTTAATGAGCAAAGTGGATCAATAATTCATGAAAAAGCTGAAGAAAATATAGGCTTGACTTCAAAGCATCTAATTAATGTGGTTTGTTTCAATATAGCACTGTAACATTGATGTTCGATTTTTGTTTTATATTGTATACCAGCCAGATAAATCTCGTCTCCTCTGTGTTTAAAATGTTGTCATACTGTACCAGTTTCTCAGCACATCTCTCTGCTTTAAGCAAAAGGAGATGGGTTTTATAACATAAGTTTTCCATCTCATGTCCTAGTGCAAGTCTGCTTTGGGGGGATATTGCTTTTGTGTATGTTGTTGAGAAAGAAAAAGAAAGCAGAAAGCATTCTAGCCCTTTTTAATAAATTAATTAAAAATTACTAAAACCTTGTCTACTAACACATTGTCAAAGTGATAGGTAAGAGATTAACTTTTTACCACCCTTTAAATACTTTATGGAACTTCTTTTCATAATCAAATACACTGGCCATGATCTTACTTGGTTTTATTGGACAAGCCTAAATGCCTTCTCTGAATCTGGTAACTGGTTAGTGACAACTCTTGTCCAAGAAAAACTTTTTAGATTCCTTCAGTTTGGAATGGCTATCTTGAGTTATTAGAAATGCAGAAAAGTTCTGAAATTCAAGAAATAGCTGGGCAAATGAAAAACAACAGAAATTTGATCAAGTGTTTAATGAATTCTGGGCTGGAAACAGAATCCTGTTTTTCTTTTGAGGCAAAGGAGGTTAAATCTCTTAAAATGGGCGTGAAGCTGCATGTCCAAAAGTTACTAAGAATGTATTTTCAAAGCACTAATACACTTTTGTAGAGCCTCACGACAACAGAAGTATTGTAACTTTTGTGCTGAAGGAAAAACACTGTGCAATGTATTCTGGATTTTCATGTATTTAAGTACTATAATGTTAAAGCTGTGAGTTTTTCCTGAGTAATGCCTGAGAAAGTGCCTCAGTATGTGGACTGGTGTCTAATAAAAATTCCAAACAATCACCTAAAGTGCATGCACACTTCTGTCATGAATGACTCTCTTGGAAGATGCAAGTGAATATATATTTACATCTTTGTTGGATAAGCATGTGTGCACAAATGCAGTGTAATCCTTGCAATACTTTTCTGAGCATGCCTTGGCCTCTGCTTTTAGTCTTGCTTTTAGTTTTGCAATAATGGGCTGCAGAGCCCAGGAGAATGAGCAGAATGTAGTGAGAAAAAAAAAAAAAAGACAAGAATTTTTTTTTTAATTAAAATAAGCATTTATAAAATTCCATTTTCCAAACGCCACAATTTTGCAGCGGTCAGGCTTGCCAGTCTTTACCTCAGTACTCCCTGAGTAGTGCGCAGATGGAGAAGTCAACCTTGCCCCACTGAAATGAAGCAGGAGCTTCACTATTAACTCCACAAAGAGAAGGGTCAGGCTCTCTCAGGAGTTTGTTAAAGAAATTTTCTGTTAAAAATTCTTGTGTGCAAAAGCTGATTCTGGCAGAGGGTTTTGTCCCCATCAGCCCAGCAGGTGCAAGGGCAGTTCCAGAGCTCCCTGTGCTCCCAAGCAGAGCAGCAAGCCAGGCAGGACCCAGGGCACAGACTGCACTGCTCCATCCCAAACTTTTCCAGGCTCCCTCCTTATTCCCTTGGATGCAAACTGACAGAATCCTTGGCACTTAAAGGAAACTATCTGGAGTCCTTATCTTAAGTAGCTGGTAAACTCACAGCCTGGGGAGAATTAGATTTTTTCTAAAACTATCAAAGTGTGGTACCCAGGTAAAAAACATATTACCCTGTGTTTTAACCACAGTGGCTTCAGAGAGGTCCTGAAGAGAGATAACCTGAAGCTAGGAGAAGAAAGAAAGAAACGAGAGGAAAATGGCAGGCTGGGAGGAAAGAGGTATTTGTTGTTATATGCAGAAAGCAGTGTAATATGGAAAAAGCTATTCCCACATGATACTTCATTGTGTTCTTCTGCCCTGTCTCCTGTGCCCAGCTCCCTTCCCGCCCTTTTTTGCTACCAGCTGAGGATGTGCCATTCCACATCACCTGGGATGTGTTGGCCCAAGGACCAGAGGCTGAGCCCACACCAGGTGTGGAGCTGAGGTGCATGAAGGGTGCAAGGCTCCTGCAAAAGAGGGAGGAAAAAGGGGTAATAAAAAAAAAAAGAAAAATACCTTGTTAGTGAAACAGGACAATAGGAGGAAGGTGCATAACCACAGGACAGTGAAACCAGGTTGAAAACTCTCAGAGTCAGGGCAACAGAGGTTTGCATTCCACAGTGCTCTTCAAGGGAAGAAAGTCTTTTAAATAAGAACAGGTGACAGTCCTTGAGAGCCCACAGGGCCAAACATTTTATAAAGGCAGCTCTGTAAGTCTTTGAGTGAGCTTTGTACATTGCCGTGCCCAGGAGAAGGGGGATCCATCTGGGGCATCCCCAAGGACTGATGGAGCCAGCCCCATTCAGAGAGAGGGATGAGTGAAAAATTGGTCCACTGGTAGCTTGTGCTTTGTTCAGCCATAAAATTCATTGAGCCAGGCAGCCCAAGCAGCAGTGCAAACTAATACAAGTCTGATTGTCACATTCCTTCACTGAGAATGTGTCCAGAGCAATGCGATTCGTCTCACATAAGGCAGCAATAATTCCCTTTACAGAGCCAGGAGCTGCTGTGACCTGCAGTGTCACATGCTGTCCTTTGCAGCAGGGGCTTGCTGTCACTGAGCTATGTGTGGAAGGAGAAGTAGGAAGCAGGGGTGGGAGGTTGTCAATATTTAGCCTGACACAGGGACACCTTCCTCTAGAAGTAGAAACATGCAATTTTGTGCTAAAACTTTGACTGAAAAGAATCAGTTTTTGCAATGAAGTCTTCTCACTGTAAATGATTCTTAGCAGTACAGTGTTCATAATATTTCAAGGTACCAATATATTAGGCAGGAGTAAGGCTAACTACTAATCACAAACCTCTTGAGGATCTGCACTTATGTAGGTTGACTGTGTATGGTTATAGAGTCACTTTAGGCATTAATTACTTCTGACTCCAGCTTTTTAAATACAGTTTTTTGGATCTGGTTCTTTTTCATGTCTATAAACAAGAACCGAAAATCTTGGTCAATAAAGTGAATTTCAAATGTACCTATACTATCTTATTTTGACTCAGCAGTGTGCTATCTTTGGTGCATATATTCAAGAGAAGCACAAGCCTTCCAAGCCTGAGGCCTTGTATGTCTGTGGTGGCTGGCACATAAAATTGCCAGTAGGCTGAAAAGTACTCCTTTAACTCAGATTGAACCCATAGAATGGTTAAAAATTGCAAATGAAAGACCAGTTCCACTGCAGCTCCAGTCCAGACTCCTGGCTACTCTTTCCCTGCTTCCATTCCATCCTGCTTGAAATACAGGTTGTAATAGTCAAACTTTCTGGGTGAGGGTGATGTAAGGTTTGGCAAAACAGATCTCTAGAAATACTTTATACACAAATATTGATCAGCTTCTTAGCTTCCTTACACTGAAGTGTATGTCACTTCACAGGAAATGTCACTTAAAGAGACAGATATTGTTCAATAAAAGCATTTCCTTTTTTTTTTTTAATGCACTCCTAAAATTTCAGTGACAATTCAGAAACTCTATTAATCAATAGTCTTAGTTCTAAGCTTTCAAGATCCACAACAGGCTGAACTGTATATCTAAAAGTACACAAAACAGGACACATCATCACCATGACCAGCTGCCAGGCTCACAGTGCCTCCAAGGAGTCTGAGTTTCCACTTTACAATACAATCATGGGATTCCTCAACTGAGAATTACTTTATTTTGGTATCATCAGTAGGGGCACTTTACTAATTACCCAGAGATCTCTGATAAAAGTGTCTCAAGGAACCTATGAGGTACCATCTTCCTTTCAGTGTAGTCCTTGTTTCAGAACATATGACAGCAAAGTGGTTTGTTTTGCACACACAGCTGGTAGAAAGTCAGCAGCTTGATCCAAGTCTCTTGAATTTTTAGACTTGGACTTTTCTCAAGCATGTTTGAGTTCATCTGTGGTAAGGGAGGAATATGGGTTTCTTCAAAAGGAACATCAGAGGCACATGCAGTTCTAGGGAAAAGCCTCTGCCATGGTTTGCTGGAAATGTAAATACTTTCCTAAATGCCCACCTGATCATGCTGCCTTCCTTGCACTTGGTATAAATATAGCCCTCTTCATATGCTAATGAACACACTGCAATTTCCTGCCATCCCCACCTTGTCCTTATTCCTCTCTCAGCCTGTATCTACATTAATTTTACCACATACTTGAACACAAGGGGAGGATTTATTTTCCCAGAAAGTTAACCAACAAACATGGTTTACTTTGCCCTAGGTCTGGTCCTTACATCCACAGCTGATATGCTGGGAGCCACTGCCTTGTACAGAAGCAGAATGCCACAGGACAGCAGCAGGGCTGTGCAAGAAGCAGCTCCACCATCTGCTCAGCAGTGTCTTCAGGCTCTAGCTGATGCTGGGATGTGAAACCCCAGCTGTGGACGTGGGCAAAGAGATGGAACAGGGCAAGCTCAGAAGAAACAGAGCATAGGGAAATGCCAGCATGAAAGGGCCATGAGTGTGGGGTCATTAGAGGTGATTGATGGTAAAAAAAAATCATCAAGTTGGGTGAATTTTGAAAGATGAAGAAGAAAAGGAAAAGGATAAAAGAGCTGCCTAACATATGTTCAAACAGGTAAACCAGGTTCTCATTTCCCCTCTGTTTTGGAAGCTGTTTTTATCTGGCAGGCAGCTCCAGCAGCAGTGAGAGCCCTGCCGTGCTGTTTTCAGCACATCTGCCTTGTTCCTGCTGCCATCCAGGGTGTGACTGTAGCTAAAGCACCTGTCTCTCTCTCTCTCTCTCTCTCTCTCCCTGGGACTACACTCAGCTTCGGGTTTGGTGGTTGTCAAACACAGCAATGGGAGCAGTGGACACTCACAGTTATAGTCACAGCTCCCAGGGGAGCTACAGCCCTGGAGCTGGGATGGGCTGAGGCACAGAGCCATGCTGATCTACCTGTTCCAGTACCTCTGAGAATGTTGTTAGGGCTGCCAGAGGCACAGTATGCTTGTGCAGCTTATCACACCTAATTTCCACTACTATTCCCTGTGCTAGTCAGGCAAACCAGCGCTAGCTCAGCTGAGGAGGGAGTGTTGCTGCTATGCTGTGCTACAATCCTGTGCCCTGAGCTTCTGTCTGCTGCTTGGGAGAATGATCTAAAAGGCAATGATGTCAGTATGCAAGGAACCATCCCCATCAGCTGATGGAACAAGTGTTGTGTTATAGCATCCTTTAGCTCTAGATAAATACTGGGTGAAGCACAAGCTTCCACCACACAAGGAACATGACAGAGACAGAGGGCAGAACAGATTCAAGTTGAATGAAACCAGGTAGAGTTGTGTAAAGTGGCCTCCAGGGACAAGTGGGAGATGAGCAAACATCTGAAGAGACCAAGGAAGTAGGTAGGAGTGGATGAGCCATGCCATCAGCCAGGAGCTGCAGTGAGTCATGGGGAAGAGGCTGGACCTCAGTGATTCCTAGCTTACAAATAATGATCTGCCTACCCCTTTCTTGCAAGGCAAAATGCATCACTGAGCAATGCCATGAGCTTCTCAGAAAAGAAAAATAAATAAAAGGAGGCATTTCAGACAAATATTTAAGAAAAAAAAAGAAAGAAAATTCCATTTTGTATAGTGCTTGTGATTAGTTCAGAACTTTGTATCATAAGGAGCAGAACTTGGAGAACAGTTTCATTTTTTGTTGTTGTTGGGTTCTCCCCCTTCAAGTTCCAAAGCCACAATTATCCACTATTCTAAGAAATTCAAAGGTGGGTAAATTGGATGCCTCCCCTTTATTGCTATTAGGCTTCAGTTTATGTAAGCACTTTGACCAAAGCTACTGAGGGTGTGTGCTGAACACTGAAAGCAGCAACTTGCAAAGCAAACGGTGGCAGCCACTGCAGCAGCAACAAAACAATCTTATAAGCTGAAGAACATAAGAGGTTTCATGCTATGAACCCCAGATGGTTCAAGGACAGTACAGTTTGTGAACTGCACTTAAGTGTGCTCTGTGGTGAAATCAAGTAGATTTTGAATGCTTGCTGCTGCTACAGCTCACAGACTGATGAAAGAAAGGAGATAACTTGTCTGCAGTACTTTATTACAGGCTTTTTGCAATTTCCAGCTCTGCTGCTGTTGGCATGGCTTAGGCAATTTAATTTACCAATCAGTTCTTGATTTACACACAAGTGACTTCAGAATGCATTCAAATAAAACCTGTATCACCACATTTGATGCAGTGTTCTCTAAAAATCAAAAGCATCTGAAGTATATCAAAACTATTAAGCTTTTCATATTAGAAATTGGAAAGACTGAATTGTCTTTATGTTTTAGTGATGATGTAAAGCCAGCTTAGCATGAAGTACAATGTGCTGAAAACAGACAGTAGATAGTGAGGTGTAACCATGCTTTTTGGAATTCAAGAATGGGAGAATTGTATAATATACAGAGCCCTCCAGCAGAACAGCAGGATCATAAGTGCCTGTAGCTCCTTGAAGGATTTCTCTCATGTGTATGATCGTCCTGCTGCTTGTGTGAACTGCACTACTATTGTTATTCAACTCTTCCAGGAGAAATAAGATCTGCTTCACTGAACAGTGTGGAGTCACTGCTCATTTCTTGGTTTGTAGTAATGTTTGTACTGGCATAAAAGTGAGGGTCTCCATGTCACATGCAGCTCTGTCATTCCTTAAAGCATGACTTTCTCCAGATATGCATTTTTTAAGCTCTGAAAGTCATGGAAAAATCAATTTGTCATCCTGAGCTTGCCCAACTGTCACCATGTCAGCAGAACCAAAACTGAGAAGTTGTGTTCAAGTGAGCATACACACACAACTCATGCAGCAGACCTGCATCTCAGAGGGCAAGCAGTATTGAGCAGCCTGTTGGCAAAGCAGTGGCTGACTGACTTACATGACATACTAGGACATCATGACTACACCAATGCCATTTCAGCTGTGCAGAGCAAAATGCAAATTTTTACCACCTTACCTTGATTTTTCCCACTTTCAAAAGAAAAAAGAGGCAGAGGAGGAGGATGTTGTAGCTTCAAATTTTTTTGGGAGCACTGAGCTCTTCAGGGAGTCACTGCTGTTCTACAAAGACCCTCACGTTCACAAGAAACTCTCATGACTCAGCAGCTCCAAATTGCTGCCTGCTGTTCAAGGCCAGTTTCATATCCATGTCAGAGCAAAGGGCCTTAACTCTGCAGCTTCCATACAAATCAGGTCAAGCAAATAGCTCATTTTATGTTTCTCTTAGCTATGACTGCACTTAGATAAAAGAATCAATTTAAGGAACTGCTTTATTTTTAAGGTATTCCAAGAACGGGAATACCCAGCAATGAATGGCTACTTAATCTTTCCCTTGATACCACCCAAGAGCTCGTTCTTGCAGCAGGCAAGAAGAGGAAAGGCAAATTGAAGAGGAAAAGCAAATTGAAGGGGAAAGCAATCAACACTCCTCTTTTCTTTCTAGCTTTCTAGTTAAAAAAAAATCTTGCTTTCCAGTTTAAAAAGTGTTAAATCTTTCTGCTACTATTTAACTCAAGTATGCTGGCTTAACCAAGGTATTGCACAAATTATCACAGTATTCAATGCTTTACCTGTACAGAGTAGTCTACAAATAAAAAAAGAAATTGCCTATATATCTGCTTAATTGGTCTTACTGCTAAGAAATTCTACAGATGTGAGTGTTTGAAATTACATTTAAGTAGCACTAAATGTGTGGTATGTGACTTTGCACGTGCATATTTAGCTAAGTTTGTAACTGCTGGGTCACTTGCCCTTTGAAATATGATTTCCTCTTTTTACGAAGCCTGTCTCTGTCTTGTGACAAGGAAGTATTTCAAAGGAGTTAATCAGAAACAGTCCAGACCAAAGTGTACCAAGTTCATTCCAAGATTTAGAGCAAATCCATGAGTGGGTGAAAAATAAATATTTTGTAACTCTGTCCAATATTCTCATCATTTCAGTGTGAGACTACTAACAAGGTGCATTCATGGACAGAAACTCATCCTTAATGATGGGGCAAGTGCTGTTTTCTATTAGGATGTTGGATTTTTGAGGCTACATTCAAACAATTTATAGCACTGAAACAGTTGTGTTCAAATTCCAAATAAACAGTATGTTTATTTTTGACTCTCAGCTTATGAATAAAAATGATGCCTTTATTTGTATTTGCATTCAGATTTAGATAGATAAGAGACCAAGATATAAAGAAGGAAATATTGAGTCAAATACTCTGAAGACTGGGTAAAGATGAGAAAAACAGCAAACTAGCCCAAAGCAATGCAAGCAGAGTGATGAAAGACAGAGCAGCAATAATATTTAACTAATTACTTGCAAAGCAACATCATACCTCAACACACGGAACAATTTGATTGTCCCAGTCACAAAACTCACCATGAAGTTTTTAGAAATCCCCAGATGATCCTCTGTCCTATTTCTTCCCAGTGCTGAACTCAAAGACAGGCTGTTGCTAAAAGGGGTGCATGACTGGCCTGGGTGATTTCTGCCCACATCTGCCCAGCAGCTGGCCCTCAAATCCCACATTGCCCTCTCCTTGCAGCCCTGCAGACACAGCTCTGGGCAGAGCCACACAGTGAAGGAAACACCTGGGGTCTCAAGCCACATCAGCAGCGTGACCCTGACAAGTCTGAACATCTCCAGTTCCACCTCAGTTCTGAGCCTTCACAAGCCCTTTGGGAAAAAAAATACATTTCCTGGCTTATCCCTGTCCCTACTGTACCAATGTCACCCAGTGCAGTGGGTATGAGGGGCAGGTTTCCAGGTAGATTTTCACCTCACACTTCAAAATGTAGTCTAGAATAGCCCAGTTAATTCCAGTCTTTGCTCTGGAGCCCCTACATATATGACAAGCTTGCAGAGGTCCCCAGGTAAATAGGGCTGATGGAGGAAATGAGAATGATGGGATTTTCTGTTTTCTCACTTGTGGAAGGCAAACCAGTACCCTTGCTCTGCAGCTGGAACCACTGCAGCCCCCTTGCTAAAATGGCATTCCCAGCAGTGGAGCCTTCCCAAAGCATATTTTCATGGCTGCTTGGTCCTGTTCTATTTCTTCATGAGATGCTGACATTGTCTTGTCTTTACATCAAATGCTCTTTATCACACTCTTTCCCTCCGGAAGGCACCAAAAGCAGGAAGCCTCTGGGAGATACACAGCAGACCTCAGTTCTCTGGGAAGGAATGACCAAGAGTCTTGGCCCTTTCATGAAGAAGGTTAATTAGTCCTTTGTGTAACTCAAGGGGTAGCTCTGGCAACAAACCATATGAGCAGGAGAGGGAAGAAATGAGTCACAGGTAAAGGGGACTGACGTGAGTTTCTTTGGGCCAAATTTAGCTGACCTGTGCTGTTTAGCAACAAAGCACCTTCCCTCCCTCCCTGCCCCACTTCCCTCCTTCTCAATCTACAAGAGAAATCACAGCCTAAAAGTCATGATTTTTTTTTCTGAAAAACTAAAAATACACTAAATTATAGCACTAAAGAGGTACTCTGCTAACAAATGTCAGTTCACAGGACTAAAGCTGTCTTGTCTACTGCATATGATGCCAAAAGTTCTAGATAATGGTAACTTCTGAAAACAAGAACATTTTTTTTTCTCTGCCTTGACAAAGCTGCTGATGCAGAGTTTTACAGTGACTGTAGACTTCAACTTGCCTTCCTATAACTGTGTTATGCTTTTTAAATTGATAAAGCCTCAGCAGATTCACTTACTGGAACTGACGGACTTCACATGCTGTGAGCTTCTGGAGGGTTTTCTTTACAAACTAGAACTGAATATCATCTAAATGTAACAGAAAAAAACCTCCAAGAGAGATGTCCCATTAATTCCAGCACACAGTGACTTGGAGCTGTTTGAGAAAAATATTGTTAATCTAGACGCTTTGGCTCAATATAGTTTGCTTTTAAGAACATTTATTTTCACTTAAAACCATTCTTTTTTAATGCAGTGATAACCCTCCCAGAGTCCAGTGTGGAAAACAACTTTTATTATAACCTGAGAATGTGAAACAAATAAGCATCATTTTACTTGGACTCAGTGAACATGGAAAGTTTGACTCACAGTTTTGATAGAAAAATTTTAATGATTGCTTTTCAGTAACACCATGTGGACAGGACTTCTCTGCTGTGGCTTTGAGTTACTTTGCATTCTCATCTGCATCCCCCAAAGAGAACTCCAAATCCTAAAACAGTAAAAACAAAATCTACTAGGATTTTCATCTCAAGGTTCCTATAGCACAGAACTACTAATTATCATGGCAGGCAGAGCAGACAGTTCTGATCAAATTGCCAGCCTGGATTTGTAGACCATCCCATCTCCTCATTCATCATCTCTATAGGCACAATATTGGGAAACATCTTGAGATATAAATAGGCATAGATATGGCTGCATGCTGAATTCTAAGTAACTGAATGAATCCATTACTGCATCCTTGGAGGACTCCAGTTTTTTCCCAGAACCACAACTTCTTTTTGAGTGTTATCTACCTCATTATGCATAGATTAGCTACATTACATATTGGTTTGCACAGGCCACACAGAAGCTGAACAGTTCACTACAGCTTTGCAGAGAGATTAATGTAAATGGAAAGAGACTGAAGAAAACAACACATTCTTTTTTTTTCTATAAAGCTATGCTATTTATACTTTTTTAACATTTATGTTAACAATAAATCACTCACATGATGCTCCTGTCATTCACATCCAGAGTGTTTCCAGCTATAAGCTTGCATTCATGCACCCATAGTTGGCATACAGCTGCAGCATGGATTTATGGCACAATTGTTTCCTTATACCTTTGTTGTGAGCCACTGAATTGGAGACTGGTTAACTACAACATTCACAATGACAGAAGGCATTGTTATTAACAGCAGAATCAGTAAAATCAACAAAAACTATTATCCCCTTACTAGTGGAATTTCTTAGCTGCATTTTCTGCTTTTGCCCTGGCTACTTTCTTCAGCACTAGAAATAAGGACATTGGCTTGCAGAGTCATTGCCAAATTTAAAGGCAATTATGCAATGAAAAGAGGAAGTATGAGAGGTCAGAGATTGTACCTCTGCTTGAAATGCAGGTGGTGAAGGTGCTGCCATGACTGAATTGAAAATATGGACTGAGGTCCAGAGATTTGAAGCCTCTGATGGTCTTGCTCTGCAGACACAAGTTGCAGTCAGTCATTAGGATGCTCTCTAAAGCAATGTCAAAGTTCAAAGGATTTCCTTTTTTTTTTCTTTCTTTTCATTTTTTGAGCACCAAGTCACAAATTACCATCTCCTCACAGAACACTCACCACTCTTTCCAGAGTAATGAAGAGTTGGAGTTAGAAGCTGGCAATCTTTCATGGGCAATGTGTCAGACTGTATTTTTTGTTCCTAATTTAGTTTAAACATGCTGGTAGACAACATTGAGAAGCTGGGAGCCACTGCCTCTCACAGATGCTTCTATGAAGATGCTGTGGATCCCAAATCCCAGCCCTGTGCTGACCCTGTCAGACTGGCAGGAATCCCCTGATGTCTGCAGACCACTGGGAGACCTTTAGAAAGAAAATTTTATAAATGTGCAGAATACTGCTTCTATTTTTTTCCCCTGACTCACTCATTCTGCATTGCTTGACATTTTAACATATTGCCATATTAACCACCAAAAGTCTGATCTATGAACATGACTTCAAACGTGTATTTACAAGAGTAGAGATGCAGTGGCATATGGATCACCAGCTGGTGAGAAGTAAGAATGGTACTTTGTGGAGCTTGAGTCACTAAGTAAATTTAAAAAAAAATAAAACAAAAAACAAAAAACAACATCTCTACAGTCAAAAAGTTAGAGACAAAATCTTGGTTTCTTCAAACTGGAGTACTTTGAAAGGACAATGGCAACAAGGCCAGTACTGAGAAAGCACAAAATCTGGAGGCATTAAGTAATCTAGGAATTATGTTGTTTATTGTAAGAGGTATATGCAAACAAGATGCTTCCTGCTAAGGCTGTAAGAAATAGTACCACAGAGGGAGTGATGTGAGACAGAAAAAAAGAGTGATGACAGTCTGTTCCTCTGGAACAGGAGGGATAAAAATCACTTTGAGACCAAGGGTGACACTGGGGGAAGTGTCTTTCTTATTGAGGTCATATCCACCTACACTCAAATGCAGAAGTCTCCAGCCTTTCTCCCCTCCTCTCCTCAGTCTGGTGTGTTTTTCACATGCATTTCCCACCCGTTTGCCTTCTGGAGGGATTCTCCTCCTGCTCCATCAACAGCTTCACCCTTTCCCTCCCAAAATGTTGAGTTAGGTCTACAGATTAGCCTCTGGTATTTTGCAACCAGCAGTTTTTAAGAGATTATTCTCTTATTTATGTCACTTCAGCATGGGTGCTTTCAAGAAGTAGTGTGCTCCTTCTCATCCTAGCTTTGACCCTCAGACTATTATTTTTCACCATATTACTCCAGAAACAGCTGAATACTCTGTGCCTAAGCACATGCAGTTTTAAGAGAGGTTAATTTTCATCTAACTTCAGAGACTGAGGTTTACTATTCTGCTTTAAAGCCAGTCTCTTTCATTATTCTTTTTACTTTTCATATTTCTCTTGAAGCCCAGGTGATCAGAAACCCAGGTTTCATAGGAGACTTCTGCAGTGTCTGTTTGCAGTGCTCTCACCACTGATCCTCCCCACCTGTGCTCCTGTGTCAGCCCAATTGTTCTTTGGCTTTCTCAGAGAGATGCAAGAAGAGGGAGTCTCCTGCAGCTCCATCAGTTCAGTTGCAAATCAGAAGCTGTTTTTCAATAACTGGGAACTTTTTGGAGAAAGTAGTAAACAAGAAAAAAAACAAACCAGGTGATTCGACAGCTGAAATACAGAAGCTGCTGAGGGCACTTACTATAGTAAATTACTGAAATGCTTCTCATGGTTTATTTTGCTGAATTAGGGTACTAAAAAGAGTGTGTTGCATTATTTCTCTATTGACTCTTCCACATGTGATTATTTATTATTAGATGCATAAGTACAAATCAGACAGGAAGGTCAAGTTACTAATGGCCCTCGCCAGCTGTACAGCAGTGTTGGCCCTGCAAAGGTGGGCACATTGTTTACCTGCATAATAACAGTGATGGGAGTGAGCATTAGAGTGCTTGAACATCAGCCACATTTTAAAAAACCCTCTAAGCCAGCATGCAAAGCATTCACATTGTAAATGTAATGTATTACATTTGGAAATGTAATGTAAAGGAAATAAAAGCCATACCTTTTTTGCCTACCCTTCCCTGAACAAAGAGCAGAAGTGAGAGAAGGCTCAGCAGTGAGAGAAATCTGAAATCATTGCTTTCACTGTGGAGGTTTGTTTGACCAACAAAGGAACTTTTGTACTTCTAGATGTCATCCCTCTCTCAAGAACCCTCTGAGGCTCCTGCAAGTATTGCTGCCCTCTTAAAGGCAAGGCTGGGAATGAGTAAGTGACTTCTCCAAGTTCTTTGAGGGGTTTCTGTCAAAGCCAAGAGACCACATACAGGGATATTTTTGTAATAAGATAAAGAGAGCAGAGAACATGGAACAAGGGAGCAGAGCTCTTGCTCGAGGAGCAGAATAACTGTTTCTGAAATGAAGAGTTTCAGTCTGCCAAGGAGCAGGGCCAAGTTCCAAAGCAGAACATTCCTCAGCCAAATCAAAATGCTCAAGGAACTGCGTACTTCTTCCCTGTCTCACAAATTATTTCAAAAAGACTGGTTTTCTTCTCATTTCCTCTCCACAGCAGAGAATCCTTGTGAAGAAGGATCCAGATACCAAGACTTGTTCTTAACTTGACCCCAAGTACAAATAATCCCTGCAAAATCAGTGCTACTCATTACACAGATACAGGCTCCTAACATTACTTAGGGAATATTGGATAAGCATCATTGCATATATTCTTGCAAGAAAAGTATTATTAGAAATATATTTGAGCTAAATCCATCACCAATATGAGCAGACTCAGCTGCATTCAGATAAAAACACTTACTGCTGTCTCTACAGGTAATCTTCAGAATGATTTATTCTGATGTTTTCCTGTGCATTAAAAAAGGTCATCCAATCAGGAATGAAAAACAGTGTGAGATGAAGGCAATTAGCATGACTTCAATTTCAATAGTGGAGCTTCCTCCCCTCCTCTTTCTGACACCTTTCAACTTCAGGGAGATAAGCCCAATTCTAGCTACCATTTCTATGCCCTTTTCAGTTTATGGTAATTGCTGTTGTGTAGCATCACAGTACTGGGGCCTCTGCTCTATCCTTCCCCCCATTTTGTGCAGGCAGTAGGAGAATTTTCTCTTGATTTATTCTTATAATAGCTTCAACAATGTCAGAATATTAGAACTGCCTATTATCTAAAGGTTGCTTTGCAAATTCACTTTAAATGAAAATGTAACTTTTCAGTCATTAATGCATGGAAAGAAGTTGTAGTTAAAGGAGGAGATGGATGGTTGGGAAGCTTATCCATTACATTTAAAAGCAAATCATCACTGACAGAATCTAGGTGAAACAAGCAGCAGAAGAAATGAAAAGACAGATTGAGACATCAATCAAAGAGACTTTCAGATCCCTTTCTTTTTGCAGGGACAGCTAAAGCAGATATTTAGAGAGATGTAACAAAACAAAGACAGTCTTCTGCCATGTGGGAAAACTTGAGACATTCAATCCTGCACCCAGAAGAGGCAGGAGAGGCAGGAAGCAGAAGTGGATATTGGCAGAAACTTGGAGATGCCATGGGATACACCACACACACTCCTTATAGGTCTGAAAGGCAAGGGTTAAAGAAACCAAGATGGTTGTTTAGTAAGAGAGAATTTTGTATCCATGTTGGAAGCATCTTTGCAGGGAAGTTTTTGAAGCAGATTGGTTTAAGAAAAATATTTTATTTCTCAAAACTAAAAAAAATGCAAAAAAGGTACTGCAAATCTCTCAGAGGGGATTTAAAATTTCAAACACTGTATGAATGTTACCTTTAACATTTTTGGGCCTCAGTTTTCATCTGTAAAATGGGAATGGTGGAGAGCTGTTTTTGAGACTAAGAAGACAGCATGAAGTAAGGATATAGAAAGCTATGAGGCACCTCCATCAAGTGGTTATCTAATTCAAATATACCAGGTGCAGGTAGGACAAGAGAGTTTATTGATTAGTAGGGCACCAGAGGAAGATTCAGATCTGCAGATGACTCATTGCATAAGAGTTAATATTTGCTCTTTGATTCTACGTCATTAAAAGCTCATGAGTTACTTCAGTCCTCGTTAGATAAATAAGGCATTGCAGCAGTTTCTCTGTAGTTCTTCACATTTGAAGTTGTATTCTTTGCTTTGACAGGGAAAGAAACAGTGCATTTTACTTTTTCTGACCCTTGCATCTTTTGCTCCCATTGTCAGAAATGCTGTTTGGACTCTAAGTTCTGCATTATAAACTGCATTCTTGATATGGATCTCCCATATTTAGGTGCTGTGATTGTTCAAAGGACTCTCCAGCTGGGTAGCAGGACTATTTGAGTGCTAATACAGTGATTGTAAAGAATAGGACATCATCTCCCATTTTAGAACATAAATCTTGGCAAGTTTGAATGGAGTATATTCAAATGGGAACAAATGGACATTTTCAGCATGTAATTTGAAACAAAACATTCAGCACTTACTTGAATAAGCTCAGCAACTGCAGCACCCCTAGCCCAGTGTCTGAGAGCCTGTGGGTGACTGTTCCAAGCCCAAAGCCATCACACAGCATGGGAGAGCACCTGGTCCTGGGGTTCTGCAGTGGGAATCCTGCACTCCAGGTCCCTTTTCTGGAGCTACAGCTTTCAGCCAAGGCATTCACCTGCCTTCCTTCTTTATTCGTGACTCCCAGACAGACAACCCCAGCTTCTCATGGCTTCCAAGAGGAAAATTGAACCACACTGCATCTGTTCGTGTGTCAGGCTTGGGTACATTGTACATGAGCCTGTGTGCTTATAGACACATCCATATCCAGCTGCTGAGTCTTCCTAAAATACTCTCTGAGAAGTTCTCCCTAAAATTAATGTTATGCAGAGCTGCTTACGCTTGCAATACTAGAAGTGAGCTGTATCTTTCCAGCTGAGAAAGTTAAAAAAAAATTTAAATGCTGTGTGGGGTTGAAAAAAGTGACTTGCAGATCAGGCTGCTTTTCCTCAGAAGTGAGCACCTTGCCTGCTTGTGGCATTTTGCTCTGGCAGAGAAGGTGTCGGGCATCAAATTAAAAGGATATCGAAGGAGACAAGACTGGAATGAGAATGAATAAACACTGCAGCTGCACTGGGAAGACCTATAAAACACACAGGTGGAAGAATTATTGTCTTCTGACCATTCCTGCAGTACACCACTGATTATACCTAAGCACAAAGGCTAAACTGGATTTTCTACTGCAGACATCAGACTCCTCCTTAGTCCTGTGTAGTTATATTGAATTCAGAGAAGAAGTTTTACATTAGTGAAAAAAGTAAGGATGCCCAACCTTTCACTGTGCAGCAGCTATTAAATGCACTGAGAGGACAAGCACACAGTGATTTTTTTTTTTGATTCCCATTCTAGTAGTGCCACCATCAATGTCTGCAGAGCTGGATCCTAGCAATCACCTCTGTCATGCAATGGGATGGCCAACTGCTCTGAGGTTCCACCATAAGAGAGTTGTCCCCCTTTCTTCAGTAGGAAAAAAAGAGCCATAAGCCAGGCAGAAACTATTAATAATGTCAGTGGAGAAAACAAGAAGCAAGCTAAACACCAGGTAAACTCTTTTGGAAGACTGATTCTGTTCAATTAGTCATAAGTTGAACATGTTCTCTTGGAGAGAGAAATGATGATAGAGCTGGGTTTGTTCAACCTGGAAAAGAGAAGGCTCCAGGGAGACTTTCTTGCAGCCTTCCAGTAATTAAAGGAGGTTTATAAGAAAGAAGGGGACACACTGTTTAGGAAGATTAATTGCGAGAAGACAAGGATAAATGCTTTCAAGCTATATTTAGGCTAAACAAAATTAAATTGTCCCTTAAAGGAAATTTTTAATATCTTTTTTTTTTACAAGCAGGTTGGAGAAAGGTTGGCAGAGGTTGCCCAGAGAGGTGGTAGATATCCCATCCATGGAAACATTCAAGGTCAGGTTGGATGGGGCTCTGAACTGATGTAGTTGAAGATGTTCCTGCCCATTTCAGGGGCTTTGGTTGCACTAGATGACCTTTAAATGTCCCATCGCAACCAAAATTTTCTGAGATTCTATGTCTACACAAAAGGCTAAGCAAGAATTACTCCACTGAAACTTTCCGCTAGAAATTGCAAGGCAGCCTTGAAAGTGTGAAATTCTCTAACAGATTCAGATTCAGCCTTGCTATCAAATTCTCTCCCCTCTTCTCCAGTTCTCACTAATGATTTTCCTAAGAGACAAAAAATTTTGCAGTGCCACTGGTTTTGGTCTTCTCTAAATGGAGCTCTTTTCTTGGTGTGCATTTTGGTCCAATTTATGTCTGGTTGTATCTGAGACCAGACAATAGGAGAGAGGAAGGGTAATGTAGAATGCTTAGAGAGATTATGAGATTCCCATCCTTAAAATATTCAGAATTTGACTCAGCAAGGCCCGAAGAATCCTGGTCTGACTGAATCTGCTTTGAAAAAGAGGTTTGACCACATGACATTCAGAAGCACATTTCAACCTAAGTTTTTCTATTATTCTACAGACTCACAGTCTTTATTCACTGAAGTTCCCATTGGACGGAATGGGAGTTTAAAGGACAACATCTGTATCTACTGCACATGTACTTAATTTGAGTATTTTTTTCCTTTTACATGGTTCAGTTTGAGGACAGAAGTAATTATTTTTTTACCCTGTAACAGATATCATCCAGCAGAATAATTTCTGATAAACACTGAGCTCAATCAGTTATAATTATATGGGTCTGCAACTCTATTGTTTAAAGAAAAGCATTTACCAGAAAGAGACAAAGTGTTTCTATACAGAAATTTCAAAATGACTGGGGCAAGTTCCTTATTTTCCATTAGGAATTTTAGGCTGTGGACAGAGGTAGGCAGACATGAACATACAAACAAACTCACTTCTCCTGTGTAGACACCATACCTTTGCTTATAGCCATGGTCATCTGGGTGATCAATTCCCTGTCTGCACATGCCACTGTTAGATTTCATCATACCCTTATGTTCATGCATGAAATATGGTGTGCACTTAGATGAGAGAAGAAAGAAACCAAACTTTTGAGAGCCACTGCCCAGGGAAAAAAAATATTTTTAGGTAAAGAACCACTGTTGTTTCCAAAAAGCCAAGGAAGCCAGGCCTCACATTTCTTATGAACATACAGAAATCTTTTCTCAGGGCCTGAAAGAAACAGAGTTGTGCAAGTCACTTGTATAAAACATCAGGGTGCACATTTCAGCCCATTACAAACCCCTACATACTCACTGAAATGACAGCTTGCACTGACTTGTAAGGAACAATTTTTCTTGAGCACAGTTACTCAGCAGGAAGTGCAGAGCATAATTAATGTTTGTGTAGAATTCCATTTTAACTTAGGTCATCTAGTACTTCAGAATAACATGGTTACTCTTCATTTTTGTTCTTTTCTTTATGAAACTGGATAGTCTTTATTTTGCCCAATTAGTTAAATGAATATCAAACCCTTCTAAACACCAAACCTGAAAATGTCTATAAATAGTGCAGTAATAGGTGTGCTGCAAATACATAGATTAGCTACAGCTTGGAGCAAGGGAGAAAATTAATTGATGTGTGACATGTTGTTGTGTAAAATTGTTTTTTGCTTGAAATTGAACAGTGGCATTTATCATATTAATACAGACATCTTTTCCAATCATCTCTGCTAGCACTGCTGAGGCACTGCCATTACTAGTAGTAAATAGATGACAGTCATGTTTTATGAAAGGATGTGAACAGTATGGTTTCAGGCAGTGTTTAAGTGCTGTTAAGTGTTTTGATACTGAAAAATGAAATAACAATTAAAACCAAACAAACAGACAAAGAAATGCAACACTACCAAGCTGTAGACACCTACCCAGTACAGAACTGATTATTACTTGTAGTACATGTTGTTTCTTCAAGCTCAAGAATTGCTGAGAACCCTTTGCTTGTATTCCATCACCCTGATGTGCAGACAAGAACTGTGCTAGCTCAGGGCAATAAAGCAGCCTGTGCAAAGTGGAAAAGGATTAAACATGCTGAACTGGATGCACTGCCCAATCAATAGGTCATCCAGTACAGTGTAATCAGCCTGTCCATCACTGTGCCTTTTTACCCTCTTCTCACTCTAAGTTTTTCATATGAATTTCAGTTCATAAGAAGCACCTATTTGGAAAGCTTTCCAAAATCTTTCCTTAAAAACATTGTAATATTCATACAGTATTGTAAGGAAATCTTAAAAATCCCTACTCAAGATCCCATGAGCCCAGGCAGCATATTTCAGGCTGATTTGGAGGATGTAGGCCTTTAGTTTGGATTTTGTTTAATGAAGATTCTTTTCCACTTTTTGACCTCACAAAAATGCTGTTTCCCCAACATGCAAAGCTGAACATTTTTAGTCTGTGAAGATCTCATTTCTGGGCTCATACTACAAGAGGAAAGAAGGTTACTTGGCTTTAGCACTATAAAAATCCCTGCCAGAAGATGAAGTGAACTATTAAAAACAAAGCTTGATGAACATCAGAGAGCAACAATGAAAGAAAAGTCAGTGGCACCAGTAGGAAGGAGAGTTGTGTGATTTTATTTTGTGAAGGCAAGTTGTGTGACCCAGAGCAGAGAAGTACAGCCATCCCCTGTCAAAAGTTTGAACCTGCCCTGGAGGCCTTCACTTGACCAGCAAAGGCAGAGAATTGAACACTAGCAAAGGTCACGACACCAAAAATCTGTTTGAGATTATTTGGTGCAGCTCATAAGAATACATGAGAAGATCAAAGCTTTTCCTTGGGACTGGAAGGGATTAAATCACACAGAAAGTATCTGCAGAGTAGAAAGAAAAAAGATAACTGAATCTCAGAGACTGCTTATCAGCTTCCCAGCCAAGATATATTATTTGAATGAAAAATAGTTGTAGTCTGTGCTACAAATGACATCAAAATACAAATCTTGCAGTGATTTGACATTTACAACACAGATGTTTCTGCTACAAGGAAGAACAGGCTTCTTCTTTGGAATCACTCTTGCTAAAGTCAAGGGATGAATCTTTCTCTTCTTGAGGAACATGCAGACATTTATGCAGAAAACCTGCTTCAAAGAAATTATTTCTGCTGAAATGTTTTCAATTTCACAGCCACTTCCCTAAGCCTTACCTGCACACAAGGCAAAACCATGGGCACCTGGGACAGGGGGCACACCACCAATGCACAGAGAGTTCAGGGGCAGGAGAATCCTAGCTCTGACACTGGACTTTGAGTTTGTGTGTCTCTGACTCAGTGCTTTCATCTTCACTGGGAGAAACGAGGTATTAAAACCTCATTGCGTTGTTAGTGTGGAGATAAAGGTGCTCTGTATTCAGGAACAGTAAACAAACACACCTTTCTTTTGGAGAACACAGGGAGCAAGATGCCAACAGCAGCCATCATCAAATCCTGTTTAAAAAAACTACCAAAATAACTATTCTATCCTAACTGAAAATACAAAACTGCTTTAGTGAAAAGAGCAAAAACATCCGGAGTTCAAGTAGAAGAGATTAGTCCTTGAGGTAGAAATAGAGCAAAAGTGTTCACCTCAGATATCTCTTGGTCAGGCCCCTCTGCCCAGCCTTGTCCTGACCCCCTCAGTCCCCTCCAACCTCACCCCTGAGATATTAGGGTGCTCTTGCAGGTTGTCCTTATCTTTCCCTCAGCTGGAATCTTGCAATTTCTTTTCTTTGGAGCCAAATCCCACAAATCAGTAGATGTAACTGACTTGATACAACAGGGAGGACAAAGGAGAATAAAAGGTCAATCTTCAAATTCACCTATCATCTCAATTACAAGGAAATTCCTTCTTAAACTTCAGTTATTCACAAGTAATTTTTCTGACTATCTCATTTCCCCCCTCCCCCCACCCCCATCTTGTTCTTTATGAGTAGACAAAAGTTATGAGTAAGTAGAGAGATAGATAAATGCTTTAAGCTACAAGACAGCATGGGTACAAAAAATAATGAGCACTAACTGAACAGGAATACATTTAGTCTTGTAGTTGAAAGACTATTTGTAACCATAAAAATGGAGCTAAAAACTAAAATGAAATTAATTTTAAGAAAAATCCTGATCAGTTGATTAAATGGATTATAGGACACGATAGGGAGCACATCCCTGTGACCCAAAGTAATTATTTCAGTCTTGCATTACAGTAAAATTTGTGATACCTTCTCTAACTGTTTCTTTGTGTCTTGTTTGCTGTTTAGATTGTCTGTGAGATTAGGTGAGAAGCTGAAGAAAGAGCAAAAGACATATAGAGTGCAGTGGCCTAACAGCCACATTGGAGGGCAGATAATCTAGCCCAGAGGGAGATAAAATGCATAGCCCACAGTCTATTCACACTGCACCATAGAAGGCAGATTTGATTTACCTTCAAGCATGATGATTCTTTACTCCTGAACGATAAGAAAAGGGAGATGAAGGCAATAAACCATTTACCTTTAGCACTTAGAGCAGTACTAATTCACTACTGAGTATCCATTACACATTCATTGCTGTGTCTGATTTTTGTAAAACAGCAGGTCAGAAGGCGCTCATAATTTGGGGTTGAGATATTTGCCTTCCTTGCTTTGGTTCTGAAATGTCAAAGATGGCAGAGATTGGGAAAAGTAAGCACTCCTCTTGCATTCAGCAAACACTTCCTGTGGCAATGTACCTCATTTGTAAAGTACAAGAATGAGACATACTCTGCTTACAGCAGAAATTTATATTTCTGCTATAAATTGCTATGCAGAAGGGGCGTTATCTGTCCCCTGTGAGTACAGGATTCTCCAATGGATGGAAAAGATGTAAACACAATGTACTAGATTTTTTAAAATAATATCTATGTACTCATTCACTGGCCAGCACGGCAGTGCTAATTTGGCCCAAATACGGTGTTTGCAGCCTGTTTGCCACAGCATATACCTGAAAGTGTTTCATGTGGCTCATTTGGCATTTGCAAACATCCAAAGTGCTTCAGGACCACAGGGGAGAGCCAGCAACACTGCATTAATCTTGTTAAATACAGAGATTTCCTTGCCAACAGTGCGACACAAGTATAGTTTCCAAATAGAGTAAAAAAAACCCACATAACATGGAAAGATAAAAAGTCCAAAGTACATTACTTAATTAAAACTTTCATGTCTGGCATGTACCACAAGAGAAGTAATTTCAGTCTGCCACCAATACTTCAGTTTTAAACCCACAGATTTTACTCAAGGTTCTGCACATCACCCTGACCTTGAGCACCCAAGTTCTAACACAGCTTTACATCTAAATTAGCATACTGGAGTATTTCCCACCAGTGATGCTTCACTGTGGAGTTATTGTTCCAAGCCTCCAGATACTTCAAATATCTCTATCTCAGATTTTTCTCAGTACTTCCAGTCGCACTAAATAAATGGAATAAGGAGATAAACCTAAACTCATAACACAGTCCTTAAAGACAGAGTGAAATACCACTAGCCAAGAGATGCCTGGTACAAGTGACTGAGGTTCAGTAATGTCAGCCCTGTGAGTTGAGGGTTCATCCTGACGTTCCTGTGCAGGTGACCTTGGGCTTTCCTGTGTCAGGCTCATCAGGTCTCTGCTTTAGGAGGGATGGAGTGGCTGACAGAGCTCACTCACTGCTCCTTTCCCAGGCTGCAAATGAAAGGTGAGGATACAGCTGCCCCAGGAAAGAAACATCTCAGCTGTGATGTCCCAGGAGGCTCGAGTACCTGGCAAATCACTGGAGAAAGGACAGTGTGGTCGGTTTCTCTCTCTGTATCCAGTCTCCTACACCTTAACCTTTCTGCTTCAGTCCAGGCTCTCCAAATGGGGATTCCTCTGACCTTTCCCCATGCCTGCTCACGTGCAACAGCATAAGTTGCCAATAGCTTGCTCAGGAGGTCTCTCAGGCACCTCTTTGTGCAGCCTGATGAAACCTAATAGTATGTTGAGAACTTTTCAGACAGTCCCCAGAAAATGCTATGGGAGTCAATGCTGGCAGTCAGTTTCCTTGCCTTGGGGTCATTCTCTCTAGTCAAAGACTGCAAGAAAAGCATTCCCATGGCCCATTGCCATCATCACAGCCTGGATTTGGTTGCCACATGTGCTGCTGGGAGTATACCCCAAGAAGATTTCAGATGTGTTCTCCCTCCCCACAACTGGAGTGGTTCACCTGCCAGCTCCTTGTTTTTCTTACCCATGTTTTTCCATCTGCTAAATTAGTGGGACTGTCAATTCTAAGTAAAAGCTGCTATATTTCTTATTGATAGTTAAATTCAATTTACATTAAAGGGAACAAATTGTTCTCTATTTATTATTCTGAGCTGCAGTAGACACACTAATTTTAGAGTACATGGCTTTTATTGACACATAAGGCTTATTTTTTTATCTATTGATGAATAAGAAAGGTTGGTTTCTTTATTCATTTATGTTGTGTTTGACATACACTAGCAGGCCTGAACAAAATGAATTAGTAGAAAAATAAGAAAAAATAATTTCAACATCATCAACTGGGCTCAATAAATCCAGACAACTGCATTTGCTTCGCATCTACTTTTCCTTTTTCACTTCTATTACTCATTTACCTTGTCAGGTCCAAATGAACAGAAAAGTGTTGGGATATGTACAAAAAATTGCTGCCTACCATAAAAGAAAGAACCTTGTATTCACAGAAATCTAGAGAGACCTCGGCTTATTTAAAATCCCTTTTCTGACTTGTACTGCCATCATTCAACTTCATTTGAAAGTGGGAAATGGAAATGGAATGTATTGTTAATTGTAATCAGATTGACATCAACTTGCTAAGAATGGCTTCAATGAATTACTGTCCTCTAAAAAAGTGCAGAGTTGGAAAAAGCTTGTGATTGAACATCAGTACAGTGAGATAGAAAAGTCTATTAATACTTTTACACTACCCATGGGAGTTAATCAGAAAGCAAGACTTGACTGAAATGAAAGGCCTTTTCACACCAGGATGTGAAATCTTTACAAAATGGAAATTATTTGTTTATTTTGTTTTCCTTAACACTTAATGAAGTATCTAGCAAAGGTTGAAGTGGTCACACAGCTTTCTACAGGGGGCACAGGACTGACATCAGTTTTAGTGACCTATTCCCACTTTTTATACTGATATTCAGTGTACTAACTCTTTATAACTCATGCTATAAACCAGAAATGTGCTAGCTGAAAACATAACTAACCTTAATTTTTTTCCTTTTCTTCTTTTGTTTCCCATTTCCATAGCCTTATCTTTGTGTAATTGTCAAAGACAAATTGTTGATTGCAGTGGTTCTGTAATACATTGAGAGTGAAAAACAATCAAAAGGGGCCAACTGTCAGAACTTCCTAATATGTGAGGGATTTTTGGTAACTCAGGTCTGAATAATGAGGTGAGAGAGCTGATCACCTGCCTGGATTAGTCTTCAGGAATCAGAAGGTAGCAGATCATGGCTCTGCCAGATTATAGATACATAATAGTAAGCAATCATCTGAGGGCATAAAAATTCTGTCATGTAATGAGATATTACTATTAAAGTTTAACTTTGGACACAGGTTTGGCCAGAGAATTCCCATGAAATCAAAGCAGAAATCCCAGATTCCCATTGTCTCTTCAATATTATCTACACCAGGGCAAAAACTAATGCTAAGGTATCAAAATGTACCTTTTAGACAAAGGCAAATAAAGAGAAATTGTAGAGTTTTATTGTTAGACTCCTAGAGAGCTCTCCCAGCTGTCAGCCAGTAATGCAGACCCAGGGCACTGCTGGCCCCAAACCCTTCCATCCTCTTGCTATCCAAAGAGTTTAGCTTTTCTGTGTTCCCCAGAGTGCAGGAACTGCCATCCCTGCTGCACTGGAACACAGCAAGGAAGGAAAGGAATACGATTTGAAATTTCCCTTCCATACTCATCAGAGGGTCCATAGGGAACAGAACAAGTCTAAGTCTTATCAGGAAAAGGCCAAGAAATACAGCTAGTGAGTCTGCTTTGGCCCTCCTGCCAAGATGTCTGGAGCTGTTAAAAGTGGATTCCATGTAAACAAGACAGGAACAAGGTACTGGGCATTAGAGCGTGAAAGGATGTCACTTCTCAGCAAAGAGGTAGTGCCAGTAGGAAGTTCAGGGATGATGCCAAAATACACTTTGCAAAGGAGAAAGAGAGTGAAAAAAAAGAAAGATTCCGTTAGAACTGGCTATAAGTGGATATTTTTGTAAGTATTCAAGAAGATTGCTCATCTAAAAGTGCAATGCAGCTGCCAGGATGAAGCCTAAGTCTCCCAGTAGCAATGGAGGAGTGCAGTTCCTTTCTGAAAGACCATAGATTGAGAGAAAGTGACTAGCAGCTGCTGAAATAAGTAATGAAACACACTGTTTTTCTATGCTCAGAGGCAAAACAAATAGAAAAAATACATTGTGAAGAAATTTCTGCATTCTAACACCAAGAGATCAGATATTCACTAGTTGCAATAGGGCTTTGGTTAGCAGTGAGTTAGAGCAGGTTCTGGTGATGGTCAAGGTTGTCAGCCTCCCTGCAGAATAATTACTGCTCAGGCAGTGCAGAATTTCCAGTCCTTTCCATGATCTTGTCCTGCACAAATGCAATATAAGGACCTGAGAAAGTTAAACCTCTTAATTTTATACTCCCAGTTCTCATTATGCAGAGGAAATCAAAGGGATACTAGGAATGAGCAATGCACAAGCAAGACCAGTGAAGCTGAGGGGAGGTGGCCTCTCAGTTCCCAAAATTCTCTTTCTATAAAGCAAGGAGAACATGTCAGATCAAAAAGAAAACACAAACTGTTCTGAATAAACTATCCTGATAATTGAGGACTCGCTGTTTTCTCACATGAGCTATCTTTATTCAGTGTTTCTTTCTCCCACAAACACGTCCTCTCTCATCTCACATTCCCAGAGGTCCCTTGCAGACTATAACATTATTAAGCAGTCACCAGCTTCTGCAAATGCCACCCAGCAGATGGGGGTCGGGGAGGATGCTTGCCTCATCATCAGTGCTACCCAACTCCTGGCATTTGCATTAGCTCAGCTGTGGTGTCTGTTTATCAGGCTTGATGCTTCCCCCACCTCAAAAGTCAAGCAAGAGACAATCCTTTAATCTACCCTGCTTTAATGCAATAACTTCTACACTTGTAGAAGCCAAGAGGATGCAGCTCTGGTGTGGAGCTGGCAGGATCCTAAAGCTGTTATTTTGCAGAGACAGCCCCCATTACTCAGCCACTAAGCAGCAGCACATTTCTGGCAAAGGAGATAATGATACCTTTTAGCAGGGACCAGGGGAGAGTTAGAGACTCTAAAATTACATGAGAGTAAAGCAAGTACAGTCTGCTATTTACAGGCTCACTTGACATCTGCAGCCCTGAAAGATTTGGCTGAATGGACACATGGTCATCTTCCAAGCCCTTGAGGACTGGCCCAGAGTTTCAGTATCCTTCAGGGAGGTGTTGGAATGTTACCCTTTGAGCTGGTAATTTCACTCTAATTGCTGCTGACCACTAAGGCTTGCACAAGCAGGAACCAGATTTCTCTGTGTCTTGGCCCTACTACCAGACTGGAAATTCTGCTTTTCTGGCTTCCTGTCCATGTTGTGTGTTCTTGTTTGAGGGGACCAGCTCCCAGACCAGACCTTCTGCTTCCCATGTTTGTACCACAACAAGCTAACACTGCTGCAAACCTCAGGCCCAATTAACAACCAGTTGCACTTGGCATCCAAGTCCAAAGGAATGTGTTAAAATTTAAATTGTTTGCACAGCCTAGCCAGTATTAGTGTACTGCACGTAAAGTACACATGCTTGCTCTTCCTGCTGCCTGAGCCAAATTGTATTCCGGGCACAAAATACAGGCATAGCACTGCTTCTAGAACTGATCCCTGGGTCCAGAGAGAATTTTCAGAAGTCCTAAAAAAGGAACCCAGAGTTCTTAAACAGCTGAAGAGAGAAATACAGTTTATAGGAAACGGAGAGATATTAATGTGATTTTTATTTTGGTTTATTTTTTTGCTTCCTTTCTTGCTGGATTCATGACTTTGTAATCCTGGTTATCCAGTGCCCAGTCTAAAGTGGAAGGCATGAAAATCTGAGCTGATAGCCACCTGGTAAGAGCAAATCCTGAGAAAAAGTGGAAACAAGAATAAGGTCTTCAATTTGAAATGAAACAGTGCTCCCTGCTCAAATCACTGAAAGTGTGGGATATACAGCACTACTACTGGGTTTTTTAAATTAGAGGTCACAGCTGCTGAGCACTGTGCTAACTCTATGCTTACCACCCCTGTGGGGTGGGAGATTTGAAGCACCATGAATGGGTCAGGCTCCACCAAGGACCTGAACCTCCTGCCTTGCAGAGAAATCCCAGTAATGCTAGGGAGCCTGGCCACTTGTCCTCAGGCAGATCAGAGTCTGCACAACCTCCTGGGGCACTCCAGAAGCCCAAATTCTGTGTGTCTGTGAGACTGGTTAGAGACAATAATGCTTCTGTACCCATGGCTTGAAAACAGGGTCTGCACTTCAGCCAGGAATTGCTTCTGAGCCTGTCCCATCTTTAGTGCTCTATGACCTCCCTTTGGGAGCTCTGTGGCATGTGATCAGATTCTCACCATTACATGTTCTGCATTTCTGTTTCTCTAATTTTAACAGCATCCATCAATTAGCTGTTATCCCAGTCAGACATTGTCTACACTGAAGAAAGCAGTCTCATGCCCCTGACTCACTGATGTACATCTGGATGAAAACTGAGTCTGTTTTCTGCCACACAGCCTGTTCTGGCAAGAGAAAGTTTGAAGAAGCACATGACAGGAGTTAGCCAAGCAGTAATAAGACTCACCTGAACATATACATCTTTTAATTGCTGAATAAGACACCTTCCACAACAGTTAAGATTTCTTTTAAGGAGATAACTTATTTCATTTATAATAGATTTAACTGTGCTCTGATTCCTCACACCTGGCAATTTTCTTTTGCAGCACTTTTTTTCCCTTGGGCTTGGTACAGCTCATGTTTTTGAGCCCTGGAATAAATGGAATGGGATTTGCAGAGGCAGCTTTAGGCACAGACAAACTCTGCAGTGCTGGGGCAGCTCTCTGCTTTGCCTCTGCCAGAAACCTGCCCCTGCTTCTGCCCAAGGAAGGGATGCTCTGAGTAGACTGGAAACCCTTGCTCTTCCTTCTTGCAAGCAGCAGTGGTCATGGCCCCTTGTCCTGGCACAAGCAGGAGCACCATGCCTGCTTCTCCACAGCTCTCAACACAGCCCATCTCCCTCAACAGCACTCATCCACAGGGCAGTGAAATTCTGCATTTTCTCTACCTCTGGGTCAGCTCTGTTTCCTGCGTTATTCTGGATTAAGAGTTTCATTGATATTTGTCTGGTTTAAGTTGGCATGCAGGATAATGAAATAATTTTGAAATCCTCCCATTAGCTATTTTGAAATATAACACTGAACAGATCTCACAGTATTGGGATGTTTTTAACACATCTTTAGGCTGCCATCCCTTGGATGCTTTTTTAGTCTTTTTCTTGCTTTCTCAAAAGACCTTCCATTCAAGTGACCCCATCAGAATTTTCCTCTCAGTTTTTCTCTTTACACTTGAGGTCCCATCCTGAGATATGGATTCATCATATTGCATGTTGCTGTCCCATGATCCTAAGAGATTCCCTCTCCCTAAATAAACTCATACTTTAAATAGTGAAGAAGGAAAAGGGTAAGGGAGCAAGTCAAGCAACAGAAAAGTGAGCTGATTGTCTCTATATTGGGAGCTGTATTGTTTATTTGACATGCCCAAGGGTCCAATAGAACAGTGCCTGGCATAGAGAAGTGCCTGCAAAATGAATGTAGTGTACCCTAAGACAACAGAAAATCTGCCCTGTATAATGGAAGGCACATAAAACTAGAAAGAATCAATTCAAATAGCCCCACAGAGTGCAAGATGGACAGCAGCAACCTGCATGGATATACAAGGGATGAACTTCATGCCAGCTAGCCCAGAAAATTTCACTGAATTATTTTACCAGACGTACAGTCACTGTTGGATAAATTCTTCAATAAAATCAGAATTTAGCAAAAATAATCTAAATCTGTGGTGGCAAGCAGAAGAGGAAGCCTCAGCTGGGTTTCTGAAGAGTCAGAAAAACAAGTTCTGAAGTCTAATCTCTCTTGTTTTAATTAATTCCTTCTCCTAACCTACCAAACTGTAACATAAAAATAGCTCAGATTATACTCCAGGGCAGTTGTTTTCATGCATATTTACCAATTCTCCAGTGAGCAGATTTCTGAAGCAGATCACTCACTGCTTAATTTTCTCAGCAAAAAGAACACAGAAATCTATCCACAGTGAAAGCACCCATGCTCTTCAGGGGTAAAAGATAAGGGTTGTAATAGTCAAATCAGAAGCAAAGTCTGAAGAGATGTAAAATACTCATCATGTCTATTGATTTTAAGCTGCCTGGAAGCATCTCCTGGGAATGTTTCTCTAGATATTATCTCTGTAATCATAGTATTCTCCATTGTAAATTCAACTGCTCTGTAGCAGAGTATTTGTATTGTAAACACATAAAAGTGTTGAACTGATAAATGCATTGCTAGCACAGATCAAATGACAAATTCATTAGCTGCATCAGGTTCTGAGAGGTAGGACTGGTTTTTCCAATGGCATTTCTTCCATTTCTGACTCCAGTCATTGGCAGTACTGCTATGGCGCCCTGTTCTGTTCTCCCACAAGGACCAATTACTGAAGGGAGTGACATCTTAAAGGGCTGAGATCCATTGTTAGAAAAAATCCTTTAACAATAGCCTTTTTGTGAAAAATCAGATTAGGAAAAAGGACATTTAGCAACCTGGACATTTGGGGACAGTAATCTGCATTTACAGGCAACCATATACTCCATCTTCTAAGTTCTCTATCTGCTTATCTGCTACTCTTATTGAAAGGCTGTTTCAGAATCATGTTCTATCATTAGAAATCTTCAAAATTCCAGTAGAAAATGTAATCATGATCAATTTCTTCTTAAGCCTTCACTTTTCTTTAGAGAAAATAATTTTTGCCCTTCCCTGTTACGTTTACAATATCCCCACTCAGTTTTTCTTTTTTTAGACTGATCTAGACAAACTTTATTTTGAGTTTGTTTTCAAAGATGCCTCAGGTCTCAGAAAAACCCTTTTCTGTGCCTCTCTTCCAGACTGAATCTCTCTCTTCAAAAGGGGGGACTGAAATTCTGCATAATGTTCCCAAAACCATCACTGCCCTTTCCCCAGCATGCCAACGTTCCTTCACTTGCTGAAACACCTCACATCACTGTTTACTCAACCTGCTTAGAAAACAGACATTTAGTCTAAAAGCCATTTTAGCACTGCATTCAGTGACTAAATGAAAGTTCCTGAGCCACCAGATATAATTTAGGATACCTCTCTATGTTATGGTATGTTTGAGTCTTAAGTGCCAGCCTTACTCTACTTACCATGTAAAATGTGTGTGGTTTTAAAGGGATGTCTTGTAATTATTAGATTCTCTGGAGGCACCAGGCATGGATTGCTGGAACTCTGAAAGCACAGACGAGTCTTTGCACAAAAGACCTTCTATTCTCAGTAAAGATAATCCTACTCTATATTCAGTATGATTTTATTCACACATTCACATCCCCCTACTTTAAATCATCACAGCAGACTTTGGAAAAGGTATGAAATATAAATACAAGCACAGTTGATGTAGGCAGTAAATACATCCATATATTTAGAAAAGACCTCTTACATAGTGCATTCCTAGATGACAAAATGAGTCAGTGATTATCTAAAGCTCCCAAACTTAGACTCTCCAAGGAAGACTGTTGAAAAATGGGGGAAAAGGAAAATTACACTAGCAACAGAGGATTGAGAAGGTAGCTTTTAATATATTACTAATTTATGCAGCTGATACCTTAAGCATCTTAATATTCCCTACTAAGAAACCAAAATATCTTTTCAAATCCAACTCCTTTAGATTGATAAAAAGTCACACATAGGCACAGAAATCTTCTCAACCTGATACTTACTGACAGCTACCCCATAATGTTCTCCACATTGGAGCAAAGCTTTAAGTGCACTCAGAGAGGGCAGCTGCAGTGTTGTAAAGATTGCCTGAAGTAATGCCATACAAAAAAGGGTAAAAAAAAATGGATCTGCTGCTGGGACACTGGAACAAAGCATTTCTGATAGAGAAAAGGTAGGGAGGAAATTATTTGTGATGGCCTAATTACATTAGAAACAACTCTTATTCAGCTGGTTGAAGAAAAGGACCCAATGTAAATGGAGGAAAGAACAGCCCTTAGGTCAATTTGATATTTGTTTTCCTGCATGCAGAAAACCATTCCTCTTGAGAACTGTTTCCTGCCATTATGCAAAAACTCATCATAAAAATAAATATCTCAGAGAAGCTGTTGTGTATTATCACTGACAGCATTGGAGAGGCACTGCTGGTACTGACCCTTCTGGAGACACATAAAACACACCAGCAGCAGACTTCCAAGGGGAAATGCCCACAAACAACAGGTATATTTTGGCACCTATACAATGCATTTATGGCTATTGCCTCCCACTGGAAATAACAAAAATCATTTAAGCAGTATACAAGCTATCAGCTGTCATTGAATTATATTGCAAGGATGATCTCTAACCCTTAAAAGAGTGACTTTTTATCTTGAAGCAATGGTTTATAACTTGTAGGTCAGTACAGCTGATGTTTTTCACAATATGCAGATGATCAGCATCTCAAGGAGACTCAAAATGAAATATTATTAACAATTCATGATTATTTCCATGCAGATACTGAATGACTAATTCCTATCATATTTTTCTGCAGTTGCAGGAGGGAGTGTTTCTGCACCTGTTTCTTTTTTCTCCTGCAAATCTAATAATCAGTAACATTGTACTCAGCCAGCTATTAAATTTTGATCTATTAGTATATTTCATGCATTTAAAGACTGAAAAAATGTGAAGTCATATAGCCACAATAAAATGCCACAGTGATACCAAGAAAAGTGGTCACCAAGCAGACAAAGCTTCACAATCTTGGATTTTGTTGCAACAACCCACTGCATTAAAGCTAATATTGGATATTAATATACAAACTAGAGAACCTCATTAATGAAATAAAGCAAAAGTTTGGAAAAATGTGAGCTGTTTCCACAGATCCTTTTAAGAGCCTGTTGTTAATTAGAAATTTATGGAAAACTGATTAGCTTATGTTATCACACAGAGAATAAGTCATCTTAGCATTTTGAGAACAGAAAGTTCATTTATTCATTAGTCATAAATCCCTATATTTTGTTCCTACACCTCTATTGAACTGACTGCCTTGGGTCTGAATGAAATATAATTTGTGTTTTGGCAACACAATTATTTGAAGGCATCAACAAACAAAATTAAACATTGCAAATAGTTCCAATTCTACCACAGCAGCTCTGTCAACCCGCCTAATAGAGTAATAATTATTCATTCACGTATTTATAGCCCAAGCATGGCAGTTCAAAGCCTTTATGCACTATTTTCCTCATCTATTTCCTGAAAATAGTTGATTTAAAGCATGTACATACATATGTGTATGCATATTCATACACATTTACTTCACAAAAGGCCACCTACATGGTTTGACAAATATTGCTGGAGAAATAGGTAGGAAAGGGAGATGTGATGACCCAGTAGCTTTACTGATCACTGAGGCCACCCAAAATGTTTCACTGACAGATTTCCTAATGATTTGCTAAATTCTGACTGTATCAATGGGAATGTTGTAAGCCACATTTCTATGTTAAAATGCCTCAGCTATTTCAGAAGATATAACTAGGGAAAAAAAGGTGGGTTAACTCATATAAAAAAAAAAAATAGCCAATTACTTTTTTCATTAAAAAGACCTCAACCAGCCTACTTTGCAGCTAAAATATTCCAAGGAGCTTTCCAGAGTGTCAGGAATTTGTGTTATAATTAGCATAGGCTTGCCAAGTTGATAGAAAGGGGAATCTCAATCCATCCCAGTCCCACCAGTCTGATGTCGGTGCCATTAACAGAGCCTGAAGGGGGATCACATGTCAGTAGGAGATCACCTGAAAAGCAGCACCAAAGCATTCCAGAGCCTGCAGCCAGCAGTTTGGCTTTAACATGGGGCCAGCTGAAATACCTCTGTGAGGGATAAAGAAGACAGAGTTTCACACTTTGCCAGCAGCAAGGAAGGTGGGATTCAGCTCACCCTCAGCCAGTTTGCTGACAGCACCAAGGTGTGTGGTGGAGTTGACACTCCTGAGGGAAGGGATGCCATCCAGAGGGACATGGACAGGCCCCAGGGCTGGGAGGTGGCCCCAAACCTCATGAAGTCCAACAAGACCAAGAGCAAGGTCCTGCATATGGGTGAGGGCAATCCCCAGCACAAATACAGGTGGGCAGAGAATGCATTGAGAAGGCCCTGCAGGACTTCCAGTCCCTAATGGAGGCTTACAGGAGAGCTGGAGAGGAACATTTGAGAAGGGCATTGAGATAGGACAAGGAAGAATGGTTTAAACTGGAAAAACATAATTTTAGATCAAATACTAGGAATAAATTCTTTGCTATGATGGTGGTGAGGCTCAGGTTGTCCAAAGAAGTTATGGATGCCTCATCCCTGGAATTGCTCAAGGCCAGGTAGGACGGGCCCTTGAGCCACCTTGTCTAGTGGAAGGTGCCCCACACCATGGCAGGGGAGTTGAAACTCGATGATCTTTAAGGTCCCTTTCAACCAAAACCGTTCTGTAGTTCTATGATTTTTATAAACTTTCGAAGTTGTGCACTCCAAAAGCATTCATTTCTAAACTAGATCTCACATAGGTTCAATCTCAGTCAGGTGTTCTTGATCTTAGAGTTTCAAGACTATGACTTCCTCCCTAACCCTTTATGGCAGGTAAAGGTGTTTTAGTGTCTGGCTTCCAAAGAGGGCACACTGAAGTGGTCTCTTACCAGGAACAGCAGGTGACGATGCACCAAGAAGAGCCAGTGGCCATACAGGAAACATCTAATTTGGGGATTCAACTGATGGACAAAGCTGGAGATGAAGAGAAGCCTTGGCAGGAGCTTTTTAGAAGAGTGAGGCAAAAAAAGAGACAAGAATTAGGATGAGTGAAAAAAAGTGGGGGCTTTTGCCTCATCAGAAAGTTACTGAGAGGTATGGAAGCCGGCAGGCCTTTTTCAGAGAAACGCCCTCTCCCAAAATGTGTAAAATTGAGCTGGCAGAACAGCATATCTGTGTTCCTATACTGTCATAAAATGGATATTAACTTCCCTGCTTACAGATGTCCTCATCTTCCTCCCTTTTCTGCTTCATGGACATTCCCAGCCTCCTTACATTCTCATGTGCTCTGTTGGCATCTATGTCTGCACTGCAGAACTATTGGTCCAGTCCTTGCAAAATACCCCAACTGGTGGGATGCATGCTTCCATAGGACCCTGCTTGTCAGCCAGGGAGTTATACTGAAAATATTCATTAACTGAACATTATTCAGTCCCTGCAGCAGTTTTACACTATTTAATTCTGTGGTCATGGGTAGTTCTGGTAACTCCAGGAATAGAACCACCACCACCCCCTCACAGAAAATGGATTGTTTGACATCTTTATTAGCTTCACCCCTTGTTCTGTGGAGATGACAGCCAGTTACCTACTCTGGCATGACTAGAGAAAAGTAGGTAGAAGGAAAGCACAGCTGACAGCATCTTGCAGGTCTGTGATGATAAATCAGCATCAGAGCCACGTGCCCTCTCGATGAGGACGGGATGTAGAGGTAGAGTCGTGACAGTATGTTCTGAGGTGTCCCTGTGGTTCTCCCAGCTTGCTCTCTCAATGTTTCATCTCAGGTTATTAGTATTTATAAAAGCATGCCCTTAAAATAGCTTCATGGTGTTAATAGAAGCAAAAATAGCAGTTCCTGCACTTAAGTTGTTCGTAGCGGGGTAAAGTAGGGCTAAATTGGGCAAGAACAGCAATCATAACAGCACAGCCCAGTTTAGGGGTGACTTTCAAATCCCCTTCATGTCTTAAAAATCACTGACTTTATAAGCTAAAATTTACACCGGGATACATTCCTTCCTGCTTTACAGAAAACCCTTCTCCCTTTAAGAGGTGTAAGGTTTGGGGTGACTTTTGCTTAAAGACTGCTTGAATCTACTCTCTAAGTCTTCCACTCAGAAGTGGAGCAGCCACAAAATTATCCAACTTCTAAAAACACATTTCAGAAAAATCTTTCAGATTTGCATTTGAAATATGTAAAATAGATATGTGGACTGTAAAATAGATCCTGTTGTGGGACGACCCTAGGTGCCCACCAAAGCTGCCCTGTCACTTCCCTTCTCAACTGGACAGGGAGGGGAGAGAAAATATTATGAAAGACCAATCGCCATCATGAGCCAAACAGACCCCTCTTGGGGAAATCAGTTTATCACCAATAAAATCAGAGTAGAATAATGAGAAAATAAAATCTAAGCCTTAAAACTCCTTCCCACCACCCCTCCCTCCTTCACTCTGATCCATCTCCTCCCCTCAAGTGTCTCAGGGGGATGGGAATGGGGGCTGTGGTCAGTTCATCACTGATTTATTGCCTGTGCCACTCCCTCCTCCCCAGTGGGAGGACTCTTCATGCTCCCTGCTCCAGTGTGGAGTCCCTCCCTTGGGATAGAGTAGGGGCAGAACTCTCACACCATGGCCTGAACCTGCTCGTGCTGCAGCTCCTGGGGCACCTCCTGCCCCTCCTTCTGCCCTGACCTTGGCATCTGTGCAATGGCTTCTCTCACAGGTTCTCTCTTCAGCTGCAGCTTCAGAAAGACCTGAAAAGAAAAATTATTCACCATCTATAGATTATGGAGAGGGGAGCATAAGAGGCATTGCATTTATTTTCCTAATTTTTAAGAAAATTATTTCTTAAATAGGCACAGCAGTCTGCATGTGTCTGTCTATTGCAGGCACAGTGGATCAATGACCTTCTGGCACCAAAACTGATAAACTGTTAGCTGCTCTTCTCTAGATAGTGTTGACCATGCTTCACTGAGAAATCCATGTCTTTTTCTTATTTTTCAAATTCTCTGTATTTCTGTTAGTAGATTATTGCCAGATGAGCCACAGACAATATTTGAAGTAACATACTGCATGTTCTAGGACAAGACAAGGAAACACAGACTATTACCAGTGTGTCCAAATTCCAGCCTCACTTGACACTGGAGTCAGTCTCAATCACATCAGTGAAGTATAAATGAAGCTCTGGAGAAAGAAGAAAAAATTACTTTATCATGCCTTGGCACAATTAAAAGTAGTTTTAAAAATTGATAATCTGAATAACTTTATCATCAGCTCGTTCAAGACTGATATTTTTCCTGTAGTAAACTACTAATTATCTGGAGAGACTGCAATATATTTTTTTAATAGGCTGGTTTCTTATTTGCAATATGTTAATATTTCTTACAAGTGTTGTTTCAGAAAGGAAACCTCACAGTAACAAAACTGGGAGCTTTTCCCATTTTGTTTTCTCTAAAATTTGCAGTTGCTTTAGACAAAAATGTTAGTCTGTTTTGCTGATTTCTTATTTGCCAATGCTAAAACAATATCCCATGTAAACTGCAGAGGCTGACAAATTAATTTTTGTGGTTTAATATCAGGCAAATAAATCTTACCATTACTAATTATTTTTTGACCTTGCATAAGAGAATAGGATTAGACTGACTACAACTGACACTGATTATATGAGACAGGATGTTATTAAATCCCTTTGGGGAGCTTTTGAAAGATCCACCACATTTAGAAAAGAGAGCTTTTCTCTGTCTTAGCTCATTTATGGAGCAATTACATGTGACTTACTACAAAAACGATGACAGGAAACACACTGAACAAACAGCTAAAGTGGAATTTACACCACTCCCATCTCTGTCAAAACATCTCACTGCCTTAAAAAATTTTGTCAAGGTTACCTATAGCAAAGCCATTTTCTACATATCAGCAAAAGGTGTGAGATATATTGGATTAAGACTACATGGAGGAGAACTTGTAATGGATATGAAGGCAGCAGAGATTTCTCAGTGCTCAAATGGCTTCTTTGCACCAGGAGCCCAAATTTAATTAATTTTGCAGGCTTGAAGAGCCTAATGTTTTCATTTATGCCACCTCAGGATTTTCAAGTTTTGTTTTTCATTAGAACACTCCTATAGAGGGTTTCTTCTATAGGGTGTTTCTTCTAGAGGGTGGAGTGCAGAGAAATATGTAAAATGTACTGACTTGGAAAACCTCTGCTTATTCTGGAAAAACCTGTTGGCTAAATTTCCTGTTTTGTTTGATTGGCATTTTTTTTTCAATATTAAGATTGCTCAAGTGATTTTTAAGAGTAGTTTACAATTTTGTACCTAAAAGTATGCAAATACAAAATGGAGGTCTAGGTAAAGACCATTTCCATAACTGTTTTTCTACAACTGACTGCTTTCCTAATATCCATAGCTGAGAATGAAAATGCACAGTAAAGTGCTACAGAACTGTGTGTATTAAATGTGTACATACTTATTGATTATGACATTTACAGTTTGAAAACATTAAAAAAGCTGTTAAAAATGTATAATCCAAAGTCATACTGACAGTTCACTGCAGAACCAACAGTACTGAGGTGTTATATTGCAAAAATTTATTCTCACCTCTGGTTTGATTTCAAAGTTGATATTGCTGTAAATTCATGTGATGACAACACTTAATACTTAAGCCCTAACATTTTTTTTTGTCTTCCTTGTATGTCTTCACATACTAAATCCAAGTCCAATATGGAAGAAGTTAAAAGATACTTAAATGTTTTTTCCTTAGGTACAGCTCAGTGGTGTAAGTAAAGCAACATGCTGGCATTCACTTACAGCTTTTCCTCAGGGTGTCTCAAAGACCATCATCTTGCTGCCAGCAGTCCTTGACATGAAGCCAAACCTAGGGCAGACTTAGAGCAGTGGCAAGAGCCTCAGCAGGGTTTTCCTTTCCCATGAACACTAAGATTCTCTGCTGCTCTCTGCAGCACTCCTGAAATATGTCATGTATGTCAAGGTGTGTTCATCTTTACATGTGTTACACAGAAGGTCCCTACTTTGCAGTAACCACTGGTAATTGATGGATAATACTGGAGGGTAGGATTTTCTGCATGTGTAGTGATCACTGACCACAGGGAAAGTTTATGCAAAGATTCTGCTTCATAAATATAGATATGCTTGCAACAGGAAAAACTGATTTTTACTGAGTTTGTCCTTCAAGGAACGTTATGTTGTATTTCTAATATTGAAAATGAATAAAGCGATACTGTATGAGGTGTTCTGCATGGCCAAATATTGTAGTCCTTACTCAGAATTTACTCAGGAAAAACCACCTTTGACCTCTGTGAGGATTTGCTTGACTAAGGACTGCACAGACTGTTGCGAATCTCACCAGCATTGCTTGATGCTAATGTTGGGCAACAGTTCTCATTGCTAATTTGCCTGCCTCGTCCTTCTCCTGGGCTCGGGATCTGCTTTTGCTGTGTGTTATTCATAGCTTCTCTTGCTAGTTCAGATTGCTTCTCTTTGTGCTTTTCTTTCCCAGCAAATGTTTTGCAGCTATTGTTCTGCTGCTGGTAGATGAGCACAGAACCTGGTATACAGGACTTGAACCTCAGCCCAGATTCAATTAACACTGTTAAAAATGTTCTCACTATGGTGCTCAGAAGAAATTTTGATGACCCTCTTTCAGTGAAGCACAAATTTGTTTAAGCTGATGTTTTCAGAATGCAAAAATATAAGGGCTTGATTCACAAATCTTAAGACCAAATGCTTCTGCATTGAAATAGATGGAGTAGCACCCATTTAGAGCCATCAAAAGGTCAATTGTAAATGCTTATTCTGCCCTACAAAATTCAGCCAAGTTACTAAATATGTGTGCTGTAGCATCACTCTGTTTTGTAATTTTAACACTGCTTTAAAGTAAGATATCCTGAACAATAATTAGTACCAAATTATGCTGTAGCCTTCTGATACAAAGCAAATCTAGCTGGGTTATCACTCTTATGTCTTATGAGCCATACCTAGCCATGGTTTATCCTCTATTCATGCTACAGGGTACGAAATTCCTGGGTGCCAACCTGCCTATGGCAACCTAGAATTCTCCAGGGCAGGCTCGCAAAATCTTCACCTACTCTCTGGGACAGGTAACTAATAAGTGATGTTTTGTGAGTTATGCTTTCTTTCTAACTTTCTGATGTCCGTAAAAATGTTTCATTTCTTCATGTTAGTCTGTGCTCTCTCATTGTTCAGCTCCACTGTGTTTTCTGGGTTAGGGATGTAACAGCAGACCTGTTTGTTATAGTGCTCTAGATGCTTGCCTCAGCCAAGCCTGTAATAATTGTTACTATCTTGCATAAAACCTGAAAGCTGTTTAAGAAGCTGCAAAATCCACAGCTGCCTGCTACCAGTGAATCTCTTTTTCTGATGGAGTAGTTTGACAATGCAGGTGCATTACATTTCACTGTTGGTACACAGTTATCTGGGCAGTTCACCCTCCTTTCTTAATTGCTGGTATGTATACATATTCTCTTTCCTTTATCAGGTTTACATTAATCTTGAGTCTCCTGAACTAAGGATTTTTCAATGTTATAAGTACAGTACACTCAAAGGATGGGGGAGTTATAACTGATTCTGGTTTACATTTCTTTGCAGCATGTAGTATAAGTTTAAGTAATGACTCAGTTTTCTGTATTCTGCTTAAATTATTTTCAACTTTTTTCCTGAATTCACTGTCCATTCTTTTTGCTTGACTTTATTTCAAGTGGCAGGTATGTAGAAGAAATTCATTCACTAGTCCTATACCTTTCAATGACATATGAAATACTGTAATATATTTCAAAGTAAAAAAGTGATTAGGTTAAAAAAATAAAGACAGAGTAAGCTTCAGATTGGTTCATGCAGTCTATTGTTTTTCTCTAAATATAAGATGATAATGTGTGAGACATTTCATCTAAGGAGTGCTGATAGTGTAAGAAAGACATAAGTGAGATTCTTTTTGATTTTTTTTTTCACACGGTCTACACTCTGTGTAGTAAAAAAACCCCAGCAATCTTGGAAAAGTGGTTTGAATTCCTGCTTTTCATTCCCCTGGGATTCTGCAGGTACACTCTACTCTTACCTGGGTTTAGAAGATCTTAATGCAAAAATAGCTTTGCTCTGCTGCTTGTTCTTGCTAAAATCAAGAGATGACCAGTGAAGTAAAACACAATCCAGGCATAAAAAACTCTTTTACAAAATGTTCAACCCTAATTCCAACTTGGTTGAATATTTGGAAGTCCTTTAAAATCGGAAGAAATTCACACATCCATGGTGTAATCACGGATTTCGATCTTACATTCTGTTTTAAAATGGATGTCTACATGGAATTTCTGAGTCTTGGGACGATATTTAGTTGTCCTTCCATAGGGCTCACTAAAAATAATTTTTTTTTCCTACAGCCACAGACTACTTGTAGTTTTACTTATGGAATAAAAAAAGCTTACTCTTGTAGAGGACAATACCATAGTTTATGTCCAAGTAATACAACTTAAAATGCACAAATCCAAACTTTTAGCTCAACCTATTTACCCATTTCATTAAAAAAAAAAAATGAATTGCCATTGAAAGATAATTTTCCTACATGCTTTTTGAAAAGCTCACAAGGATCTAAATTTTTAGAGACATTTTTGTATTTCCTGAAAGCTGGCTTGTTTCTTTCCTCTAGAGTAACTCAGATCTTAATATCAGTGTTTCAGCATATCCAGACTGTAAAACAATATCTGGAAACTTGCTTTCTAGTTATATTGAAAAATAGCACCTTACTGAAGGAACTAATAAAAATCCCAAACGTTTGTTTGGTACAATGAAAAAATAGTGAGTATGACAAGTGTCAGTATTTACGAAATGAGGATAGGTTCTATTTTATCCAGCCTGATGCACCTTAACCTTTAAAAACTAATGAGAAAGCAGTAACAGTATCAGCAAGAGATTTCTAGTAAAAACCTAAGTTTTGGTTGACCCAGAATGCTATAGTTCAGTTATAACATGCCAAAAAAAAAAAAAAATTATGGCCTGTGTTTATATAATCCACATCTCAAGGCACAAGAGGAATTTTTGGGAAATCTGGAGTAGTGAATCTGCTTCCTCACTCTGTACAGGTCCTTGAGGTGCAACATCTGCCAGGGTGTGGAATCAAAGGGCTCCTGGGTCCCCTCTGAAGGAGCACATTTTGCAGTGCTTTTCACAGGAAGAGTGTGAGCAACTTTTCCATGAACACCTGCTGGCTGAATTTGACCCTCTAAATCTGCAGAGAGATCTTTCATTTGCTGGCTCACTCCAAAAACTACCCAAAAGCCGGTGTCAAGGTGCAGGGCTGGTAACAAGAGTTTGGGGGCGTGCAGTCCTGTTCCAACTTTCTCTGTTCTCCTTTCCCATACAGCCACAAAAAATAAAGGTGACAAATCATAGTCTTACACTGAAAAGCCAGAGCAGCCAGGGGAGCAGGATAAAATACTGAACTAATAAATTATGGCATTCAGCTGGGAGGGAAGTTGTGTGAAATGATGGCACAACATGCTGAGCCGTGGGGAACTTGCTAGAGGTGAACTCATTTATACTCTTGCAGAGTAGAAGACTTCTCAGTTAACAAGTCCCAAAATAGTGTGCTGCAGTATAAAACAAGGTAGGGCTTGAAATAATTAGCCACAGATGACAGATGGCAACTCCTTTCTCTTTCTTTCCTTCTTTTCTTGTGCTGCAATATCAAGTTGATCAAAGAGCTGAGGATCATTTGTTATTGTAGGAAAACTAAAAATATCTTGAAATATTCCAGCAAAATAAGTTCATTCAGGTACGAGCCAGTAGCTCTCATTGTTCAACACTTTGTACATGAGTCTATGTGTAGTAATAGTTTCCCTCAGGATCTGAATTACATGTGCACAGCTGAGAATTTGGGTGTGTCCTGGCTTAGGAGTATTATTTAATCAATCTATTAAATCAAATTGCTAATTTATTTAATGTAATTGCTTGCTTGTGTTAACAAACTAATGATCTATTTTACTGCCAGAAAGCCCTCCAGAAAAGTGTCCAGGGCTCACCCCTCTGGCAGGACACTTGGGCAATGTCACAGAGGGACTGTGTGTGAGGAGACAAGTGCCAGGGAGCAGAGGCTGCAGCAGAACTGACTGCACCCATCCCCTCTGGAGGTGTCTGCAGAGGCAGCATTTCCTCCTGGGATCTTTAGGAGTAATATCTGGCAAGGATGGGCACTGTTCTAAAGGCAAACACCTATGGATTCAAGATAGAGACACAAGAGGAGCTTCTGTCTGGCATGACTTCTGTCACAAAAGAGGATCAGAACACAATGTAACAGATATAGTCAAAAGGAGAATGCAGTAATTTGCTCAAATAATTTAATATACACTGCTCATAAAGGAAAAAAGCCATAACATCTCCAGTCCCAGTAGTAATTCCGTCTGACTGGTTCATGAGCCAGAAGAGTATATTTGATTTTTTCAGCTGCTTAGCATAACCTTTCTGATGAAAGTGTTAGGCCAACATACCTAAATGAGTCCCTTGAGCAAGACAAAGATGAATTTCAAATCAGAGGAAAGAGAAAAGGATTGGGAAAGGAAGGAAATAGTGTAGATGAGAGCAGAGATTATAACCTCTGTCCGTTAACCTGTGTCTGGGTGTTTTATACCAAATAAAATAGGAACAAAATTCTATCCCTAATGCTAAAGCACATTTCTCCAGTATTCCCCTACCATACTTCCAACCTCAGTCCTTTAATAGAAAGAGTAAGATCAATTTCAAATTGCTTCTGGCCTGTGGGCTTCACCCAATCTCATTACATTCCTATTACACATAAAGTGCACAATTCAGGAGGAACCACACTTCTGTTCCAGCACAGCTTGATCCAGATGAATCGGGGAAATAAACAGATGAAAACAAAAGTGAGAAAGGTTTAATAACACAATTAAAATATAGCTTTATAAGCTTGTGAGCTGATGTGGCAGGCTGCTCTCAGTAATTTCCAGAGGGAGTGCTTATCCATGACTACAAACCAAAGCAATCTAGAAGCTGGCCACTCAAAGCTGTAAGGAGAGCTACTGCAACTGAAGGCAGCCTGCTTAATCATCTGGAGAGCTCTCTTTAGCTTTCTAATCACAAATTGAAGTCTACCTCTAATTTTGCTTCCTCAATTTTTCAATACCTTACTATTTTTTTCCCCTTTCTTATCACCTCTTGGTAGTCTGGATTCCCTGGTGAGATGCAATGCAGACGGGTAGGACTCTGACAGACATTAAAAAGCAGACAACAACTGCTCAACAACTTCAAATAACTTTCTGTCTGAGCCAACCCCCCCCTGCTCAGTGGCCTGGGTTACATCATATTTGTTGCAGTCAGCCTTTGCTGCTGGTTTTCTTACCCTTTTGAACCCTGCAACTTTACAGTGCAACTCACGATTTCTGCTGCCCAAACATTTTGTGCAAGCTTATCAGCCTCTGGGAAGCCAGGAAATAGCAGCTCTTACAGGGGTGAACCTTCTTCCAGACTCATGGGATCAGCAGAGTCTGGACAGAAAGCAGTGAAGATCCCTTAATCCCTAGGAAGGGTCAGGTTCATTCTGATTTTGCTCTCTTGCACAAATGCTGTCTGAAGTTTGCCACACCAGAAGTTTCCTTCCTTCTCTCCCAGTTTAACCAGATGATTCATTTCAGATGTTCTCCAAGCACTAGGCAACATTTGAATAATGCAGAGAATATGAAGCAGGGCACGAACATGAACGGAGCCCTTCATTATGGTAAGAAAATAAACATGTCCTTGCTACCTCTAGAGAACAAGCCAGAAAGCATTTATTCCTTCTGGAATCCCATGCTGGTTTTCTTCTCTTGAACCCGTATTTTCCAGCTCTCCATCCCTTCATTTTCTAGCAATACAGAGAAACAAATTGAACAGACACAGTCCTTATTAACTTTTTTAGGGTTACTTACTGAGCCTAAAGGTTTCCATTTAAGCCACTGCTACTAAGAGTTTACCTGCCAGAGCTGAAAACAATTAGTTTCCCCTTCAAGGAGCGCCTAACAGGGGCACTAGGAGGCAACTTGGAAGAAGGCAAAGATCATAGTAACAACTTCTGCTGCTTCCACTCTTTCCCTCTGCTTTAGTCACCTTTGAATTCAAGCACAAGGCTCCTGCCGTTTTGCTGTGCTCTGCATTCATTTCTCACATACTCAGGTATTCAACCTCAGAAGTGTCTCATAAGCAGAAATGGTCATCTCATTAACAGGAGACAGAAGTGTGTTTGGAAGATTCCAGCCCCAAATCAAGTTAGCAGAGGTATTAAATCAGTCCTCAGAGAGCTGGCTCAGCCCTCCAGTCTCTGCTCAGCCCTTGCAGTGACAGTGCACATCCCGGTTTGTAAACCCACACTCTTCCTTCTCCAGGGCTGCTCTGCACCCTTGCTTAGTGCCCTGCACATTTACACACTCCCTGCTCACAGGTCTGGATCCTCATGGTTCATTTTCATTTGCCCTTGGTATTTTTCAGTACACTGGGGGAATCAAAAATGTCTGCTGAAAAACTTCATTTAAAATAATCAAAACACCTTTAGTGTCTATTTCTGAAAGGTGAAATTTTATTTTTGGTACTTCTATTCAACCCATTCAGAGCCTTAGGTTATGGATATCAACTTTAAATAAAGGAAAACTTGTATGCCTTTATTATGAGTACATTTTAAAAATCTTGTCACATTTCACTGACAATAATGGCATTCACTTAAGACAACTCAGTGCTGACAGATGGTCCTCTAAGGGTTTTTTGCATGTCAACACATAACTAAATTTTCTTATCTTAATCACCTGATATTACAGTTCATACTCGATGCTCTTGTTGGATAGATGTGTCTGTGGGCTTCTGATATTTGTTACTGAGGTCACCCTCCTGCAATGCAGGACTGTCAGGTCATTATAACCAAAGCATAATGCAGTTTCATTTTAAAGAGAGATCACTCTTTTCTACCTCTTATGAATAAAGCCAGTACATTTTAGACACATTTAACCATGTGATATATCTTGTCAGGTCTGAATTTTTAATTGTGTGAATTATGAAAGAGTGAGGTACTCATGTCCAAAGTAAAGAAAAGTTACCTTCCAATATTCAGTGATATATTTGTTTTAAAGTAGCTGTATGAGCTCTACAGGTGCCTCAAATAGGTTTTCATGCTAAGCATCAATCCCACAGCACTTGGCACTTCAACTGCTGAACATCTCTTCCTTTCCCCCCCTCCCTTCTAAGTGACTCCCTTTAATTTTTCTGATAAAGGGTCACTCTTCTCTGGTTTAAATCCTGCCAGAATGCCTGGAACCTAAGAAAAGGACTCTGTTACTTGTTTTCTATGTCCATCAGTCATTTGGAAGCTATCTGAGCTCCAGATTTGGATCACCCACACATTTGTTCTGAAACATATGTACAGGCCTTCCTTCTCATAGTCCAAACCCAGTTCAGGTTGTTTATTTTGAAAGCACGTACTGCAAAGAAAATTCAAATTATTTAATACTTGCCAAAAAAAAACTCCCTCAAAATCTTTCAAATGTTTGTGTATATATCTACAGGAAAGAGAGATCTGCCTGCAATTTGACAGGCAAACTGTTCATACTCCAAAGTTTCAAATACAAGTAATTTCTTCAAAAGTAATGGAGAAATTTGGTGGATGTGCTGTAATGAAAAAATCCTGACAGACGTTAGTAAAATATTTTTTTAAAAAAATAGGTAAGCTGAACAAAGTCTGAGTGAGCCTGAATTTACAGGAAAATGCCTATTGCAGAACTTGGATACATCTTTGCATAAACAAATTTCTTTAGTACAAATAAAACCTCTGAATAAAGAGGGCAAGAAAATTGGGATTTGCTAACTTGACTCTGAGTCTGAGCTGCAGCATTTAATCTTTTTCCCCAATAAAATTTATAATTTCAAGTCTGTAGCTGGATTCTCAGACTCTGGATCTTGACTTTGTAATTTGATCCCATCCCTCTCCTAATCAGACAAGGCAAGAGCAAGTTTAGACACCAAAACTGCAGACAAGAAAGATAGTTTTGGCATTAACCTTTTGAAACGGTGACCCTGAGCATGTAACACATAATCAAAACTTGATTAACATAGAAATCCAATTACTGCTTCATTAAAAACCTTTCATTAATCTGGAAAACACTTGTAAAATGCTTTGACTTCATTTCCCAACAACTACAACTTCAAAAATCGTTGTTGAGGGGTCAGATTCAATGTCACAACTGTCATCTCAAAGCTATTCGTCCTAAGCTGGGGTTTGGGTGCCCTTCTTGCTTCATTTCTGCTTTGGGCAACATGCAGACCCATTCCAGAGTCATGTCCAGCAAAGATGTGCTGGAATGAAAAATCCTGGGTAATCCAGGCTACCAGACACGGGTCATCAAGAGCTGCTGGAGCCAAAATTCCTGGGAAGTTTCAAAATCAAGCTGCCAATGCAGCCCAACTCCATTGAGTAGTAACCCAGTATTTTTGAATAATATTTTTGAACAATATTTTTGAAATTCTGTTCAGAGTACATTATTTAAATTTTCCCCAGTTCTTCCAAACTCCTGATCCTATGAAGTGTGGTTTTTTTTTAGAATGTGACACATCACAGACATGAAGCAGATCTGATAAACAATTTAGAAGCATTTAGTGGTTCATTTTTGTAGGCCCCCACGCCATCTAAGCAAACAAGAAAGGAAATACTGTTGCCTCATGTCATACACACAGAACTGAGTCAGGAAGAGGGGGAGTTATCTGATGAGATGTGATTGTCTGCGTCTGAGACGCTTGACTCGATTCCCTTTGTAAGGAACGGAAATGGAGACTTCCAGATTTGCGTCAGCTCATCTAAAAGTAGGCTTCTAAAATAGGTCAGATTAATTTCATCCTGGTGGTGCCTGCTCTTGACTAACAGGAGCCAGAGCTGACCAGCAGTAGGCAAGCTCAGTCTTGCCTTGACTCTCTTGAGTGGTGTAGCCTTTGTCAAAGCCATGTTCAAAACTCCAAAACCCAGTCCAGGTTAGCTCTTTCTTACACATTCTTTCTTCCAAGACAGGCTTTTTACCCACAAAATGCAATTACTTCTACTTAGGATTTCACAGCTGCATTAAAATGACTGTTTCACCAGCCAGAAATCAGAACATTTGATATGGATGTTTTTCAGTATATATGGCATGGGCATCTATCTTGCCCTTGTTTCACATTCTTTTCACTGCTAATTTCCCTCCCAAAACCATTAATCTTTTTTTTTTTTTTTTCACTCACTTCAGGAACAGTGTGAAGGAATGTCATCAGTCCATTCAGAGAAAATTTCCCTAGTTCAGAAAAAAGGATTTGCTCTGGTTTTAAACAACATTGCAGAACCATCTAAAGCCAGAGCCCTGGAGTGGCAGGGAGACATGGACAGGGCTGCTGAAGCAGTTTGGCCAGTGAGGTGGAGATGTGGGGTTGCTGCAATGCTGCACTGATAGGGCAGACCCACAGACATCACTCTTAGGGAGTAAAGGTTCAGGGAGCACCCTTTGTGGGACACTGAAGGGAGAAGGCTCCAGAAATCATCTGGCCTGCAGGCAGCTGAGCAGCCCCAGCTTTGCATGCCAGCACTCCTTTGTCATCAGCCCATCTGCCAGGCAGGGGAGCTGGCAGAAGATCAGACAGGTACAATGAAAACCTGTTGTTTGCCAGCACACCTTCCTCAGAATAGGCCCTTATCATGTGGCATCTCAGATTGTCTGAAATCCAGTGGGAATGTGTTCACCTGGAGCTTCTCCAGCCAGCACTACAGATTAACCCTGACCAGCAGCTGCAGGCTGAGATAATGTTTGTGAGCACAAATTTCTGTGCAAATATATGTTTCATCTATTTTATACTTTTTATGAATATAAACAGAGCTAATCAATGAAAACAACACTTTGGAAAGTTTAAAGACCTGTTTTTATTAACCTTGAAAATAGCTTCCCTTGAGGGGTTTTCTTTCACCAATCTAAATATTTAATATTGTATTTACTGTCCTTGTTATTAAAGAAATATTTTAATGAAGCAAAGTGGGTAATGACTTGCAGACCACTGATTGTCACAGGAGCAGAATATTAGAGATCATTAAAAGAAATAGGCAATCCCTTATGCTAAAGGTGAAATAATCTACAGGACCTTTGAGCCTGCCCTGTAATTCCATACTCCCTGAAGCTGTCAGAGTTTCAGGAAGACCATGGAATGCAGGATTTGTGTTTTCTAAGACATAGCACTACCTTACTTGCATTTTCATTCGCAAATAAGTCCTGTCCTTTCTCCTGGCTGTACTTTTTTCCATTTAATTATTTTCTTAGTTTTACATATATATAAAACTAAAGAACCATGGAGATCAATTATCCCCATGGACATAAATTATTAATCAAAATATAGTGATTTAGTAGCATTAAAAAATTGTGCAATGAACTTTTCTAATTAACTGGTATATGAAAAGCAGAAATAAAATGCAGCTAATTTATAGAGTTGGTTGGTTGGTTGGATTGAAGAAAAGGGAAAATGCTAAATGATTGATTTTGTGACTCCATGTTTCCCTCTTTTCAACTCTGATTAAATTATTACTATCAAGTTTACAGAACTATCAATGGTACAGAACAAAATTAAGCCCTCCTCATGAAAAACTCAGATTTCCAGAACAAAAAGCACAACACATCATTATGTGGTAACACTGGAAGATAATAGTAAGGGGAAAGTTTCCAAAGAAAGATCATCTGTTTCATGATATATGAAAAAAACCCCAGCAAAACAAAGAAAAATCTCATTAAGTACCTTAGATTAGTACAAAACAAAAATTGAAACTCTCATCCTATTATTAGAGATGCAGGATTTGATACATTACATCCTCTAATTCTTTCTGCTGTTTCACTCATTGCTTTGTTTTTGCTTCTTAGACACTTGTTCATATAGAACCAAAATCAAGAGAAAACAACAGGGCTAACCTCAAACTGGTAATGTATCAAATCATGCAGAAATCAAAGCCATCTTGGGAATCCTGGGAAATCTGCTCTCCGTGTTACAGCTATTAGTACCCATTCAATGGTTACACTCTAAGATTTGGGAAAATTTCCCTGTTGTGCCATTCATGAGCGTAAGTTTCATTGTGCCATTGCTTAAAGTTAGCTCTCTTTCCAGAACTTGCTTGACTCAAAATGGATATTAAAGCAGATGGTTTAACACTTTCCCAACTGGAGTATTTTCTCTCTTTCTTTTTTCTTCTTCCATAAAAGTGACTGTAAGTTTCTTGCCACTCAGCATATTCGTGTCAGAACTTAATTTCTTTCCTTCTAAAATTCTTTCCTTTCCATCTAATAACTTGTATTTTAATAAGGGCTCACTGTTATGCATCTACTATTGTATCTTAAATAATCCCATCATAAATCAGGAACTATTTCCTATCTAAAAATAATTATATATCCTCTTAAAAACAACCAGCTGTTTTAACATGCATCAGATGACTCAAAATACAAAGTGAGGAGGCATTTTCCTAGGTTTGGGAGAGTTTAAAAATGTCATCCCATCTTTCCAGCATGGGTGCAAATGAGTAGATCTTTTCAGAATTTTGGTTTGCTGGTTGAGAATAGCTTTCATCTTTGAAGCTGCCTGAGTTATGCTTTAATCAGTGGAGCTTTTTCTTTTTTTGAACAAAGTTACACCTGGTTTACCACTCAAAACACCATGTGGAAGAGTCCATGTATATAGAGTGTTTCAGTAAACCTCAGTAGAATAGCATTGATTTTAATGGATTGAATAATCTCATTCTGAAAGCTAAGAATTCAAGAATTCAAATACTTCAAAGTGAAGGAGAAAGTGAGCTGAAAGTTTATCCTTCTAGCATAAGCTTCAGCCTGCAAAAACCTACCAAACTGTCCAGATCTGAATCTAAAACCACATTTTGGCATTCCAGACCAGCACTGCCTTCCACTTCAGGATCAAGCTTTATAGAGAACTCAGATTTTTAACCCCAAATTTCCCCACATAGACAGGTTTAGGCACACTGGTCTGCGCAGAAGCAACTTCATTGATCCTGCTTAATCTTCTCTCAACTGAGACCCAAAGCAAGAAGGACCTACATGAGCAAGCAGAAAACAAAGTTATTGGAGGTGATTAACTTGCCCCTTTTTCCTCTTTTACTAAGCAGTCTCCAGCTATTACTAACTTAAACATTCCTGGCATTACCATTATATTTGTACCTCAATATCTCCTCTTCTTCACAAAGGTTGCACTCCCTATGTCTAAAACTTCCCAGTGCAGCAGGATGCTCTAACCTTCCCTGATCTGGTTTAACTTGCATTAACTGCACTTGTCCAGCAGCCTCAGCCTGGGCATTTTTATCCAAAATCATAGCTGGAGGACCTGCAGTCCGTTTTCTTGTACAAATCCTAGCAGTTAGATTTTTAGACCAACAGAAGACTTGAGATCATATCTCTTTTCACTCTAAACAGTTTTGACACTGTAACTGCCACTTTACAGAAGAAAATCTGAGTTTCCAGGCTACAGGAAGGAAGAGGAGCAGAGGAGTAGCAGGAACAGGCCAGAAGAAGAGCGAGTGAAAGGTGGTATGATGGGGCCACATTATCAATGAGAACATGTAGAAATGAGCAGCACGGGTTCTCAGCTCCCTAGGTAACTTTGGAGTTGAATTCACCAAGCGAAATACAAAAATTAAATGGTTATATTAAGTGGAGCTGCATTAAATGTCTGAATTAGAGTATATTATTTTAAGGGAATTTAACCACAAGTGGTAATCTAAGTATAACTGCGACCACGCAATGTGTGCAGCTGAAATAGAGCGCCGTGTTGGCAAACATTGGGCTGTTTCCTAGCTCAGAGCTGCATGGATCAAGCAGGCAGCAATTGTGAGGCTTTTGCATTAACTTACTGAGCTCCTATCACAGCTTGTAGAGGAGCAGCCAGTCACGCTGTAGACAGCTCAGATAAGTGTTCCTTGAAGACTGACATGTTGTTCCCAACTCTCTTGTCTAATTAAAGACCCAAAACATTATTCCACTGCAGCTGATGGCAGCACTCACTTGACATCAAAGGGAATCGAGATTTGCCATTCATTTATGAAGAACTATTTTTACCATATGATTAAAAAAAAAAAAAAAAAAGCAAGGCAATTCACAGTGCATCCCGTGGCAGCACTTTGTGTCTGGGTGCTGGCAGACCCCAGTTCCACAGCGCCTCAGAGGTGCCTCTTGGAGCCAGAGATCAGCTCCACTATGAGGTTGCATGTAGGAACCAAGTTCCAGTCACCCTCAGAGATCCCAGCTCTGGCAGGAATCCCATCCTGCTGTTCAACTGGCAAACATGCTGGAAGACTGAAGAGCTTGCAAACTAAATAGACAAAGATACAAAAAACTCCATTGTGCAGATGAGAAGGCATATGCCAAGCGGCTCTCCTGAGTCTCCTGCTTTGTTTTGTGTAAGAGTGTAGCTGAAGATAGTTCACAATCAGGGCATAAGTGCTGAAAGAACTGTGAAAAATTAGGGATTACACCTGAGTCTGGAAAGCCTTGGCTCCCAAATAAGTGGGGGGAAATTGGAAAGATCTACAACCTTAAAATTGTTATATTATAAATTACCATTCTCCAGACGAAATGCTGAACAATAAGGTCTCAAAAAAGGAATCAAATAAGACAAAAATTTCTTCCTCCACAGAATTTTAATTTGTATTTTAGGCAAGGAAATATTTTTGAATAATTTATTGTTGCTGCTCTATAGAGACCTGCTGCTTCAGTCATAGTATGGTATGATAATCCTAAATGGAAGGTCCTGTGTGAAACCAAACTCTAAACTGTGTTTTGGATTTTAATGAAGATACTTTCACAACGTATTCCATTCTGGCTAATGAGATAGTAGCAGTAAATGCACCAGAAAGGACAGATGGAAGATAGTCAGCTGTCTGAATCAGAAGACTTTCAAAGTGCAGTAAACAAATGAACCACACTTTTCTGGCTGGAGGCCAAGCTATACTCTAGGGAAATGGTCAAAGAGTGGATCATGAAAAGCTTTTTGAGAGCAGCTAAATTCTACAGCTGTGGTCTTTGTTTTTCTAGCACTTTGCAAGAACAGAAGGGGGAATTACGAAAGCGCCTATCGTACACTACCCATAAGCTGGAAATGCTTGAAACAGAGTTTGACTCTACACGTCAGTATCTTGAAATAGAATTGAGACGTGCTCAGGAGGAACTTGAAAAAGTAACTGAAAAACTGAGAAGGTTAGTAATGAACTTTTTGAAATAAACAGAGTTATTGGCATTTTAAGAGTGACTGTATTAAAGATGTATGTAAGTAAAAGCAAACACAGTTGCAAACATGCATGATTTATTTATTAATTACACATTGTGTTATGTATTTAATATATAGATTTCATTAACCTGAATATATATTGCATGCCACATAAAGTTATTTACATGTGATATGTAAGATGCCTCTGTACTAAAAGCAAATATGCAAATAGAAATGCACCTATATATGTGCAAATATGACATTATTTATGCATAAACATACATGTGGGGTAGTGCCATATGGCATTACATGCACAAAAGTTATAAACCCACTACATATATATACATTTATTATTTATACTCTCTATATATAGATAAATCTTTTATTTGGTGACTTTGCACATTTTCTTTGTTTAGACTTCATTGTGCATACAAGAGAATAGAATTTGGGTCTCCATGACTCAAAGCTGAGACTATGTTCAGCTTTGAAACAACATTCAGGCATTTTGCATTATAGTACAGCAAATAATTTCCTTTTTAGTCTCAAGCAGAATGGAGTGATGCTAAAAAGCTATTATTTAAACTGTTGTAACTGTGGTACAGTGCTGTTGTAAATTGGGAAACTAGTTAATGTTAGTGATAAATTATGTTAAGCTTGTGCTCCTGACATTCCTGGCACTGATTAAAATGGTCTGTAGACTTAGCCTAAAATTTATCATGATTCTTAATACCCACTTTTGCATTTGTTCTCAAAACTTCTGTAACTAGAATTATCTACTTACACAGGAATGTATTTGCATGTCTTGTGAGCCTTTCTTAAACTGATATCTTAATGGAACAATTTGATTAATTCATTGGATGACTCAAAATGAAATTCAGATTAAATCATTCCAGGGCAATACCCAAAGAAATATTTTTCATTCCTTGTGGAAGGCAAAAGCCAAACCAAAACAATGACACAAACCACCGATAAGCTGAGTCAACCAAACCATTTTATGCAAATTTTAAACAGAATGAGTCTGTAAGATCTCAAATTAGGAAACAGCCTAGTGTGGTCTTATAACTTAAATGCTTCTCTAACTGGGGATACTTCTCAAAATGAGACTAAAATATGCAGGTGTCGTGGTGATTTTGAAATCTATACACATCTATCAAGAGCAGTCGGGAGGTTCAACATATAGTTTTCTTGTCAACAATACTTTTCCTGTTTTTTACTTAGAGCAGAGCCACAGAAAGTAACTTCATTCCTGATGTAGTTTTGCTTCAGTACATTCCAGGACAGGGAACACTGGTGCTCTTTTCTCTTGCAGCATCGCTTTGGGCAGCTGCCATAAAACAGCAGAGGGGCTGTCCATCCCACTTCTGTTAAATCAGATGGGCTTCCTGGTCAGCAGAAAGCCTCTTATCAACTGCACTGGGCACCAATGAGTTAAGCACCCTTTGAAACTCAGGCCAGGGGCTCACAGCCAAGTCTAGCACTCATACCAGAGCACCACATTTAGCAGAACTGACTTTCCAATATTCTAATGGAACATTGTACCATATTATGAAGAAAACTTATATTAAAAATTATGTTTCAGGCAAGTGATTACTCCCCTGAAGACATATCATAATGGAAGCCAAAAATATTTTACGAGGTGAGCTTTAAAAATGTTTCTATTGAGAATAGCAAGGCATCCTGCAACTTGAACATCAAGATTTGTCAGCCTGGAGAAGGATAATGTCTGAAAAAAAACCTGTCATCCAAAAGCTTGTCAGCAACATGTCACAGAGGAAAATCAATGTGAGAAAAACAAAGAAGTAGAATTAGTTTCAATTATGTGTCTCTTCCTTTATTCACTGCACAGGGAGAGAAATTCATCCCCCCATAGATGAATAGGCCCTGTGAAACAAGATCCCACTTGTACACTGGAGAACATCTCTGTTATTAAATTTCCTTTTCTGTAAAGTGCAATTTTCTTTTCCAAGAGGCTGAATGACTATCCTTTTGTAAACCTTTCTGAAAGTCTTTGTCTTAATTTCTCCAGAATTGCCTGTGCTGTTGCTAGGCTTCCCCAGTTTTACTCAAGAGAGGAGGTCACTTGTGTGGCTCAATGGTCAAGTTTTCAACCTCTCTACAAACATTCAGAGATGGCCCCTTTCTTTTTTTCTCAATGGGACAACAGTGCTAACTAAATTTGAAAATTACAGCAGTAAAGCATAGGTTCAGCTTTGAAAAGTGACTGAAAAGAGAGGGGATTTCATATTCCTTGCTGTGGTCCCTTTTCTGACATAGTCAACACAGCTTTTGTAAGTTAAAATCTAAAAAAAATCCAAATCCAAACTTGGAATCACATCTGGACTCCAAAGTTCACTTTGGGTTTCTTTCTTGAGGCCTTGCCCTGGGTAACAACTTGATGAGGTCCCCATTATATCTTTTACCAGAAAGTAGAGTTATTTTAAGGCATGAGAAGCAAACTCATAAAAGCATGTATTTAGCACTGAGATTAGCCCACACATATAATTATTTCACCAAAAGCAAGACATTTCACAGACTGAAGGGGTGTTCTGAACAGGAATACTGGAGGAAAAACTATTGTTTTTATAAGAAAGTTGGTATAACTTGTGACAACAGAGAGAGAAAAATTTTTTGAACAAGAAGCTACTCTTTCAAGAGTCACTTTTCAAAGCTAACTACACTCTAGAAGAAATTCTCTTATTTAAAGAAAGTCAGTCCAAGGCTGAGTTTTACTTTAGATGTATTTATTGGCCTTAAGAGGGCTTGAGATTGAGTGGAAGGAGAGAAATAGAGGCTTTTGCAGACTCCCTCTTCAGTGGTGACCCGCAGCCTTAGGGCTGTTGTCTAATGGGTAGAGCACAGACACCTGACATGTTCAATATAGTCAGAATATTTTTCATGAGGCCCTTATTTGGTCAAGAATCTAAACCTTTGTTTAATGAGTGCACATATTTGCACCTGAAGTCACACATGAGTATCTCCTAATGACATGAACAACACAAAAATACATCAACACACCATAATTGTTTATCAATTCACATGATTTTATCCTTAGAGCAGTTTTGCAGCATAGTGTAGCCTACCCTTCATTTTATTTTCAAGTCTAGATTTACAAGGTTAAAATATTTCATCCTTCACAATGTTCAGGCTGTCTGGATGTATTTTTTCTGCAAACAAGGTTAGGTTACCATTTGCTCATCAGATCATTTTCAAATTTGAATAATTTTCCCTACTTTTTATTTCCCCTTCCCTTTATCTTACAGTTTTGCCTAAAGATTGATCTGACTCTGTTCCTCTTTTATCCTTTAAACACTTCCTTTCATGTATTTCTGGGTCCATTTCTCTCCTTGCCACCTACATTTGCTGACACTTCTTTTGGCACAGTGAATTTCCAATTTGGGGTTTATACATATACGTGCATGTGTATGTGCTTGTGTTCATGTGTATGTGCTTGTGCTTATTTTGACTACTTTTGCATACTGTTCTCAATAGAAACACTTTTTGAAGCTCAGCTTCCTACTTATTGTGGATTTTTTTTTAGATTTGATTTGATTGTACTGGGAGGTGGTCATTTCCTCAGTCCAAAATGAATGTGGTAGAGAGCTAGAGTTTATGGGCTACTTTCACCTACACACACAACAGGCAAAAATGTGATGGGTAAAGGCAAAACAAGCTACAAAGTGAGAAGCAGATTGTATAAACTCTTTCAAAACCCTCTACCACCATCTATGGTGTGGAAGTGTTGTCATTGAAAAATAATTCATGTGAATTAACATTTCAATAATCCATATCAAGAGAAAAAATGAAAACAGAAGCTGAGGAACAAACCCATTGTTACCATGATAAGTCTGTTATCCAAGCAGCAATTACTGCCGTTTTTATTTATTCATGGTCTCCAAGTTAAGGAAAGGAAACCTTCAGGGTCTCCCTTGAGCTGTCCACATCAGCAACCACTGCAGAACAGCCTATGGTGCAGGGGCACCTGGGCTAGAAAAACCCTGAACCACATTCTTTCTCCCCTTTACTTTCAGAAAGTTATGCAAGTGCTTTTGAACCCGTGCAAACTTTTATGGTATTGCAGGTGCTGATTTTTAAATCAGTTTTTACACCACCTCCACTTGAACCACAAACTGCCTGGGTGCAAAGCAAGTTTAACCTGTTCTATTTTGCTTTACTAGACAAAAGCTATAAACCATGACAGAGAAGATGCTGGGGCACTTCTAGGCTCAGCCAGAAGTCACTATTTTACTTCTCTAAATCCTTTCTTCCTGCATCATGGCATGCATCCTTACCAGCTAAACTTTGTGCTGAGTAGCTGCAGGCAAAGCCATTTTAAGCCTCCTTGTATCAAGATCATCTCTGCTTTCTTCTGAACCATGAAAAGATGGGTACAGAGTACCCTGAAATCTGTCTCTGTTGTGTTGACAGCTAAATGGCTGGGAAAATCCCAAGTAAACCTAGAGCTGCACAAATCAATGTCTATAGAGAGGCTTAGAGGTAATGCTGTGAGGAGCATGGACAATGCAGGGAATTGTAAACTTCAGTCAATCCTTTAAGAAAAAGGACACAAACACAATGGCACTGTGAGAATTGGTGAGTATTGACCAAAGCTCACAGCACAAGTCTCAGAGATTTTCAGCCCATTTGGGTCACCACCTTAGCAAACACTATTGACCACAGATCCTCCTCACAGGAAGGAAGCCTCTGCTCAGCAGCTCTGTAAAACATGGGCAATATGAGACTTGCATATTGGAATGGCTGCCCTGATGGTGGGCTGACCCTTGGTAGCCTGAGGAGGCTCACCCATGGGGATGTCATTATTTATATCCTCAGAAGGGATGTCCTTGGCACAGACATCCCCTCTCAGGTCTGTCAGCAGATGTTACTGCAGTGCTGGTAGACCCAGCCAGAGCTCTGCATCCCTTCAGAGGGACACTGCAAGCCACTGGTCTGCCCTGGATGGAGAATTCCTATCTTTTAACTGGAAAGGAAATCTCCATGGCAACAGAACCCAAGATAAGCATCACATTGCCAAGAAGGGGTGGGCTGGACCTTTTGATTTGCAGCTATGGCATGTTTGGAAAACAAATCATTCCAGTTTCAGCAGCTACTCCTAACCAAATGATAAACAAAGAGACTTCTTTAATCTCAGTCCCATCCTGATAATCACAGAAACTGCACCGAGATCCAGACTTCTCAGAGGAAGTGTTTTGTTGTACAAATGTGGATTACGTCTGAGTTAACTCTTACAGTGAAAACACTTGCACATTTCCTAAAATCTCCTCAGTGCTGAAAATACTTTGACCTATTGATCAGTCCAGCCATATAGATATATTCAAAGTTTTCACAGCTGAGCTTCTAACATTTGCTTTACATTTGTTATACATCCTGCTGAGGTGGTGGGTACTAATGAACAAGGAGCTATCCTCCTTAGGTTCTGTGGAGATAAAACTACAGCTGCTACCAAAATTCCAATGGTTTTCCCACTGGCTGTGCAGGTTGTTCATTACAATGCCGAAGTTACCATCTAAGTAACCTAAAGATGTGCAGGCTGAAACTTTTCTTTGGTGTGTTGCTCTGGAATAAGTAGGGAAGCCTCATTTTGTGAGTTCATTCAATCCCTAAGTGCTGATAAAAATAAATACCCATCTTTTCTCAGTTAAGCCATTTAAATATACTCCCTGGAAAAAATAGACAACTTCTTGAACTTTTGTTGAAAGAAGAAATATTCTCTTCTAAGTCACATGTTGATGTCCACATGTTGCTACAGTCATTAGGATTCTGCTGCAATTTCACAATAAATCTTTTTTAGTGCTGCCTCAGCCTAGAGCTCCAGCTTCCTCTCTTACATACTATTCTTGAGCCTGATGTAAAACTGTAATTACCTTGTGCAAGTTCCTAGGCTGTATCTTGTGTCTGCACACAATGCAGAATGTCCAACATATCTTCACTTCCTGCTGGAATGTGCTGCTAAATATAGTAAGAAAATATGACAAGTTGGGAAGTTTGCTTAGGAAGCAGGTGGTAATTGCATTTCAAAGGCAACCACTGACTGGTAACAGGAGTGATAAGCAAATAGAATTCGAGTAGTGCAAGCCAAGGTTTTGTACTAATGTGAAAATACAGGTAAAAAAAACAACATGAAAAGCAATGCATTCAGTTACATGATATCATCTTTGTTTTAGGATACAAAACAATTACCTAGCCTTACAAAGAATTAATCAGGATCTGGAGGATAAACTTTACAGAATGGTAAGTTATCATAACTACTTTTTTTAAAATATATTAAATGTGGTTTTGTGGTTCTTGAGTCATTGGAAAAACATGCATGTAGCTGTCACAAAAACACCCTCAAGCTCTAAAAGCAGTTATGCTTAGAAAAGATATCATGATGAAGAGCTCAAGCTGTGTACAATGACATAGCTCCACCAATTTAAATAGAGATTTCCTAGACTGATGATCTAGCTGAGTAAATTGTACGTTTAAAATAATTTTGGTTAATTTATTTAATAACTTCATGGGATCTAAATATTTATGTTTTCATTAAGTATCAAATTTAAATAAGGTAATCCAAGGTTTTCTCATGCTTTTTAGCTACTTCCACTCAGATTTTATTAAGTGATTTAATAGAGTTTGGGTGGCCTGACTTTTAAATTCCTTCATAACTATCAAGCTCAGTGTATTAAGTTCCAATCTGCATGTGTCTGCCACCACAATGTCACTGTCACTGTCACAGGCCAATTAATAGCCAAATGAGGAAAATACTGCAGCCTTTGTGGGCTCAAGGACTGCAAGACACAGCACCACTGGTTCAAAACAGCCTGAAGATGTCAAAAAGAAATGGCAAAGCCATTGGGGCCCTGGCTCTTTGCTGATGATGTTGGGCCATTGTGCTCACTGCTAGGGGTAAAACTACAAAGGAATGTCAGTAGGATGTTTAGAGAGGAAAGAATTACAGTTTTGAACTTCCAAAGATCCCAGACAGCAATTGCATGGATGAGCAGCTTGGACCGGGGGGAACAATTTATTGTGGATTTTGGGTAAGCACAGACTACAGCATGCAGGAGAGACACCAGCATTTACTAATAAACAAATTTTTGAAAATGCCATTGCTCTTATCTCAGAATCCTGTTTCAATAGCTAACAATGAATAGGAGATTGGGCTTTTGCAACTGGCTAACAACAGACAAAAATTACAGCTGGGCTGTAGCTGACATTTGTTCATAAATATATATTTAAACATTTTAAAAGTATAAATAACATTTGGTCTCAGGTTATTGCTTTTTTTTCTCCACTCCTCCTTTGTTGCTTTTTCTTTTTGCCCAAATCACTTCAGGATTCTGTCTTCAGCTGTAGCACAACAATTATTTCCTATGCACCATAAAAGATAAATAGAGTCACTCAGGCTGGTAAATGAAATAAAAATAATAGAAACAGCCAAAGAAGGACTCCAGAAAATCAATGTGTTTTTATCAGGTATTTCAGATCAAAGCAAAGAATTTTTAAACTGCTGTTTCAGCATCCAGTTAAATCCTTGAGAAATTATTTCAGAGCACAGCACAGGAAAACTGAAAACCAGTCTTGTGGAGCACTGTGCCTTTCTTTATCCCACTAATATGACAGTCATTGAAGATAGCTTTAGAGGCTTGAAGAAGATCAATCAGGCTCTGTACACCACTTAACTCCAGACTGCTTTGCTTTCTGAAATATTGAAACTGAAGACACAAAACAAACCAAAACAAATGTCAAATAGAAACTCCATTAAAAGGAAAAAGATGAGGAAGAAAGTACCATATCTGGTTTAGATAAGTCAAACCTTTTGATTTTCAGGGCATTCCAGGAGCCCTCAATACTTCAGAGACAGTTAAATTAAATAACAGCTGGTCTGGCTGATCAGCAGCTTAGGGTAGACTGGGCTCTTGGATACCTTTCCCTCCCTTTCCTGCTTAGGAGGAACAGCTGTGTGTATTTCTTGTTTTGTTTTGTTTTGTTTGTAATTCTAAAATCAAACACTTTTGATTTCTCCACCTTTAGACAAATCCAAATCTATAAACGATGTGTTTACTTTCTCCCTCTCTCCCCTATCCCATCCCTCCATACACACATGTGAATACACACCCCCACACATGTTTTTACTACTTGGTGGGCTCAAATTCAACAAGTAGGAAAAGAAAGACCCCCCAGGCAGTGGTTCCTTGCTCCCCTTGCCTGCAGGTGGCATGGGATGCTCTCAGGAGGTGAGTTACTCCCTGCCCTTACAGGGGACTCACAATTCCCCCTCTCCCTGTGACTGGTCCCTGCTCATTGTAACTCATCTAAGACTCCACTGTGACTCCCTTTTCTAACATTTTTGGTACCCTGAATGTTAAAGCCTTTCATGCCTGCTATTGGTATAACAGATGTAAAACAACAATCATTAATTCAGCAGCAGTCACAGAAAAGAAGCTGATGCAGCACTTACTTTTCTTCTAGGCTCTTCTTCCTTTTGGGTGCTAATCTATAAAATATTTAAAAATATTTGAAAGCACACTTGTGATCACAGCAAATGGTATCCAGTTGAAATCTCTGTCACATCAGAACTTGAAGTATAAAATATGAACCATGGTGTCTGACTTGGCTAAGTGCTAAAAAATGCAATCCTGAAATCAAGGGAGAGCTTGCTGTATTAAACTGGGCAAGACTAAACACATGGAATAGTAGAAGAATGTGGCACAGAGTTAAAATTCTGCTGTAATGCCTCATAAAACCCCTGTTCTTACTACAGTAAGTGTCTTCAACTGGAGAAGATTTCTTTAGTCTTGTAAGAACTGGTTAAGGAGTGGAATATACAGGCTGTCTGTCTAAATAATTAATCTTAATAACTCTTTTCTCCATTATGGGAAAAGACTGAGCAGAGTCCTCACATTTTGCACTGAGATTGTATCACAGCAGTGTTCAATCAAATAACGTTTTATGATATTTAGTTCCAGTTGTCATCAGTAACCTTCACTTTCCTTTACATTTGGTTGAGCTTTTGGAGCCTGCTCTGCCATGGTCCTGCTGCTCACAAACAGCAATTACAAGTAGATTATGTAAGTCACCCCAACCACAAGAAATCCTTTATATGATCTCAATCCAGCTGTATTCTCCATATGATCCTCTCTAGAGTTAAGCAATGTATTTTAAAAAGCTTTTGAAGTTTTCAAGGCTTTTGGTTGCAGTTAGCTCTGTAGTTTTACCTTTAATGCCATAAGCCAGATTTTGAACAGTATCCTCTTTTGGGAAGAAATGGTGCCTAATAATAGCTGCTTAATAAACCCTACTGCTAATGAAAATTGCACCCATTTCTCCTCCTCCATCTGCATTCTGAATGTTCTTGAAAACATGATCACAGGAATCCAGCTGCAAAGAGCTCAGGAGACCTTATTATCCAGAAACACCCTAAAATATGCCTTTTTTTACAAAGTTTGACAGACAGACTGCTGGATGGCATCAGCTCTGGTTCCCACCTCTGCAAAGCCAGCACCAGCCCTCTGCACACAGTGCATTATACATTTTATGATCTTACAAGATGAAAACCCTTATGTTTTTGCAATAAAAAATTTACAAAATTTACAGCTAAATTTTACTGTAGAACTTTCAGAATATTACACACCAAAGTCTGATTTTTCATTTACATTAAGGCAGGCTGGGAGTGAGACTGCCATAAAGTTGGAAGAAATTATTACATAAACAAGCAGTAAAGAGGGATTTGTGTTAAGGATGATCATGTCTGAAATTCTGCACCTTCGGAGCATTGCAGTGGTTTTTATCCCATTTCTGCCTCTGCCTATGAGTTGGGGGAGGACTAAGAGGTACAGCAAATACTTTATGTTCTATGTTATTAAGAATTATTTATAAAGATCTTGAATATTCTGGGGTTTCACAGTTTGCTGGCCATAATATTTACTTAAGCACCTCCAGTTGGGGAAATCCAAATATGAATTAAATATGAGCTGGGCAGTTTTAAATGTTGCTCTGAGACCTCGTGTCAGGGAAATGTTCTTTTAAAAGAAGCAGATTGCTGTTTATCCAGGCCAGGAAGGTAAAGGATATGGGAAGTCCTGAGGAATTTGATGAAAAATTTCAGTCAGGCAATAAAAACATCTAAGTACCAGATGTTTGACTTTGGAATTTGAACCAGTCACAAGAAAGCACATAAATCTCTTGTGATACCTACCAGTCACAACCCCAATAAGGTTTAAATCATAAGTGAAAGATGAAAACAATGGAGAGAAATCCTTTTTCTCACACAAAGATAAGGAAGAGAGAAGCCCAGCATCATTGGGTTCTTGAATGGAACATGATGACTTTGATAGTGACTTTGAACAGAGTGATTTCAAGCCCATCTTTTTCATTTTCTTTCCTTTATGGAAGAAGACGTTTCTCTCCCTCCCCCATGTCCCATGAAAATCAAATAGAGATGGCCTAAATATACTTAAAGGGATTTGCATCCCAAAGACAAGAAAGTTTAGAGTCAGCTCAACCTGGCAGGCTCATTTGCTCACATTCAATGAAGACAGCTGTGAATTTCAAGAGAAATTGATACTGGTTGGTTAGTTAAGGCAGAAGCCAGAGGAGGTTTGTGCTTTATGGACTAAACTGCAAAATAATATTTCTGTGGAAGGAAATGACCGTAAATGGCACAGAAACAAGTCATTCATAAAAATAGCAGTTGAACAAATGCATTTCTAGGAGGACTTGAGGCTACATGGTTTTATGCTTACAGGCACTTTGTGCTAAAGATGTCAATTTCTCACCAACTCTTTTCACACTCATATTCCAAGTTAAAAATATTCCCCAATAGGCAATAGGACCTACATTAACACCTGTAGGAACTACACAAGCTCTGACTGAGTAGGTTCATGAGTTTTACAGCCAAATAAATGAGTTCTCCTGGGTAATTTGGGAACATGAGCATGAGCACACAGCCCTTCAGACATCCTCACTCTCTCTGAACAGAGATTCACTTCCCATTGTTGCTTCATTGTTACCTGGTTGGTGATGGCTGCCCAGTCCTCTTCCCAGGAGACACCTAAGGCATCCAAGCCACTCCCAAATTGCTCTACATGAATATGACATCTTGAGAGACTGTTCTGGAAACTACTTTCCATTTTTCCAAAAAGCGTGTGACTGTTCTGCTCTGTCTCTCCCTCTCAGCTGGGCATCTTCCCCAGCTATGAGCAACCTGAGGAAGCTGTAAAGTGACAATGGGCACTTCTCACTTCCAACATCGTCTCTGTTGCATGGTGGCAAAACTCCTTCTTAACATGTGTCTTATCTCTTGGCCACTGATATGCATTTCTGATACCTGAGGGTTTCAATCATTTTCTTCATCCTGATCTCCATGGTTTGTGTCTCAGGACAACCCCTTGGGATACTATATTGACTGGCTGGGAACAGAAAAATCTGTTGTTTTCAAAAGAAGATAAAAAACCAGAAATATCTATGGGATGTGGGTGTTTCTGACCTGTCTATTTCTTGTAAGTGCCTTGGTCCTTTGTGATTATCTGCCAATTTACCACAATGGCAGGGAAAACAAGAACAAGAATATGCCTGGAAAGTTGCTCTGTAGCAGGCGTTTCAAATCTCAAAGTCCTTCACAAAAGCTGGTGTCACCTGTGAATGTGAAAAACAGGGCTTAGAAGAGTGACATGTCATGGCCAAGGTCACCAAGAAACAAATTTATAAATAACTTTTAGGGTTTCTCTAACCAAATCGACTGCCTAAAAAAAAATCAAAGGACTTCCTAGATTTTCTTAGGTCCAATTTACAATACCAGCTGCTTATCTCCCATTGCAGATGAATTGAAAATGGTAATGACAGTGTTTATCAGAGAGAAAGAGAGAGAGAGAGAGAGAGAGGGAGAGAGAAAAAGAAAAAGAAAAAGAAAAGAAAAGAAAAAGAAAAGAAAAGAAAAGAAAAGAAAAGAAAAGAAAAGAAAAGAAAAGAAAAGAAAAGAAAAGAAAAGAAAAGAAAAGAAAAGAAAAGAAAAGAAAAGAAAAGAAAAGAAAAGAAAAGAAAAGAAAAGAAAAGAAAAGAAAAGAAAAGAAAAGAAAAGAAAAGCATATACAGAGTACTCGTAGTCAGTGAGTAAATACCATTCAGCTTATTTAGTCCAGGTCACCATAAGTCATCTGTTTCATAACATATTATTTCTTTTCTAAATACAAATAAGTATTTTTTGGAAATAGTATTGCATCTACAGAATCCAAAACTATTTCCTTTAGTCTGTAAGTGAGAGATTACAGAATTAATCAAGATAAGACAATGACTTTTGTGAGGCGAAAATCAAGAGAGGAATGGAGAAAGATGAATTAGTACATTTTCTTTTTCTGGTTGCATACTTTGTGCTCACAGAACAGTACTAAAGATATGAAGGATCATCAACATCATAAGACCTTTTCTTTATTATCACAAGAGGCATGTACCTGAAGCATAATGTGCTTTGCTCACTAGAGGTGTAATATTTAATCCCGTACTTCTTTCTTTTTCTTTTTTTCCCCCAGAAACAAACATTTCTTCTTTCAGTCTCCTGTCACTAACACAGTCTCAGAAGATACTATTACATTGACTTCTGGGAATTAGTATCAGTCAACACCATCTCTATTCCCTCCAGCTATAATTTATTTAGAATTTTATTATCAGGAAAGACTCTATCCAAGCAAGGCATACCACTGATGTGAAATGTAGCAGATGATAGGTACAAGGAAATATTAAAAGCACATTTTGTCAACTTCATCTGTAGTGCCAGTAGAAAGCAGGGCTGTGGAGCTGACTAGCTGGCTTCCAGGGAGCTGATAGGAAAGACACCTTTTCCAAGCACAATTGCAGTGCTGTAGGAGACCAAGGAAGTTGATGGCAAGTAAAACTACCCTCTGGCTTCTACAAGTTTGTCCTGCTGTCATTGGGGTTAGGTAATGAGCTGATTATGTTCATTTGTAAACAACAAATCCTCAGCGCTGCTGGCTTCCCAAAGAACTTGTCCTATGTCAGCAAAATAAAACAGTTCTAAACTGGGAAAAAACTTTTTGTCACAAAAGACACTCAGTGCCTGGAGCAAATTCCTGAGCACTTGAAAAAGATGAGCAGCCAGCTAATTCCTGCTTAGAGGAGCAAGCAGCCTGTGTAGAGATACTCTGTTCATCCATATTTTATGTCAGAGAGCACATCTAAGCAGAACCCAGGCCAGGAATGGCAGGACCCTTCCCCAGCCTAGGGCCAGGTTTGTTTGCATTCATTTAATTTAGATAAAGTATCCCTATTTATAATTTAAATTTCCTGCTCAGATTTGCATTAAAAAAAAAAAAAAAACGGCTGAATGAGAGGTGACAGTGCCTTTACCTGAGCTCACGTTAGACACAGGACATGCACTGAACTGAAAACCTCAGGAATATTTCAAGATGACACTGTGACAAGAAGACCTTTAGCAGGAGGTGCATTTGTAAGGAGATTTTATCATAATGTCCTTTTACACACTGCATGTCATGTGGGTTGGCATTGTGTCCCATGGGGAGCAAACCCTGCAGTTGTCAGGGCTGTGCGAAGTGACATTCCCTGCTCAGCCAGGGCAGGCTTCCCCCATGAAGAAACGTTAAAGATCAACATTTGTACTTGTTGTACCAGGAGGAAAAGGAATCATCCTGCATTTCTTTTACAAATCACTTGCACAGAAAGAAAAGCATGTTTTTACTTCACAAGCAGAACCTTGACAGCACTTTGCTAAGCAGAGTTCTTGCTGAGATACTTTATTAATTAAACAACAGTGTCAAAGTTTCTTTTTCCTTTTACAGCTATGGAATTTCATGGGGTAGTCAAGGAAACAAATCTTTATAAGAACTTTGCTAATACAAGGTTGAATATGACATTAAGAGCAAATCATTCTTGAAGTGAAATGCCATAGAGCATGATATCAGAGTACTCAGACAAAACACTACAGCCCCATGATGTTATCTTTAACAAAATTATGGTATTGGGAAATCAAGGACAGAAATCAGATTCTGCTGCAGGTGATATTTAATCAGGAAAATCAGAAGCAAGTGTTGCTGACTACAAAGGATAAATTCTATAATTTAACTCTGATGGACAAATTAGATCAGGTCAATAATTCAGACTTGAGGTAACACCTCATTTATCAAAGAATAAGATTCTGCTTATTTCCATATCACTGCTTTGTAGAATAGGTCTTCTAAAATATTATGGGCACAGAAGATACATTTGTAGCACATCCATTTATTCAATTTCTCTGATCGATCATAAAAAGAAGAAAATGCCAAGCTTGAAGATTACACTATGAATTATGTTGTTGTCATTTTATCCTATCAAAAGGTCCCCAGCAGTCAAAAAAGCTGTTCAATAAGTAAACCTCTGCATGCTTAAACTCTGTCCTCCTCCTCTTACAACTCTTTTAGTAAAGAGGCAAAGTGGATTATAAATTTTCAGCTGTCAGATACATTTCTTTCCTGAAAAATACCTTTATTGCTTTGCCTTTCCCTTGGCATGTCTTCTTGAAATCCATCCCCAGCTCTAACTGATTTTTCCCACTCATTGAAACCACTTTATTTTATCCTATAATCTTGGAATACCCTTTCTAGGCTCTTGGAAACAGCTGGCAGTGTATACACAAGCACAATGAAGGGTCAAGTAAAGCATTATCTCGTTCCTCTCTTCTTTTAGGCATGCCTTGGCTTTGTTTTCTCTGTCTGCCCTCTGATATCTTCATTCTCCATTACAACATTAGAGAGCAACTGTCTAAAGTGCCTTTCTGGCCATGTGGTGTTAGGATTTCTCTATCTGCTGTAGAAATTTGCTGGATTTTCTTACAACTGGTTCCTTTCTAGCTGTATTTTGTGTCTTGCTACCTCCATACACTTCTTAATTATTGCAAAATATTTGTATGAAGAATAAATCTCTTTATTTTGGAAAATGATTGACATACTAAACTTTCACATGACTACAGATTGTTTCAATGAGCTTAAATTAACTTAATTCAGGCTTTTGACTATTCTTTCCCAATGTACCATAGAATAATCTGGCATGAGAAGGATTACAAAAGACTTGATTTAATTATATGCTCTGTCTGAGCAAATACAATTCAATTAAGGAAGATGTGATTATTAAATCTTAAATGCATTAGCATGCATCAATCAGCTGTATGAGCTTTAAATTAATAAATAGTTCTTTCACAGTTACCCAACTACTAGACAGAGAATCTGAATTAAAACCTCTAATAAAATTAGCCCAAGTCTCTCAATGCATTTTTTAAAGCATAATTTACTGAAAGGATCTTTATACATCAACTGTATGAGATTTGTTCTGATATTGCATGATGTTGAAGCAATAATATGTTCTGTCTTGTACCAAAATATATTTTTTTTTGTATGAAGGGACTAATTGAAGTGAACACAGTACAACATTGGCATGTTTTTGTCTCAAATGAGCTGATTATTTAACTTTTCTATCGAAAATTATGGTACTTTCCTTTTTAAGCATTTTAGCTATTTTTCTTTCAAATTTTTAGTATAGCTACAAAGAGATATCAAATATTTCAGTGACTAAATAGATGAAAGATGCTTACTAAAGTAAAATTATGATTTCTATACATGATGTCAGGAAAGCAAATTATAGTTTAAGTTACCAATTATTAAATCTATCTTATTAAGATAGATTTAATTTCTTCTAAGAGGATGCAGCCATTCAATACTCAGCTCAAGATGATAATGAAAGGTGGGGAAGTTAGTTTTGTTAGATGTCCAAGATCTTGTAAGAAAATGCAAAGAATTAAAAATATGGCAGTGTCAGCCTGCCATATTTGCCGTACTCAAGTTTCTGACATGTAAAGCTCAATCCATGTGACTTCATGGGGTTGACACAAGAAGGAAGCTGAGCAAGCAAAACTCTCCTCCAGAGACACCCCAAGGGCAGTGATTCCCTTCTCTCCTTGGCTGGAGTCCGGGGAACCCTTAAACCAGGAGAGACCCCTGCAGGAGCTGGAGAAGGCAGATCTTTTCCTCCTCAGTCTGAATGTCTCTGCTTATTCACTTTAATTTTTTAATTGTTTTTTCAGTTACACATTTCCTCCTAGAGCACACTGAGGAGGGAAGCAGACTGCAGGCAGGAGAGATGCTGCCAGACCCGTGCAGCATCAGGGAAAGCAGCTGTCTCCTCTTCCCTTCTCAGGGTGACTGGAGAATTCTGTCCCTGTTGGATGATTCCCCAGTACCTGCTCTGCTCCTCTGAGAGTTTTCATGCTGTTATATTAATGCATCTTCATCTCAGTGTTCCCAGCCACAGTGACGCAAGAGCTCTGTAAATATAACATCAAGGGAAGAAATTCCAATTGAGCAGGGCTTATTTTACTCCTTGGTGACACATGTAATTGCCTTTATCTGCTGCAATGAGATTTTTCATAAATCCTCACTACACGGTCTTGCTCAGTTTTCTATTGCTCAACTTCCAGGAATTTTTCTTTTGGCTAAATAGGCAGAGATAAAGAATAAAGAGTGAGAATATATTCCATAAGGAGGAAGAAATACAGGCCAGAAGCCCTTTTGGAAGAGAGTTCTAAAGAAGCACAAATCTGCCTGCTTCTTTCAGCATTTTAACTACATACACTCTCCCTTAAGCCGATTTATCCAGTTCTAAAGGCTCAGAGATTAGAATGAGGAACTTGAATGGTTTGTCCCCCACAGGTGTTAATGCCAGCTTGCTCTTTTGTCTCTAAAACCCTTCCCAGCAGACTGCTGAAAGACAGGAGCCATTCATACAAGCCCTGCTCAGAGAGCCTGCCTGTGCTAGATGGAAAAAAGAATAGAAAGCAGGAAGAGTGCTGATAGCAAGGAATATGGCTTTAGGTGGAGTATCTGGGTTCTATGGAATCCTCATCCACTTGCTGGGAGGAAAAGAAGATGCTTGGTTTGGCTGTATTCATCTACAGCAAAAAGGAAAACTTGCTGTGGAACTGGTGAACTACACCAGCCAGGCATCAACCTAGGTAACAAAAAGGGGATTGAGAGGTAAATTATTCTCTTTTGCCGTACAATCAAGGTGTCAAGGATAAAACCAACCAAGCCACCAAACTGTATGAAAAGAGCCACTTTAGCTGCCAATATGCCAGAACCAATAATCTAGTAATAAACTAGGAGATTTAGAAGCAGTGTGTATGCATCGGTGACAGAAAATGACTCCAGCTCATGGGAAGTACTTGTGCAACTAAAATGGTTTTCATAGCTTGTTTGGGATAGACTAAGTGGATTGCAGAGCTTGGGAACAGCTCTCTGTGTTGTGCCTGGCAACTCTAAAATAGTAGTCCTGAATATGACTCAAATATTAATAGACAGCAGAAGTAGATCTCATGGTGGTGTCTGCCATGGACCACAACACTGCAGCAAGTTGTGCATAATCTCTATAAAGAGCTGTTTGTAGCTCACAGGAGGGAAAAATCTGTCATCTTTAGCTTTAACAACCTGTGCTGATGGTCACTTACAGCCAGTACAGAGCTTCTTATCAGTGGTTAAAAAATTATAGTAACAATATGCTGATTATGAAAATGCTGCATTAAACATGAAGCTCCTTGCCTTCATTCCAATAAACGCAGGGACTCATCTTTGAACTAAAATGAGTTGTAGCTTAAGAGAAAGAGATCATGAACTTGCTACATTTGATACTGGTATACAGAATAAAGTCCAAACAAATTATATGTGTTTTCAATGCAAAGGAGTGAGTCTTGCAAATTATTTTGAGCCAAGCCATGTGGAAAAAAAGGTTTTAGACACTTATCAATCACTGTTCACATTGTTTTGCTAAAAACAAATCTCACATCCAGGAATAAAAGACTAGAAACCTATAATTAAAATACTTTAGGAGAAGTAAAAATTCTGCATAAAATGGAAGCTGTACAAGTAGCAAGTAGAAAGAAGAACTGATAGCAGTCAATACCAGTCATAAGGTCTGAAACACAGACAATAGGAAAAGGAAGGAAGGAAAAAGATACAGAAAAATAACCTGTAAGATACTAGGCAGGTATAATTATGCAGCTGGGGTACATATAACTAGAAGAAATTTAAACAATAACTTTGATATTTTACCTACTAGGCATGGAGGAGTGTGCATTGGCTTTAGTTCTCTAATGGAAGTGAAGTCAATGAGCTTATTTGGTTTAGCGCAATTAATAAAAGGAAGAAGTGGTCAGAACTTGGGACAAAACTTATGCTTCATGGCTCCTATTTCTAGCTTATTAATTAAGTATAAGGACTCAGCTGGTCCCTAGGCTGCCCTCTATTCCAGTGAGAGACAGAAACACCTCTACAGCATGACTGCCACCTTCAGACAGGTGTCTAAGCATGTAGACAGAAGCATCCTTTGGGCACATCTCTTCCACTGACTAGAGACTAGACAAGCAGCTTTATCCAGTGTCTTTCTCTTAGAAATTTAGAATTTAAGTTATGGGAGATGAATACCTGGCTCCTGTGACGTGATGATATTCCATAATTCAAAGCTATGAATCCCTATGTCCCCCCTGGATGTCTATGTTTCTTCTTTTTGTCCTACAAGAGAAATAGACTTAAAAGAATCCTTTAAAAAATAAAACTAAAAAAAACCCCCTCAAGACAAAAGACAAAGACTTCCAAAATTTAAGTAGAGCAGATAGTCCAAGACATTAAAAAGTTACGCCATGAAATCTTATTTTCTTGAAAATAGTGCATCAACCTGGGAATAGCAGCACAATAACTAAAAGCAAGTCAAGAATCATTATTTAAGTATGCAGAACTTTTCTCAAGGGTGTGAAGATCCTTCCCTTTCTAAATACATTTTTCATATTTACTGTGCTCTGTTAAGCATGGCAGCACTAGCAGATAGCTGCCCAGCATTATGCCATTTATGAGGAGAGTTTCAGAGGGTTTTCTTTTTACACAGATTATCTAAACAATAAAGTAATATCCCAGGTATGATTCTCCAAGTTTAATGTCAACAAGTGCTTGGTAACATGCTGGGGTGAGAGGACTTTGTGTTATATAGATGACAGTACAAGTAGCATCTCCAAACATACTCTATTTAGCAAGGTACAAAGTTATATTTTGGTCATTCCTACTTTAGCTGTTCCTGTAGTTCCAGCAGTGATTTTTAAAACAAAACAGTTCCTTTACCAAGACTGGCAGTTTAAAAATCTTGGATTCATTATGAAGTAGAGATCAGATTCAACCTGAACAAAGACTTTATACACCCACAGAAGTGAGTCTCTATATCCTAAAGCCTGCAGGTTTTTAAATCAAAATCTGATGAGCTCTAAGGGCTTTGATCATCCTCTCCTAAGGTCTCAACTGTTGTAGAAAATCTCAGAGGAAGGTCATTTCTACAAAGGTCCTCTTAAAAATGTTCTGAGCCTCTCCCTTTCTCACATCTTTGTCTGCAGTCCTCCTTCTACAAAATGCAGTAAAGTCAGCTCAGCTTTGTAGCAGCTTCTTGGGTTGTGAGGGGAATTGCTGTATCCTATGGTGTGTGATGAGTTTGCAGTGTGCCCAAACATCTTTTCCCATCCCACTCAGACTCTATTACCTCCTCCTGCACCAACAGATGCCCTCAGCAATTCTGCAGAGATCCCTAATACTGCAGGATGGGAAGCTCTTGCTCATGCTGTCCAAATTTTCTAACACAGCTAAGAGACCAAGAATCCTGACACTGTATTCTAAATGACTACTTAGGACTTGCTACTGTGCCATCAAGTGATTTCAAACAATTATTTGGCTGAAGAAGAAGAGTTACACAATCAGTTTTAATTGTGCCAAGGTAGATCCTGTATTATAAATTCAATAGCTATTTTTAAATATATTGTATGGGATTCAATAGCAAAATTCTGGGGGATGGATATAGGCACAAAAGTCAACTTTCACATGCAACATTTTCATGCTGAAAATCATTCAGTAATCGGATTAATTCTTCTTTTTAATGAGATCCCTACTTTCTATTCAAATCACAAACTCTACCTCACATTTCTCCTTCTGGAGTATGAAATGTTTTTATCAGCATTCAGCTGTTGAAGGGAATAGTAGGTTGGATGGTTCACTACAGGGTTGCTGCTTTTATCTTTTTTTATTCTTTTGTGGCACACACTTTGAATAGGCAGAAAAAGCCTGAAAATCCTTGCTATTTTACACCACTTCTTATGGAGTAGGAAATGCTGCACTTTCACATTCCCCCTAGATTAAAAATGTGTGCTGCACCTTTGTCCTGGTAACACATAGAGCCAGCGAGAAAGCTGAAGGCAGAGCATGAGCTGCACAATAAAAATGGCCTCAGTAGGTGCCCAGTTACATCAGGACTGGTTTTTGACCCACAGAGGACAGTGTGGATACAAAAGTAAAGAAATCATGCTTACAGTGGGCTGAGGAGAGAGCTGGACATCACTGACAGGGAATAAAAAGCTCTGAGTCCAGATAGAGGGGTTGAATCCAAGGAGTCTTCAGATGACTGACAGCCTTAATGGAAGCAGCCTGGTGTCCGGAAAATGATAGCTAGGAAAAAATAGGAATGGCTTCTCTGTGACCACAGTTTGCCAGCAGGAGGTCTGGCCTCACACTGGAAGAGTGCACTGGATTGTTAAGTGGAAAGAAGTAACAGGAATTGACAGTAGAAATGAAAGAGGAGCAGAATAGTGAGGTAAACTGCTGTCTTTACAGTAAAACAGGACCTTGGAGAGTAACCTGTTTACCTGGATTTTTCTACTAGAACTCCTGAAATACAATCAAACACCTGCAACAAACGAAAGGAGCCAGGAGGAAGGGAAAATGCTCTTTTTTGATATCTTCTACTTTAATGTGTTTAATAACTGTGTAGCTGACTTCTGCACAGCTTGGCTCTGGCAGCCAGAGTTATTTAATACCGTAATAGACAAGATAACTGACAATTTTGTAGAAAACATTAACATTGCAAATGTTGAGATTAGGAACTTGGCAACTTTGATAGAGGCTGTATCAATCATTCATATTATTGTTGTACTCAGAGTTTTCTGCCCTCGATCCCTGGGAAGAGTACAAAGAATTAAAATTCAACAGTACGAGTATTTAAGCATGAGCCAAGTTAAACAGAGGAGATCTTAAACCAAAACTTTCTCAGCAGGACATTTTGCTACTAGGAGAGAGTTTTTAACTCAAAGTAAAACTCTTAAAGTGAATTTATACAAGCAATTAAGGATAACCAAAGGGCAGCATCAGTCGATATTAAGGTATAGATATGACATCATACACTGCATATGAAATTCTGAATTATATTAAATTGGGATGCCAAGAATTTTAGAGGATCACAGTTTGTTTCAAAGGGAAAAGATACAAAAAGTCTGTCAGTACAAGCAAGGATAGGAGATGTGTCTTGGACATGGGACTCAAAGAACTTTAAAGGCAAAATTTTATACATGATTTAGCTGTGGTTTCAATAGCTCTATAAATTTAAGCATATAATAAGTCCCTAAAGTGATCAGAGTAGGAATAACTTTTTAGCACCAAATGGATACAGACAGTGAAGAAAGTCTAGGAATATAGCTGTTAAAATATCACAAGCATCTGTCAATCCTGTCTTGTCTGCTATGCCCATTGACAGCAGAATTGCTTTTCCTTCCCCTGCTAAAGTACCTCATATCTATCTCTAATTATATTTACTGCAGGAAGAGAGATGGTCGGATTTTTCAAAAATATAGATTTCTCTCATTATATCACAATTATGTAATCTGCTGTTGGAAGGAAAAATTTGCATGCAAAACAGTGTGAATAGGATCTATTCCTAAATAAAATCTCTTCTGACAATATTAACTAAAAGCAGTCCTTATCTTTCTGAGCTAGGAAAAGCCTTGAACATATTCTGAGACTTGCCAGAGCCCTTCCCATTAAGCTCAACACATCCTAACTCTCTCCCAGTTAATCAGTAGATACTGCCATCCATTCTCATTAGAATAAATCTGTTCCCCAGGAGATATCCCAATAAACTGGTGGTCCCAATTAAAATCATTCCAATTAATTTGCACTCCATGAGGGTTTTAGTGTTTCTTCACCTAAATCCAGCCTAAAATTTCTTCTGCTATCTTGTGTGACTTCACCAGCAATTTTCCCACAAAAAGGGCTAAAAATGCATTCCATAGAAGGGATCTATCCCATGGAGATGCTAGTCTGCAAGGCATTTCCTGTTATTTCAAAGTGTGGGTGTTGGACTGCAAGCTGCTTAACCAGATCTGAAGAATCTCTGCCTTACTCTCCAGCTCCCATTTGTGGCTGTCCTATCACGTCCATGGACTCCAGGTTTATTTTTCTTGGACATTTTCCACCTTTCCCCATGTTCACCAAATTTCCTTCCCAGAACAGATCTCTGCAGCTGCTGTATGCTCACAAAGAAAAACTCCAACTTAGTCTCTGCTTTTCAATTCAGCAGAGCTGTATTAAGCCTGTGTTAAATGTGTTATAGACAAAACCCTCACCCTTTTCTTGAGCATAATAGTGATTATTCATGAGTGACTGTCAGAAATCATCTAGGTTTTCCGCTGAAACTCAGACATCTGTTTTGCCATAATGAAGAATGAAAAATGTCCAGGATGGAAAAGGACAGTTTCATTTTCCAACCCCATAACTCTTATATTTGTTTTTGCCCTACATCTCCCCTAATTTTTTTTATTTTTTTAAAAAACAAATGTGAAAATCAAGTCATTCAGAAGATTTAGCAATCAGGGGTCTACAAGATCAATTTCTTCATGATAATTGAAATCCCACCTTACATTTGCACTACCAATGAAAGAGAATAATTTGAACATACTTGTACAAAGCCAAAGTAAAGGGCAAGTAAACCTTACATTTCACATGTCAAGTTAACATAAACTTGTAACTGGGAAAATACATTGAGTACAGAACTACAAACACTCCCAAGAAGGCCAGTAGTTACCACTCTCCATATTCTGTAGCAGCTGGCTTCTGCATCTCTTTGAAGCAATTATACAATGATTCAGATATTACTCATGGCCTGAATATAGAACCAGCTACCCATGAGGTGCTCTGGCTAGTGTTCCTTACACCTGGGTCTGCTAACATACAGCTCTACACCAGAAATGTGCCTGCGATACTCATGGATTTCAGGCACATGATGTATCACTTCCCCATGAAAAGGACAGAATGCACCAGTGGGGAGATTTGGAACAATATAGATTAGTGCATGTTTGGAATTGGATAGACTTGGGATGGTAGATGTAAAAGTAATTGGAAGAAAACAACTGCTTGACAAACAATCATCAAAATTACCATTTTCCCAGGGTTCAGTCATCATTTTAGGTAAATAATATCTATATACCTATAAATAATACTGAGTGCAAAATTATCCAAACCTGAAGTCTTGAGTCTAGAAAAGATTTGAAGTTTTCTGGCTGGGGATCTGGCTCAGAGTGCAAACACGGGAAACAGAAGATGCTTTGCAGGGCATGCATTTATGTGTGGCCCATGGAGGAAGTGGGACAGTGGTCAATACACTTCATAAGAAGCCACATATGGCTAGTGTCTGTAGTACCAGGATCAGGAAGCCTTACACACTGGCACCCTCCACAGTTTCCTTTCTCCTCCCCTCTCTGCCCTTCATCTTTTTTTCTGTCTTTTTTCCCATCTCGCCTCCTCTACCTTCCTTATGCACTCCCAGGAATTTGGAAAGGAAGGAGGGAGACCAAGAGAGAGATCTTGTGGGGAATGCTAGGGATTGTCAGCTACATGGCAGCGAGGAGAGGTGAAATCCTGTGCTCCTGAGGAGTGGGAGTAAGAACTCAGAAGCATGAGACTCTTGTGTAGATCCCCCTGGAACACTTACTTGCCTCTTTCTATCCCATCATCTACAATTTCTTCAAAATTCCAATATGGCCCACCTCAGTGAGATGTCTGGACCAGCTTCAATAATCAGATATGAGACTGGCTTTAAAGTCCCAAAGGCAGGGAGGAATGGAAAGACTTTTCAACAGCATTTTTCTCTGTCCTCCCTGTAAGTACCCTCTGGGAGCAAAAAATGTGTTATTCTGTCAGCCTGGGAGGACAAGACACAAGAGAAAAACATGTATATACTAATGAGACGTGGTAGCAGATGGAGTCAAAGTTTGATGACTGACCAGGAATGATGATGATAAATGCCCAATATTCAGCTACCTTTAAGTTCTGTGTCTGTAATACATCATATTTTAGGGGAACAAATAAAAAAGAAAAACACACACAAGAATGTAAGCTTGCATAAACCATAGATGTTCCTCAGCCAACACATATTTTGGTCTTAGTGCAAGACTGGAATTCAATGAACTAATTTATAGATGAGATTACATTAGCTGATTAAATATTATCTTTGAACTCTAAAATCTATGACTCAGTCAACTGTACAAATCTTTCAACCAAAAAAAAGTACACAATGTTCACATTGTTCAACTATTTGCTTACACCTAAAGCTTTTCTTAATAAATGGGCTAAAATTGCCTTTTTTGTTGTTGTCATAGTTTACCAGAGAATACAAGCATCAGTTCAATAGCCTTGTGATGTTTTTGTCCTTAAAGGAAGAGCTTTGTTGCAGAAAATATTATAGAATTTTTTTCTGAGATTATCCCCTCGGGCCACCACTAATCTAAACCTAATAGATAAATCCCTCAGTTTTAGGATGCACCACATGAGAAAGAAATAACCAGTTATTGTGAATTTCAGTAACATGAATAAAGCTTTTTTTGGGAAATCTTCTCAACAGCATTTTAACTGCTCAATTTTAAAATATTATTAGGGCAAGCAAACAAAAGTAAATTCCACCAGGAATTTAGGGAAAAATAATTTTATAAAAAATATTAAATTACAGAAAAGACAATCCCAGTGGTTTATTGATTTCCACAAAGGTTTGCACTTCATTAGATGTGCTGATAATTACCCAAGTAGTGTAGATGTTTTTCAGTAGTCTTTGATTCCCATCACTTTACATTTTTCACACTTATCTATTGTATGTAGAATTACATAGATCTGGTTTTTTTATACAGTGCTACTAAGCAGTACTATAAACTTTCAAATGACCTTGGAGACTCTACAGCTTGTCCACTCATTACTGAAGTGGCTCATTCCATCAAGGACTGAGAAGATGTTCAGAGTTATTTTGGTACTAGATATGTCTCTGGGGCTGAGGATCTCTACAGTGAAATAGAAGCACTCAAATACTCTGTCTGGGAAATACACCACCCAAAAGCCTCGTGTACAACTTAAGCTCCACAATGATGATTAAGGGGGTTTGAAGACAAGAGTAAATAGGGCTTTATGCAGGCTCTTTGCACCTGCATGAGCATTACGCTAATTGCTTGGGCTTATTTACTTTTCCTCTCACAGCCAGAACCTAGAGATAAGCTTCCACTGCAAATCAGCCTGGGCAAAACAGTCTGCACCAACAGCAGAAGGAAGTGAGCCTGTTAATGCGTTCATTTTACTTTGCAGGCATGAACAGACCATTATTGCACCCAATTATTCCTACTTCTTCTCCAACCAAACACTATGCAAAACAGGGAAATTAAACCCTTAAGCTGGCAGTGCATGTACTTATCCAGAACAGGATATCAGGCAGACTGCTGGATCCAGAAGCAGTGTCTTCAATGGCTAAAGACAAAACTCCTCCAAAATAAAGAAGAAGGGAGTGGGCACAGCATGACACAGACAGGACACTTGGACAGACATGACACAATCATACATCTCAGCAAACTGGCTCACTCCAGATCCATATCTCCATACCCATAAACTGTCTGCCCCAGAAATGTGTCATGTCCCTTACAGTGCTTACTGGAAGCCAGAACAAAGGCATTGAACTTGTTATTGTTATAAAATCACTGTACCTGAAACAAATGTTCCATGTAGAAAAGGTACAAAAGACATGAGTGGTTACATTTAAATTATGGTTTAATTAATAATGTTGGTTATAAATCTGTATTTTTCTCTTGTTAAGAAATGTTGAAAGGTTGGGAATGAAATGTATAAGTGGTCTATTTGTGAGAGGAAAAAAAATGAGATTCAATCTCAAGTCTGTGTGGATTTAGAGATGACCTGTAGAAATTAGTAGATCAGTGCAATGACAACAGTGAGATATTCAGGTGGGGCTAAAAGGTGATGGCAACAATCCCCAGAAGGGTTTCCAAGCAGTGACTGACAGCATGTCAGAACAGCAGTAACCTCACACATGCCCTGAGAGATTCATAACCAGCTATTACCACTCATGGGCTTGAGATAGAAGAGATATTTCTGATAAAACACCAGCTTAAAACTATTCTGACTGCTATCACAGAATCCCAAAACAGCTTGGGTTAGAAGGCACCTTTAAAAGTCATCTAGTCCAAGCCCCCTGCAGTGAGTTGGGACATCCACAACCAGAGCAGGTTGGTCAGAGCCCCATCCAACCTGACCTTGACTGAAGGGTTGATTCCAGGGATGGGGCATCCATCACCTCTCTGTGCAACCTATGACAGTGTTTCATCCTCATAGTAAAAGTTTTCTTCCTTATAGCTACTCTGAGTCTATCCTCTTTAATTTAAAACCATCACCCCTTGTGCTGTCACACCAGGCACTACTAAAATATCTGTCCCCATCTTTCTCATTAACCTCCTTAGTAAAAGTCAGTGGTGCATCCATAAGCTGATGGTTGTATGCCACTTAGGTTCCTCTACCTCAAAAATAAAATAATAAAATAAAATAAAATAAAATAAAATAAAATAAAATAAAATAAAATAAAATACTGTGAAGAGAAACAGGATGAGAATACTGAAGCATGTTCCATGCAAACACACAGACAGGACTCTCCAGCTTCTTGAAGAAATGGCAGAGAGAGAATATCTCAGGAAAGACACATGAAATGCCTAAAAAAGCAAGGAACAAGTAAATTGAAATTATTTCTCATCATAACCAACAAAAGAACCAAAAAGCATGAAATGGCAGGGGCAAGTGATAGAGTCAAAGCAAACCAAGGGAGGCATTTACCCACATAGCACCTAGGTAAAGATCTTTCTGCCATAGGATACCATGAATATTAAAATCATATCTGTATTAAGAAAGTAATAAGAAAATAATACTTTTTTATAGTATCACCTATAAGTAAGGAAATAATTTAATTAAAAATTCCTAGAGTCTGGGGGACATTCTGGGAAATAAAGACTCCGTGCTTGGTCTGTTCTTGTGCATTACTCTGGGCACCTCTGCTCTCAACCAGATAGTGGGGTAGATGTGCCCCTGCCTTGAGTAATACAGTTCTTTTCTTGTTTAGACCTTTTACTGGTCTCATCAAAATGTCTTGGAAAACATAAGGTGATGCAGCCTTTAGGCCAGAAGGATGAACCATGAAAACACAACAACCGTGAGAGACAAAAAGGTGGTATTTCGTTCCTCCCTGGTTAGATACATTACCAGGCCATTTTTTTATTCACCTTCCACAGCCTTTTCTGACCCACCCTTCTCTACATAGCCCATTAGCAATTTGCAACTCCATTTGTACTGGAGGACTCAGCAGCCAGTTAGGAGCTACCCCCAACCATTCTCAAGAAATAATGGTACCAGTAAAGATTCATAAGAGTTTGATATGATTTGGGAACATCCAAAAGAGACAGACACTCACCTTGTTCTCTGAGAGAGTAATTTTAACTTAGTGGGAACAGAAAATAAAAGCCTAGAAGACTTTTTATAAAACTGGTAGAAAGGCTTTGGTTAAACTACTTTTCAGTGGAAAATTACCCGGTATGATGCTTGATCTCCAAAATTATGATGTTGAATTCTTTTTCTCAAGCAGTGTCAGATTATTGAGGGCAAACTTCAGCTTTTCATCTAGAAAATGGCTTTCTAGAATAGAAGGGTGTTAGTTTGTAACTGCAGACTCAACTGAACACTCTGTCAGAAGCAGCACCAAAGTGTCTCAGGGATTTGCCATTTGGGCCTTTGTCTGGATGACTTCTCTGCACTGTCTGCCTTGAATGAACAACAGTTCCCATGAGGTACAACAGTGATTCAGAGCAAAAATAGACTACAGGATCCATGAGCAGCCCAGGGATCCCATTTCACAAAGGGGAAATGTTCAGGAGCTCTCTACTCTGCAGTTCTCTGCAGGGAACAGTTCTGAAAGGGCATTGTTGGCCAAAACCAGGGAGTTCACCTCTCTCACTCATCCTTCATTTTTGCAGCGGAATCCTGAATCTGTGGGAGCCTAAATGGTGTGATAGGATATTCTTTAGAACCTTGGATGCAGAGATTGGTGAAAGTCAGAGACAAGTTTGGGAAAACTTAGAAGAGTATCTAGCAAGAATTCCCAACAGTGGCTAAGTCATATCACTTAAGTTTTTAGAGCAGAAGTCATGTTTCAATGAATTTTTAATCCTATTACATCTTTTTGTTTTAATGCAACATGAATCTGTAAAAGTCAACAGATTCTAATCTGGAAACATCTAACATTTTAACATGCAGAGCCAAAGGTTTTGTCTAAAGTACTATTGCTCTCCCTAAAATCAGGTTTTAATATTGCAATTGCTGCTTCTAATCACTACCCTTCCACTTTGCTTTATTAGTTAGCATTTAGGTGCTAACCATTAAATAGAATTCTGTCCACTGGGGTTTGTCATACACTGCAGTTAGAGCAGAAGTAGCTGAGGCATCACTCTTCAATAGTGGCATAAGTCCTTGTAGGAGCAATAGAAGCTGCCACTCTCTTTATGAGCCAAGCTAAATGCTGTTAAAATGATGAATGAACTAGTTCCATTTTATTTGTTCAGCCTTTCCCAGTGCTCTTCCTACAACCCAATTTAAATCACCAGCTTGTATTTTACATAAATTCCTATGTGCTTGAAATACACAGATGCCTGCATAGAATGGCAGAACAACAGTAAAGGTTTATTTTCTTTTCCAGTTAGCAAAGAGTTAAAGAACTGAAATGGAGCTGAAATATTTATTCAAGATTAATCCCCATGCTCTCAGGCAGCCCTTAAGAGATTTTTCCAGGTAGTTTACAAGACCATCCTGCTTTGCAGCCAAGGGTTGTTGGATATCCATGGGAAGTTGAATCTCAGACTGATCAGTCCCTCCAGACTGCCATACAAAACAATAATGTTAAATCAAAATCATCTTGATTAAATAATCTAATTAAAAGGCACATACAAGCACTGTTGTAGCAAACTTTTTTTCCTCCTGTGAGGATCAAGAAATCTTCAAATTTACCTTTTTTTCAAAATTAGGTGTAAACATTTCCTTCCAATAACATGTTTATGACCTATTAATTAGTTCCCTACAAGCATAGCTGAAATCCCAAATCTGCTTTAACATGGTTCAAGGAGATAAAATTACTTTCAGCCAAACATCCCAAGACAAAACGTGAGAAAGAAATCACATTCAGGGAGGTTTGACTGGATGATCAAATACAAATCCCCAAAGTCCTACCCTTAATTTCAGTGGGGAGGAGAGGGAGAACGAAGGAGAAGAGGGGGAGGGAGAGACAGAGAGCACTCAAGAGAACATCAGAAATTAAAACTGGCAACCAAATAAGCTGTCAAGCAAAGTCCAAAGTCCATGGTTTTTATTTTAAATGAGCATATGTATCCTCTCCATGCCACCAGGAGACACAAGCCTGCTTCAATCCTTACCCTTATAGGATCTCTTTTAGCTTAAAACTTGAGTTTTAAAGATGTTCTTCTCAGTCTCTGGTCTATTAGGAATGACACATATACCTAAGGAATGGGTAAGAAATTGTAAGAAAAATCAGAGCTGGGATAATCACTTGCTGTGGATAGCACAGTAAACCTAAAAAATGAATCCCTAAATTTTCCAAGTCTTTCTGCTGTTTCACACCTCATAATTTCAGTGCAATTACTTCAATCTAGTTGCAAGTCACACAGTTAGATGACTGAGTTCTGGGTAAAAAATACCTATGTTTTATTTCATTCTCTCCCCACAAGAGATATAATCTTGTCTGAGCTGTATTTATAATCTTGGAAAGAGAACTGAGAAATTGTTCATCTCACAGTGATGTGAATGGCCTGAAAGCACAGTTCCCATGATATAAGATTTTTCTTCCACAGTTCTCCCAATAAAACAGAAAAAGTAACTAAAATCCAGTAAATTGAAATGTGTGATACTGGTTAGACTGAAACTAATTCACTGATTGTCATGGGAACAGTGGCAGCCACAGTAAGAAGTGTAGCAGAATGCAAGTTCATTTCTTTTCTTCCTTATTTGCCTCTAATTTTTATCAGAATATCTGTAGGATATGTTTTCCACAGAGAGCAGAGAATGCAGTTAAAGGAAGTTGCTTAGTCACTACCATGGCACAGGGAGGGTCCATGCAGTTGTTAAGAGGAGATGATCTACCCCAAGGAACAGTAGTGTGAGAATCTCAACCACTACTGGCTTGGTGAAACACTCAAATGGTTGAAATAGAAATAATGTATGGAAAAACACTCTTTTCTCTTTTGAGAGAGACCTCAGCAACAGAGTAACAGAGTAATCAGATTTATTTTAGTATGTGCAGATCTGACTTTGGACTTAACAGTGAATATCAGGGAGGAATATTTATCTGATTGAATTCAGGGGAATTAAAAGGGCTGTTTAACTGGACTAAAGAATTCAACAATCTGGAATGGGAAAAAGGCCTGAAAGTTCTTGAAATCAAGGATACAGGAATATACACTGCAGATTAGAAGGAAAAATTGTATAGAACATTTCTGAGATTCACTGAAGGAGTGACTTCCATGCAGGTAATATTTTGAATAAACAGAGGATCTGAGAGGCTTGGAAGGAGGAGAAACTTGTATGTCGTAAATCTTAGAAATAATTGCCAAAACCCAAGGTATGTTAGACTACACAAGGGAAACAAAACATGTAGTAGCAAAAAAACTTGTCTGTGTAAACAGTAGCACAAGAATAAAGTTGTTTAAAGGAGAATAAAGAAATTGATGTTCAGGATAGCCCAAAGAGAAGTGAAACACAGTCATAGAGAAGATACAAAACAGAACATTACCACATGGAAACAGGATGTGATCATGCCAAGAGAAAAGGCAGCTGAACCACTGTCCTTCTAGGGAGCTGAGTTTTATGATCAAAGAAAGGAAATATAACAAGGCCTTCCTACAATTAGTCCTATGTCAGTTCCATCAGTTGTGCTGCTCTGGTGGGAATTGGGAACCACAGAGGAGAATGGGAGCCACTGCCTCATAGGAAGAGGATGAAATTTTGCAGTGCACATCTTTGGCCAGGCTCAGCTCACCTATCCAAGTCACCAAATTTAGGAACATGAAATTCTCTTGTTGCTTCTGTGGTCAATAGGAATAGATTAGCACTTTCAGCGTCTGATAGAACACAAATTAATTTTGGGGGGAAACTGTCTCTGTCACTCCACTGGCTGCAGCCACTTAACTGAGCAGCAAAGGCACTTTTCTTCCCCACTTTGATCAGACATGTTCCCACCCACAGGCAGGACAAATCTGTGCTCTCAACTAATGAAAAAAATATGTTATAAATTTGGGATTGCCCACTGGAGGTGCCAGAAAGCAATAAAATTCTGGCTTGATTAGTCAATCATAGTTGGAAAAATCATTTGGTTTCAGATGTCCCTTGTGAGGCATTTTTAGAGAACAAGACCATGATGAGGCCATCTGGAATACAATATGCAGTCTCAGGCATCCAGATGCAAGGAAGATTAATTCACTGTGTAACAGAACTACAATAATCAAGGAAATGAAGAATTTATCTTCTGAGATGAGATTAAAAGATGCCGGCTTGTGTGGCCTAAGAGAATAAAGGTCGTGGGGATTCTGGCTGCTTTCTATAAACTCATCAGTCCAAGTTTCTGTAAACTTAGCAGAGGCTAAAAGCTATTTAAACTAAAAGGCACTTCTGCTGCAATAACAAATGGATACTCATTAGCCTTTAATAAATTTAGCCTGAATATTAGACAAAGGTTGCAAATCCCCAGAGGACTAGAACAACTTTTATTAGGATCAGTTCCACTGTTAATCACAATGATGCTGAAGTGTGATCAGTTTAGGGTCAGCAATTCCAGCCCAGATGGAACAGGCAGGAGGGAGAGTCCTGGGGACCTCTCTAGCCCAATGCACCTTTGGCCTCCACCAGTTCTCTTTGGGAGCTGAGCAGTTTCCAAGCACTGCTCTGTATTCAATGTCTTTATATGGGCAGTGACAGACTTCCAAAGACCTTCATGCCTCATGGAGACAAAGGCCAAATTTTTGGAAGTGTTCTGCAGTCGTAGGACTTCTGTCCTTGGATTCACACACTTGAGTGTGTTGACTCAGCAGTGGATGGCAGCTTTTCTTTCACATCATGTACTCTTTCAGGAAGCATGCTCTGTGCCAGAAGTGAAAATAAAGGTGTGCTGAGGGCTTACAACAAATAATCTAAGCTAGAGGAATCCACAGAATTTGTCACAGAAGTCAGGGAGTCAGCTGAAAGCCAGCTGGCTGCAGGCTGAGTCTGGGTAAGGCAAAAGTGACAGAGGCCGATTGTTTGAAAGAGGAGGTGGTGAGGGGACAGAGCAAAGCAAAGTGTCACAGATGTGTTTCATGAAAAATCCTTTCCTTAGCATTTTTTTTCTCCTGAGAAGCTGGAGGTCTCAGGAACAAAATGTAAACAATGGTTATCTGCTGCTGTGGAATGCAACAGGTGGATCTGTGATTGGCCCATGTTGGTCGGTTCTAATTAATGGCCAATCAAGCTCAGCTGGCTCAGACTCTGAGAGTCAGGAGCTTTTGTTGTCATTCCATTCTTTTTCCTTTCCTTGCTAGCCTTCTGATGAAATCCTTTCTTCTATTCTTTTGGTATAGTTTTAATATAATATATCATAAAATAATAAACCAGCCTTCTGAAACATGGAGTCAACATCCTTGTCTCTTCCCTGGTCCTGGGAGCCCTGCAAACACCACCACAGCAAAGCAAATAGGAAGGCTAAGAGGAGATACCAAGAGTTATCAACATACTCAGTTTTGACAAGAGAATTATTATATCCAAAGACAGAAATGCTTAAAATAGAGCACAAAAAGTAATTTTTCCTCTTCTGAGCATGACCATGTAAACACACATAGATAAGCGTCAGCATCTCTGAGACAGCACAGATCTATGCAAGGCAGCACTCCCCACCTATCACTCTTGAGCTCTGTTCATACAAAATGTATAAATATCAGCTGACATATCAGAAACATGACAGATTTTCCAGCAGCTGATGAGGTCAAAGAATTCTCTGTCTTTGGCAAGAGTCGTGTTTCGAGGAAGAATTCAAAAGAATGATGCAGATGTCGAAGCACAAATCCTAAAGGGCTCTCCTAACAAACAAACCAGGCTTCTTTCTACTAGAACATAGGATTTGGCTCAGGTATGCTTGGGCTGATCCCCATGGAACCTGAGATCTACTCATTTTTCTTCTCTGCATGGCATTTCTCTCTTTACTGGGGTCTTGGTTCATGAATAAATCTCTCAAGCACTACTGCAATGCTAGGGAAAGCAGTAACATCCCATCAGTAAATTTCTATTCATTTTAGTGAACAATCATCCTTGTAGTGCCTGTATGTGCCATAGCACCATATGGCAGCTGCTCTTTTTCCTCCAATACTACTGTCATAATTGACATTGTTTTCAATTTTTCTTAAAGGGCAAAACACATTTTTCTTGTCCTGATCTCAACAGGCATTTAAAAAGATAGGAGCATTAATTAGTTCCTCTGCACTCTCATGCCATTCATTTTCCAAATATATTCAGTTAACTCTTGGTTTCCCATAGTTAGAAATACTAGGGCAAGTATATGGCTTTCAGGTTCCTGCTCAGGTGAATACACAGAATAACTTAGAGTAACTTTGAAAATGGGGCCTGGTAGTAAATATCATCCAGAAGTTCTGTTGCATGTAGTTGGGGAGCTGAAAAATGAACACATTTTCTGTTCTGACTCTTATCCAACACTTCTTCCCAGTAGTCAGGAGGTGGCATCATCTGCAACCACTGTAGAAATAGCCAGTAACATTTCTTTCCACATTAAGGAGTGCCATTAAAAGTGACTTTAAAAATGAAATTTGAGAGAAGAGGGAAATTAACATCAGTGTTATGAAAAGGTCCAGGCTGGAGGGATTTTACTCACACACACTCTTGATTCTTTAATTTGGAAATTCCTGTTCATCCTCAAAACAAGTGGTACAATAATAAAATGGTTCTCTCATCAACTCTGCTCTGGCACCATAATTTATCCCAATGAGATTGTTGATTTGTAATCCTCTCTTGAAAGAAATGTGGTGCATCTCATTCATGCTATAAGCATAGGGTAATAACTTTCAGTATTAAACCTGGAAAGCAAATTCTATTTTAAAATTGATTTGTCCATTGCATTTTGAAATATAGATCAGAGTTTTTATAGTGTCAATTTGACAAAAACCTCACAGTAACAGATCAGTAATGTAAAATGAGCCTTAGAGATAATCCCTGAATATTTTAATATGTTCAGGCCACTTTATTTAAGCAACGCTGCAACAACAACAAAAAGAAATGCACATCTGGACTAGATGATCTTTGAGATTCCTTCCAGGCATTTCTGTGACCTTCCAGAGGTGTAGAAGTTGTTCAAGTGACATGAGAGGTGTAGCTTCTGTTCAGTGGTTTACTGATTGAATCTTGAAGATAAGCCATAATTTAAGCTTTTTGCTGCACCTGTATGACATAATCATTAAAACCCTGCCCTGAGACAAGGCACAGGGCTCTGTCTTGGCATGTATTTCAAACTTGCAAGTTTCCACCTCTTCCTTCCTTTTCACAGAGCACTTGAGCATCTTAAACTGCTGTTCTGATGCTGCTCCACATCTCCCAGAAAATCCCTCAGCAGATTTTAGGTGTTCTTGAAATGTCCTTTCATAGACTAGAAATGTAAATATGGTTCCAGCCTTCATCAGAAAGGAGTCAGCATCAGTTCTGGTGTACACTGAGAACGCTGCTGGAGGCAGCTGCAAAGATGGATGAAGATGAATGCAAACTGCACAAGTCTCTCTGTAGGACTGTTTTTGATGATTGTGATCAGATTTAGGATTTGTAAAGACACACCAGTGGAAAAGGGAGGTATAGATTGCACTTCCATAGCAGCAGACTGATATCATAGGACTCTTTAAATAATGCATTTAGAAGCTGAGTCACCTGTAGTAGGAACATTTCAGGCTGCTGCATAATTCGGGGGCTTTTGTTCCTATAAAGAATACATTAAGGTTTTCAGTTCTAAGCTTCTAGCAAGTCCATGGTCACCTGACAGTGACAAACAGTGACAATGGCATGTTGTACAGCTTAAAGATCTCACTGTTTCACTTGCATTTTTCATTTCCATTCCTCCTATAGTCCTCAGACACCCATCCCCACCCTCATGACAAAGCCTTGATTAACCTAAGACCCAAGTTATATTTTCCTACAGTGGTCTAAGCCCTGTTCAAGGGCAGCTTTTCTTCTCTCTGAGGCTGGCACGGGGTAAACCCTGACAAGAACTTCCAAGGGAAGACTGGACAGGCTGATATGTCCATTCAAAGCAGGGCACCACAGCTCAAAGGTCTCATAAAATGCCAAGCCCAAGGACTAGACAAGCTGCTCTGGTGATGACCTTCAGCCACTGAGATGCCTCCAGGGTGGTTCTTACAGAGCCAGGACAGCAGAGGACTCGTGTCAGCCTCAGCCTTCCCCAGCTAGGCAACAATCTCCTCATGAAGTGTCAGCCAGCTTTCTGCAGGTTCTTCTGGCTGTCACTTACCAATAGAAAACAAAATTTGTTTTCTTCAAGCACAGGAATTGCTGACTGAAATATTTATTACATGAGCTAGATGGATCAGATGAGTGATCACAGTGGTCTTCTTGCTGGTATAGAAAAACTATTAAAAAAACAAGTTGTTGTGACTGAGTTGGCTAAATTATTTATGAGTGCCTGGATCTTCACACAGGCAGATCTGGAGAACCTAAAATCTGCCATGGCATCTCCTGCCAGCTCTTAAGCTGCATCTTTGTTAGCTATCAAACAGCAATTAAGACATTGCTTAGAATCAACCTTCTGTATCTAATCTGCTGGAAAATATGGACTTTGAAATCCTGCCAGAGTGGTAGGAAGTGTTTCTGTTCCTTCCAGTAGTGCCTAGTTTTAGCACCAAAACCAGTTAGCACAGGCCGTGGTGAGGTTTAAATAGTATAACTCTTCTATTGCCTTCAATGAAAGCAGTTTTTTCCTCCTACCTATGTCGACTAAAATATACTTGAAAAAATTTACAATATCTATATTAAGTTATATTTTCCTACAGTGGTTTAAGACAAATTGAGAGAGAACCAAACTGTTATTTTGCTGATGACTTTACACATTCACTGGAGCTAGATTCTGCAGCACACCAGGAGGTCTCCTTACTACAGCAGGTTACAGAAGAAGATTTTAAAAAGTTTTTATTCAGAATGAACAGGATCTCCTAATCTTTTTGTACAGCTCTTATGACTTCCGATGAAACTTGAGTTTATTGCAGAGGCATCCAACATCACTTTTTAGCTGTCAGGTTACCTGAAGTTTGGCCTCTTGCTCACCCAAAATATACTCATGGATGGGGAAAGTATTCATTCTCTTATTTTGGAGAGGCAGATTAGAAAGGATATTTGTTAAGATTCAAAGATGGAGCTAAAAATTGGGGTAAAAGAACCATTTTAACAATCAGAGATTTTGTCTAAAGCCTTGACATAAATATCTTATCATTAATGAGAATCAACACAGCTCTTCATTGTCCATACACATTAGCACATTTCTCTCAATAAATAAACCTCAGAAGCTGAAAAGCAAATTATATCTGCAGTCTTCAAGCATAAGATGTTTTGACAGGAAGCATTAAAAAAAGGACCAGTAAATTAGATGTCAATTCTGAAGACAACTAGTACGTGCAGTGTACTACATTGTGTAGAGGATAAATTCAAACAGAACAATGTGTAAATACAAGGAAAACAAAAGCCAATAAACCAAGTTGTAAACAAAAGTCATAAACAAATGGCTGAGGACAAAAATCAGACTAACTAGATTAAAAGTTTCACTGAAGTTAAAATTATGTTCCTAGAACATAATTAAGAAACATGTTAAGGAGCCAGAAGACAATCAAGAGGACCAGAAGGATAAGGGCTTTTGTAGAGAGGTGCATTTGGGTCTGGCTTCTAATCTTCAATTTTGTAGGATCTATTCACTATCAAATATTTCTCATTTCATCCTCAACTATGATTAAAAAGAGTCTCTCTAAAGTTCTTTCCTAAGATCAAAGCCCTAAGGGTTAAAGAGTGTGTTCACAACTCTGAGTCTTTTTCTTTCCTCTTCTGGTAGGTTCAGGGGCCTGACATCCTGCCCAATACTTGTGTTTTCCATAAACCAGTAAACCTGCATTCTTCACAGTGCAAGAGGGCTTGGTTAAGGCATTAAATCTCATTTTCTTAATGTCAGAGAACAGTTTACCTACCAGGCTCCCAGGGCTTTTTTGTATTCTTTTGGCAGGAAGGAAATAGTTGTCAAATTATTTCAGTGTCCATGACTGAAGGACCATCCCCTGAAGAAGCAGAAAATAAACCCAAATTACCAAAAGAGAGGAAAAAAAATAAATTAATACTGTGTGTTTAACAGGAAGGTTTGGGGTTTTCATTTTGTTTTGGGGTTTGGGTTTTGCTTTACTCTGTTTCTGGAGAGCTGTCTCTGACACTAAATGAATTGGTTATAAGTAGTAATTAACTTTCAAATCAATGGCACCTGACAGACACCACAGTTAAGAAAAAAAATCAAGGGGGCCAAAATTAGAGAAGTTCATTATGGACAGTCTTAATCTCTGACGTTTTCCAGAAGAAATTTCCAAACTCCCTCTATGCAGCACCCAGAGATTTGCTGAATGCTTCTGCTGTTGGGTACCTCGAACCTCAAGGACAATTGTGCTGGGCAGAGATCCCCATATTGTCCCTCTGGCTCTGTGCAGTCCCAAGGTGCAGCAGCTCCCTCTTGAGTGTGCAGTAGCTTTAATGTGCTTCTTGCACCAGGTTTGCAAGGAAATGCCTCAGTCTGACCTCACTGGGCTGTTCTGTGGTACTTCAAGTCCTTGCCTTGCCACATGAGCCAGAAAAGAGATGAGTGTCTTTCCCTCCTCACGTGGCTGCTCTTGGTGGGAGGCAGAGTCCCTCTGCCACTCTTTGCTTTAAGGCTCAACATTTTTTTTTACTACAGGTTGCAACCCAGCTTCCAATTTCAATGGAAACTACAGACAATGCTAAGCAATGTGTCTTAGCAAACACTTGCAAAATGCTTCTTATAAAAAAACAGGAGCCTACATAAATTTCCACCTAAGATTCATAAAAGAACCAGCTGGACAGATTCCCAGCTTCCTACTCCAAACTAAATTAGAAATACATTCTAATGTGTTAAGCTGATGTTAATTTTAAATAAGATTCTGAATGTGGAGATAATTCTGAACCAACTGTAGCAGCATCCAAGAGGTCAAGCATAGAATGGGGCAAATAGAGGTTGCAGAAAACACAAACTTGCTGTTTATGTTGCTCAGCTACTGGTAAATTAAATCAGAAGAGAAAAAGTAATGGAAGTCAACATATTTTTAGGAAAAATCATTAAATTAACCACAATTTCTTTTGTAAAGGCAATTAAGCAGATATATTTGGATAGCAAGAATTGACAAGTACCACTTCATATGATTGTGATTACTAAATAAACATGATACAATCTCAAAAGCAGTTAGCAGAAGGGTTGCAGTAAAAGCCACCTCAAAAAGTAGCAGACACTGTGGTATTTCCATTTAAAAGAGTCTGTTCAGAGGGCAGGATCAGGACAGCTCAGTGATTGGTACAGGTCTCAGCACAAACCTATGTTTTCAACAGTGTCCTAAAAGTAAACACAAAATGAGATTAAAAAGATTAGCAATGTTGTTGAATGTTGATAAGCAAATCAATTCAAATGAACAGTGCCTTCCATAAGATGTTCACATTCAGTTAAAAGATGTTTTTCACCAGACCTTTAAAAGTATAAATCCTATGAGGGTTCTTTGCACACCATAATGCAAAAAATGGAAAGAAATAAGTAAAGGGAGTGGGTTGTGCTCTGGAAAGGAGGGACTCAGGAAGGGTCCCTGACTCTGAAACTCAGGCTGGTTGAACGACTCCACGTGAGCACCCAGTAGCAAGCCAAGACAGAAATAACAACAGTAGTATTTGTATAACCATGACAGAAGTGAATGGAGCAGAATGATAATTTTGCCACAGTTTCAGACAAAAGAAAGTCCAGTTTGAAGACAGTTGTTGAAGTTTTGGTATTTACAAATTTTTAGAGAGTTTGTAAAGTCATTCAAGTTGTCTGAAAATTGGAAAGACTGAGAAGTAAAGAAGCTGCCTCAGCAAGAGACTCAGGGAGATCACATGTTTAGATCACAATTTCTTTCTCCATGCAGTGGAGAAAGAAAACTGTCTAATACAAATGTCATCACAGAGAGAAAAGGCTAAATATCAGACAGCTCTTTAATCAGGCAAAACAAGAAGTACACTCAGGATCCAGACCTGTTCAAAAGGAGAAGGCTGGTAGCACATGAAGAGATATAGAGCTCCAGGTATCCAGGGAAATACCATATTCTTCATTTCTTGAGGTTTTCCCATCAAACAGGTCATTACAATCAACTTACTGAAAGCCTGTCTCAGCTAGACCCACATTAGTTGTAAAATCTCTTCATGCTGCTCTTCCCTGGGACAGTTACAGAGCCAGAAAAGCAAACTTCCCATGAATTACTAGATTTATGTCTTGGGAGATATGGATTCGGTCCTTGCCTCTGCCAAACATGGTTTGTGTGTCATTGAGCTAGTTACTCAAAGTAAACTTCATTTTACCTACTTTTAGATATCTACTTGCTAGATGTCCATTTTACACATGTATGTCTGAAGCATTATTATCCTCAGCATCTTTATCAGCCAGTGGAGAGAAACAGGCTCCATTGGAGAGCTGCTTCTCCAAAAAAAAAAAAAAAATCACCATGCAATGAGGAATTTCATGCTTTGAAGAAGTCTCTATGCTGATTGAATGAAGGCAGGAAGGTGGCTGGCTTGGACCTGGGCAGTCACACCCCTGACATATAAATAAGGGAAGGTTTGCTTTAGCCTCTTCTCAAGAGGATATTAATATTTCTAAGCTGCTGTGAAAAGAATACCTGAGAGACTTAATATTATTAGGAAATATATGAATAGCTATAATAAATGGAATTAAGAAATCACAGTGTTCAAATTTTTGCCAGGCTCCAGGGCAAAAGAAAACTGAATCTTGGGATGTCATTGGAAAATACTTAAACTGTGAGCCAGGTCTCTGAATGCCAAGGAGAAATACTGAGGATATTGAATCCATGTACACTTTTCTTAATGGAAAAAATAGTTTAAAATATCTCTTTCCCAAACAAAGGGCTTTTCAATTTTGAAAGGTCAGTCTGGTGTTAAGGATGGCCAAAGTTGTGCCAGCATAGCTGATGGTGCCATGAACTGTTATGTGGCAACAAAAGCCTTTTAAACCAGATTTACTACTGAAAAAAAAAAAGATTAAGGAGTTACAGTACAACTCAGGGTATTAAGGAGGAGAATGAAATTTCAGCAAAGCTCTGAAATGGCACAGGAGAGGAGTGCTGATTCAAGACAGCTGATCTTATGACATGGGACAAAGGCTGTGACATTTCTCTTGATCAAAAGGCAGTCTCTCCCATCTACACAAACTCTGGAGGCAACAGCTAAAATGACCATCCTGAATAGCAGCACAAGAAACACAGTAGAGTGAGTCTCCTATCTGCTTGTTCACAAAAATATATCCATCTTTAATTTTCCTTGGATTTGATCCCAGCAGTCAGATGGGAAGGAAGTGCGGCACTTCCCTTATAGTAAAACTCAATCAGCCACAGCAAACAATCCCTTCTGCAGCCTTTGCTTCTGCCAGGAGAGTTCACACTGTGAGCAGAAGCAGGGTCCTCACTGTGGGCATCAAATGTGACCACAGCCTGCAGCAGGCACCACTGCAGCTCTGGCACAGCCCCTCTGTCCCCCCTGCAGGGCTCCTCAGCAATTCCAAAGAGCCAAAATTAAATTCATATTAAAAATAACTATAACACCAACCCCCCAAACTACGTTAAGAGACAAAGAGACAAAGTCATGAGTACTGGCAGGGCTGGAAGCAAAATTCTGTCATTGTTCAAGGAATTTGCATAGTAGCTGTTTCGTTTTCTAGACTTTTTTTTTTTAATAGTTATTTAATGTAGTCATTATACTTGGTTGTGGCAGTTTGCATTGGGATGCTGCCAAAAAGACACTATTTAACAGGGTCTGAGGGGATGGATATTTGAACAGATTATTTTATTTTAATGGATCTCCCCTGCTTTGCCTTGAAAACAGCTTATAGGGATTTTCTCAAAGTGTTCTCAAGGATCTGGGGTTGATTGGAGTGGGGGGGGAACACCAAATCTTAAATACTTTCACCGAACATGAGATTTTACAAAGTAAATAGCAGAGATATATTTTAATAAAAAAAAGGAGATGCTAATTCAGACAGAAAAGACAAGTGTATAATGTTTATTCCCTGTACTACACTTACAATTTTTCAGACAGCTCACCAAATCTTCCCAATCAATATCCCAGGGGATGCTTCAATGTATATTAAACATATATACATACATACATACATACATACAAGAGATTGGGGGAACAGAATATAAAGACATGCACACATTGGACGTGGGCATATTTAGAAAGTTCAAAATCCACAGGAGGAAGAGCCCAAGATGTGGGGTGGTGAGGAGGGAGAAGCCCAAGGCAGTGCTGCAGCAACAAGAGCAGGTTTGCCCTGTGAGCAGCTCTGGGGAGGGCAGAGCTGCTGGGCTGGCTCTGGGCTCTGCGGGGTCCAACAGGGCTGGGGCACAAATGCAGCTCAGCACAGCCCCTCACTGCAGGAACAGACCCTGGGCTCTCACACAGAATCACAGAATTTCTAGGTTGGAAGAGACCTTTAAGATCATTGAGTCCAACCCATGTTCTAACACCTCAACTAGATCATGGCACCAAGTGCCACATCCAGTCTTTTATTAAACACATCGAGGGATGGTGACTCCACCACCTCCCTGGGCAGATGATTCCAGTATTTGACCACTCTTTCTGTAAAAACCTTCCTCCTTAATTCTAGCCTGTATCTCCCTTGGCGCAGCTTGAGACTGTGTCCTCTTGTTCTGTCTGTTGTTGCCCGGAGAAAGAGACCGACCCCAGCTCACCACAGCCACCCTTCAGGGAGTTGAAGAGAGTGATAAGGTCACCCCTGAGTCTCCTTTTGTCCAGGCTGAACAACCCCAGCTCCCTCAGTCGTTCCTCATATGGCTTGTGTTCCCAGCCCCTCACCAGCCTCGTTGCTCTCCTTTGGACTCGCTCAAGCATCTCAACGTCCCTCCTAAAGTGAGGGGCCCAGAACTGGACGCAATACTCCAGGTGAGGCCTCACCAGTGCTGAGTACAGGGGAAGAATGACCTCCCTGCTCCTGCTGGCCACACCGTTCCTGATGCTGGCCAGGATGCCATTGGCCTTCTTGGCCACCTGGGCACACTGCTGGCTCATGTCCAGCCGGCTGTCACCAGCACCCCCAGGTCCCTTTCTGCCTGGGCACTGCCCAGCCACACCGTCCCCAGCCTGTAACGTTGCAGGGGGTTATTGTGGCCAAAGTGCAGGACTCGGCACTGCTCTCAGGTGCAAGCATGAACCCAGAGATGGAAAGCCAGCCTTGCCACAGCACTGTGATACAGCAGAGAAAAATACTTTAGCTCCCAAGAGAGCATTTAGATAAACCTTTAGTCACAGGGGGAAAGGAAGGGGCTTGAAGTTTTTTTCTAAACAACTCATTATTGAAAGAAAGTGTCAAAAGGTGACAGGAAATGTGAATTTCAAAATTCCTAGAGCAGAACAAATTATTAAAGAGTAAAGTACTGTAAATAATCTAGCCCTTACTATTTTTATTTGGTTGGGAAATTGTCCTTGTTTAGGTAGTCAACTCTAATTAGAATTCACTTGCATATTAAAATAATCTGCAATTAATATGATTGAATATTCCAAAATTCAGAACATGACATTTTGCCTCCTAGATCATTTTACTTATTTACTCCTAGAATTTACTGCCACCTCCTCTTTCTAGACTATCTAAGTAGTTCATTTAAGTAGTATCCACTCTCCAGTAACTTCTCCATTCCCACAGAGGAGCCCTTGTGGCTGGAAAGGTTGAGTGTCAGGCAACCAGTCCTCAGAGTGACAGCTTCAAGCTACAAGGCTGAAGAGCCCATCTTGTGTGGCCTGCAGCAGAGGAACTTCTCCTTTTCTACCCATTCACACATTTCCTTTTTCTTTTTGCAAAATGTTTTGCTCCTTACCACCACTGAAGTCTCCAGTCCTTTCATTTTACCATGACCATGTAATTATTCTAAATTATTTTTTGAGCTCCTAGAAGGAGATAAAAAATAATATTTTTTTTTAATTCAGCTGTGGGCAAGGACAGACAATCCAGTCTCCTCCTGAGCCAACCCAAGAGTCATATATCTGTCACTTCCTTTTATCTCATGTGTTCATCACAAGAAAGGCCTGTCACATTGGAATAATGTTCTTGCCACTCTCTTCTTTATGTGGAAGAGCTCCAACATGACATAGATTTTTGCAGTAGGTAAAGCCTAAGGCAAAAGACACATCAACAACATATTTTCTCTGACCTGCCCATAAAAATGAGTATTTTCAAATCCATGGTGCCATACATTTGTCTCTGAAGAATGCAGCCTTGTCTGCAACCTTGGCAGCTTGGCAGCAGAAAATCACTTTAAATAAATATCTAATATTCTTTAGGATAAATATAATGAATTAGTCATTGCTCCTTACCATAGTGTAGCAGAATTCCTGAAAGCCAGGCTCTATTAGCATTTTGAAGAGGTATTGAGACAAGGATGGGTGTCCTGGGGATTACTGCAGTGGGAAGCAAAGATGAGACAGTGGTAGATGAAGTGCAATCAGGATGCTGCCACAGCCTCTACATCCCTACACATCCCTGCAGTTTTGTTTGTAACTTGAAAAAGAATTACCTCATAAATCTGCAAAACATTTGGCTCTTTTCCTCCATTGCTTGTAAAGATGCACATTCTTAAACAGACTTGTGGGTTCAGTGAATCTGTAAGTGAACAGCTCCTTTGGATACTCATTTTACTGTTAAACCAAAATAAGATTGTTATGCAGAGAAGTAAAACTAAAAATTTAATGTGTATTAAATGTTGCTTTCATGCTGCAATTATCAGCACCAAATCCTGCACCCCAAGGATCATGTAGTGAACTGGTATCAGTTGATACAATCTCATTACTCATTGAAAAGTCTTTCATTATTATTTGCTCTTCTGATCTTGTCAGTTCACTCTTTTTATTACAGTTCCTGCCCATGGGTGCAAGTGAGTGTGATAGGGGATATCCACTGCTCTTCCCTGGCTGATAAACTCACACAGAGCATCCATAAACAGGCACATCTGCCTGCACATCATCTGCCATAAAAACATGAAAATCTGCAGAGCAGAAACTAACATGCTTAAAATCAGGAATTACTGCAGAGAATATCCAGTAATTCCTGCAAATCTAAACCATCTTTTGCTTTTTTATGAGCCAATTGATAAAACAAGTTATGCATATGGTCTGCAGGGAAGTGCTGCAAATAGAGCAGCTGTTAACTTTCAGAGTTACAAGGAAAAAAGGTTTTTATTCCACCACATTTCTCATTCTTGTTTTCTTTACCTTGTTGGCTATAACCCTGGCCTAGCCAGGCCCACCACCACACATGTTTCTATTTAAGACTTTGCTTTACAAGATCAGAGGTCCCTTGGTTTGAGCACTGCCTTGCTCAGCTGAGACCATGACACACCTGCACGGGAGGAAGAGTTTATTTCACCTAACCTTGAAATAAACCACATTAGTACCCTCTGCAACAGTGAAGATTTTCCACATCTGGTGGGAAAGACCATTGCATAAACTCCCAATCTTCCACTCCACAAAGAATGGTTGTTTTTTATTAATTTCTCAGCAGAATACAAGATATGTACTGACAGATGCTATAAAACAAATTCATCCTCACTCATCACTGAAGTGCTGTCATTGAACTATCACTGGGAATGCACAGGGCATCTGGGGGCCCTTTCTTCATGGTAGATAACACACTCACGTCCTCCATGATTGCTGTAATTATCAGTAATAACTAGATGTTGCATCACTGACTCCAGAAGACAGGCATTCACACATACCAAGTCAAATCTGGGTCTGCTTGAAGCCTTGATTGAATGCCAGGGAAAAACATAAGTAAACTTCCATGCATACTTGTTCTCAATTTTATTAGGACCTAGACATGTATTAATTGTTTATTAAATCATCCCTCCATAACAATAAGAGCATTCATTTATATGCAAATATCAGCATTTGCTAATAACAGAAATTTAAACTATCCTATCATAACCACCCCAGTGATCCCAGCAGTCCAGTGAGATGTGGTTGCCATACATTACAGAACTCACAGAAGGACAAAATGGTTGAGGTTTGAAGGGATATCTGGGCATCATCTGCTTCAAACTCCCTGCTCCAACACCTACAGCGGGTCATCAAGGACCTGCTTGATGGATCAAGGACCTCCAGACAGTTTTTTAATATCTCCAGGAGTGTAAACTCTACAGTATCTCTGGGCCACCCTTTTCAGTGCTCAGTCACCCTCAACAGTTTAAGAGTTTTCTATGTTCACATGGCGCTGATGAAGTTTCATGTATTGTGCCTCTGGTATTGTGCCCATTGCTTCTTGTCCTGTCACTGGGCACCTCTGAAGAGAGCCTGGCTATGTCCTCTGTACACCTTCCCTTTGTATATTTATTCATATTTGATGAGATCCCACTCAAACTGTGTTTTCTCCAGGCTAAACAGACCCAGCTCGCTCAGTCTTTTCTCAGACCAGAGATGCTCCAATCCCTTAATTGTCTTCCCGGCCATTTCTAAGACTCTGTCCAGTAAATCTTTATCCACTTGTACTGAGAAACCTGAACTGGACACAGTGCTCTGGGTGTGGTTACAGCAGTGCTGAAGGGAGGAATCATCTCCCTCAGCTTGCTGGCAGCACTGCCTAATGCAGCCCTGGGTAACCTCTGGCCCTCTTTGCAGCAAGGGAACACACTGGAGGCTTGTGCTCAACTTGGTTCCCACCAGGACCTCCCAATCCTTTTCTGAAAAGCTGCAGGATATGAGATGTGGCCCCAAGCATGCATTGGTGCAAGGGGTTGTTCTCCCCAGGTGCAGGATTTTGCACCTCTCCTTGTTGAAATTCATTTAGTCCTGTCTGGCCATTTCTGCAGCCTATGTGGTCCCTGGGGAGGGCAGCACCACCCACTGCTGCACCAGCCACTCCTCCCACTTTGTCATCCTCAACTCCTCCGTTTTGTCCTTCATAGGATGATTTCAATGAGGTTATAAAATATCACCATAAAACACACAGAGTTTGTTTTGAAAGTTTATCCCCACTTGTAAAGTCAGCCCTTGTTTGCTGACTACAGTCCACAGGACAGTCAACCCCCTGCCTTTCTTAGCAGATACCTCAAAGCATGAGCAGCGAAAACACTGTGGCTGCTGGTCTAGGAGAAAAGTACTGAGTTAGCAGAGTTACACTGGCCCACAAAGGTGGGGAATTTCTCCTGTTGGAGTGTTACTTTCCTCCTGGACGAGTAGAGTAGTAGAGAAAAAGGGAACAAAATTTTGCCTGTATTCCTCATCCAAAACCGCTGTAGTAAGCCTCTATCAAGGCATTCAGGATGGGACGCCAGTATCACTGGTGGTATTTGTAACTGATGAAGTCTCTCCCTCTCTTTCTGTCTATCATTTGGGCATTACTTATTAAGACGTATTCCCAAAGGAATACTGCTGCCCACTAATACCTTGCTGGTCAGCACAACCATTACATTATTGTCACTGTAGCATTGAAATTGCATCCACGGAAACATTCCTTACAGGAGCATCAAGATTTACTTTGTCATGTTTGAAAAGTCTGACATTTCCACAGACCAGCACTTCCCGTTTGCAAATCTGAGGCTGCTTTCCAAAGGACTGTACACACCAGGGCTCCCTCAGCACAGCAGAAACCATAGTAAGCAGCCAAGCCTTGACTAAGGGGCTGACACTGCTTTATAGTAGGACACCCTCCAGCTGCTGGAAACAATGAAGGGAGGCTGAAAGATTACCAGAGACAGAGAGAACTTTTAGCCTGCCCATTTCTGCTGAAGGACTAGAGTAGTAATCAACCTTTATGGATCCACTAATATGTAAGATAAGCAGATCTTTTCATCCAGCTTTTGTTACTTTTAAAATTAATAAATACTTCTATTAATTATTTCATGCTGAATCAACCTAGCAAAATTCTTTTCACCCCACTTTTATCACAGATTTTACATGTAGGGACTAGATGGCACCAAACACTTTTGAAAGCATCAACTTATGTTTTTATGGATCTATGTATATATGAGGGATGTTTTCACTGTGATAGATGCAAATTATAAAAAAGGCCCTAGGGTTCCAGACAGAGATTATATATTTTATTAATAATTTGGTTCCTTTGTGAAGAACCAAAGCTATTTAATCCCTTCCTCAGATCTGATAAGGATGCACTGAGGGTCATGCTAAATCCAGGATAGGAGCAAGGTGCCCTCAGCCTCAGTGCTGTGACTGCTGAGTTCACCCAGCAGAACAAATTTGATGTGACTCAGATGTGGGCACATGACTGTAGCTCTCTTGTGTTAGTCAGACACTAGAGAGCTGTGTTCTCGTGTGCTGCCTCTGTGTCAGGGGATGAGGGGGGCAGAAGATGCTCAGAGCTGACTCAACAAAGATTTCTGAGCAAGGATCCAGCAGCCACTCAGCCCACTGCAGTCTGTAGCTCTGGCATTTTGGAGTGGACTTCAGGAAACCTCAGCCCAGCTGCAAGCTATTGGCACATCAATACCAGCACTGATTTAATTCACTACTGAGTTTGGAGAGATTGGGTGTCAGCACCTGCAGAGCAGAAAGCAGTGCCAAAAGCAGGGAGGAGGGGTCACAAGCCTTATGGCAGAGTAGGAGGACCAAGCTTCTATGAGCTACCAGAAATAGAGGGATCTGCCAAAAGTGGTTACAAGTAAAATAAGCATTTATATTTGTAACTCATGATCATAGCATTGATATTATGATTCCCATCCTCCTTTCATGCCTCTCTGACATCTGATGCTGAAAATGTTGCTTGACTGCAAGTGGAGAGCTCAAAGACGCAGCCCCCAGTGACCAGCAATCCTTCTAATGCAGTGATCCAACACTACCATCCTGTCTCTTCCAGCTGTACTGCTCTCCCATAGATGGTGTCAGGATTCAGCCTTTTTTCCTCTTGTTGCCACCACTGAGCCACAATAATGTCTGGCTGAAGCCCTGAACTTCCCAAGGTGGACACACAGTGTGTGGCCAATATGCCAAAGGATTTTAGTGTCCTGCCCACCTTTAGGCTGCCTCATTTTGCCACATTGAAACAGACTCTTTGTTCTTGTCAATGACACTGATTTCAAGAGAAAGATGTGAACTGATAATGATGGAGAAGATTGGGACTGGCCTTTCCTTCTTATTCCCTCTTCCCCACAGCACTGCTGAGGTGTTTATTACTTTGGTGTCCACCTGCTGACCTGTACATCATAAATCTGAACTGAGGCGAGTTTTACAGTTCAATAAATATAGAATACTTTTAAAAGTCACACATGAGCAGATAAAAAGTCTGGGAAACGTCATCCAAATGTTATCATAAGTGAAATAAAATGAAATCATAATTCAGCCAGATTCAGCATTACTCAAATGCAGTGGAAAGTAGTTCTTCCAATGCCTGAATCTGCTGCCTTATTAGTTTCTCTCCTGAAAACTATAAATCCTTGATCAGATATTCTCTCCTGAACTGCAAAATAGAATGAGTAAAGTTCAATTTGGCTAGGCAAGAGCAGCAGTTACTGAGATCGGAGAGATTTTGAGCAACAGAGTTCTACAAATCAGCTGTCCTGGCATGACAACTTGTCATACAAGGACTGATAACATCTTCCTTACAAGTGGTTATTTGGAAGATTATGTCTGTACTCAGTGGACCTGGATCCTTCAAAAGCATGAAATTTGAAACTTTGAAAATTGAGGGGACATATTTTTTGTGGGTGCTTAGGTAGTCATTTGTCTACCTCATTACACAGCTAAATACCTCTGAAAATGTAATCTTCAGTCACAGTCTCAAAGGGGACAGATTTTTAGAGGTGCACAGATGGCCAGGAGGTTTACAAAGTGCTTGGTTGTTTAGTTCACTATAAAATCAACGAGAGTTAAGGGTCTCACATAAAACCACATTGCTCTGCCTAATTAAAAACATAGCCCTGTGTCTGGTTGAAATCATTGAGGTTGGAGCCTTGCAAGCTCTCAAAGCTGCATTTTGGCCTTGCATGAGGAAGTCCCCAGGCAGGAGTGCCTGATCAATGGGAACAAGGAGGGGAGAGGTGTCAAGCCTGGACAGAGGGCTGGCATCAGCAGGGACAGACAGTGTCAGAGAACTGACACTGAAACAGGCCAGCCCAGACCTTCACAAAGACACCTCAATCATATCTGCAGGCTTTAAAGCAAGCTGTGGGTTTGCTTAGACCATTTGAGAAGGTGTTTTTCTTTAAATAGCAGCTTAGGATGAGAGCTGCCACTTCCAATTTAATCACCCTCCTTTAATACAGGCTGGTGCTTTGCAGCTGGATAATTAACCTTGGTATTCATTCGGACTTCAAAACACCCAATTCCCATTGCTGTCAATTAGCTGACAATGTCAAGTGTGTGTTGATAGAAGATTTTTGTGTGACCCTGGCAATATGGCATTTGGGAAATTTCAGTCCTTCACAATTAAAAATGGGAAGTGACAGGCACAGTATCTCAGAATGGTTGAGGTTGGAAGGGATCACTTCTCTTTTAGTGAAGTGGATCCATTAGATCCACTTGGAGATCTGGTCCAATCTCCCTGCTCAAATAGAGTACTCTGAAGCACTTCACTTAGAATGGTGTCCAGGGTGATTTTTAATATCTCCTCAGCTTCTATGGGCACCCTGCTCTATTGCTCAGCCACCCTCACAGTACAGAATTCCTTCCTCATATTCAGGAGAACTTCCCATGTCCCAGTTTCCACCTGTTGCCTCTTGTCCTATTGCTCAGCCCCACTGAGACTGAGAATTTGTCACTGGATTGAGTTCACTAAACAAAACAGACATGTATTAGGGTTTACTCTACTTTCTGCTCTTATGAAAATGTACCTTTCTAAAACACCCCCAAGATATTTTTGAAACCTTCTTGTTGCAGCTCTGAGTGCACAGAGGATGCCTTGATCTAGGGCATTCAGAAGCTGCCATATTTTTTACTACCAAAGTAAGGCTGGTGGCAGGGTTATAAATGGCTGTACACAATGATTTTTGATACAAGAAGCAGTACAATAAGCACTGTGCATCAAAATGAAACAAAAGGTGGGAAGGGCCAGTGGCATTTCATTCTTTCCATTGATCTCTTTGCATTTATAATAAAGGGTTACATCCTACTAGTAACAAGATTAAATTAGTGGGCAGAAAGAAATTTGAATCAGACTATTATCCTGATATGCCACAGTGGACTGTGTTCTGCTAATGAGTGCTAACTCTGCAATCAGGTAAACATTCACCTTGAGAGACGAACAACCTTAATCAGGGCTTTTAAATCAGCCAGAACAGTCAACAGCTAAAATGAACTTGGCTCAAACACAACTGCTTTTCTGTTTAAATATTGTTCTTCCTTCCTTATGAGGATGGGAAATAATAGCATAAGTGAAACATTCCTGTAGCAAAGAGCAGCTCCAGTCCCTTCCATGTTGGAGACCCTGTCCTGTGACTAAGAAGGGATGCATTAATGATTGATGCTCAATAGAATGATTTTGCACAGGCTAACTGGAGCCTTCTGTGAAGGTTCCTAAAGGAGCTCAGTCCAGCCTCCATAGTTGTAAAGAACTTTACCTCATCTCCTAAGCAAAATAATGGAGAAAATAAATAAGAGGAGGGGACAGGAAGAAAGAAAAAAGAAGTGTTGGTCTGTTGTGCTTTCCTCTGGATTTGAGAACGACATCAACCAGTGGAGCTTTACATGAAATATTCTGACAGTAGAAAAACACTGACTACTCCATTTTCTATGCAGGGTCAACATTATGAAGAGGAAAAACGGGCTTTGAGCCATGAAATAATTGCACTCAATAATCACTTAATAGAAGCCAAGGTGACAATAGATAAGTTGTCAGAAGACAATGTAAGTATTTAATTATTCATTTTGAGATCATATTCATGAAAAAAATTGGGTCTTGCACTTCCCATGAAATTATAGAATCGTATTTTATGTTTGTATAAAATGTGACCTGTCACCTCAACAGTTGAAATTCATGTTTGTTTGTTTGTTTGTTCCCATAATTTTGTACATCCAGCTCTTATGCTTTGAGGTTGTGGTGAGACTTTTCATTGATTTTTTTTCTTTATGTCTAGCTTGAAACTGATGAAAAAATATTCTAAGAGATGGCAATATTCCCACATTGATTTTGCCATCAGCACAGCAAACTGGTGCAAGCACATGGTCAGAGCTGTTGCAGGGACACGTGTAGGGAGTGGGGACTCATCAGAAGGATTTCAGGCACAGAGTAGAGCCCTACATTTCCTGCCATTCTTTGATCTTTTGGTCTTTGCTCCCCAAAAGGCCCAGCACAAGCCAGCTGTGCTGGCAGCAGGCAGGACTGACCCAGTCTGGTCACTCAGAGCAGGGAGCAGGAGCCAGGCTCTCCCAGCAGCTGCTCATGTGTAAAGTGTGCCTGTCTCTGTGTGGGACAAAGCAGGGAACATCTCTGAAAATTGTCACCCTCCATCTCATTAAACACTACTGAAAAATGGCATGAGTAGCACAGCTGGCAACAAGCTCATTAAATCCTTCCTGAGACAAACCTACAAAGACAGCAAAGAGAGGAATATTGCAGGCATTTAGTTCATTATTGTGCCATTCCTTCCACATTTAATAAAAAATTCATCTGCAGAAGACATGTTTCTGTTAGCACTTATTTTCCAGCATCTTACGTTCAATCTTCCCATATTTCACATGAACTCTTAATCATAGCTGGGAGCATTTACTCTCATTAAAATGCCTGTTGATGTGAACTCTGACTGTGCAATTAACAGCTTTCCAACTGAAGTAAAAAGTTCCCAATCTGACCCCTAACTTTCACAGAAGTTGAGTTGAAAGAGTTACTTTATAACTCTAACAGCTATAAGTAATGGAGTGTGGTAAAAGTAATGGGCTACATCCAGGTTTTGGAAGCACAGGGACAGCTGCAAATTAATTCACTTGAAATCAGTGGAGTTATTTTTGATTTAAAATAGTGTGACAGTGTTCACAGGGGTTTTCGGATGAGGGAAGAGACGAGAATGTTGACTCCATGTTTCAGAAGGCTAGATTTATTATTTTATGATCTATATTACATTAAAACTATGCTAAAATAATAGAAGAAAAGGTTTCATCAGAAGGCTAGCTAAGCTAAGAATAGAATCAGAAAGAATGATAGCAAAGGTTTGTGGCTCATACAGAGAGCCCGAGCCAGCTGACTGTGATTGGCCATTAATTGGCCATTAATTGGCCATTAAACAAACATCCACATGAGACCAATCACAGATCCACCTGTTGCATTCCACAGCAGCAGATAACCATTGTTTACATTTTGTTCCTGGGGCCTCTCAGCTTCTCAGGAGGAGAAATCCTAAGGAAAGGATTTTTCATGAAAAGATGTCTGTGACAAAAAGAGGTGGAAGAAAGTTGCAGAAATCTCCCTTAAAGTATACATGCATTTATACTACTTCATGGAGTCAGGCTTGAACCCCAATTTGAGGTGTTTTCAGTACTCATAGTTTTACTCTGAGCACTAGAATATGGTCCAGAGGCCTCAAATAACAGAACCACTTCTTCAGACTTGGGGTTGGCCCATGGACAAAGTTCTGCCCTTGCAGGTCTTGAGAAAATAGCATGAAATTAAGTCAGGGGAGATTTAGGTTGGATGTCAGGAAAATGCTCTTCCCCCAGAGGGTGGCTGGGCTCTGGAGCAGCTCCCAGGGCTGTGCTCACAGCCCCAAGCCTGACAGAGCTCAAGAAATGTTTTTACAAAGCTCTCAGGCACAGGGGTGACTCTTGGGGATGTGCAGGGCCAGGAGCTGGACTTAGTGATCCTTGTGGGTCCCTTCCACCTCAGGATAATCTATGATTATGTTTAATATCACTGATAAGAGTCAACGTTATATTCCAAATTTTAAAATAAAGGACTACAAAACAAACCACTAATATTATACCTAATAAGTACAGAAGTGATAAACTGAAGAATCCTGCATGGGGAGAATGTTTTTGTCTCAGCAATATTTCTTTCTTCAATTATATTTTCCCTCTCTCTTCTGACAGAAATATAAAATTATGCTTCTGATACAAAAGCATATTTTAAACTGTGGGAAACACTTCTGGTATTATTTGCCAGTCATTGTTCCAGTTGCCACAGACATGGCTGGTTTCCATTCAGGCAAACACTGAAGGAGAGAAGGTCACCCCAGTCACATGGCTTGGCCCAGCAGGTGGAGAACAAAGTACACGTGGCACATGTAGCTCACATGTAATTTTTTCTGTAGTAATTTTTAAAGCTGCTAAAAATAAAGTGTCAGCAATGCTTTTCGTGCTCTCCATGACAACCACAGCGCAGAAAGAGAGGCACAGAGCTTTTGAAGAAAGGATTAGGTTCTGGAGAGATACCATTTTTGTGTGCCTGGGAATGCCATATGGGACTTGGGGTACCTGTCTGTGCTGTACATTGTGCAGCAATATATATTGGGTTTAATGTATATGCAACATATCCTAATCACATGCACATGGAACAGATTTTACTTCTAAATTGAATTCTTGGGATCTTTTTCAGAAATGAAAATAGTGTGTCCTAATACAAAATTTAAGATCCACATAAATGAATACACTACATTTGAAGCAGAAGGGGCAGTTATAAAATCTCACAAACACAAAGAAAAATAATCACAAAACAAAAGTGTCAAAAGGTGCTTGAATGTGAAAAAATGTGAACTAATGTTCACAGGACAACTATCCCCATCACTGAAAGACTCACAAGAACGTCTTGTTGCTTCTCTTATTACAGAATAACTTAAAATTGTCCTTTAAAACAGAGGAACTTTCTTTTTCACAGAAAATTTCTTTTCGAGTTTTTAGAAGAACTAATGTAGCCATAAAAACTGGTGTGTAATAAAATTATGACACTAACATCAGATTAATCCAGAGAAAATTAATCAGAGAAAATCCAAATTATATCAGTATTCCACACCTTTTGTCTACAAATACTAATTTTTACAGATCGACATTTTCATGCTTTGTATATCTCATCTCTGCCCACCTATAAAGTCAGCTTCTGAAGCCAACCTTGGTTTTAATGCAACTAGATAAAGAAAGGGAAAAACAAAATACATCTTCTACCTTCAGGGAGCCAGAGATACTGGTTGAAGGGTACAGTGGCACAGTCATGTGTGCTAAATCAAATTTAAGTGAAGGGCAAATCTGTGTGCTGAATTTTCCCATTAAATAGGCTGTGGGAGCCATTCAATACCAAGATAGTGTAAGAAGCTTGCTTAAATTCTCTCCTTCCTTGTGTGGAATTCTCATGGGGATTTCTTGCCCAGTGAAAATATTCTATTCTGCAGCATCAAATATTTGCAGTGAGATTTAATATATTTCTATAGCTGCATTCTACAAGATATTCAAGGAGCCAGGAATCATCCAGAAATATCAAAAGGAGAAAGAGTCTCCCTTTTAAAAAAATCAACACAATGTATATTTCTGTAATTAATTTCTCCCACAGTCTCATAAGATTATTTTAGCACTTTCTAAAGTAGTATTTTAGTGCTCAACTGGATTATACCCAGTAAAAATTTTCTTTTTTGCTTAATAGATCATGGGTTTTTAGCCTTCACAGTACCATGCATGTTAACAGTATAGAATTCAGTTCTTAATGGGAAATATCCATCTTCTGAAATGCAGATTACTGTTCTGTTGTAACAGGTCTCAAAAGTTTATTCTTAGTAATTTTAGCAGCCCTCACAGAGCAAAGGAGGAAATATCTCTAGGTTGTGCTGGAAACAGCAAAGCATCTTATTGTGTTTAGAAATCAAGGTATGCACCAAATCTCCCCAAAGTGAATTTTGAAAAGATCGATCAGACATGGGAGAAAGGCTGAAAGCCACAAGCACTTTGCAAGCTTTAAAGAAGAGGTTATTTTCTGTTTTTTCCAGGAGCTCTACAGGAAGGACTGCAATTTAGCTGCTCAGCTTCTCCAGTGCAGCAAGAACTATGACAGGGCACATAAACTTTCAGAGGTAATGTGACCAAACTTGTTCTGTGACATAAATATTGTATGGAAAACAGGTTATTTTGCATGCATCAATTCCAGATTTTGTTTGCCCTTAAGGCTTTTATTCCTCCACACACCCTCCTCTAACCACAGGAGGACTTGTGCAGGTGTTTGTGCAGTCGAGGGAGGTGCTGACAAAATCACAGCACCAATGAGATTTTGTTCCACCCATGATGGAACTTGAAGGAAATCTCTTTCCCCAAACCTCTCCTACCCAGATGGGCCTGCACTGATTGCCTGTAAAGCAAAGGTTTTGTAAAACACTGGAGTGCTGTGAACTCCAGAATGCAAAGCACCGTGCAGGAGCAGTGTGGTGGGAGCAGGGAAATGACAGGCCACAGGCGTCAGAGATTCTGATATAATCAATTTTCCTCCTAAAGCTATTTTCCAGTCCAGCTAGTTTCCAAACCCCAATTTTAAAATGGACTGCCAGAACAAATATCTTTTTCTAAAGAAGCCAGAGCACCGAGTGATTGATTTTCAAGGAGTAAACTTTAATTAATAATCGTTGCTTCCAAGGAAACGAGGCTTGAGGAATCGGTTCCATAAAGGGGAGGCAAATATTATCTTAGTAAAGAAGACAGTTCTTCAGGGATCCAAGCCCTGCACAAAGCAATAGCACCTTCCTCACACATATTGCTTCAGTGAAGGTTACAGGGAATAGCCTTTCCTTCTTCAGTCCCATCAGGTCAGCATGCCCCCAAATGGCCTCTCTTGTGCAATTCTGCAATGGAATACTGCAAAATTAAATTTGGAATGTACAAACCATCTCCAAGTCAGTAGATGGCTTCAGAGCACTGAACAACCCTGGCAAATAAAGATGGAGCAAGATTCTTTTGTCTTCCAGACAAAGAGACAGAACTTCCAAAGTAACCATTATCTTGGTCCTGTTATTTTTTCCTGTAAACTCACTTCCCTTAGCAAATTGTATCAAGGAATTATTATTACATTACTCACACTTGAAAGCACCCTACCTGTTCTAATTAGGACCTTAAAAGCATTTAATTGTTTATTTGCAGAGAACTATCACAAATGTGAGATCTCCCCTCAGTTTCCCAGACTGTCATATACTCAGTTAAATAGGCAGTCTCCACTCATTAGTCCAAGCATTTATTAATTAAGCATGTGTGAATGTGCTGTCACAGCCAATAAATTCTTTAAAAATTCAAATATTGCCTTATAAACTATTGTATATTTTCCAGAAACCTAAACTGTAGTAAAATATAGTAATGTGATAGCAGTATCATGGTAGCAATTCCAGTTTCCAGTGCAGTGCCCACAAAATAACATTCTTTTAAACACATTTCATAATCTTAATGACATGTATAAAATAGATCAAATAGTGGTGCTACAGGATACTAAAATAAGAGCTGCCCCATACAGCATTTTCACATTAAATTAACTGTATTTCTTTTTCCTCATTTCTATGGCTTTTTACACCAGGCCTATTTTACAACCTGTTTATTCAATCTTTGTTGCATCTGTACTTACTATGACTAATGTTGCTGCCTGCCAGCAGACTGGCAATGTCATTTATTTCCAATGGAGGACATATGAATTAATTAGCAACATAATGATTAATCTAAAATATCCTGGAAGGTCTGTTGGTTGAAAAAACACGAAACTCGTCCTACTACAAATAACAGGAATGTCGTTTCACTACATGCCATATTTTGAACATAGTGAGTTTTGGGGATTAAAATAGCTTTAAAAACTTCCCAATGAAATTAAAAGAGGATCTCCATATCCTACAAAATGTGAGACCATGACAAGAAGCAGGTACCTTAAATTTCCTTTGTCAAAAATAGAGGGGAGGGGAACAACTGCAGGTATTTGTAGTGTTCTCCTTTAGAGGAATAAATTTAAGGAGGAGGTGAGATTGCTAAGGTCATAAGGTTAACCATTGATTAGTTTGTAAAGAGGAACTTGATTTCTAGTTATAAAAACAAAGTTCTGAGTAAATCACAGCACTGAAGGGATTAATTCCCAAGTGGCATAAATCAACAGGAATATCGAAGGAGCAAACAAAATCACAAACTCGAAACGTATTCCAAACATGAATCCAAAAATTCTGATTTCCAGCAAGAAATGGGGAGAGGCAATCTCTCTCATATTGCTTTCTGATCATTGTTAGAGATCTCAAGTGAGCATGGCAGATAAAATTTGACAGGAAAATGTGCTTGGTGATACCTGAGTAGGCTCCACCAAGGAATGTCATCTCTCTCTCTCTTCTGGTCCACATGACAGAATGGCAGGTGAAACCGTCATCCACAGCCCTGGTCCTGACTTTCTAAAAAAAAAAAAAAAACTATATGATTTCTGATACACAACTGACTTATTGATTAATTCTGTCACAGGAATCACAATGTGAATTCGGGTCTTAGTGCTTTTTTCTGTCAGTGTGTTGAGGCTTATGTGGATGGTTGGTCTGACAAGCAGTGTCCAGCTGAAGGGGCAAGGAAGGCAGCTTGATCTGCTTCTTCCCAGCGCAGGAAAAGTCCTGTCACAGCAGCCAGCACCTCTCCTATGTGTCAGTCAGCTCCTCTGCATCTTCAAACAGCATTGTTTATCAAAGGTGATGCTGGAGGGCAGGAGCCAATTTGGCATGGGGTTGTAGACAAGATGAGCTTGAGGAAAGACAAAAGGAGAACAGAATAGATATGATCTCTTCCTCCTTCCTCACTCCCACAGAGACCTCTGCACACCCACACTCCAACTGCAAATCACACCCAAGCACAGTCTGGAAAGTGTTGCTGTAGGCTGTAATTCCCTTCCTGCCTTTTTAAGATTGTTGTTTACTACATACTTTATTTACATCAGTAAAATAGACATGGAAGGGCCGGGTTAATGGCTGGACTTTAGGAGGGTAGAGGCCTCTACTGACCTGAGCAATTCTATGATCATTCCTATCCAACCTGAATCAATTTGGAAGGAAACATTTCAGTTTCACAGTGTTATCCGTAAGCAAAAGCAGATGAAGATGTACAAATGTTAAGTAAACAAACAAAATTCATTTGATTACATTTGTTTCAAGAAATGCACAAAGATTGTGGCCATCATAAAGAACCAGGCATGGTGAGCTGTGTAATGTCATAAACAGCACTCATCTGACACCTCTATTGACATGTGCCCTTTTCTCCTCTCTCCTTGCCATCTTTTTATGTTGCAGTTGCCGACTGACTTTCAGGAAAGAGTCAGCATCCACCTGGAGAAACACGGCTGCAGCCTTTCTGTCCCCTTGTGCCACACTTCTTACGCCGACACCATTCCCACCTGCGTCATTGCCAAAGTGCTGGAGAAGCCAGACCCACACAGCTTGTCCTCACACCTGTCAAGCCCATCCACAAGGGATCTCAATTTTCAGGACTCTGCTGGAAAAGTGGGACAAAGAGCCCAATACAAGTCTGACATCTACTGCAGTGACACGGCCCTTTACTGCCCCGAGGAGAGGAGGAGGGAGAGGCGGCCGAGCGTGGACACGCAGGTGAAGGACGTGGGGTTCCTGCGCTCCCAAAACTCCACGGACAGCACCGTGGAAGAGGACGGTTTCCACTCCAGCTTCTCGCACGAAGCCTTCCCCGAGTACATCACCTCTCTGCCGACCTCCAGCTCCTACTCCAGCTTCAGCGTCACGTCTGAGGAGAAGGAGAACGCCCAAGCCAACACGCTGACGGCCTCGCAGCAGGCTATCTACATGAGCAACCGCGAGGAGCTCTTTGAGAGGAAGTCGCCCGCGGGCTACGAGCACCAGGGGAGCCCCAGGTTCGCCAAGGCCAAATCCGCGCAGCACATGGAGCTGGCTGACGACAACGAGAACTCGCCCACTTTCACCAGGACTCTGCCCCCGTATGCAAACGAACCTTTTCATTTCTCAGCCATAACACCACAGCAGGCTCTGGCAAACCAGAAAATGAGGAACGAGTGCAGGAGCACACACCTTTCAGAAGAAGACTTGCCGGGGCGGTGGAGGCAGCTGAGCGTGGAGGACATTGGAGCGTACTCCTACAGGAACGCTGGCAGGCTGTCGCCCTGCAGTTTCTCAGAGCAGTACTACAGCAGCCCCATCAAGAAGGGGGACAGTCGAACGAGCCCCATCTATGCTAGCTACAAAGCAGACAGCTGCTCGGAGGGAGATGACATCTGCCAAAGCAGACTTGTGGACTCTTGCTTCCTGAGAACAGACAGTGGCCTGAACATTGACATCAGCACAAGCTGTAAGCAGGACAAATTACCCACTTACAAAACAAAAGAACCAAGAGACCAAAAAAACGAAAGGATCACTGTCCAGTTATGCAGTAGCAAAAACATCGAAAACAGCCCGGTGTTGAAAAGAGAATACGTGGACGTGAGCCCCAACAGCTCAGCAGAGTCCCTCAACCAGAGCTCAGTGGAGGCCCCAGAAGTGCACCAGTCTTCCATGGACCAGGGAAGCCATCCGGGGGCCCACAGCAAGCAGCCGCAGTTCCAGCGCACGGGGAGCACTGGGCTGAGTCGGAAGGACAGCCTTACAAAAGCACAGCTATACGGAACCCTTCTCAACTAGGCACCTCCCCACATGGCAATAAGGCAGCAGACAAAGGGAAGGAGAGAGCGTTTGATGCTCCTAGTGAACAATAGGGTTCTGAGAAACAGGATTATTATGAAATATATATTCATAACGGTACTATATGTTTAAAACAAAATCTCTTCAAAAACGTTATACAGCACTTTTCACTTGACATCCTTTCCACATGGGAGACTGTCCCCTCCCCTCTTTTATAAACCTGAAATATTTTTATAAACAAAAATGTATTTATTAGACTATCCTAAGCTATTTGAGCAGAATTCTTTTCCCTTCAAGCAGGTTTCTTATTTATTTTTGTGCATGAGGCCATCTGTGCCTAAATTCTAGGAGGAAAAGGGTAAAATCATGATGACAGTGACAAAAAAAATAAACCCACCTGATAAAATACCATAAAATGTCATGTGAAATTAAAAAAAAACCAAGAATGGTGAATTTCAAGAAGTATATTTTTTAACAAGAATGGAATTGTATCTTAAGTTATTTCATACAAATGTATTTATGAGTGGCTAATGTATGCACAAAGTGATACTAATATTTTGTTCTTTTAATCCACTGTGTTTCTGCTTTCCTATTTTTCCTTGTATACTACCTCAAAAGTAATTGAGGGTTTCTTTGTCACATTTTCTGTAGGCTTGCATTTATATTGTCTAAAATGCATGCAGTGTCATAATTAATACTGTATTTTGCATAACTTAATAAAAGACACCAGTGGATATATTTTGGGGTTGTTTATCCCTTCATTCAGTAGAACATGGAATTGCTCTGAGGGGCATCAGTCCAGCAAAAGTTAATGGCTAAAGCTCCTGAGCTGGATTGCTTTCTAAAGGAGTCCCTGTTTTTCTGTAAACTCCAGAGTTTAACTGGTTCACAGCCCATGGCCTCTGGGTGTGGGAGGATGAGTTCTCATCAGCCTGTTGAAAGTAAGCAAGGAAAACAAAAATGTTTATACACAGTGTTGAGTTCACTAGACAGGTTCTGCATACTGAATGAGAGCAGAAAATTACTCAAAAACCAGTGATGTAAGCTCCTCCTCTATTACTCACATACTTGACACAATCTTTTATGCCTTTAGGACTTTTATGCCTTTCTTCTTATGCAGCTTGGTGTTTCTAAGAGTGATTTTTCTGAAGCCTAAGGAAAGTCTGGAAAATCTGTAGCCTTTACTACTGAGTCCAAGAAGCTGTATTTTTACCTGTACTTCTGGCATTTCCTCCAGCAATTTTTCTGTTTCTCACCATTTCACCATTATGGAGTATACAACTGGGACAGGAGGAAAAGGAAGAGAGCAAAATGAGAGGAAGAGAAAAACAAAAAGGAGAGAAAGGGAAATCCTGAGGATTTTCTTCCCAGCTTCAGTATTCCTGCTTGGTGAGAGGTAAAATAGAGCAATAAATATTTAATAATTATTTTAAGACATGTTCACACGTCCTATACTTAAAATACTGACTCTTGACAGCTCATGTATGGGGGAAGACCTTGCTTAATGCAGTATGTGGTAGTAATCAGTGGATCACTGTGGAAATATAAACTAGCTCCTTGTAAAGCTAAAATAACAATCTACTCAATAGGTATTAAGAAAATATACTTTTTCTGCTGATTCTCTGAAAGCAGTTACCTGGCAACTGACTACAAACCAGGACTACAGAACTGTTCATTTCCCACATAAGTATCTTCCATCATGGGGCCACAGATTCTGTGCACTTGGCATGAATAACTCCCATTGCTCTCTATTTCCACCATGTATAATATAAAATTTGTACATTGTTGATGTGTGCAAGTACTTGCTGTGCTCTTTGGAAGATCAGACATCAAGTCCCTGCAGTTCCTCCAGGGTCTGTTGCAGCACCATAGAGAATAATGGTCACAAATAGTATCTCAAGGTAAGGCACGAGATAGCTCCAAAGTGGTGCTCATTTCAGTACAAAACTGTCCCAGGCCTTGTGATTTTACGCTCCCAAACTTGCTCACAGTGAGTGTGAGAGGTAGGGCAGGCTGCAAATAGTTCCATGAAGTCGATAATAAACACATACGGCAAGGTTTCCAAAGGCCAAGAGCTACTTATGGCAGGATGTGACCTGCAGTAAATTGACTTGGAGATCCACAAGAGCTGTTATTTCCCATTTGAAACACCAAGACAGAAAGCAGATGTAAAAAAAACCTCACCGTTGACTCATTCAGGTATATAAATTTAGACCATCCCCAAGGCAAGACATTAATTTCTCTGGTCAATGAATATAAGGATTTGTATGGAAGAGGTGAAAATTAACTGTTATCTCACCTAAGAAAATATGTAAGCTATGAAACAGTAAATTGTGTCATTTATGAACTGGAACACAGTGTCAGACTAATCCTTTTATAATATTGTTCATTATTTGACCTAAAGTGCTACTTTGGCAATTATACAAAATTACATTTCTTCTAGATATTATATCTCTGATTATTTAATATCCTGTTCTATTATATTCCTTCATACTTCTGCAGTTTCAAAGTCTGCTTCTATGCTTGACTTAACTCTTTTTCTCAGTTTATGTGCACTAATACATAGATTAAACCCAGCCTTTTCAGCCAATTAGTACAGGGCTTTTTGTGAAATAGCCCATAACCTTGTAACATTTTTCTGTAATGAATTCTGTTACAGAAAAATATATTAATGAATTTCAACTGAATCAATCAAAATAGCTATTAAAATTCTTCAGTTTTAATATGTCCATTTAAATTTCTCCTTAATTAGAAAAACTGATGGCAAGTTTGCTAATCTCCTATGAACATGAGAAAAAGTTACAATAATGCACCAAAATTTTCTCAGATTTCCAGATACACTATGGTTTACTTTAATTTTTAAAAAATAACTTGGAAATATTATAACAAAGGATTTATTTATGTGATTTTGGGGTTAATTTTGTCACAATAAGGTTAGATTTATTGAGACAACCACAGGGAGAGATCTGAAGCATAAGGACAGAATTATGAGAGGTGTTTTCACAATAGATTCAAATTTTCTTTGTGGTAATGTCTTAATTTTTTTCTTACTTTCAGTTTTCACACCAGGAGGAAGTAATCCAGAAAAATCTTGATGAGTTTTGGAGTATGTCACTGGAGAGATTGAAAACAGCCAACAGAGTTCTGCTGCGCCATCAGACAGCTGGTTTGTGCAGACTTACAGGCACTGAGATTTTAGGAGATTGATCCTTTTTAAAAAAGGAGCACTTGGGTTATGTAGGACATTTCTGACAGAGAATAACACCTGAAAGATCCTTCTCAAAAGATCTGACTTCCCTTTTATCATTCTAGTAGATGTAGTTTGATAAACTCTACTCTTATGTTCATTCAATTACAAGTGTCTCCAGAAAGTAAAACATGCCACAGACCCCTCCACTCCAGTGGCAGAGAATTTGACATGAAATACCTTTACCCAAGGACATGGGAATGGGAAAATATTCAATTTTCTCTTAAGCATTATAAGAATGCCAAGGTGGCTCCATGCTGCCACAAAACCTCACTTTCCCAAATTAAATTTCATATGCAGGATTTGCAGGTAACTATGGCAGGAATTCTTATTTGATTAATTATTTCATTTGCCATGAGTAAGAACAGAAAGGGTGAGTAAAAGAAGTGGCAAGTCCCCAACAGCGCAGTGAAGCAGAAGATGAAAAATGTCTTTTTAATGATGAAAACCAAAAGCAGAATGAATTTGACACACAACACTGATCAAGGGGAAAGCAAAGGGGGCTCAAAGACATCAGAGTCAGACATATTGAATCACATATCAAAACAGAAAAAAATACAAAAATGTTACTAGGGATGTGGGTTATAATTCACCAGGAACAACAGTGCAAAACTATTATGAAGTCATGGAAAGAAAATGAATTTTTGAGATGTTTTTTCACTCCCAATTAATCTTATAAAATTGTGCAAAACCTCAATCATTATGAAGAATGCAGGTCACTTTTGTTAAACTTTTTACAAGTCTAGAAATAGTTAAAATTTTTAAGTTTAAATCATGGCAAGCCATAACACAGGTCATTACCAACTCAACAGTTTCTAACTTCTACACCCAAACTAGAAAATTAATCAAACTAATTCTTTCCCCTTCCAGCACTTTTAATTAAAAAGAATCCATAATCTATCACAGAGTATGATTATGCAGCTACTTAGATTAATTTCCCCTTGTTTAATTTTAAAGTACTGATTGACATCCTTTGGACTTTCATATAAAATTCTTGCCCTCTGTTCATGTTTGCAACCCTGTAACCTTTACAGAATGTTTTTGTTTGTCTTCTTAAATATTGCTTAAATTGTGTAGGTGTGGCCATCTGAGAATTTTCTCTTGGAAGATGCTCCTTTCAGGACACTAACTGCTTCTTATTCATTTTACTATGAGCAGTGAGTTGTTCCAACCCCTGTACAAAAGTGCAGTTGAAGGAAAGGTGTGGCTACACAGATTAGAGCAGCTTTTATTGACCCTCCATGCTGATCTGCATGCATCAAACCATGGCATGTTGTCTACATGGTCTTATATCAACATTACCAGAAGATTTTCATTGTTTTCCCAATCTTTCCTCCAAGTCTTTGAAAACAAACTTCATTGTTAGAAACAGCTCTGGAGATTCAGTTATTCTTTGACAAGCTATCACTCATTCCATTGTCTCCCACATTGTTTTCTCTTTGGTATTTTCTTTTTACTGTATTTTAGTAATTGAGAGGGTTTGTTTGGCTGCAGTTAAAAAGAGTAATTTGAATGTTTATGAAATTAAAGGTTTTGCTCCTTCTGTACCCCACAAGGTCTTAGGCAGCAGCTTACTGCACAAGAAACCAAGGTTTTGGAACAACAACTTTGTCTGCAAGGGCCAAAACAGGATGCATAGATACAAGATGTAATTGTTGGAAAATATCCCTGATGAGAGTTAAGTGCCTCCTCATCAACACACCCATCATGATAGATATGCATTAATACTCTGTGATAATTCAGAAAAATTATAATTTTTAAAGTTAGCTCTAATGAATGAATATTTAAATATATTCACCCATTTCAATTTTTGCTTTGCAATTTATGAGTCAGAGCAGACGTGCACAAGCTGCAGAGCCACAGCACAATTTACTACACCAACAGCTCTATGATTTAGAAGAAGAGAAACAACAGCAAATCCCAGAATAATTAAATTTGTAACATCAATGTCAGCCAGTGTCCTTTCCCATTCCAGGTTTTCACATGTGACATTGAAAAGCAGATCATAAAGAATAAAACATCCTCAGCACATAAGGGTTATAAATTTCAGCAGGTTCCCACTCAAGAGGTTTTTTGTTAGAGTTTTTATTGTTACAGTAGAAATCCTCTTAATCTGGAGACCAGCTGTGTGGGGTGGCATGAGGAGGGAGACCCACACTGAATGTCCAGACAGCACAAAACCTCTCTCCTCAAGAAACCACTGTGCCACCAACCTGAGGACATGGGGACAACAGCAGCAGCAGCCCTTCTAACTGATAAATCATGAGTATTGACTCTGGTGGGATTATTTTTGACAAGGAGTTAAATCCAGATTTATGTTCACTTGACTTAAATTTGTCAATTTACTTCAATGGACCTTCAGCATTTCACAGTCTTTATCCTCCCAAAATGAGGGAAATGCTCTTATCCCCAAAGCCCTGGGAGTTACACTAAGATGACATGCCTAATCCCAGAGAGATAGTAAGGAGTTAGCTATTTTAGCTTTAGCAGATTTTAAGGCTCTTGGCCTTTTGCTCATGCTATAACTTGAGAAGGAAAGTTAAGAAGGAAAGCTCAATTTCTCAAGCTCAGCCTTAGCACAGGAACTGAATCATTGTTTTCTGATTCATCCCCACATACCTGAGCTTTGAGAGTCCACAATAGCCTGAAGGTGAGGAAGGAAAGAGCTGACACTGGAAGAAAGAAAATTCAAAATTTAATCTCTGCATTCAAACTATTCAAAGGTCAAATTACTTCTAAGACAGTCATGCTCGTCTACAATAAAACTGTTTTGTTTTTTTTTTTCATATTTTGCCCAGAAAACACATACACTGCCAAAGAAAGTATGTAACTGAGTTGAGAATTTGCATCTTGCTGTTTGGAACCAACTTGGACTTTCCTGAAAGGCTGGAAGGATACATAAGGGAATGGAGGCAGAGCAAGGATGATTGCTCTGTCAGCACAAAATGCAATAGAACTTTCCAGTCACAACATTTGCTGGATTCCCCTGATTTTTAGGGTACATTATGAAAAAGTTCCAGGAAACGACTTTAGAAACAAACTATTTTCTTTCAATCTAATGTTGCCCTTTTTCCCCACCTTTTTTTAGAGAGAAAAAGAAAAATCATGTTTTGCAAGCTGCCGTGATATGGGGATTTTTGTTAGAGATGTCAGTCCTGCCTATAAACACCTGACTTGTATCAGTAGGGAAAAACAATCCTGAAACTAAATCAGTTTAACAGAATAACATTTGCTACTCAAGGAGAAATGGTCTAATTGAAAAGAATGTCAGTAAACAGCTCATTACTGAGATTTCAGAGTCCAGAAAGTCGAGTGGGAACACAACAAATCCAGTGAAGTCACACTTTGCAAAGACCCCAAACAATTATTTTATTTAAAATAGGTTTGGACTGTCTTTTACTTTTCTTTCATTCTCTATTGATGATAAAGATGAAATGCACTTTTTGGCATTCTAGATGACACCAATTAAACTTGATTTCTTGCTTCAGCTCATAACTCCACTTGTCTCTGACTTCTAAGACTACTTTATTTTGAGCTTTAAATTCCTGCTTTGTTTGGAGAGAAAGTGTTGTTCCCACTCAAACAACCTAACTTCCAACTCATGCAAATGCACACACAACTCCGAAGCCTTACCAAATAGGTAATTTGTCCAACATTTGTATTTTATCCTTATAAAAATTAGAATAATTCTTCTATCTTTTTATCTTTTAATCTTATGAAGGATGGAATGTCTCTTATTATTTGATTATCCAGTACTTGACAAAATAGTGCTTTGATTATAATTGCATAGGCCATGCATATTGCATTACCTGCCTACCATTACCAAATACCATATTTTCTTACCCTGAGTATTTTTTCCCCTTTGGATGTGAAATTAACATTTCCTATTCCCAGGTGAGTCCCTGGGCTGCACTACCTCACCTCACACCTATGTATACCTAATAAAGAGAAAGGAAGGGAACCATTTGAACTTCCAGTATTAGAAGAAAGTCCTTTACCCTGGGCTCTCCCTTTCCCTTGCTGGGCCTTTCTCCTTGCAAAGCTTCTTACACTGAAAGAGCAAAAGCCTCAGCATACAATATTTGGAAATTACTACAGAATAGCAGGGATCCACCTCATTTTTCCACAGACACTGACACTGCATGTATCATATTTCTCAACACTCTGCAGTTTATATTTATACTCACTTGCAAGCCAAAGTTGTTTATCAATTCACAAAAAAAGTTCTATTCAAAAAAAGGCATCCTGGCCACAAACTTCCTTGGCACATCAGCACCTTCTTCCCTTAGTGCCATCCACACTAGCTAGACACTGATGCTGAGGAATTGCTCTGGATATTCTCCTGCTGAGCAGATAAAGCTTCACACAGCTGTTGGAAGAAAAAGCTCTTACTGGAGAAAAATAACGCAAGCAAGCAACAAAACAGGGAAGACTTCAAAGAAGCAGGGCTGTTTAGAGAGCCCATTGGACTGGACTGGTGCAGCTGCCAGGGGGGTGATAAGGAAGCCTTTGTCCCCCACCTGAGAAAGGCTTTCCACCTCATTGCAGAGCACACTCACTCTGCAGGAGCTGCACAGCTGGAAAAGCCTGGGAGAAGCCTCATTACTCCAACATTGCTGGTCTCTTTCTCAGCCACTCTTTCAGAGGCTGGTGACAGACAGATTTGATCCCATCTGAACCAGCACCAGTCTCAGATGATGCCTTTAAGGCTCTCAGTTCCTACACAGATGCTGCAGGAATAGATGTATCCACACAGCAGCATTCCCTCATTACATCAGTGATGGAGATTCCATGGGCTGTCTGTCTGGGCAGGTTTTGAAATCTGTGGCATGCAAAGTGTAAAGGACAGATGTGAATACTTGGTGGGGTGAGAGGAGGTAAAATGCAAGGCAAGAACACAAGAGAGCGAGAGGCATGTCTCCATTTCATGTCTTGGGGCACACAACCCTAGCCTAGCATTGCACAGTGACAGACAACAGAATGAAGTCAGACCCATCAGAAAATAAGGGAGAAACAGCAACCAAGCCTGGGAACCTCCCAGACCTTCAGGATCAAGGCTACAGTTTGCCATTATTATTGCTGAGTCTGCTTCCTGTTGTCCAAGAAACAGAGACTGGGAGTCAGGAGAGGATTCTGTTTCCAGTGGGCTCACAGGGCAGACCTGAGAAAATCCTGGTGTCCCCTGATGTTGCAGAACCACATCTGCAGAGCAGGCAGCAGGGCAGCAGCTCCTCAGAAATGTACAACAGTGATGAAAAAACCATATAGCATAACTTGACTTACCAGTCAAAATTTTTCCTATTTAATGACAGTGTCAGAGTCAGGCTTCTCCCTCATTGTGCTGGCTGAATTAATCAATTTTTCTCTGCTCCAACCATGTGTGTGTGTCAGGCAGGAGCTACCCACTGCATTCAAATCTTATGGTTTCAACATTCATTAGCATTTTCTCTCCTCCCTGAACCCTAGTGAAAGTTTTCGTGCCACAGTTTATTTACAGTACATTCAATTCATGCCTCTAGCCATTCTAGAGATTTCCCACACACCAAGTCTTATACAGGCTTTAGGGCACATTTTAAACCTACTGAAGACACACAGACTGCGCTCTCTGGCTATGGAACTGTCACATTTAACTGCCTTACACATTTAAATAACATTGAAATTATTCAGGAATTTAGACAAATTAGAATACAAATTGTAGACATACTACTGATCTTGATTCTTTTCAGCATTCCATTTAATAAATTCTATTTAATAAATGATTTTCCCTTGGACTGCTGTGCTGGGATTGTTTGCCTAGAAAAACAGCAGAGATTTTTGCTGGGCCAGTCATTTATCTTTGCATGTGTGCCCACATCTTTAATAGGAGGAAGTTATTTCCAGCATACAGCTCACAAATGTATATGAATTATTCCCAAAAGTTATACATATATATTATCATATAATTACATTATGACAATTTAATTTTGATTGAAATTATTTTATTAGTAATTTAGATGAGTTCCAATCCTCCAGCAAGAGCATTTGGTCTGAAACCTGACAGGTGAATTGGCTCCATTATAAAAGCAAGGTATACACTTCTTACCCCAGGCACAGAAGAGACATTAAATTCAGACAGCTAGCACACAAATAAAAGCCGAATTTAAACACCAAAAATAATCAGTACAGAAAACTACAATAACACTACAGTGGGAAACAAATGTCTGTTAAGCAGTGTAATTCCTTGAAAGATGAAGAGCTGGTTCTCCTGGATGCTGCTGTCTTTGTAGGAGGCACTGCTGCCTCAGACAGTGCAGCCCTCAGCAGAGATGTCATTGTGTCAGGCTGACATCTGATGTGCTCAGCCTCCTGCAATGTGAGATCTGCTTATTATTTCCCTCTTCATAACAGAGGTTCACGGCAACCTATTAGCTCTATTTCTTTTATTTATTGCACTACAGTGTTCAAAACACTTCCTGAAAACAGGACTGCACTACAGAAGTGTATAGCACTTTGCTTTCCTTCTCCAAACAGCACCTTTTTTCTGCTTCCAGCATTTCTGCAGAGGGACAGTTTTGTCACGGGCTTAGATGAATCTTGGATAAAGGTGTGTAAATAAGCACCTCACCCTGTGCCTGTGCCTTGGGACCATGTGGAGTACACAATTAGTGGGGAGTTTGTCCTGGTTTCAGCACAAGAGACGGGGACCTGTTAAAGTGGATCCAGGGGACAGCCATGGAGACTCTCCAAGGGCTGGAGCTCCTGAGGAAAGGCTGACAAAGCAGGAGCTGTTCAGATTGGAGAAGAGAAGGCTCCATAGAGAGATGTGTGACCCTCCAGTACTTACAGGGGTCTTACATAAGAGAGGGAGAACATTTTTTGCAGTGATAGGACAAGAAGGAATAAGGGTTTTAAAGTGAAAGGAGAAAGATTTAGATTAGATATTAGGAATAAAGTCTTTTCTAGAGTGAGGGTGGTGAGGCACAGGAAGAGGTTGCCCAGAGAAGCTGTGGATGCCCCATCCCTGGAAGTGCTCAAGGCCAGGCTGGATGGAGCCTTGAGCAACCTGATCTCATGGAAGGAGTCCCTGCCCATAGCAGGGGGGATAGAACTATGAGGGCTTTAAGGTCCCTTCCAACCCAAGCCTTTCTGTGATTCTCTAAAACTTTGTAAGAACAATTTCCAAAGTAAGCTTGGGAAATCCCATGCAAATGCAGCAGACTTTCCATTGCAAACACCTGTGGCCAGCCCAGTGGAGGGTCTCCCCTGCAGCCACCCAAGAGTATTTCAGCTGCCTAATGGTGCAGGAGGGGGCTGAGCACTCAAACTCTCACCTTGTAGCCTCCTCTGGCTCCTGCTTCCCCCTGCCCAGTGCTGAGGAGCCTTGTGAGAGCTGTCCTGGCACAGCAGATTGCTCAGACAGAGCTGGCTCTGCTGTCAGCAGGACACTGCTCTGGCACTCAACCTTCCAGCACATGGCATCTGAAATGAAACCCCACCTCTGGGAAGCTGCAGAGGCAAGTGGCAAATGCATTATGATTTTCTCACCCTGATACCTTCTCCTGCGAAGTGGAGTCCTGTGGGCAAGACTTCTGAACCTCTTATTCTATAATCATTCCAATTAAAAAAATACATTCTTTTTTAATTTTTACAGGGTGTTACAGGGGTAAAGCAGAAGAGGTTCAAGCCTACCACCTACATCCTATATGCACCAATAGGTAGCAGAGCTATTAAAGAGAACTCAAGTTTATCATCTCACTGATTGCACATGTCATAACACTAGAAAATGTTCCTAAAAAGCTGCCTGGATGACAGACTACTTTCTGAAAAACTAGACACCACATCTATATGAACCTGAAAGGATGTGTTTCATGTATGCCTGCTTCACAAAGCAGCATCCTGTTATTTGTTTGATGGGAGATGGCATTCCAAACAGAGGGATCCGGGATGCTGCTCTTGTGTTGATATTTACTTAACAATGTTCCAGCCACAAACACCTCCACCACACTTCAGCATGCTCTCTACAGGCCAGAAAAACATGGCTGAAAGTCTTTCAGGTTTCTTTGCGGTTGTGCCCACAAAGGGAAAGGTGCACCACAAACATTCAAGGATGTTCTGAATCATTGTCCTGAAGAGTAACTGAGGAATGACAGAGAAAAAAATAGAACAAGCTGAGGGGAAGAACACCCAAGGAAACATGAGGCAATGAAAAACAGTTCTTGAGATGTATTGCAAAAGCTATATTTAAAAGCAGAAAGAAGAGGTTAGTGTAGGATGTTGTGAGGGTTAGACCTGCACAGTGATGTTCTGTGGAAGCCTTTATTGGAATTCCTGCACTCCTGCAGTGACTTCATGGATGGGACTGTGTCCCATGTGAATGTAAAAATAAATCACCCAGATAATGTTGTAACACTTCAAATATATTTGATCTTCATGAATTTTTCTCCCAGAGATTCAGAGTAGTACTTGTTCAAAAGGGAATGATTGTAGAATTTGAAATGTAAGTATTCAGAGAGCAAATTAATGTCTAATTATGAATGTTAAAAATAAAAACAGAGCTATTAATTTCAGAAGCAAATGATGAGTCCTTATGTTATGGAAAAAATAACATCCTTCTAGAAAATATCTGACGAGTTCATTGATATTTTTTCTATAATTTACTCAAATTACTGCCAAAATTTTCCTCTGACAAATTCTCTCATGAAACTGTTTTGGATTTGTTCATTCAGTTGTCACCTTTCAAGAAGATCTCAGGTTCAGGAATAATTAATGCAAAACCAAATGTGAGTTTATTAAACTAGCGGAGTTTGGTGAAAAGCTTAGTACAGCTAAGCTTCCCAACTCAAATTAAAACGATACCATCAGGTCTCAGGGCAGATTATGAAGAATACAATTTCTCTGAAATTACTCCCTTGACAGACACCTAAGTAAAAGGCAGTTTAAAACACAATGAAAAGGTCATTATCCTCATTTTTTAGGCCTGCAGTTCCCAAGGGAATGCTTAAGCATCCTTTAAAATATATGGAAAATGGGAGGGTAGAGAATGGGGGGCAGAAAGGAGGCTCAGGGCTCCCTGCTACGTGTCCCTGCAGCAACATAAGGGGAAGAGCAAAGAAACCTCTGCAGTGCCAAGGCCCAAACAGACTCATCAAACCAGGAAAGGAGGAGCTTTCATTTGGTGGAACATCAAGTCCAGGAGCCACTTCACATGCCAAGTATCACACAGAATCACAGAATATTCTGAGTTGGAAGGGATCCATCATAATCACAGTCCACCTCCTGGCAGGACACCCCAAGAGTCACACCACAGGTCTGAGAGCATTGTCCAGACACTCCTGGAGCTCTGTCAGGCTTGGTGCTGTGACCACTTCCCTGGGGATTCTGTTCCAGTGCTTGACCACCCTCTGGGTGAAAAACCTAAACTAAGCCTCCCCTGACTCATTTCTTTGAGCACATCCAAATTTGAACGCAGCATTTTGTATGAAATTGTTGACCCATAACTGTTGGCCAAAATGCAAGAATTTAGGCCCAGGTCCAGGTAACACTTTTCTTTTATAGAAAGAAGGACACATTTTCTGTTGCTCCAGTGGATTTAGTTCAATTGCATCAAAGACAGCATTCAACTTATTATAAGCAACTGGAAAAAATATGAGGAGCAATTTCTTATTCCCTCAGAGAACCTTGCCAGACTTGCAAACCTCCCTTTCCCTGGAGGGCATTCAAAATGCACCAAATAACAAAAATCCCCAAAGATGCATAATTAATGTGGTAGTTCAGCTATGATGTTGAAAAACAAGGAAAACATTGTATACTTCATTAATAAAAAGATTGCTTAAAATTGCTCTTCTGAAGTAGAGACCAGAGGTCCAAATGTAAATTATACCAGAATCTGGAGTGCCAAAAGCATTGTCTTTATTTTAATAATGACATGTTGTCTCCACTGCCCTCTCTGTAAAGCTCCAAAATGCCAATTATCCAAGGAAGTTCACAGCTTCTCAGGTGAATTTTGCAATTCACCTGTCACTGAAGCAGCCGCGACCAGACTGCTGCAGCAGTGCCAGAGTTAAAAACTGAACACTGAGAAGTTGTCCAGCAAGCTCAGCCACAAATTACAGCAAATTTAAGTTGGTTTTTAGAAGGGCAGTACAGGCCAAAGAGAAGCTCTTGGCTGTGGCTAGCATGGCAATGCAGCCTGAGCAAGTTACACAGCTGAGAGGCAGGTTCACCACTAGAGCCTGTCCCAGTCCCACCTTGCAGCTTCACAGCTCTGGCAAGGGCACAGGATGAGTGCAGCAAGGTTCCCCAGCTGAAATGGACCACGAAGTTACCCCTGGATGGTGACGGGCACTTTGACAAGTGGAAGCTCTGCTCAGCCAGGCTGCTGCCCAGAGAAGGGTAAAGATGAGATTTTGAATATGATTAAGATTTCACTTCATGGCTTTTGCCCAGATTCTGAGGTGATGTATCTGGTCAAAACATTACCTGTTTGAGGTTGCAACAAAGAAAAATTAGTCCATGACACCCCTAGAGTTCACAGATTGCATGTTTCATATTAATGGCATAATAAACACTTTCCTTTTTGTACCAAAAGCAATATGTGATTTGAACTAATGTCTGCATTTCAAGTAGTTCCATGCATTAAAGCAAATAGCAAATATGCGCAAACTAACCATCCAGACTGGTGGGGGGAATAGATCTTTTTAAGAAACTCTTTTTACAAACAAGAACTTGCCTTAGCGAGGATTAAAGAAGCAAGGAAAATGAATTAATCAAAGTATTTTATTTGCTCTATTATATATAAATAAATTATAACATATGTGTAAGCTATGACATTCTTTCCCTCATGTTCAACTTAAATAATTTCCAACAGACCATGAGATGGAAGACCTCTGGAACTTACTTACAACTCTTACCAGCAAGCCAACAAAGGAAGTGGTTACACAATAAAACATAAAAATAACATAGTTCATGGTGAAATATAGCTAAATTATATTCAGAGGCAATGCTTTGCTACTTGCTTATAAACAAGTGGTACTAATCTGAACATAGGGAAATTGCTTTCTCAGTGTAAGCTGGTTTGTACCAGAGAAGGTACACTTAAGCACAAGTTGTTACATAAGCGGCTCTCCTAAGGATGCACTTCAAACAGTTCCTCAGTAGAAATCTTCCTGAGAATGATACCTGAGTTTTGCTGCCCTGCTGATGGAAATTGGAGACAAATGGATCTAGCTGAAACTGTCTGGAGCATAACTTCAGGCACTTTCAACCTTGGTGAACTTCAACCTTCTCCAAAGTCTTCCTGAAAAAGTTTTTAGATTGATTTTAAGAGGCACTTATGCAAAATTGTGAAAATGTAGTGAGAATTACCTTTGGATGAAACTTTATCATCTCTGTGCAGTGCCCAGGTACTTCCTGGTAGGCTTCTAAATAAGCTTATGTAGGATACCCAGGCATGGGAAAGGGAGGTGAATGAGTTCCTTTACACCTCCACCCAAATCAGGTACAGGGAGTCCTACCCCCCTCCAGAGACCCATCATCCCCATCCATGCCAGGCTGCTCTGTCCCAGCTGGGTCATTCTGCACATCTGGAAGGATTCATCCAGCTCTGGGGCAGGGCCAGCTCATCTTACTGGAGATCAAGCACCTCTAAAACTGCCTTTTTTTCCCCCTCATAAACCAACTCCCTGCATTTCAATTCTTTGAAGTGTGAAAACATCAGACTGTGGCCACTCTGCACAGAGAGGTGAGTAATGAAGAGAGCAGTGAGAAATTTATCAAAGAAAGGGGAAATCACCAAAGACTCTTTGAAGCTCCTGAGGCTTACATTCATGTTTGCAAGTGGTAAGGCCCAAAGGAGTAAATGTGTAGCTTGTCTCACTTCTGAAATCACAGTATCTAACCTACAAGCATTTGGGGGAGTAGGGGATACTCTGAACTATCTCCAGTTTAGTCCCACCAGCTGGGACATAATAAATATGGTCTTAGAGCACATCTTTTCATTTAAATTCATTTGAAGGCAACTCAGTTTGCACACTCTGAGCTAAAGCACTGTAAGTGGCAATAACTCTGAGACTTGGTGGGTGAGGTTTCTTTGGTTTTGTTTTTTTTTTTCCACAAAATTGCACTCCTGACAAGGTAAACCTTGTAGCAACTGATATAGTAAAAAGGATCTGCAAGACAGTAGAGCAGTAATCAAAGGTAGAAAGAGAAGCAGACAGAGGAGAGGCTAAGAAAAGGGGAGACTCTCCAAAAATAATAAGCCTCATTAAAACTGGAAAACGGGCAAGAATGGAGTGCAGAGTGCTCTGGGATTTCTGCCTGCCTTTCTAATGACAGCTAAAATGAAAGCCTGAAAGTCTCAAGTCAGAGTGCAGTAAAAAGAAAAAGAGAAGATGAATGTAGTGTAAGCACACAGACTGCTATACCCTTAAATGCAGAAGACAAGGTGCTGAGACAAGGACAGAAAAAATGAAAATTAAATGGTGAGGATGCAAGCAGTGACTAGGAGGAGCTGGGATTCAGAGACTGAGATCAAGGCTAGCTGAAGAAAGAAGAGCAAATATTTTCAGTTGAGTGCAGGCCAAACCCTTATGTAAGGATAATGGGTAATTTGAGATCCCACAATTTTTTGATCTGCCTGCTTTGTTCTGTTCTGCCGTAGTATTGTACCTTTACATTTGCCTGTCCCCTACAGAACAAGCAATCCCATTGTAATGCCATACCTTATTTTTATGATGAAGCCAAGAGCTGAAATATAGTGACTCACCAACAGTATTTCAGCTGAGTGAACACATGATTCTAATAACTGTCTGCTAATTAGCAGGTTTTTGAGATAAAGACAGTTAAATAGCTTGCATCCTCTGACACCCCAAATTAATAATGCTCCAGTAGCAAATAATAAAGTGGTAGAGACTGCCATTATTACTTTTTGGTACAGTACAAAATAGATGAAAATTAATCTGGCTTGTTTATCTACACAGTCTAGACCATTTCAAAATGCTGGAAAACTCTGCCTTGGCTCTAACATATGATACCCTAGAGACCTTTATATAAATCTAAAAGAATTTCTCCTAAAGCAAGATGCAAACATTTATACATTAAAATTTTATGAATAAAATTAATTAACCAACAATTTATTACATTCTAAAAGCTTCATCTGACCATAATAATCCTTGTATGCAGCCCAAATAGTATTTGGTAATTGCAGAGTGATGGAATAATGTGGATATTTTTTGATTACAGTTCATTACATAAGATAACAAGGAAGAATTTGTGTTTGAATCATAATGAAAACTTAATTGACACCACTCTTCTGAAGTATTTTCAATGACTAAATTTCAGTCTGTGTCTTAATCAGTTTTATATTAGAAAGAGATTTTAACAAGATGATGCTGTGAAAACAATATCATTGCATGATAAAACCTTTGGATCTTCTAAGTAATTAAACTCCAGCCATCTTGGAAATCTGACACAAATGCAATTCTAACTTTAATATTCTTTAAGATTATACAGTTTCAAGTTTCTTTTATTTTCTGTACCACCTTTAATCAAATTTAAGGTTTTCCCTCCCTCTCCACCCCTCAAATAGTCTACAATTTATATCTGCAAGATAATTTCAGGAGGGATAAATTGTAGACACCAGAATCACACCTCAGTACACGAGTTAAACTTAAGCAACAACATGAGTAATCATACAAAATGCAGTTACTTTTCTTGGCAGTGATTCCCAAAGTCTGCTCCCTCAGGACCTTCCCTCTATCCAGATGTGCTCTCACTGAGGCTGAGTGTGCTCAGAGCTCACTCACATAGAGGGAAATGTTCACATCAGCTCAGGCCTCTTCCAAAAAACCATTTCTACCATGAGCTCACATGTATTTTAGGGCCTTTCTCAAGGCTGTACTTAACAAAATAACAGATAATCTCCCATGGAGACAGATACCAGGTTGTAACAGGAACAATTACAGTGCTGCCCATCATTCATATAAGACACACCTGGCTGCCCAAAGTTTTTAAGTGGTAACAGCACATTTTGAATTAAAACACCAGGAGGGAAGAACACAGAGCCACCCCCTTGGAAAATGCTGTGCAGTTGGGATCCAGCCTGCCTAGCAACAGGCAAGGGCTACTTCACTTCCAGCTGACCTCCTCCTGACTTTTATGAGGATCCCACAGCTTGAATTAGGAGTAACTCAAAACCACCAAACAAGTTTCTATTTAAAGGTACAGCTGGCTTCTGTACTAGAGGCACAGTGAAGAAAAGTGCAAACTCCAGGCTCCTGTTAAACAGCTCATTGCTGCACAAGGAAGCAAAAAATAAACGGCAATCTGGGAAACAAAGAAAAAGCTGCTTTTTCATTGCAAGACTCACTTAAATTTAATGCCCTATGTTAAAACCTGTCATAGCTGTTGGTAAGGTGATTAAAACCATGCAGCCATACAATCTTGGTCCAGACTTCAAACTGGACCCACAGCCTTGGTACAGGCTTATGTCTTACCACAGGCAATAAGGAACATAAACTACAAACCAATGGAGTACATTATGCTCATTAATAATTAAAATCTGCTGTTCACAAGGATGCTCTGAAAATTTTTCACTGAAAAACCTATTTTTACTGAGCATGCAAAAAAGTGGATAGAAACCCCTTGCATTTGTGCCAATATGAAAAATCAGAAAAATAAAAATGTGCTACAGAGAAGTTGCTACCATATCGAGTTTATGGATTCCATGATAGAGACAATTTACTCAGCACCATTATCCTGTTTATGTTAAAACACCTTTCCAGACTAACCAGACCAAAGACAAGACAAGCTTACAGCACTCACTACAAGAGAATACATATAAACGTTTATGTACAAGATAATACATATAAACATATGGAGTCATGATAGGATTACATATGGTTTATGTGATGCACAGACATATTATTTTTCATACATGTACACACACATACACATTAAATATTTTCTAGAACCAAGTAATACACTTGAAGGGAACACAAATTTAAAGTACAGTTACAAACAATCTCTATGTATGTAAATACATACTAATGGCCTAATTAAATTTATATCTGCTGAAGAATAGCCCAGCTCCTGTTTGAGTGCTGAAGAACTTCCCCTGCACTGAATAGCATGATGACAATTTCTGTGTCCAAGCAACATCAAGAACTATGGAGAAATGCATATGTGTTTGCAATAAATTAGAGTAATGTTAATTGTTTTCACCCCCAAGCATCAAATCCATTATAAGCTTGCGTACTATCTTGTCAAGAATAATAGGAGTAAACAAAGATAGCATGTATTTTTAAAAAATGTTTATTTCTTCCTTAAAAGTATTTATACATAGTTTCTTTCTCTTTTTACACAGTAATAAAAGTTTAAAACTCAAGTTTAAACACCAGGATTTCAAAACCACACGTGTATTGACTTCAAAATTAGGTTCAAGCCATCTGTCACACCTTTCCCTGGAACTCTCAGAAGGCATTTACAGTAAACTGAGCTGATAATAGACCTTCCATTTTCAGAAGAAGCAGTCCCACCTGCCCTGTGACCTTCCCCCTTCTTGTGCATGGAAGCTGTTTTGCCTTGAACCACAATATTACTTCTCTAACCCTACATTGATCAGGTCAGGGAGCTAAACCAGTTCAAAAAAGTGGGAAAAAACATTTCAGGAAGATGGAATAGGTATTCACTGATCTGAATATCATCATTTGTTAAATAGTGTGTCCTCAACTTTTGGTGAGGAAAAGAGGAAACAGTCTCCTCCTGACAGAAGAAGTTTAGATTGGATAATAGAAGAAACTTCTTCAGCCAAAGGGTTGTCAGGCATTGGAACAGGATGCCCAGGGAAGTGGTGGAATCACCATCCTTAGAGGTAGGTATTTAAAAGATTTGCAGATGTGGCACTGTGGGACATGGTTGAGTGGTGGACTTGGCTCTACTGGGTTAAAGCTTGGACTCAGTGATTTTAAAGTTCTTTTCCAACCTAAATGATTCTATGATTCTGTGATAAACTCTGGTCTAAGAAAGCTGCATTGAAAAGATGCATCAAAAGAACAATAATTTTCTTAAATTTAGGTGCTTGCTCAAAGCAGAATGGGACTTGATGAGCACAAGATTGACACAAAAGGGTTAAAAATTTGTCTCCAGGGTTGAGGGAGAGAGTAGGACCATTTCTTTGCTCAACAGCCAACCATAAAACCATCTTAACTGCATTATGAAAGCACAAACATAGAGGTCATAGAAGAAAAGACAACAGTCTCTCTCCTGCTTACAACACATCCCAACAGAATTTCACATTCCATACTCTGGCTTATTTCCTAAGCCTCTGACAGACTAACAGGAGAGAGACATCCTAAAAAGTAACTCTGGTTGTTATTGCCAGATCTTGATTTCTCCAGCCCAATCACATGTTGCAAGGAGTGATGGCAAGACTGGGTGAAATGTTGCACTCACACATGCTTCTTTATGTGCAGACAGCGTGCGAATAATCCTTGAAGTATGATAGTTGTAGAAAAACACTTTGCCATCTGAACTTCCTGTCACCAAAAGTGTTCCATCTGGAGAAAATTCACAGCCCACTGCAAATCCTTCCACCTGTGAAAAACAATAACAGAGTAACTCTTGATGCTGATTAGAAAAGTTCATTGAGGTACACTGAAAATTAATATAGTACAAAACCTGCATGTCTTTAAATAAATATACACTAAAGATTTCTCCAGGTCTTTACTGAGACACAGCTATAGCAAAAACTTTTCTAATCAAGACATTAAGCATTCATAAAGCCTTCTAATAACTATTTCATTCAGAGTGCATTTGATTCAAAATAGACTGGCACATGGGAAAGCAAATGAAGCCAATTAATATCTATCACTGATTTATAATAAAACACTATTAGCAGACATATTAAAAAGCAGAGGTGCTTTGCTATCAATCTTCCTTTTAAGTTTGGATACTGAGCTCCTGGTGAGGAAGGATACCTTGTGTCCTTCGTATCTTTTCTTTTTGTTGATTCTGTAGGGTCGCTGGGCAGAAAACAGAGCCAGGTAGTTCCCGTTGGTCTGAGCAACAAACACAGACTCCCTTGGGTGCAGGCTCAGACTGGGGCAAGTGTAACGCTCCTGAAAAGGATTTTAAAGAAAGTTTTGTTGTATCAAACAGATGAGTTCAAATGATTCAAGTTAGCTCTTGACATATTTGAGAGCCCATGAGGGACAAAGTAAGGACAAGTCATCTCCATTAATATATTATATAAAGATACTTAAATCACTACAAACCTTACATAACTACAAAGGCTAACTCAAACCTCTACCTTGTTTTCCTAGATATTCACCGAAATCCCCTATCCATCTGAGCCATAATTATACCACAGAACAGCTGCAGAAAGGTAATTCCAACCAGATGGCTCTCCATCATCAGCTTTTGCCAAAGGAAACCCAAAGTTTGGATGTCAAAGTGAATCTTCTTCTGCCATATCCCTTCCTCCACAGCCATACTGTGCTTTCCATGTTACTTTATACAGTTCTCAAATCCTCCATCCTCCCAATTCTGGCCAGACTGACAGGAACAGAAAACATCTGATTGAAACAGACACCTTTCCCCATCCCACTCTTACAAAAAAGAAGAAAAAAATAAAAGATCATTATTAGCCTCCTCATGACAGTGATGTGGGCTGCTGCTGGCTGCAAACTCCTAAATAACTGCAGTAATTAGTAAGACTTGGCTTTACCATACAGTTCCTATTTAAGGCTGAATTAAGATTACTTTCAAAACTCTGCATGGTGACTCCCTCAGAAATCAACTGCTCTCACAAGGCTTCCACCAGGTCCAAACCACTTCTAATTTCAGCCTGACCTAAAGATTGCTGAGTTTTGATGCCATGTGAGCTTTGGCTGTAGGATCCATCTGCATGTGAGGAACACCAGGATAACAGTGACCACGACACCATGGGCTGTGTGGTAGAGCAGGAAGAACATCAGATTGGTTTTGTTTTGTGATTTGGAAGTGAAGGGCTGGGAAGGAAGTTCTGGGTACTGTAAAGTATTGGGCACAGTGCAACTGTGTATTTCTGCAGAGAAACTGGGTCTGGAAGTGTGGGACTAGAAAGCACAACACAAGCTGCAGGAGCATGCTGCTGTCATGATGGGTATGTTGTAGTGATGGGTTATTTTAGAGCTGTTAACTAGTCATTTGTTAATGCAGACAAGCAATAGAACAAGTCCTGTTGCGATCTAATCCGTTTGGAGAGCTGTGGGTTTCACTCCCACTTCAAAGGTTTCAAAGGTGAAATTCAGAAAAGTGAAGCAGAATTTGCTAAGTCATCACCACATTTTGTTTATTCACAGTGCAGAAAGGTAGGGGTGGAGGGGGAGAAAGTCCATTTCAGAGACAGTGTAGTCATGTTTGTTTGTTTGTTTCTCCTTGATGCTGAATCTTTCTGGTCTGTAATTTATATATTCACAGGTTTGGTTTTTTTCCTTTCCTATTGTCTATCCAAGGTATTGATAGATCCAGTAGAGTACAAAGGCACAATTCTGGAAATTAAACACTAAAAAAATCCCATTAAATCATCAACTATGTGCTCTTGTCAGCAGAGTACTGCTCATTTCAGCCAAAAAGCATCCATATACAATCCAATCATATTATATTACATAGGATATTAGACTTGGGTATTCAAAAAAGACTCAGAGAGTTGAAATTTTCTATTAACTGCCTTGGTAATCTCCTTTGAAGCTGTCAGCCTTTCTAGACAATTTAGTCCATTAAATGTCTTGCTTGGTTAGATGACTGAGAAATACTGCACCTGCACTGATAAATGCAAATTTTGCCTCTGTGATTAGTCTGTATTAGGTATCTATATGCACATATCAGGTTGCTATTACTTTGTGAATATTAAACTCCATTTGTCAATAGCCCTCAGAGCAGCTGATGACAAATGTATGAAAAAGTGTGGGAAAAGAAACATTGCACTACAGCAGCTACTGCCATGCACCACTGGCAAACCACAATGACACTGCAGAGTCCTTGCCTAAATATAGCTTAGATGTCAATGAATTAGCACTGATATGTAAATATTTTAAACACAAGGAGACCTCTCAGCCTTCAAGGTTATTTTTTAATAACAACTAAGTATTAATTGTGAAAACAAAGAAAGTCATCAACTTACATGAAAGGCATCTTCTACATCACAAGATCTTCTTGAAAATCAAATGCTTTTTTTACTCCACTGACAAATATGAAATATTAAATCATGACCCCAACAACAATAGTTGATCTTACATGAAAGATCTGATTGGAGATTTTTGCAGCACTCTGGAAGTCCCACGCAACGATGGTGCGATCGGCCGAGTCCCGGCTCACGGCGTCTGTGCTGGTAAGAAATTCTCTTCCTTCTGGGAGGAAGAGGATATCCAAAGTCTGTTGCACTGCAGCTTTGTACACTCTCAACACCTAGTGGACAAAAGAGTTTGATTTTTTTTGGCAGATTCAAACATGACAACCTATGCTTTCCCTCTTTGTATAAATAATTATCTCCATTAAATTATCTATTATTTTTAAACATCAAAAGATAACTTGTTGTCATTATAGTGCAAGAGTTCTAGTGTCACTATACTGCAAGGGTTCCATATTGCTGGAGCTTCACACCTCCTTGATGTTTCTTGTGGGCAGCTCCTCCAGGCACTGACTCTTCCTTGTCCTTACAGCAGCCAATTGACTCCAACTCCCTCAGCCAACCAATCCACTCTTTTATAACACTCTTCTTGTTGGTTACAGCTGCAGCCTGTTAACATCAGGCCTGCTCCTAATCCTTAATAATTAACTCAGCTGCAACTCTTTAGGGGGTAAGATTACACCACCTTTATTTACTTGTTCTATCTCCCTACAGTAACTCATTTTAAAATGTTGACATACTAGTGTTTTTCAATAGCTTGGCCAATGAATATAAAGAATCAATATACAGGAAAATTAAATTATATATTTTTAAAAGCATCAGGTTGTACAATTTCTGTGTTATGTTTATATATACATAAGAGTCTGTTGTAAATTACCAAGGAATTAGAGTAAGATCCAGAAAGAGCTTCAGACAACACAATGTGAAGCTGGGTCTACACAAACTCCCTTTCACACTGTGAACTCTTCTAGAGTCCCTAGAAGAAGCAAAAGAATCCTTGGCAGCAAGCTGTCCAACTCAGTGAGCCAGGGTTAAAATGAAGGACTCAGGGAGTTTGGGGTGTCCCAAGTGGCGACGCTAAACACATCACGGCAACCCCTGGGGACAAGCCAGGCCAACTAGAGCAGCAACAAACGTTCCTTAGCTGCCTCCCAAGATGAAAACCAGCAGAGCAACCACCTCAGGTGTCTACACACCAACACACACAGCCTGGGAGCAACCAGGAGGAGCTGGAGCTATGTGCCCAGCCAGAAAGTGAAAGGGACCTGAGGATCATCATGGACAACATGCTCAACACGAGGGAACAGCCAAGAAATCCAGCTGGGTGCTGGGGCACACCAACAAGGCCATCACTAGCAGTGATTGTCATTGTCCCACTCTCATCAGCTCTTTTAAAGTCACACCTGGCACATTGTGTTCAATATTGCCCATGCTATACAAAAGACATGTAAGCTGAAGAAAGAAGGGCAGTGAAGATGCTCAAAAGACTGGGAAGCTGCTACATAAGGAAAGGCAGGAAGACCTGAGCTTGCTCAGCCTTGAGAAAAAAAGGTTTAGAGGAGACCAAGTTCCAGTATTTAAAGGGTGGCTGCAAAGGTGATGCAAACTCCCTTCTTAAATAGAGTTGTGTGGAACACAGGAGGAGTAATTGGTGCAAGTTTCACCTGGGGAGATTTTGATTGTACAGAAAAAGTGGGTTAGATCCATGCAGAAATGGGTATCAGCCACAGGATTCTGAATATTTTAACAGCCTGTAAGCTGGATCTTAAAAAGTAAGAGATTTTTAATTATTCTAAGGAACACATGAACAGTTTGAATGTCCTTTCTTTCCATCTTTCTTCATGAAATTCTGTATCTATGTTGTCTAATTTGAATTTTGCAAATCAATACTTTTGCTTTCTTTTTTCTCTGATTGCCTCCAGTGAAGAGAAACTTCAAGGCAAGTGGCCAGATCAAAGCAAACCATCTCTCTGAATATGGTGATCCTTGAAACTAGGACATGGGAAGACTCCTAGTTATTAATATCTGAATCTCTCTCTCCAAGACAGCTAAAAACATAGCTGCCTGCACTTCCAAAGTGTATTCAGAGGTTAGTCCTTCTTCTAATGTCACTAGAATACCAATAGAGTGGAGAAAGTGCTTGAATAATTATCCTGGAATGACTTCCAACTTTGTGAGGCATTTCAGTGCCTACCTGATACCCCTTACAGACCCAGTGACTACTGACTTCAGGGCCCAGACCATTTGCAGATACATTTTTTTAAATAACCACCAAACAATTTTCAGGTGTCACAGCGAAATATCCTAAATTATACCCCTATTTTACACTTTCACCACTAAAAGAAAAATCATGTCAACTACCAAACACAGCATGATAACTTCTTGATTTCTAGCCTCAAACTCTAAAATCTATGGCTGTTGGGGAAATGTTCAGAAAGCTGATCCTGCGTTAGGGTGTATCTACTCGTGGATGTACTGAGGTCCCTTCCAGCTCTGCTTCCTGTGATCTCAGCATGTAGAAGGATGGCAGCACAGCTGCTCCAGTCGCTTTTCACAGGTTTTGTGAAATACACAGTTTAGACACATCATGTTTGCATTTGATGAAGAGCCTTAGCCATGCAAGCACCCTACACACCCTGTAATAACAGCAACAAGATGCAAACCTGCACACTCAAAAACTTGCACATTTCTCAGCAATCTGCCTGCTTTTTTAAGATAGTGAATATACAAATGTGCTTCTTACTCTCATCAGATTTTACAGCCTCAGAATCTGCATAATATACAAAGCAATTAAACTTTGCAAAGCCAAAAGGGATATTTCCATATTTATATCCTCCACTTTCTCTATGGAGAAATCACCATGCATACTTCTGCACAAAGTTATAAAAGGAAGTCTATAGTTCATTAGTAAAGTAGAAAATGAAGCTATTTTGTAGAAGCAAAAATGAAAACTAAAACCCCAAACTGAAAAAAAAAAAAAAAAAAAAACCCAGAAAATATAATAGCTGCCTGGAATGAGATATGGAAAACCATACAGAAACCTGACAGCTGTAGGAGCTGCAGGAGAAAAATGAAGTCAAATTGAGGGGAGTGGACACAAAAGGCAGAACCCCCCTGACAGACTGAGGAGGCAGCCCCTTAGCAGCAGGAATCTTCTCAGAAGTGACAAGTCCAACCAGAGAGTCAGCAGGAGCAAGAGCATGGAGCAGCACAAGTGTAAAAACAGGGACAAAGAGCCAGAAACAAAGGCCAGTTAGTGCTGGGAGATGAAGAACAACAAAATAAAGCAATAAATGACAACAAACTTCCAAATGGATATTCATGGTAGTGATTTTTAATATTTTCTTATTTTAAAGGTGAAAATCACAGACATATTGTTTACATCATCATAATCTAAAAAAAGTCCCAAACTTGTGAAATGTGGGCACATATCCAGCCATATGTTGTGTCCAGTATTGTAAAGGGTTTAGGCTTTGGATTTGCTTTTAACAGTTTTTGGAGCAACAGACACCTCTTGGTACAGAAAAAGAAGATACTGTGAAGTTTTGGTAATGTGCAAATACTTTTAATTTTTGCTGAAAACCTGTTGGGCTCTTACAAAAACTGCTACTATCAATTTAAACCTTCACCACTATTCATTAAACAATATTTGTTTGTCTGTTATTTAATGGAATATTTAACTAAATTACCTGTGTACCTTACCTTTGCAACAGGAAACTGCCTATCAAAATAAGCACAAAATACCTTCATTTTCTATATGTTTGTTATATACCTCAGAAAAACTATGCTATTTTATCTTCAAACCACACAGTAGGAATGACTTAGGGAACAGTAAATTAACACTGAATAGCAGCTGGGAACTTGATATACATAGTATTTCAACTGCCCCATAAAGACAGCTTTCAAAAATAACTAATTGCAACATCCCTGCTCAGGAAAGTACTCATAATTAATCCTGCTTTGTGCTACCTTAAGCAATTAATTCATGACATGCTTGAGGAACTTGTCTGGGGAAAGCACAGGTTTGCCTACCCTGCTGGCTTTAGTTTGTTAATAACAACTTCTGCTCTTTTCCTACTTGCAGATTTATCACCTACCAGCACTGGAAAACCACAGTTCACTTCTTCAATCTAAGAATTTTATGGACATAAAACAGTTCATTTCAAACAAAAGCCTAGTCATTTCTGGTGTCAACACAATCCAGTAACAAAACTTCTTCAATAAGGCAGGAGCTCATGGCTGCAGGAATTCGAAAAGAAAGGCAATTTAAGCAAATTAAATCAGTTTCAAACAGATTCTTATGGTTCTGGTGATTTGAAAAGCAAGCTGTGATGCTGAATTCAAGGCATGTATTTCAGATGGGTGTTCTGTAATACTTTTCTCCATTAAGCACATACCATGCACATACTGGCATTCTGACAAGAAATCTCAGACTCCACATGAGCAATCCAGAAGCTGCTATTTGCCCCAAGCCTGTGCTGGCCACTTGTATGCTGTGTGCAATGCACTTTACAAAAAACACCTCAAATTGTATGCTAGTGATGAGAAAGAAATGTCCTTTTATATCCATTGTCCTGGGCCATCAGGAGAGGAGGTCCCAAAACAAATCTAACAGGACTACAGGCAATATGGCTGGTCATCAGAAAACCCCCTTTTCACTGAGATCCATGGCTTCCAACCTGTAAAATGTGGCATATTTTTTCTTTCTTTTCTTGTCCTATCTTTTTAGATTGTGTGATTTGGCACGGACCTGCCTCTTCCTACTGACATGCTGGATTATTAGTTCAATGGGAGAATGATTAAATTTCCCCTGTGAAACAGTACTACACCATTAACAGTAACAAAAAGTACATCCTAACTTAAAGAAAAGCTTACTCTTTCACAAAATAGAAGGGGCTTTTATCTATTGTAGTGCAAACCATTTGTGTCAATCTATTGTATTTCTCTTCAGGCAGTTAAAAAACACTATTTTTCTTTACTCTAATTTTTTTCCCATTTGTAACTGCCCAGTTTTCAGAAATAAAGCTCAATATTATCAACAGATCTTGAGAATAATTAAAAGCAAAGAATGACTTTTTAAGATGAAGAAGTGGTTAACTTTAATCTGATATTAATCTCTAAGATTTCTGATTTGAACAATGTACACTGGCTTTTTTAAAGTCAATTTTAGACCACTTGAAAAGACACAAGAATCTTGTGATGGAAATCATCAATCATTTATAAGAAAAGAAATTATTTTCCCATCATATTGTTTAATTTAAACTTATCTCCCCATCTCAAATAGGATAAGAAGTGAAATCCACATATAAGAAAGATACAGAATGGCTTTTTGTGAGGAACTCATAGAAAGTTTTTAGTACAAAAACAAGGAATTCTTAGTACAGAAATTAGATGACTGAGGGGAATCCAAAAGAATTGCAAATAAAGTCTGAGCAGCATGGAGAAGGAGAGTGGTTTCCTCCATTATAAGACTTTAGACAGTAAATGAGCAGCAGGCAGCTTCAAAATGCACAGAACGAGATGCTTCTTCAAACACTACATATTTAAACTGAGTTCCTTGCTAAAGGAAATTGCAGATGTAAAAAGATTAAGAAAACCAATTCCAGAGTGTGAAAACTCAAAGACAAAGAGGCAGGAATCCCCCAGACTGTAAGTTAGAGAGGCCTAGGTAACCATTGCAGGGAATTGTGATACAGATGTTTGCTGTGCTTTTCTATTCTTGCTCTTCCAAAGTGCATTGGTCACTGCTGGGGGTGTAAAACGTGCCTAGAAATTGACTGAAACTGCAACAGCCACTCCCTGACATACCTCTCACGTGAGCACTCCCACTCCAAAAGAAGGAATCCTTTGTTCCTGGCTCATTTCAGTCCCTCTGGCAGCAGAGGAGTGATGTCCTGCTCTGACAGGTATGGGATTTTCATCTGCAATGCCACCAAATGAGGCTCCCAAATAAACACAGCAGACTGCTCACCTGTGCCACAGACACATAACACGTGCCTTCCACTCAGAAAGGACCCTGAACGTTAACAATTAAAATCAAATGTCATTGTGCAAGTGCAAATACACCCCCACCACATTTCTTTGAACATTTGACCATGGATTCAAGAAGGATTTCTCTGAGAAGAATAACTTGAGTTTTCTAAAGCACTGCATAAATCATCTTATTTTAATTACCTTGTTCTTCCTAATACCACCAGTACATGACAATGTATTGGCTGTTTCTATAGAAACCAGAAGTGCAAGCAGCTCCACCAGCTTCTACAGCCTTTTCTCATATTTATATGCTATCCAGAGACAAATTCATTAGGGTCTCCTAAATACATGCTACTTAAAATGACTGCATCTCATCTGAAAGAAATTGCAATAGAATGTTTCCAAGGAAACAAATGCAGTGCATTTGCACCTATTAATTTTTTTAACTGTGCTTTAACAGCTTGGGCTTATTTCTTTATAAACTCAAGTATGGAGAAATAGCTCACCAAAATAAAAAGCATCTCTTCAATTTTTTTCTTTTTAAGCATAAAGTTGTAGATGATAGTTGCAATTTTGTAGCTAAGTATTCTTCAGAGTAATAAAGATGGGGGAGGAAAAAAAACCTGTTGTTGCTCTGCCTTGAACTTTGCTGTTAATAAAAATTTTACAGTTCGTTTCAAGACATTTTAAAAGCTTCAAATAGGAGCTTCCATCATTTTTTGCTAGTTAATTTGTTCTATATCTTATAAGATCTCAATTTTTAAAATGGGAAATTCTGTGTAAATCTTCAAATCTATATTTTCCTTAAATTTGCCTTGACTTTTCACTAATCTTTTTTCAAACTTTCCATGATAAAATTTTGTTATTAATTCCAAATGGTTGAACCTTTCTATTTCTTTTTCAATTTCTAGTAAGTTGTTGCCATTTTTCCTGTGTAATATTCTATTCTTTTTTTTAATTGATTGTGCTAGCACAAGACTTTCTGCAACAAACATTTTCCAAAAATAAAATAACATATTTTGTCTCCATTTAGTGTCATGCCTGAAGCACTTCATTAAATTTCTCCAAGCCAGTTTCCTTTTTTAAGACATCCCTCTTAGTTACTTTTCTCATTATACAGTACCTAGGTTAATTCCTGCATTCCCCAGCTTCTCTTATTGCTCTATTCAAGTCCAGCATCATAAAGTGACATCAAGTAAACTTCACACAATCAACCTTCCCTTAAATACATGATATTTTAAAATATATTATATTTTTAAATATCTTTCGATATCTGTAACTAATTTTTTATTCAAAGTCTGTTCTCTGGCTGTCCAGTCATATTTTACTGGGTCTCCTCAACCTGATGCCCTTCCTCTCTTTCCCTCCTTGTTGAACATAATCAGTGGATTTGCATTTAAGAGGTCTAAGAGCTTCAAATAATGCTTTAGGATCAGAGCCACAGCCCTGCCACCTTCCACTTATTCCCTCTGCAGATTATGTGTGGTGCTTCATCAGGACTTGCTGTTCTGGCAGTGATCACAAATAGCTCTTGCCAAAGCTCCAACAAACCTCACCAGCTCGTGACACTGGGCACGTGAGCATCAACAGACAAGAGATCAGAGAGAGATTTCATCCAACAGCTGGGTAAATTATTCCTCTAGTTTTAATAAAGTCCAAAAAAATGTTGTTAGTGATCTCCACTTTTAAAGTCCCCCACATTTCTGTATGGACACAGTAAGGAACCAGCTCCTGAATGCTTACAAAACATTAAGTTGCATCAAAGCAGAATACAAATAAAAGGTAAAATATGCAAATCGCAAAAATAGTTAAATAGATACATTTAGAAACTTTAATGAGTACATTCAGATGTTAGCTTTGATTGCTGTACATCCTTTCACCAGAGCTAAGCAAACCTTGCTGACACATGTAAATACATTGTTCAATGCAGTTTGACCATTCACCATATAATGAACTTTAGCTCCTTTAAAAGCATTACCAGTTTTAGACAGCTACAGCAGTAGTCTTCCTCTGATAGTACATGTGTAAGCTTAGAAACCCAAATTAAAAAGCAAAAACCCCATCTGTAGTCATATTTACATTAATGAACACAATAAGGTCCATATTTCTGGGTTAAAGGATACAAGTCTCAATCTTTTCTTCTTTTTGGTATTTCAATGAATACTAAAATTTCAGGTAGAATAAGTGGTTGGAATAGATACTGTATCCTGTCTGAAAAGCTAATGTAGATCAGCCAAAATGAAGGGTGACTGTGCTGGCTTGTGCTGAACATCTTACAAAATTCTTCCACGGCTCAGAGTAAGGAAATACTTCCAAAATACATAACTACTTTAAGGTCTTGGGGTTATTGCACATTTGTTTTTGCAGGGTTTTATGGGGTTTATCTAAGTTCAGCTCCAAGGTCCAAAGGTCCCATGGGGGCTGTTCAATGTGATGCTCCCTCCTTGGCTGACACTGCAGATTGTTTTATATTTTAAAACACAGCACCTCACTTCCAGGTTTTTTGGTCTTTTCATAAAACCTCTATAAACATTCTCCAAATTTTTCAAAAGTTTAATCAATCTGTTATACAATAATATAAAATCTCCAGAATAATCTCTTTACCAGAGAGACAAAACTGGGTTTAACACAAACAGAAAGCAATACCACTATAATAAATCTCCACAGGCTATTCAGCTGCCTTTTCTATTTTTTTTTTCAGGCTTTGATTACTTTTGTCTCTAATTTTGAGATGCTGTATACTTTACATTTCACTGAGAGGTTAATAAGCTGTCCCATTCATTCATTTATCTGAAGTATATTGTTTAGCTTTATCTTAAAGGTTTAAACTCCCTTATTGTTCTTTCATTCTTTGTCTTGCTTAATACCCAATGCTACACTTGAAATTATTTTGCCTATTTGCTCAACAGAACAAGGATAGCAATAAGTATCTTTCAACTTACCCCTTTCTTTTTTTTTTTTTTTAATATCTGCCTCTCTAATTAATGGCCTACTGCACATTTCTGTCATGTTTTAAACCCAACCAGCAACTAAGGACCACACAGCCACTCACCCACTTCCCCTGTACCATGAGTGAACTGTCAAAATTAATTGAAAAGATTCTTTTGTACACATCAGCAAGGTTTATATTGTGTAGAGCAGGGATGCTATTAGCTCCCCTAAAATTTTTCAGTGTTTTAGTAGCCGAGAGGATGCCTCAAACCAACTTGGTACATTTTCTCCGAGACTTGCAAATCCAGTTTTTGTACCACACTCAAATCATGAATAAATATGAGTAATTAATGCTCACAAATTCATGGTCCTGGTCAGAAGTACTAATTTTGAAAAATACCAATATGAGCTATTCTATGTCATTTTCCATCAGCAGAAAGCATCAATGTGGCACACTGCCATAAAGCAGCTCATTTAAACTACTGCATGTTTGTGTAATTGGACACCATTTTTGCAACTTCTCATTCTCTCTCTTTCTGTTATGCTTAATGTTTTGCTCTAAATTTCCAGGAAAAAATCCCCTTATTTCCTGATAAAATAATCATTTTGCCTCACAGATAATTTTAAGTTGTGCAAGAGGATTGCTTGTTAAAACACAGATGCACATCCTAAAGAATGACCCCTGAAATTGAATTACCAGCACATGCTGAAATTGAGTTTTCAGTGTGCAATGAATAACAAAATTCATTTGTTCATTTGTTTCCTGATTTAGGGTGTTGTCTCTATTGACAAAATATGCTGCAAAGCCTGAAAAGGCTATCAGGAGTGTGATGATAGGAACAAAAGGAATCATTAGTTCACCCACACATCATTCCAAACTGAATGACAGATTAACACTCTTGAAAAGAACAGGCAAAACAGGAAAATCTTGTAATTAATTAGGATGAAAGAACGTGAAAGATAGAAAGGTTATTTGTGTCAAAATTGAAACAAAAGTGGCATGAGGTCTCAGACATCTATTTCAGTTACGAGAAAATGGCACTTATTAGAACAGGACAAATTTCAAAATATTGGCTAGGACACTCTCCAGTTTTAATTATGGCTATCACTGTGTAAGATGGAAAAGATATGTGAATAAGGATAGCAATATAAACTGAAAGCAGGAATACCTGAAGAATCCATTGAAAACCCCCAAAACTAGGAAGTGGCAGACATGACACATTGATGACACTGATAATTCATGCCTAACCAACATTTCCTTCAATACCTAAGAGTTTGAAATGTAACTACAATATTTTGCAGTGATGATGTACAGGTGAGACTAACCTCTACCCCAGATGTTTGTCTGCTCCTCCTTACTGCCTCCTTTTTTGGGCGCTACCCCTCTCTGTTTGCCTTCTCCCTGTTGCAGCTACACTGTTCATTGGTGAAGGACTTGCTTCTTCTCTCCTGCCAGTTTTCAGAAACAGTTTCACTGAGAACACTTTCCAGTCCACAGAGATGCACATATTTCTGTAGGAGGCACCTTCTGCAGAACATCAGCCTGAGGTGGCTGGCAATATTTGGGAATCACAGCCTGGGATGCTGGTGGTGCTTTGATGGCTCTGTCCCGGTCAAGCATCGCATGCTCCTCTTCACAAGGAACTGCTTTCTGAATCTACCTTTATGCAGGACTGATCTTTAATCAGGTTTGCCAGAAATATCAACTGACAGTTCAGCTGTGGTTAAACTGAGGCACCATCAGAATTTAAAACCTTAAAGGAAGGAGCTGCTTTAAGAGACAAACACATTTATTGTCATCTTTGCTTGGAATACAGTACTGTTTGATACCTTGTCTGGTACCAAGGGAAAGCATTACTGAAACTCTGACAATTCACAAGGGGGGGCAAAGGGCCAAGAACAGCATTTTTCAAGCCATTTGTCTTGGTGACACTATAACACTGTTCAAAGATAAAACTACTGCAGATTGGCAGAGATACTGACAACAGAAGAGTAGCAGACTCAGGAGACAACTCAAAACCAATCTATCTAGCACAAGCACTAACATCTGTTCTCTAGCCCCTTAGCTCTACTTGAGTTAATGCCAATTTTGCAGTCTTCAGATCTTGTCATCAAAATCACTGGTACCAGAATTGCTGAAAAAAAGTTTTACTCAAGTATAAGCCTTGGATTATAAATATCCATTGTAAACAAATCTTCTCTCTCCTTGAAACTGAAGTGCCTTCTCCATTATCAGTATTGGAGATTGTGTCCTACCACCTGTGATATATTTCTAACATATTCCTCCACAACCATACACAACATGAGCACTGCCCAGACAGGCACATTTTGCAACATGTGACTTCAGGCATTTGTTGCTGTAGAACAGAATCAGTTATCATTTTCTCTGAAAAGACTGGGCACTCTAGACACACACAAGCTGAAGGCATTGCCAGTTTTGGCATGACCATGCTCATCAATCACAATTGACTTCAAATCTAGAGAAAAATCATCTTCACAGATTCTCATAGATGGTTGCTCAAAGATAGGCACAGGTGCAAAATCCATCATAAAGAAATGACATAGGGTGAAAGAATGTCTCTGGCTTTATCTACAGCCAGACTATCACTTGACTTTTGTATAACTACAGTATCATTTCCAGAAAAGATTATTGGACCAAGTCAGAAAATCTCTGAAAGACTGTTTTGTCACATACATCTGCCATCTTCTTCTGGACTACAATCAAAGACCTCAAATTTGACATAACAACCAACAATATTTAAGCCTTAAAAAGATGACACTCATTTAGTTGCTGAAGCACCTTTAAAGGCAGTTCAGCATACCATGACAACAGTGGGTTCTCTATGTTAAAAAGGACATTGAAGGATTCAATTACAGACTGCACCTCCTCCCCACAATTAAGTTCTACTGAGAGAATCTCAAGAAAGCAAAACTGTATTTGCTATATCATTTCCATGCTGTGAAACCACTGATCCTTCTCTTCAGGAGTAAAGACTTCTATTAGTCCTACTTCTTCAGTTCCCTGCCAGGAGGAACAGTGAAAATGGAAAATCTAATTTCATTTTTTAAAAAGTTACATAGGCATTTTTTATTAAATGCGCTTATATTTTTGCTAATTTAAAACTAGAACCATCTTCCTTCACATCCCTATGAAGTAAAACTAGCCATCATACAAGTAGATGGATGCAATGAATCCCATCCACTTTTACACAGGTTTTCATACTAACACTGTAACTCTGAAACTCACAGTAATTTTATTTTCAGAGTAGCCTCAGATGTGGCAGTCTCAATATGTATTTACTAATGTTTTTCTTTTAAGAACTTATTCATGTGGTAGAGATCCTACATAATTAAATGCTTTCCTCAAACATCAGTGACAAATGCAACTGCAGCACAGGAACTTGGTTGTTAATTGCACAAGAATACTCTGTTTCCTCAACAGAGCAACTCCCACAATGATTTCAGAGCTCTCCTGTAGAGCCCTCATACCTGAAATGCATTTCCCTTTATCTCTCACCTATTATTCTTAGTACATCACAGACAGAGACAAGGTGTGGCTGTGCTATCTCATCTTTTTCAAGTCCCTTCTGCCATCCTGAAGAGCAAACAGATGGCAAACTATGATGAGTAGGATCTACCCACAGAGAAATTCAAAGGAAAACAAAGAACTAATCACTTTGCAGTCCCTGCTTCTCTTTGAGCTGTTCTGTGCATGAGGATGTTGCTTACCTTAAACTTCCACTGGCAGAGTACAGCTCTGGTCTTACCTAAGCTCTCAACGGCTGCTGGGAGCACATTGCTCTTTGTGGTTCATGACAACGTAAAAGCAGAGGCATTTCACACTTCTGTGGCTGTTCATAAATGTAAAAATTGCTCCAGGCTTCTATACAAAAGTTACAGGCATAAGGTACACATCCTGACCCACAGGTAAGAGCTTGAGGAGCAAATCAGCTGTACTGTTTCTTTGCTTTTCACAATCCTCACATGAGCTATTTGCTTTGTTTAATTCAACTAGATGTAACTTACATCTACAGAAAGAAAAAAAAAATATTTTCTGTTAAGTGTTCCTCATAGCACTTAAAACACATTACAGAGGTTCATCTCAATGAATAGGAACACAGTGAAAAAGCAAAAGACCTCACAATAACAATTTAATGAAAGACCAGTAGGTACATCTAGCACCTTGATAACACACAGCACACACAACCTAGGGAACATTTGGAAAGAGAAAGAGAAAAAAGATTTGCTTTACCTTAGAAGTCCTTAAATCCCATGCTTTAACTTCTGGGCTGAATCCTCCACAAACGAAAACATTTGACTCTGTAGGGTGGAACTTCAGTGCACTGATCCTAAATTCTGTTTTGCTGCTAAATATCTGCTTCCCTAAAATCAAATAACAAGCACACATTAAAATTTGAGCAGAAAATGAAATATGTTATTCATTTCAACTTAGTTTCAAAGATATCAAGGTTGTTAAAAGTGAACATGCTTATAATTACACACTTCAAATATCTGGGGCTAGTCTAATTTAATGAAAATAAAAGACAACTCACTAATTTCTATCCACTTGAAATTGCTCCTGCTCATGGGCCTCTGCAGCACTGACTGCTTCCTACTGAAAAGAGACAACAAGTGGCTCCCACACTGAGGAGAAGAGCTCCACTAGGTCACAGTGCAGACAACACACAGGAAGAAATCTCCAAATCTAAAAGTTGAATGTTCTCCTACTGAGATGCCAGTCTTTTTTTTTTTTTCCAGTGAGACAAAAATAACTTGAATAAAACATTGTCTGTACAGAAATACTACATCTCAATCTATATTACAGCTCTTGAGTTGTTTACCTAACTTTCAGCAAAGGTAGGAGTGAAACTTCATCTTGGAAGTAGGAAATAATTTGCAAACCACCATATGAAGGCAATAGCTGTTCCCATGGATACACTGTTGCCAACATTTAATTGTACACACTAATCTCCACAGGATCCTGTGGTTAGTATCAATTGGATTGCCTGCACTTTGGAACACAACAGAATTCAGCTAGGTTAATTTATAGGACTTTTCCACAGTTCACTGCTTCCTTTCATCCTAACAAATTCATTATATTACTGTACATTCACTGAAATAAAATTTTTGGAACAGCAGTATGAACCAAGATAAATATATCTGCTCACTTTCACAATAACAACTGTGATTTATATTCTACATATCCCATATAAAGATCTCCATTAAATCAAGTTACTGCTGTAAGCAACAGTGAAGGAAGTACTGCAGAACTAAAACAAAAAAAAATCCTTTAAAATACTATGAGAAAAGCTTCTTAAAATATTCTTTAATTTGCATTTTATGCAAGTGAGGATTATCTTAAAACAGGCTTTTTTAAACAACTTTCAGCTAAAAACATTACTGACAGATGTAAAGCCTTGCAGTTAGGTGTACAATACTGAAAATCATTCACACAGATTTCTTCATGCTCATTTCATTCTCTGGGGCCGATTTATTTGATTTCATCATCAGTTCCATTTTCCTCATCTCCTGAACTCAACTTACACAGTCAATAGGCTAAGACTTGTAAAATTACTTATTTATTCAGTTTAAAGAAGAGAAAGGTTTTACTTTATCACATGTGCTCATCAAGGGAAAAGACAGGGAAAAAGATTACAGAGAGACTAAAGGAGGGGGGAGTGTTGTTCTATGTGAATTCTGGTATTTGTAGGGGATTTTTGTCCTTTTTTAAATGACTCGCCACCAATTGCCACTGCAAGATCTAAAGGATCTCTCTGTCACCACTAAGTGAAACACTTAATTTTGTCCATGAGTTCCTTCCCCCAAAGGACAAAAAAGTCATCAGGGCAGCAGAGATTTTCTCCACAAGTCATATTTGTGACCATCCCTTGCCATGGGAGCTTTCAGAACCCCAACAGCTACAGGGGAAAAAAACCAAAAAGCTCCACAGGGAAGGAAGAAAGTATTAAAATCATCAGTTATAGGAACAACAAGATGTTACTCTCATGTACACCACTACCAGGCATCATTTGGGGGAGGCTTTACAAAAGCCACATACACAGGCATCTTACCCACCCCCAGCACTTGAGAAAATACTGAATTACCCCATGGAGGGTCACTACTCTGTTTAATAGCACTTTACTCCCAAAGGAATTTTCTTCTTACTATTTCCCTGCTTAATAAAAACTCTGGGAGAATAATCAACAAGTTTTCAATGGGACTGCAGTCAGAAATTAGCAGAAGTGCAGCCTACCTGTACTAATCCTGTCACACAGCTTTATAAAGGACTCATCAAGAGATCACTGTTCTCCACAAAGTGTTGTCCAAACGGCATTAGACATATCCATAACTGATTCAGTGGAAGTCCTCATTTTGCAATCACTGGCTTTTCTATGTGTTTACCTCCACAAGACTTCTCAAAACTGCTTTTTCTATAATAAATACTTGTGTTCTTTAGCCTAAGACACGAGAAAGTCAGGTAAAACACAGGCAAAAAAGATGTGCATTTAGTTCAAGATGTATTTCATCTACTAACTACAAGATCTGTTACCTTTTCCATAGAAAGATTGATTTAACATAATTTGTTATTAATTAGTCAACTTTTCTATCTCATTCCCAACTGCTTCCAAGTAATTTAATAATTTGCCTGATATTTTCTTCAGAAACTAAAATGCTCTACATTCCCTACTCTGTCTCTCCCTATTTGATAGAGTGGGCACTGAATTTGCCCTTTTCTTGTCTGCTAGAAGCTGCAATTTATCCAAAAGCTCTCAGTGACAGTCATTAACATAATTAAACCATAATAATCTCAGTGTTATGAACTCTACATTACAATGTAATAACAAATAAAATTAATGCAAACAACCTGAGCATCTTATTTACCTCTTTATTCTTTAACCTCATTCTTTTTCTTAATTTAAGCTGCCACCTTATGATTTGATGCTGCAGATATTAATAAATTTTTTTACTTAAGTCAACAATCACAATAAACTAATACTAAAAGCTCAGGCTCTCCAGTTAATACTTTGCAAGACAACCCTCCCTCTCTCATTGCCTCCCCAAAGTGAAATTCAATCAAACATCTCTTTTTGAGAATTGAGTAAACAGTGTTCTGAAGAGTTTGGTGTTATTAGACGTACACACAAATTCCATTCCACTGCCATGTCACAGAAAAGGGGCAAGACTGGAATGTAGACAGGCTGAGAAGCAGCAATTAACAAACTCAAAAGGTTTTAGAGAAAGGAAACACTCTTTATTGTCACAACTAAAATTTATTCACAATTCACAATTCACTCAGAAATTTAGGAAAAATATCCATCTGAGAGATAGAACAGGTCAATGCAAAAGATGACATGGGGCATATTAGCTCATGCAATTCAGTAATTTGAGGCAATGAACTCAACTCTTAGCCTTTTCCTGCACAAACTTGGCTTCAGGTGCTATACTAACATGAGCAGAATTTATTCTTTCCAGGCTGTAATGCTGCTATGATGGAACCGACCCCACAGCTTGGGAAATCCAGGTTCAGTGTTTGCTGTAAATCCTCCTCCACCTTTCTGGAAATCTTTTTTTTTCAGTTACCCATCTTTTTTTCTACAATTACTCACTTTACTAAATGAAATATTCACCTTTGGAAGGGTCTTATTTTATATATTGAAACAGATGGCCTTGAAGGAGAAGACCCCCATCCATAACAGGTATAAATCAGCACATTTTTGTATATACCTTTATTTTGTATATATTTATTGCATTTTAGTTCCTAAAGGCAGCATAACCAACTCATAGACTAGAAAATTAGGCCTTTTGAAAATGTCTTTGGCTAATTGAGGGAAAATCCATACCACATATCATTTTCCTTTATAAGAGATTGTTATTCCAAAGAAGAAATCAAATGTTTCTCTAATCCTTAATTTTCACAATTTCAGTAACAATATCTACTATATCTTTTGCAGCATGTTTTATGTTCTTTAAAGGCTTTAATTAAATTCTTCAAGCATTAAAGGCTTGCCAGTAACATAATAATAACAAGCACAATACGGAAAAAAATCTTTAAAAATATCTTGAATATATGTTTCTGCTTCTTTATGCAGCAGCCTACTGTGAAACTGCTCAGCTATGAAATCAGATGTTTTAAAGGCTATTTAACATTCTGAATTTTTCACAGAACATCAGCACAGTTGCTCAGAACAGGATGCTTCTGTAACTGTGCTTAGTGGCCCTTAGGTTCACACACCTACTGCAAAACCCTAAAACATTTACTTCCTTACTCTAATCTGTGATCTGTCTTTCTGTAAAGAAAGGTGAAGCCTGAGACTTACAAGGACACAAGAGCAATCTTGCTTAGCAAAATGGATTCCCCTCTGTGCTTAGAAAAAGACATAAAACAACATACACAAAAATATTTCATTACAGTCACAGTCCCTCTCATGCACAATAGTGAAAACAAATTAGATTGATTAGACATCATTTGTTCCTAACAAATCAATGCTGTCTGTTACTTCTCCATTCTTGGTGTGCTGACAATTGGCTTTATTATTTTCTCAAGAACCAAAGTTATATTGATGACATATTTTTTCCTAGTTTTTGTCCCTAAATGTTCACAAGCAAGTTCTCAGCAAGTGCAGATGTTTGAAATATTAAATAATTTTCTCTTTTAACTTTTGAAACGTCCCCACAATAAATACTTTTCAGCAAGGCTTTACAGCAGTGAGCATAAAAAGTAAAATGCTGTTATCTCCTAGCTGGAGAGTGCTATGTTCAACTTATTTCATAAAACTGCTGAATCTTGGGGGAAACCTTTGACCTCACATCTAAGGTGCCTGCATACACTCCAAAGAAAAAAAATAAATAAGCAAACAAAAACATTATCAATCAACTGGGCTTTTTTTTATGAGGTGCCATATAAAAGCTTTCTGCATATTAAAACATATTCTCTAAATACTACTGGGACAGAAAAGGAGGAACAGAGGAATGCCACAGTTTTCCTGGGGTGATGTTTAGGTAAGAGAACTAGAACTCCTATGTGAACAAATATGAGTACATTAAAAATAGCAATGTTATATCTATAGGACTATCAAATTAGAACAGAAAAAAATACATTAAAAAGAAAATTTTCTTGGTAGGTACAAGATGTTCCATTAAGAAACTCTCTCTCTCATTATAACTCTGAGGAAATTATATTTGAAAGCAAGCTTAGTCCATGAACTAAAATACAACTGCAGCATTTGGCAACTTAGGAAATGTGCCAAAATTTCTTGGAACATTCCCTCTGTCATAATATTAAAGAAATGAAAAGTATCTACAATATGCAAATAGTAAAAAAACCCAGCCAATGTTCTGCCTATGCTATTATACCAATTCATTTGTGACTAATGAAAAATCTACTGATTAATAAAACATGCATTCCAAAAATAAAACAGTTATAAATAAATTCTAAAAATACAATTACCCTTCCAAAGTTGGTAGAGCACCTCCATTGCATCTGGACATAACAGAAGTTAAATGTCAAATTTATTTGACCTAGAAAGTTTTAAAAGCATTTTTTTCAGTGCTCTCAGAATATAGCACTATTTAACACTCTGTAAATAACAATGTGTCTGAACTACCAGTAATAGAAAATGACTGTGTGTTATTAGAGAAAAACAAAAGCAGGCAGTCTCAGAGTGCTGCATTACTATCATATTTGTGAAAATATTCAAAAGACTTTGTTTTTATAAAGAAATAGTGTATTTAAAATAGGACAATAAAAAAATATTAGCCAGTAACAGGCAGTAAATCTGCAGATTTTGGATCTACCAATATTCATGAATCTCCATAGTGCAGTGCTGAACTTGCCTGATGCAAACTGCAACTGATCACAGAACCACTCATGTGAATGACTCATGCATAACCTTCAGTTCTTTAAAAATAATGCACATTTTGGGTCCAACCCATACTGAATGTGTACAATAGCTTTTAAGAAAACCATGTTTGTGAAGAGTCTTAGCTTCACATCCTAGTGTTAAGGCACTGGATGGCCCTTGAAGATAATATATGATGATCTACAAAAACTGAATTTAAAAAAGACTTGCACAGCAACATCTATTATCTCTTATCCAAACCACAGTAGGAGAACTCCTTGTACCTCATTTACTTGAATTCTTCTCTTGTACTGTTCTTCATCACAGTATCCTGTAGGTTGGACCTCCAGGGATCATCTACTCGTAATCCCTACTCAAATTATGTCCAGCTGCAGCAGATTCCTAAAGGATCTAGGGTCTGTCCACTGAGGTTCTGGGTACTCCAAGTACAGACTCCACAGCTTCTCTGAACAGCCTGGTTTAGTATTTGATCACCCTTGAGCTGAGCCAACAAGTTCCTGTGTTCCTACACCGTTCCTTTGCCTCTCATCCTTTCACTGCACATCTCTGAGAAGAGCCTGTATCATTTTCTCTACCTGCTAGGTAAATACTCATGATCTGGCCTGGAATGATGTTGACCTCCTTTGCTGCTGACAACGCTGCCGATTCACATGCAGCACCAGGACTTCCAGGTACTTTTTTGCAAAGTTTCTTTCTAACCAGTTTAACATCAGTCTGTTCTGCTGCACAGGATTACTCCACTCCAGATCATGACCTTGCTGAACTTCCTGAGATTCCTATCACCTCTTTTTTTATGCTTGGAGTATCTTAGATCTTTGTATATGTAAGAACTTTCATTTCATACACGTGACAAGGGCAAGGAGTTTGGTGGTGTAAAACTGCAGCATAAGATTTCATGGATGTGTCTTCTAGCCTCATATCAGGATTTCTCTGCCAACAGCAAAAATTCTGTTTCATGACTAATGAGATTTCAGTGTTTGCTTCTATTCTGATGTTGTTCAGATCATAAAAGTAGAAAAAAACCCACTCTAGAAGATGCACTATATTAGCACATGGGATACCCAAACTGAAGTCCAATCTTGGAAAGAAATTTTCCTGAAGAATTTACTCTAGTGCTGTTTGTTAAAAAATTGTTGACACATTCCTTTGAGAAATATCATAACTAGCCTTAATCAGACCCAGAACAATTAGCAAGATTACAATTTCAATTTAGTAGGGCAGAAACTATGTTCCCAACAGAAAACCAACAGAAAATGACAAAAAATCCCCCACAGTTCAGCAGCTCAATACCATGCATGTACTAAGCTGTATTTGCAACCTTTTTTAAATTTTAAGTCATTCTTTATAGATCATTAGGTTTCTTTTAGGGAAGGACATGTAGCAATTTTTATAACACAGATGTAATATATAAAACATATACTGAAAACCAAGACAAGAAAGATTAGATTTTAGGAAACTACTGGAAAAAATGTTGAACCAGAACAAAATATACCAGAGCATAGAGCCTGAAAGAGAGCATTATTATTTATAAAATCTCACTGGCATGCATTTACTACATTTAAACACACTGGTAGTTAGTTCACACTAGCAATGGAAAGTAATTAGGACTGAAGTCCAAAAAAGTATATGAAAGTCCAATATGAAGGAACAGTTCTAACATCTATCTGAAGTTAATCAAAGAAGAAATCATCTCAGCACTGATGAAGAGTGAGGAGGAATGAATGATTCAGTGAACTAATGTAAATCAAAATCTCATAGATGCCTTAGTGTTTTTCAAATGGAAATGAGGCTTTTTATATCAAATTGATTTGGATTCCAGAGGCAACTGCTTGCCCTGTCTTTCTGAACAGAACTGACTGAAATGTATGAAAAGAAGAGTAACTTTACAACAGGGAAGGAGCTCAGAAACTGGCTTGCATACATACGAAATCAGACTAAAGTTCTGATCACTCCTATTATGCTTTTCCAAATCGGGTGTGAAAGGTCCAATCACAACTGCAGTTCAGAGGAACTACAAGGAATTCTGTGTTCTTTAAATAAGACAGTAATGAATACCTGATACTTCCAAGTATATAAGCATTCATTTCACACATACAATTTATTGAAGTAGCTAGAAACCCTATAACTCACAAGTCAGTAAGGAAAGAACCATTTACAAATTTATCTGCTTTGACACTTAGTAAATGTATTTTGTTATTGTTGTCATTTCTTAGAGAAGTATAAATGAATCACTATAATCAACTTAATCCAGACTTCTGTTCCATTACTGGTTAATTAAGCTGAAGAGATATTGGAAATTAAAGAATATTATTTAAATTATGTATCTTTGGAATTTTCCCTATAATTTTACAAGATTTTTCCCAGAATAGTGAAAAGTGATTCAGGCACACAAAATCTATTCAGCTGCTACAAATCCCATTATGAAGATAGCCATTCCATTTAGAATTTTTAAGCACTACCAACAAAAGTAAATCCACTTGGATAAGTAAGGTTCAGTTATATGTGGGACTACAAAGGTTGCTGTAGAAATCTGACAAATTAATGACTTGGTATATTAACCTCATGTACTATTACACCAAGTATTTAAAGCTTCTTTCCCCATGAAAAAAGCTGAATATTCTGAAAACACCAGTATTCTGTAACATATTTTACATTCCTACACTGCAACAGCTCCCTTCCAGCCATCACTGTATTCAAATACTTCTGGTACAATTATTGTTGAGAAAAATAAATTCTTGGAGCATGAAAAAGAACCTTTTTCTCATGTGAACAATATTTTAAAATTTTCTTGGCTGCTTTCTCAGTTCCTCTGAATAGGATTTCTGCTTTCCAGTTATTCACATACAATGTAGTTCTTTCTTTTATGCAAGAGAAAATCCTCCTAGACAAAAACCGCTTGTAATTTTTGTAAGGATTTCTATTGTAGTCTTATAAAAAATATTGCACCTTTGCAGGAGTTAAACACTTAAAAATAAACTAAGGGGGAAATGTAAAATTGCATCTCTTCCCTTGACAATGTCCCATTTTGGATCTAATTCATATATTACACACAGAGATATCCTATTATGCAGAGTCCCAGTGAAAGCTGCTGATGTTGGAAACACATTAAGGAGAGAAGGAATACAGAAGTGCTGACAGAAGCACTTTAGTTTGTGAAGGAGACAGGAGGAGACACAGCATCCAGGAAATTAGTTGTTAAGGTTACAACAATCAAATCCCAAATCAAATTCAAAAATGCATCAAAGCAACACAAGTTCAGTCTCAAGGTTTCATACCAGAATTTAAGTTTCTATACTCCTAATTAAGGTCCTATTCAGAAAAAAGAAAAAATCACCTAATTAACTTCAAACACAAACATCAACCCAACAGAGAATGAGATACAAGCCTATGTTTAAACTAAATATATGTATAAATGTTACTGAAGTCAGTCTTAAGAGGCTGTTCAAATACTTTAATGAATTATGGTGACAGAGCATAAAAATACACATTTCATTCCATTCATCTGTGTAGTATCTGACAACATAAATTACATGTGATTGTCGACTTCAAGATATTTCAGTTTTCTCAAACTTCCCCAACTACTCTTAATTGCCAAAACACATTTTTAAAGTACAGTCACATTTCAAGAATTCTAACTTTCACCTATGGATTTGTCTATATTTTAGAAGAAAGAGTAAGGCTAGCAAGGTCCCAAGTGATCTGTACACAATAAAGAAATGGCTGTAATGCATTCTTCATGGCCTTTACCTGTTTCCACATCTGTTAAATGCAGCATGGAATCAAAGCCCCCACTGAGGATCCTTCTTCCACAGGATGACCACCGGGCAGCTCGAACGGCACAGGAGTGACAGGAGAAGGTTTTTAAACAGCAGCCTGTATCTACTGCATCCCAAACCTTAAAAAGAAGGATAAGGACACCTTTACAAAGAATCACAGTATTTTTTTCAATAATAATTTTCTACAGCAAATCACTGTAGTTAAGAAAGCTTTGCATTCTGAAGTTGTATCAAGTTGGTAACTTGATACAACTTGTTACTTGTTTCCCAGTAATATATTTTAGAAAATACAACTACTTTGACTTCAGTTTCAAAGTACAGTTGACAAAAAATTAAAAGCACATGCATTTCATGGTTCTGTTTTTCCCATAGTTTTAAGATAAAATTAGAAGTTTAGCAACATCATATAAAAATACAGTACGATCAGATCTGTGACAGAAAGCTAAACAACAAAACTATTTTCTTATAAATGTTCTCTTCAGTAAAAACTGGATTATAAAATATCTTATGGTTGTACAATATAATACCTTTGGAGTTTAAAATGTGAAAAGGGAGAAAAAAGCAAGACTTTGGGTAATGTATTTTTATCTTCAATTACATTTTCTTCTTACTGGACAAAAAGGAATTGCTGGCAGTATCATTACACAATGCATACTCAGAAGACAACATTCCATTAAAGAAAATTATTTTATCAAAAGATTTTATATCACGAAACACAGTTCTGCAATGCAAAGCAACCAATTATCATTAATTACTTGACTAGCCAGTAAAGACTGAAACCATGAGGGCCATACCCTTAGTATTCCACCCTAATCACAAGTCTAAAAAATCAGGGAAATTTTAATCTTACACTGCTTTTGAAAGTAAGTTTCTCTCTTTTAATGAGTTTTAATGATTGTTTCAAGTTTCACGGTATCAAAAAAGGGTTAATTATGTCTTGGAGGGCTTTTGGTATGAGGAAGCTAATGAATGAATCAGGATGAAAGGAAAAACAGGTGGTACATGCTTCCAATATTTTCTGTCATGTTTTAGAGATTAAGTACAAAAACTCAATTTTCACAAGAAAGGTAAAGCAAGTCCGACAGCACTTTTGAGTTTATGCTTCATTTAAAAAAAGCTACATAATTGGAAATAGCACATCCTTAAAGCTGCACATTTCCCTCGATTATATGAATTAGAACAAGTGATCCGCTCTTGTGGATGAGATCCCTGATGACACCCAAGGGACAATTCAGCAGGTAACACATTTCTCTCCACTGTTTTACTTTCCATCAGCCCTTTTTTGCCCAGGTAATGGTGGTGTTGCAATGCTTTCTGAAATTAGAGTTGCATGGGCAAGGCAGTTTTGATTGAGGAAATTCACTTCGTCTAGTGCCCATTAATGTAAAGTTTTAATTACAGAACCAGGTTTTGAGGAAAACAGACCAAGAGTTAAGCAAGTGTTCAGAAACACATAATCACAAAAGTGATTATATGTCGGTGCTTTTATTAAGAGCTCTGGGTGTCAGGGGTATTTCAACCCAAATCTGACTCCGACCATATATTCAAGATGAACTCGTTTTTATATTCTATCGTGATATAACTTTCATGTTAATTATTGAACTTATATTGCTCTATTCTATACAAAGATTTCAGTCAAGCATGGCCCCTCATGGCTCCCCCTTAAATTTCTAACACAGTTTCTCATGATTCTTCTTATGATTATACAATAATTATATTTAATTACTAAACAATCATCACATCTAACAATTATATCATTTATCATACTGCTTACGCAGGTGCATTGATCTGACAAAACACAAAGTCTAACATTTTCAGAGTCTATCTTTAACATTTTCCCAGGGCCCCACTATCACAAGCACTTAAGGGAGCATCTTCTCCTGTCAGATCCCACTTCAGTGCAGTGCTTCTCCCCCTGCTCCTACCCAGCTCCATCAGTTTTCCCTGGGCATCATGGTGAGATGCTCAGCCAAGCAGGGAATGCTGAGCTGTAACAGAACTGCCTCGGGTTACAAGCACCAGGCTGTGCCTCCAAGGGACAGAGATGTTAACCATGCTGTATGCACAAATGGAGAATCTTCTCTATTTCATTTCGAAGGAAAAGGCTTCAGATCCTATCAGAGGATCACTGCAAAGCCACCATCATGTCTGCATTTCCTTAGGGAGCCTCTTAAGCTCTTCCCCATTCCTGTGTATTTCCACTGTTTAACCTGGGGTAAGTGAAAACACTGTGGTTCATGGGAGAGAGAGTTCCACTGTCCAAAGCTGGAGAGGAATTCTGCTCAGCTGCTGGTGCCTGCTCCAGCCAGGCAGCCACCATCACTGAAAAGATGAGGGTTTGCAAAACGATGAGTCCCCTGCATCTGAGTTTGCATCTCCCTGCCCAAGACTCAGGTGTCAGATCAGCTGATTCTCCAGGGTGATGGGCATTTCAGGGTTCCAATTTCAACTGACAGAGTCAAGTGTATCAAAAATAACTTGTGTGGAAATAAAGGCCTTTCTAGTCTTTTTTTCTTCTTCTTCCAAATTCTAGGGCCATTAAAGCTTCCTATTTCAAGTGACTGATGTTGAGAATCTTGCCTTCTTTGGCAAAAAAAAGGAACATGAATTACAATCTCTTTACCAGAAGAGGATCCCAAACATATTCTTCTGAGTGGCATCTATACATGAACCTGAAAAACAGATTTCTTTTCAAAACCAGTCTAAGGCTGAAGATAAGGGCCACACCTCCATAATCTGTCACGGTTTCAAGAATTTCAAAGTATTTTTTTAATAAATTGTCTTAGAACTATTTTAAAAATTTCACTTAAAATACCAAAATATGCTAAACTTTAACCTGGTAATAAATACCTTTACAAGTAGCATTTGTAGAATAAACTCCGATATTTACATGGAAAAAGATCATATTTAGTACAGAATAAATTATTTGGGCATAGGAAGCAGTTCACTGAAAAATACAGAGACTGAGATATATATAAATCTTCATTCACAGGCATTGGAACACATGTATCAAGTATTCTAAGACTAGAAATTATTATACATCTGCCAAAGCAAGACACATTTATATGAAATGATTTTTACCAAGAGATCAACTGCTTTAAATGTTGTAGCTTGACTTCAAAACTCAGCTCTCACAGAAATTCAGTATTATTTCCAGATGAAATACTAAATATTCATTAAACGTGACATTGCTCTTTTATCTTGTGATGACCATTGTGATTTTAATTGCTGAGCTAAAAAAGTTAAAAGCACACATTTCATCCTGCTACTCTGAAAATACTAATTTTTTGCCACATACTCAAGCAATAATGTTATACATTATAAACTATAACTAATCCATCCTTTCCCTTTATAAGAATCATAAAAACAATGAAATATGCAACTGTTATTAGAAAAAATAAAACATATTATCATATTGCCTCCTCTAAATCCAAAATTATTAACTAATTAATTATACAGTATTTGAAAGAAATAAACAGCCAATACTCATTTCTGGCATAAAAGTATCATGAAAACTTTAATTTTATTTTTTCCAATTTTATTTAAATTTACTTTAAATTTAAACTGGTTCATCTTTCACTACCATTTCCTACTCTTCCGGGCTTCACTATTTATAATACTGCATTTCCATTTCTTTTCCACAAATTGTTTTCATTTCATTTCCTCTCCCATTATATAAACTATGGTGATTACATAGTTTTCTGCTAGGATTAATGTATGGGGCCAAAATGGCAGGTACAAACAGCAAAGTGACAAAATTATACTAGTGATTTCTTTACAAAAGCAATTTTCCTTTTACTTTCTCTGAGGCACATTGTAATTCAATTGCTCTTTCACATTCTCCATAGTATTTGGAAATAAAGGCTTCAGAAGTTGTTTGCTTTCCCGTGTAGCCTAGAAATGCTATGAAAATACTGTAACATGTATTTGAGGCAACACAACCAGACCTCCTTGCCCTTGAGATTGGAAGTGCACAAAGCACATAAGCAACTACACAATGTAGGAGATGAGATTTATTATAGATATGTTTCCAGATCCTATTTTCTGCTTGCAGGAAAACAGCCTTGGAAAATAAAGCAGTTCGGTTGAAGATAAAAACTCTTGGTAAGTCTCAGCAGGAAGCAGGAGAGGGTAAGCACTTGATACTCAAGTAAACAGCAGTCACAGAATAAAGCTCTGGGGTCTGCTGCACAATCAACCAGCTCATAAGGCACAAAAGAAAGGCTTTTATCTTACTGATCATACACACTGGGGATTCATTCCCAAAAAAAAAACAAACTACACAGTAACATAAGCAGAGGAACCAAAATAATATGAGAACTCATCATGCAGACCAAGAGTGATAAATTAGGAATTGAGCACATCTTTTTCATTGCCATGCTATGATTTTCCATGATGCACTTGCCTCCAACTTAGATTGCAGAAAAGAAAACCCAGCAGCCTGACTTTTAGAAAGAGAAAGGTGCATCTATTCAAGCAGGCAGTCAGTAATTGCACAGTGAACCTGAGAACAATGATTCCATTGTGATAAATTAGAGGTTGGAAGCAAGTGAGGAATTAAGTTGTATGCATTTTGAATTTGCATGCACAGAGGAACTACAGCAGAGCCAGTCAAGAATACTAAACAATAAATCAATTTCTGGAGCATGTGTACCACCAGAATTAAAAAGTTTTTTAATGGATGGATCCATGTTCATTTCAATATAACATCCATTCTAAAAGAACTCTTCCTCCCTCAATTTAGCCAAGTTGTGTTACCAACTTCCTCTGTCAATGGCTCCTAGTGAACCACAGCAAGAAATCATTTCTTACTTGTCAATTACTATAAATATAAACGTGGCATTTAAGAAACAGCCCTGTTCAAGGATGATGTGGGATAGTACTGAGTTACAGGATGCATGAAGAAATAACCATGCTTTGACTAGAATAGACTCTGTTCCATTCCACAGTGCACTCAGGCTGCTCCACAGACTTCTGAATCTAAAAAGACATGAGCCTCTCCTGTCCCTTTTTTTAAACAGCACTGATCCCTGATGTATCTCAAGGAGACAAAACTGATTCCGTTTTTTTACTTTGTTTTTTAACTGAATTCAGAACTGAAAGATATGCCATATCTGCTAACATGCAATTTCTAACAAATGAAGTAGAGAAGGAAGCCCCAAACTATCTACATAAAGTGTCTTTTCTAGTTTTCAAAGCAGGCTCTGATCTCTGATCTGTACTTTAAAAGGTTCTTTGAAAATCAAAGGGCCAGAGGGCAGAAATAGTCTCATGGAAAAACTATAAAAAGGTATCTCCTGCTGTTACTACTTCAGACTCCCCAGTTGGATGAGGTGCAGCTTTGGGCAGGACTGCAAGAGCTAAAAGTGCCCCTTGGTTATCTCTAACACACAGCAATAAGATAAGGGGCTACATAAGGAGGTAGGTACATTCTTTTATTTATAAAACTGAGACAAGAGAGTGCCAGGAAGGGAAGCAATAAATAGCCAAACAATAAAATTGCTAGGTGTGCCTAAGCCTCTCAAGCCATTGCATGACTTACAAAAATGTCTGATCTTGCATGTAATATATATAAATTCCTAAAGTAACTACAGGAATATTTATCATATTTTACGTTTGTTTCAGTTCATGTCTTCTTAAAATATTGAGCTAAATAATACTGGTGTAGTACAAAGCAAAATTTGTTGAAAGAACCATGGAAGAAATCACTTGAACTCCTTTGTTTAAACCTGCAGTTAAACAGTGTGAAAATTAAGCTCAAAAAACCCCTGTGAGCTAAGGTCACTTTGTGTATAACCTTCAAGTGCTAATAAACTTATTTTCAAACAGTTCTGAAGGAAGTAAATAGATGTTCAGATTGTTATATGGACTATGAGTGATGACATTTTGAACACACCAGCTTAATTTTCAAACCAACTGTCCCAAAAAAAGAGTTTTTCTGCAGGATTCTGTATAGCTACATACAGCTAACACATTTTCAGATGTGTTGAACACTTGCTTCAGGAATGTTTAAATTGTTCTAGGGAACATATTTTAAATGACAACCCTCTTCCTAATCTAGACATGGTGTAAGAAGTATATACCAATGCTGTCATTTGAACATTTACATATTTCCACTAGTTTTCTTCTTGCAGCAGTTGTAACTCAAAATCAATTATCTTACTAATCTCAAGGGAAGTACTAACTTTATTATTGCTTTAATATCTGAATAAGAGAATAAGAATTTGTATTTGGATAGCTTATTACTAGACAAGCCTTAGTACTGTAGAAACAAGGAGAATGGAAAGTAGAAAACTATAATAAATTCAATTAGCTGAGACAGCTAGCATAAGGCCTAAATTTGTTGTTTTTCCCTTAAAAAATTTAATATTAAAATATCACAAGTGTATTAATCAAATCAAGGTAATGAGGTATAAAATCTTCTCTTTTACAAAAAAAATGAAAAAAGGAAAACAAAACCAAACAAAACCATAAACAAACTAACAAAAACCCCAGAAACAAAATCAAACTAAACCCAAAAATAACTCAGCATATTAGACATAAGATAGTTCTAATTTTGTAGGGGGCTTTATTCAGGCAGAAGCATTTTAAGTTATAATACTTGTGGCATACTAGTTGGCACTACTACTAGAAACTACTCAGTGGTGTGAAAACTGATTTGCACACGTAAAAAAGCTTTAATCCTACAAAATCCAGCAAAAGTTAAGTAAAAGCACTACATGAGCTTAATGCCAACCAAGCCTATGAAACACATTTCTAATTATTTGATGTTTTATTTTAATCTTCCTTCCCACAGAAACTCAGCAGCCCTCTCCCCAAAGAAGGCTCCATAACTGTTAGTTGTGAAGCTTTGTTTGGGTGGTTTACCCATTAATTGTCAAATAAAAACCCAATCAAAAGTGCACTTTGAGCTGCCACCACCTTATAAAATGATTTTAAGAAAACACTAATGGAAGAAGATAAAACATTGACATTTTCAATTGGCAAAGGAGGGGTAAGACAAAGAAAATAAAATTCTGTAAAAAGGAAACAAAACTCCACACCACTGTGGCAAGAGCTGCCCATCTGATTACCCACAATAATGAACTATTCTTGGTAAAGCTTTAACAAGACCTATTACACTTCATTTAAGTAGACCTAACCATTCCCTACTTCAAAAGTTAACCTCTATCATGAGGAAAATCTAATCAACCAAGGCAAAATGAACACATAAATAATTTTAAAGTATACAAACTATCTGGGGTTTTGCCAGTATAAATAAATAATGTTGCCTCCACAGGAACCTTTCAAGTCAAAACTGGCAAACAGAATTCTTCAGAAAGAAGTAAATTATATTTTAAAAATGGCAACAGTAAGACACTGAACAATACTGACATAAATATTTCATAGACATTTCTATTAAAGAATTTGCAAATTATATATTCCCATTGTATCAAGTGTCCTCAGGACATACCAATCTCATCTGTGAAAATTCTTTTTTTAACCATTTGATTCAGAAATGGAAAAAGTAAAGAAAACGTGGACTCTGGTGAATTCCTATTTCTTGGATGCCATTTGTTGTGGATGCTAAGAACTCGTCAGAGAGAGGAAAGTCAGATAAACTTCCCCAGGCATTGCCCTGGGAAGTTTTGGGAAAGTTCAGAGAAAGAATTAAAACCATTCTAATCTCTATAAGAAGGATGTGGGTCTAATAAACTCAGTTTTGCCTTCTGAAGACAGGAGTCTGTGTGTCCCTTCATCCACCCATCCTTAATACAACAGCCACCATTCATGCTGGAATTACAGACAGAAAGATAAAATGGAGAGCTGAGACCTTATTTCCATTCAGTGGTTTCAATATCCTTTCCCTGTTAATTATCTGCAGTTTCTGGACAAACAAGCTCATCCTCCAGCATTTCACCCCCTCTCAGAGGGAGGCCAGCACAGACAGGGGCTGCACAGCCCCTACACACAGCTGGGGTAGGATGAAATGCTGCTAAACATGCATGGATGCAGTAACACGGACCAGCAAAATACTAATAACATATTCAAACACTTGATAAAAGTAAATAAGTGCTAGAATATTATATAATTATTCAGAAGTAAGCCCTGCTGCTCTTATAAACTGAAGCTAGAGATTAGAATGAGTTTGTTTATAAAGAACGTTTACCTAAAATTAATATTTCTATGATAAGAACTGAAATACTGTTGAAGTATGAACAAGTTCAGGGTGAAATCTTGAAAATAAAACCATGTTCGACAGGGTTTTGGGTGGGGCTTTTTTGTTTGTTGGTTGGTTTTGTTTGGTTTTTTTTAATGTCTTTCATACCACAATCATGGCCATTTCATTGTGTTGTAGCATTTCCAGTGAACATCTAGTTAAGATTTGGCACCAAGCTTTGAGTTTTAGGGGCACAAGGTTTTACTGTAGTGCAGTGTGCTTGGCAGAGAAGTTTGTTTTTCTAAACAGAGGTGAGGGTTACAAGTTTCAAATATGCATTTATTTTTAGTATCACAATGTAATACAAGGCATGTTTGTATTGCAACAAGAACACATTACAAAACAACAAAACCACTTTAAACAAATTAAAATCAGCAGGAGCTATATGTCTTACTTGTTTAATGAACAGTACCAGCAGCACAGGTTCACCCCCACTAAAATGAAAAAAATATTGAAACAAGATCAGTAAGATGATCTTACCACTAAAAATACTTCCAGGAAAGTGGGCAACTGAAGAGAAGGAGTAACACAACTCAGAGTTCCTTAGATTTCATCTGAATTTCTCTACAGGAATCACTGCCACTCCAGCAGGGGACTGTAAACCAAAAACTGAGGAGACCTAAGAACTATGTCTAAAAACCAAATGCTGAAGAACCTAAAAACTATCAAACTTTTTCAATTTTGTCAACTATAATCAAGCTGGCAAAGACACAGAGGGATGTGAAAAAGCAAGCTAGTTCCTGGTAATAAGTATTAGAGCTTTAATTAAAATGTCAGTTAGAATATAGTATAAAACTGTTCAAACACAGCCATCATACAGTTGCTAGCATTTTTTATTAGTTATATTTCTTGACAGTATTAAGTTGCAAGTAAACTGACATGCCTATTTTCATTACTTTTATGGGGTTTTTTTCTACATTGGCAAGTGAAATCTTCATAGTTCTAGCTTCCCTCCTTGGAACCAAAATATCATTAGTGAGAAAATTCTCCTGAAACCATTTTATTTTCCTTTAAAAACTTCAGGGAAATAAATTACACTGTTAGACTTTCAAAACACATTGATTCCTTCTACAAAGCACAGATTTGTTTGTTGGAATGTTTTAGACCACATGTATCATTTTAAAAGACACTAGAAAACTGCAGACATTCACAGAATAAAGTCTTCACTAAATGAGATCAAGATCTCTAAACACACTGATCATTCTTTTGATTTTTGTTCTGGCAGACAGCTAATTTTCCCACTTCTCCTTTGTTCTTAAAAAGGAGACTCCAAAGGAATGGAGATGCAATAGGTGTTAAGAGCAGCATTCTTTCCCCTGTTCTAAGATTTGAAGAAACACTTTGCGTTTCTTTGGTATGACACCACTCTAAGTAGAGCCCTGCTGCCTAAGAGTCCTTTAAAAGCCAGCAAGACTTGTGGGACAGCAGCAGAGCTGGCAGCAAACACCCTTGGACAGAGGTGTCAGCTCAGCATCCTCTGAACGAGCACCTCCCTTCACTCCTGGCTTCAGCACAAACTCTGCAGCACCAAGACCTCAAGTGGAGATGAAGGAATCAGTCACAATTCACACAACACTTGCTCATCCTTCTAAAAGGCCTGGAAGATGCAACCTCTGAAAACTACACTAATTTAGACACACTGAGAACTGCAAAAGTTTGAGCATATATTAAGGTGTAGGACCCATGTTATGTTACATTTGACTTTGGCTACAAATGTTAATGTCCAAATGAATCAATAATGCAGAGCTGCCCATGACAGCTTGGGGTAGCATTTTACTGAAGCTATATCACACAATTACAAATAAGCTGGAGTCGTCTTTACCTTCAGAGAAAGAAACATCAGAGCCCCCTCTGGCAGCTGTACAACTTTAACATGTTGATTTGTTTCCACAGAAATAGCCTTATCCTGCAGTTCAGAAACAGGAGTGGAGAGAAAAGATGGCTGGAAGCCCACTGTTTGTTTAAGTTCTTGCAGTAAAGGTCTTGAAGTAAGAGCAGGTATTTATTTTCCTTACCCAGAGCAGAATACATTTTGATAAATACAAGTAGTTTGATTATTTAGGTGACACTGATGATAATGCCAAATTTTAGTTGTGTAGCAGCGATGACTTTGTACTGAAATCAGGTTAACCAGAACAAGAGAGCACCAAAAAATAGGTAATTTGTTTGGATAGTTTTCTTTTTAATTAAACCAAATATTTATTAATTGCTTTGAAGAGTGCATCTAGCCTGAGGGCTGCAGGGATAAACTTTGGCTGAGGTCTTCTCAAGATTTTTCTGTATAAGATGTTATTTAGCAGGATGGATGTACAATATAGGGACCTCCACTTGTTCTAGTTACATTAGGGTCACCGAAACTAAGAATTTTTCCATTTTTTCTTGAGGAAAACATTCTGCTTTACTACAATTGTTTGTGCCATTACTGAGTTATTATGATGCTTATGTGTCTCTAAGCACTGGGGAAAATAATGGGAAAAACAGACAAGTTTATGGTCCAAGTGACAAAGGTCTCTCAGTGCAAGGTTTGATCTCCTGCTTCCCCTGGAACAAACTGTTCCTTGTGCTGTGAATGTTCTGCCTTCAACACACCCATCCAAGTCCTGCATGGGAATGGGAAGTGCTGCTTCCTATGGAAATTAAAGAGCCTCCAGACAGCTCCTAACACAAGGCTGCCTCCCCTAATCCTCAATGACAACTCCTTCCTGGGAGATCTCAACAAGGTCCAAATCTCTGCAGCAGGAATTCCTGCTCAGGTGGGTCTCCACTGGATGTATGAGGGTAGATATTATCTAGTATGAAGTCTGTGAAAAATACTGTTAAGCGTTGAAAGCTGAGGAGCATCAAAGAATGAGTAACAGGGTGAGATTCAAGTGATTGATTATATTAGGGATATTTGCATTCCTTGGCCACTCATGAGGAGTGTAGGAGGCAGATACCTCAAACACATCAGGATTTCTCAAATTTACACATTTCAGCCCCAGGATATTCAGTGTCCCCCATAAGATCTGCTGACTCAAAGAAAAGTATGCCCCACAGATGGGGATGGCCATCTAGTGTGCAGCAGTGCAGACACATTAACCCTCAGCAAATTCCTGACTGTTAAATGTAATAAAAAATCCTGCTCTGACACAGTTATCTAGAAATGTTCTAAAACAACTTGCCTATTTTAATTTTGTTGCTGTTTCTGCAGTTTCCCTCCAAGCACACAGCAGAGTTCAGTTTTATTCACTCAGCACAGCCATCACCATAACTCAGCCCTGGCCCTGTTGTGGGGCCAGGCACAGTGCAGGGCTGTCACCATGTCATGCTTACTGTACCAACAGGAGCTTCCCTTCCCTTCCAGCTTCCCCACATGTTCTATTGCTCATAATAAATATATTTCACCTCTACATTGATCTCCAGCATTTCCCACCCATTCCCACCCTTCATATCCATATGTCTCTATACTAAAGAGGGGGATGGCTTGGGTTTGTTCCCCCACCAGCATTACTCCAGCTGTCTCAGGTACACTGAAACTTGACTAATTCACACTAATTTTAGCACAGATAAACAACATTGGCTATGTCATGCTATTTTCAAGTACATTCCTTTTTCAAATGAAGTCAATACAGCAACTCCTCTTCACCAAGAAATTTACACAGCATCAACATGCATCATTAGAATACTCAGATATTTTTTTCTTTCTTTTAGGGAACTTAAGTATCTACACATTAACAGCTTTACATAAAACAAAACTGACCAGCTTTTGTTATTCCTCCTTTGCATATCCATGCAAACCACTAGACAAAAAGGGGCCTGCCATTCCTGTGACAAACAGCAGAAGATTGCAAAGATGTTTAATATTCTTTGTAATATAGCTCAGTTCCTATAACATCATTTAGATTGCCCTATGGAGTTTCTGTACTTTGTACTTTATAACATTTAATCTCTCTCCTGTGAAATCCTGAAGAACAATCTATTCCATAAGTCAACCCAACAGAAAGTTATTGACAATGATTTCATGAAGAGCTTTGTCCCAAAGGGCATTGGCAGGTAATTTGCAAATCTAATGTACCTCTAGTCAGCAGAGGGTTTTCAATGCTCACTTACATTCTTACAATGTAGCACAGTGATACAGCCCCCCTGAAGCTGAATGAGAGATCTTTGATTATGTTTTTCATCAATACAAATTACAACACTTTACATCAAATTTTAAGATTCAAAAAATAACCTTAAAAGAACAACTACTTACTTTTTTTACATTCTGCACAAGACTTTGGTAAATAGGTTTTTCTTTATTAATAGGTCGGGAGCTGTTTATTTCAATAATAAATTGCAAAACATCAACACAGACATAATATTCATTCTAAAAATACAGGATTTTTTTTCTTAAAGCAAATAAGCATATAAAAATTTTGTACTTGTTTTACCTAGATATCATAAGCTGAAGAAAACAGAAATTTAAGACACAAGAAGCTGTACCTCAAAGAGAGATTATTACTGTAGTCCAAATGTTTCAAAGCTAGTTTCCAGATGTAACTGACTTTTTAAATTTAACTAGGAGTACAGCTCAAATGAGAAGCACTGCTACACAAGTGTGGGTGGAAGCATCTATAAATACTCACAACCTTACATGTTAAAAAGTATCTACTATGCTCTCCAGCAATAGTTTAGAAATAAGGTAACATGCTTGCATATTTATTGTGATTTTGTCATATTGTGGAGATTGTATCACTACCTTTCATTTTACAGCTGGTGTGAGAGCATGCCTTTGCAACTGGAAATGAAAATAATGGCTCCTGCTAAAACCTTAGGAGCAGATTAAAAACTAACTTTCTCCTCCATGGGTGTTGACTTGAAACTATGAATTAATGACAGAATTATCAAGGAGCAGATATGAACATACTGACACTTGCAAACATTGCCTGGCATTTACACAGGACCCAATTAAGCTATTTTTAACTAGAGAAGTAAATGTAGTATTTAGTTGTTTTAAAATACCCACCACTGCCCTCCCCTGTTTTGCTCTAAAGCCTGATGAACACACTTCATTTAGCAAGCAATAATGCAGAACTGTGGCATTCTATCTGCAGGGGCAGCCTCTGGTTAAATTCCCATAGCGCAAACCTTGATCAGCACATCAATGCAGTGGCACCATGAGAAATCCCAGTTAAACTCAGACCAGGGAAATAGCTGTATCCAGCAGAGCATCTCACCAGCCACTGAGCAGCTCTGACACCCAGCTGGCTCAATTGCTCTGGGCAGCAGAGCCCTGAATGTGCTCATAACCCCAAAGGTCCAGCACAGGTCCCAGAGAGCTCAGCTCCTTGGCACCAGTGCAACACAAACATTTCAACCATGCAGCCTCGGGTTCAGCATTTCTCACTGCAGCACCAGTACAGCACTGTGGGATTCACATCCTCTGAACCTGAGAGAAGCAGAGAAAAGAATGATAAAAACAATTCTTATCTCGTTTGCTGCTCCTGTGTTGTGCCAAAGTAGAATGCAATATGGAGATTGCTTACCCAAAGTGATGGTGTTTTGTTTCCCTGGCCTATCAGGGCCAAGTGTGTGTGCATTCTGTCAGTCAGCAGACAGTCACGAGATTCTGGGCAGTTGAGTTGAGGTGGGTGCTTGTGCAGATTCAATTTAGATGTAATGCAATATAGTATAGAATAATATACTATAATAAAGTAATTAATTAGCCTTCTGATATCAGTGGATATCAGTCTGATGCATCAATGGATGCATCACTTTCTCCCCCACTTTCTTCCCCAGGGGTTGCCCTGATTTACTATACAACACACCTACAGGAAGTGTTACTTCACCTAGAAATATTTCACTGCATTTACTTCATTGCCACTGCAGACTTATAGAACAAAGAATTTCAAAATTCAAAGTTAATTCAAATATTTGGGTTTTGGCCTACTTGAAAATTCTGGTAGCAGTGTAGGCTACTATCTCCTAACAAAAATTTAAAGAGACTAGTGACAGTTCTGGCCAACTTTTCAAGAGTATTTAAATCTATTTAAGCACATAAATGTGAACGATTTCTAAAATAAACAAGGAATGTCAGCAGCTGAATATCAAGTTTTTTGATAATTCAGACTCTGTACTGAGATACTCAAGAGCAGATTTCTCAAAGAAAATAAGAGCCTTTCATGTATGCAGGAGAAAAAAGTAAGCCAAAAATGTTTTGTTCCAACCCATTTGGCATAGCAGACACATGGGTGAAAGGTTTTTGACATCATTACCAGACTATTTAGTTGGAATGTGTCTATGACATTACCTAAATACTTAAAATCAACACCTGGTGGTTGTGAAAAGTTTTTTTCCTCCAAGTCACTCTACAGATGAAAAATTGTCATTGGGAAGTTTCCCCAATGAAGTCCTTACCAATTCCAACACTATTTTCACATAGCATGTTGAAGACCCTTCCACAGTCAGATCCACTTTATTATTTTAGCTTCCTATTACACAGTGTCTCCTCCATTTGTGCTGCCATCACTAAAACACTTTTACTACTTGAAAAATATTCATCACTCCCCTTAGTTATGCCTTTCTGTACCTGTAGTTATCTCCCCTCCCACTGCACAAAGCAACGATAATTAGTTTAATTAATCTTCATGACTGTTCCTAAAATTTAGTAACCTTTCTTCCTGTTCTCCAAACTAGTTTGAAATTGATGTCTGAGAGATCAAATATCTGCTTAGCATGTTTTAAGTGCTGTCCCAAATTAAAAACTTGAAAGTATTTCATGTACTATATAGAAAAATATTATTCTGAAATGTAAGCTACAGGTTATTACCAGGATTGCAATGGACTCTCCATTCATACAGGTTCATGAAATGTGCAGGCAAAGAGAATATGCAATTTGTAAGTAAAAGAAGTTGACAATAGAGGTTTTTGGCTAATTAAGGCTCTTTTTTTATATATCTAAATATATGTATTTTCAATATACATGCACATATACACATAAGCACACATAAAAAGCACTGCTGCAAACAAGTCAAAAGAATGATTCACTATTGAAGATATATTTTAATGGAAAACCTTGAAGAGAATCCTTGCATATTTCTATTAAGTTTCTACCTGAAAAGCAGAGAAGAAAGATGGAAGAGGGAACCTGGAAACTAGAATATAGGGAGGATTTTCTAGGATCTATGAGGGTTTTTTTTTGGTTGCAGTGTAAGCCTTCTTGGGCTGTGGAATGCTCTCTGCCAAGAAAAAACATCCTCAGAGAGAGAAAAGCATACAGAGCATAAGTGCTGTGACTGAAAAAAACCCTTCTGGTATTATCATAAGCCATATTTCTTTAGCTGAAGATGTCAACACACCTTTGTAACACCTCATGATGGATCTAGCCTGCCAGCCTAATTTGCTACTTCTTCTCTTTTCTTATGCTGCCTAGGGAAAAAAAATCAACTGATTGCTTTTTCTAAAAAAAAATTACACACATCACAGTTCAGGTGTTAAAAACCAAATGGAATGAAATAACTGATTATCTGTGCTGCAGTGGTACACATAAAGAGCATAGAGGGCCTAAGCAACTGCAACAATTTCAAAATTATTTAAATAAAATCTGGATTTTATACTGAGAAACCTTTAGAAGCAAAATACATTTTTCACAGTAGGTAAGAGATTCCAGAAACATAAGTACTACCTTGAGTAATTATTGTTAATTAACTAGCAATGAGGCACTATTTCCAAATGTGACATTTAAAGCACATAATGTGATTGTGAATATTCACAAAGATAATTAAGTTCATCTGCTTCAAGTCCTTGATTTCAGTGCATCTGAAAACACTTCTTAAACTATCGTTAGACCTGTAATCAAGTATTTTGTTGCTCAGGAAAATTGCATACCTTTGCTTACCTGCTAAGATTGGGATATGTATTCAAATGCCAGTACGTGGCTTTTGAGAAGAAACTCTCCTTCAGGCAAACACTGAGGAGAAAAAAAAACACTAATTCTGATTGTTTTCTCAAAAGGGACCATTAAAAATTAATTCCTCACACCTTCAGATGGAAACAAAACCAAAGATTTCTGAGTTTCCCTAACTGAACTCAAGATCACAAGACTGATGTGAGCCATACTTGACTGAAAATCTTCATCATCAAGTCAAAGGTACCCCCAATGCACATACTGAGCATACTATTCATGTTAGGTTGCATACTTTCTTCCATCTTCTTTATAGCTAGATCCATTTCTTTACAAAAAGAAAAATGCAACCAAATTCAGGGATGAAATACAATGTATAATGTAAAAATGTGAAAATCAGAAAAGCTACTGACTTTATTCTCTTGGGAAATAAGTTTAAACCATTACTTCTCCCTCCTTCTTCAGAGGGAGAAGGAGAGAAGGAGTCTTTGATCATCAACTCTGATCTTGATCAAGACCTTCTTGGAGATATAAACTCTGAAAATAGCAAAAAAATGACCCCAAGAACAGAATGTCAGAAGAGTCATGACTTGGTGTTTTCTCCTTTGTTCTTTTAAGAGTAAAGACTGCTTCTTTCCACTAGAAAAGAGAGTAATGAATAATGGGCTCCAAGACGGAGAAGAAACATTTAGACAGCGTTCTAAGGTACAAAAGGTTAAATCTACTCTATTGCTCTCCAGTTATTTGACATAGAGGATTTTTAATCAGTCAAAACAACAGTGTGAATTATTATGTACTCTAAGGACGTCCTACTGGTCTGTATCTCTCAGCCCAGTTTGAATAGCAGTTTTTTCCAATGCCAGAAAACTCTTTCTTGATCAAACTCTTATCAAGGATTATGTTTGAAGAGAAAAATAAGGCCAAATCTTTCTAAAAAAAGAAAAATTAAATATTCTTAAGGTGCATAGTACCAAGAAACTCCTGACCTTGTCTAAAAGCCAGTTCCTGCTGCTGCCTGGCTGCATTCAGTGTAGATTCACTATTCTACTTTAAAGTCCATTGCAAGCACAGGCAATGCCCACTGCCAGGAGAGCAGAGGGGATGAGACACTCTGTGTCTCATTAGCCCCAGCCAGCACCCTGCTCACACCAGCAGCCAGCTGGACCTCACCCAGGGGGTGTCATCCTCCAGGAAAGAGTTGGTCCGTTCTCAGCAGTGAAAGGAGAACACCTGAGCCCAAACATGGCATACATCTCATACAACCAATTCCAGGCTTGCAAAGAACCTCCTCAAGAGATCTACATGTTACCCACCTTCCCCAAGATCTGTTTCCTTAAACTATAAATAGACTGAGAAAACAAGAAGAAAGAAAATGTTCTGAAGTCGCTGGAGATGAGCAACAGCAAGAATTATGAACATGTTGCTACACTCCTACTAAAGACATGACTTCAGATAAAAGTGATCTTCAACCTAACTAAACAATAAAATCATAACTGTAGTTCTCTTCAAGTGCTTTCAGAGAAAAGTAACCAACTCAGGATTATCCAAAAGAAGAAATACAGAAGAGTAAAACTTACTATAGATCTTCCTTTCCCTTTCTTTATTCTGTGCAAGAACACTGGAATGCTGTTGAAACACTTTCTTACAGTCATTTAGTAGTGACCTTTGGCAAGTTTCATGAGGAATTATTCTGTTCCTATATAAAGTGGTCAGCAAAATAAAATAGGCTGTGAGAGGTTAGATTACACCAAACACTGCTACACCAACATTACTACCACCAAGTGCAACAGGTTAGCCCTAAGGCAAGCCAGGTTGCCAAACTGGCATTATTTGAAGGCCAACTGCTCCAGTGTACATCCTCAAAGCTACTGGACAGTTTAAATCTGGACACTTTAAATCCCCCAGAGCAGTGGGTTACTGCTTTCTATAACAAAACAACCAAGGAATAGAAGGAATAATTAAAAAGCAAAACTATGCCATTGGTATTTTCTCCTATTATATTTGTAAGCTTGACAAAATAATGTCTTCAGACAGTTCAGGGGAATAAAAATGTATGTTTCTGATGCTCATCACTGAATTTACAGCAAATTAGGAGGAAAGCAACAGCTTAAATCATGTTTTTCAATTGAATTCATCTGTTCTACAGAGCTGGCATGATGGTATTAGACCATATGCATCATAACACATAGATTATTGTATGCTATTTTCTCAAACCATTCTAAAATCCAAATTAAGTATCCTGTGAATAATTGCAGAGATTTGTACCAAAGAAGCCTAGAAATTAACATGTAATACCTATGTATTAGGTAACCCAAATGAAAAAAAAATCAAATAGTTGAGCAAAGTCAGACCAAACAGCAAGATTCATACCAACAGAGACTTTGTTTGACATTTTAGTCATCTGTATCAATCAATCTTTTTTAGCTAGTTCCCACTATTTACAAGAGAGATGGGCTTACCAAATGCTGAGTAATACAGCAAGATGACAAGGAGAGAAAAGAGAGAAAACAGGAAAATGAAAAGAGAACTGCTATTTTTTACTCTGAAGACAGGCAACCTTTACATTACAATGCTCACCAAAGAAAAGTAATTTGTAATAAGTGTATACATTCAGATATTTAAAATAATCAGTTATCAAGGACTCTGTCCTTCACAAGAGCAAAGAAGGATCAATCCTCCTTCTGCCATCAATCCTCCTCCTTTAACATAGCATGTTCTTTATTGTGCAGAAAGATTCTGGGACAACTACACCTGAAGTTAATAACAAGTTTTCCATAATCCATTGACTCTAAGGAATATGCTCATATAGATCACATTCTCAGCTAGCTAAAAGTTATGACAGTGACTACAAAATAGCTAAAAAATAGCAATTGTACATTCATGCTGGGCAGACAGTGCAAGAGAGTAACTTCCCACACACACCAAAACAAAGTGAAGACTTCCCATGTAGTTTGCAGATAACCTTTAAGTGTTTTGTGACTAATCACTGCACTATGGCTAACCCTGTGGATGTTCCTCAAATGGCAAGTTCCTGGAAAATGCAGAAGTGTAAAGTTACAATTTCCTTACACATCAGCTAGTGATTCAAGCTATAGTTTGTTCTAAAATATGAAAAATCAGAATTATTTTAGCATAAGACAAAGCTAAGTATAGTGAAGACACTTAAATCCCCACCTCTGCTGAACATTATGTATCCACAAAAATTTACTTCAGATATATCAGCTACTCCATACACAGCAGTGCGTGTGTTTGGGATGACAAGGTTCAAGCAGAGCAATTTGATGCACATATTCAAATAATTAAAGAAAAACATACATTTAATGACAGGTAGCTATTAAGAATTACTTTTAAACCACTAAATTCCCTACTGCTGCCCCTCTGTGGGAGAAGAACATGGCATAAATGTGGCAGCTTCTCATCAGCTTCAGAGTGCAGTATAGTCTGTGTAGTAGTGTGTTAAGAATAACACATGGTGCTCACAACACCCAAAAGCACAAACCCACTAGTGGCTCCTAGCAGACAGTACTCGTGCCCAGAAAACACTTCAGCAATCAAAATCTTACCAGCAAGCAAAGGAGAACTTCAAATGTACTGCAGCTCTCCAGGAGATAATTAGCTAAATTACTATAGCCATTTATTAAATAATCTGGTTTCCCCTTCATCTCTATGAATCATATTCATTAGCATCAATCACTTCTTCAAGTCACAAACATTTATGCTCTATTAAAAGCAGGGATTCCTCAGAAGTGCTAGACACCTCAATTTCAAACTCTCAGCACTTTGGAGATAAATTGCCTCAAGAATCCTCAGTTCCTACAGGTAAGGAAGGACTGGCTACTTCCACAAGCATATCCCACAGACACTTGCATCCCACAGATTTGGAGCACCCACTGTTGGTGTAAGAAGCACTGTTCTATTCACAACATAAGTCTTAGCAACTCACTCCCAGCTTCTGAAACACTGTGGCAACTCCTGCTGGCCTGGGACTTAATTCTGAAAACAGGAGAGAGAAAACCACCACAGACAAACTCCTTTTAGTTTTATGGATTTTTTTCTTAAGCTTCAGTTAAACAGCAGGTATTAAAATTCAAATCATAGCTGTTTGTACTGTACCTCAATACTATCCTACTTTTTAATATAAAACTGCCAATCAGCTAAGGCTACTCGTGCTTTACAGCTTTATATTGATCTATGTACCTATATAAAATCAGATACCATCAGACACCACCTTCTTCACAGAGTCAATAAAACAAAGTACAAGCAAAACAAACAAAAAGGAGCCATTAAAAATTAATAACCTGTCTCATTTTTGCACATCATCCACTGGGAGCACCTGGCACAGCAGGGACAACAGCAATGGACAAGTTCTGGTGACCCAACCATCAGATGAGTGGTGGCTGCTCATCAGCACAGCAGAGCTGGACACTGCCAGCTGTGCACCCACTGACAGGGTATTTGTGCAATGGCACAGAGTAACCCATCACTGCAGCAGGTCTAAAAATAAAAAGAATGGCAGACAGTTGTACTTTGTACAGTTGTAATTTCTTTTGGGAAGAAATCACTAATCCAAATTTACAAGTAATTTCTGTCCTTCCCCAATGTTAACCAGGTGATTTTCTTATTTTAAAAAGTAGTTTTTGGAGTCTTACTGCCCACTCTGATTTGGAGTAATATCTGAGGCAGTACACAGTGATTTAGAACAGCTATCTGAAAACCTGAGCTATAACGAATCTTGCATTTATCAGGCAGCTTGGGCAAGTTTAATTTTCTTTACAACTTCATCCTTTCAACCAAAAAATAAACCATTTATTATTTCCAAGGCTATTGAGAATGTTAATAACTGGAGGGAGAAAAAAAAACCAAACAAAACACAAACAAAAACAAAGAGAAAAACCCCAAAAAACAAAATATTAAAGATCCTCTTCTCTGGAAAATATAGATGCAATCTTAAACCCCCTGATGTCAGTGGCATAACCCAGTATTAAACATGAAAACTAGTTATTTGATTATGGAAATAAACTATTAATTATGTCAAGCAGCTACGTGTTTTGCTAGCAATGAGGACATTTTAACTAGCACCATTTCAGTACCAGCAAGCAGAGTAAGATTGAACTACCTAATTAATTTTAATTTCTTCTGCATTGTTAGCATAGTGCTAGCTTTAACATGTTTATATGACTATGTCAGCCCTTACCACCTGCACCCCTAACTCCCATCCTTTCCATAGAAAACCAGCTGTGTTATCCCTTAGTGGATAAAAATACAAAATTCCAAGCACTAGTCACAATGTTCAGAATGAGAAAAATTATTTTAAAGAGTAAATTATAATTTGGAAAGAGGCAAGGAGACCAGAGAAAAGGACAGATTCCTGGTTCTGACTTCAGGAAGCAAGGTATTACACAGCTGGCACAGGCACAACACACAAGCACATGAAGTCTTCACTATCATGCACAGTGCTCTTAATCCACCTACCAACAGAAACATCTGAGAAAGGCAGAAGTTTTTATAACACTTTGGTATGTCCTACAAGAAAAACAGCAGTTTTATTAAAAAGAATATAAAATAAAGCCTCCACAAGCAGAGTGAAGGTAAAGACCAGCCTTAACAATCTAAACAGCCTGGCAGCCAGCACACAGGAGCTGCAAGACAAACTCAACACAATTCCACACCAGCCACTAAATGCTTTTTCTTTGAAGAGACATAATTACTGCAATGAAACATGATATGTATGATAACGGACTGTAAGTCATTAGTTCCATAGTAATGAAGCAAGTTCTTTGATGAACAAGGGGTTTTCTAATGTTTCTTTCTCCTGTAATTTAAAGGGAATTTGTAACTAACAGTTGTTTTTATAGAATAAATATATAGCAAAGGCATCAATTAAATTCTTTCTATGAGGCTTCATCCAAAGATCAAGTGTTAGCAATCCTTGATGCATTCACTGGTATTATGACCTTGAAGATGCAGCTATATGACACATGCTAAAAATAAAATCTGCTTTAAAAAGAGCAAGTGAAAATAATAGAAACTTCAGGAAAACTCTTTGTAGCCCAGATGCCAGATAAATCCTACACAAGTAATCTCTCTATAGAACCTGAAAAAGTAGAGCAAAATTTCTCAAAAAGTTGTTTCCTTGACAACATTGACAAACCAAGGGTAAGGAATCAAAGTCATGAGATGCCTTGTGGTTTGTTAGCAGATTTTTTTAAATATATAGCAGTATGTAAGATGCAGCTATAAAGCCAGATTTCTAGAAAAGAAGCAAAGTTAGATTGGTTTTATTTATATTTTCAAACAGCAAAATTATTCAGAATTTCTTAACTGTTACAAAAAAAAAATGGTACTCCCATAATATATTATAGTCACTTGAGAATTTAAAACTACTTTAGCACATTCTTTTCCCAAGTACCAAAATCTTGACTTTTTCACCAGCAATCTTACTGACACACCCAGAATGGGGACAAACCATCATTCGTCTGTCCCATCTCAGCTGACATTCTGCCATTGGCCTGCCCAGTACATGGTGCTGGGTGTAACTGGAGAGCTTCCCTTGGACATTCCCAGTTCAGCTGCATTGGAGGCTCTGCCCCACTGCCATCCCTGGCCCTGACTCTGCCCTGGCAGGAGCACAAGGCTGCTTTCTCCTCTGCTGCTTCAGAGACTCAGGAAACAACTGCAAGAGCTCCCAGCAGAAAGGAGGCGCAGAGCTCACCCATTAGGGACAGATGGGTTGCTAGGAAAAAAGTCAGATAAACACTTTAAATCCCTCAAACTTCTACAAATAATGATACAAGTAAGCAAAACACTTTCTAGGTAAGTTGAGAGAACAGATTCCTTTCTTCCACATCACTGTTAAGGATATTTAGAAGCCAGTTTCCATAATTTTGGATTTCCAGAGAAGAAAGGTTTGTGAAACAACACTGTCACAACAACCAGTTACCCTATGCACCTCACCTGTGGCCACTTTGCATCTGTTGATCAGTGTCAACCAAATTTCACAGAAGGCCTCAAGTGCTTTTCTCTCAAGGCTCAATCATGCTAAGCAGCTGAATAAAAGATACTGCAGAAGCTCCAGAGAAAGACATTGAAGAGGATTTGTAGTCAGACTCAAAATACAGACAGGCTTCACTAACTTTCCTGCTCTTGGAAGAACTTTTATTTTCAAATTTTTTCTTTAAATAATTCCCAATTTATTTTTGCAGGGGTGAGGGGGAACACAGCTACACTGTGAAATATCCATCCCACTCTTCTCCCCCACGGCCACATCCTCTCGCACAGCCACAGAGCAGTCAAAAAATGTTTCACAAGAACACTGAGGGTATCACTCCTGCATTCTTTAAGGAAATCCTAAGTCAGGAGTCATTTCCAAGTGGAAAAAACCTCAAGATATCACAAAGCTAAAAACCTCACCCAGAAGCTGAGAGGTTCACTGCATTTTTGCCCTGTTTTCCTCAAATGTCAGTTTTCATACAAGTATTAAGATAAATTCTAATCCAAAACAGTACTGAATTTAGTTCCTGTTAGTGCAGAAGGAAAGAAACAATGGCTTATCAAACCCTACAGAGATGAGGATGCTGCTATTTATACTCAAAGAAACATACTCCTTTGAAAAAAATCCTTTGAGGCCTAAGAGTTGTCAAACACTCAGAACATAATAAAAACTATACAAGTCATCTCCAGCTGTGGATTCTGAAAAAGTGAACAAAGGCATTACAAGGATTTCTGTTTCCTTGACAACTGCATCACTGGAAACAAGGAAATAATTAAAAAAATATATCTCTCTAACAGCACTCTCTAAACATTATCAAGGTACTAAAATACCAAATATGAAACAACTCTTACCCACACAAACCTTTGGGATGAAGAGACCAAAATTCACCACTTTGATGAACTGTTCTTTGCTGATATGTGTCGCCAGCTTCTGCAGAACAATTGGGAGAGCTATCCATTACATTCTGACCTGGATTAACATCTACCCATGGCACAGTCAGAAGCTTTCCCTGGTGGTCAAATACATTCCTTCCTGCATGATGTTCCTTTTCTTACAAAAATAAACATGATGGAGGGTACTTCTCATTGAAGTGTATGAAATAATTTTGTTACAAGATGATCAAGATACACAAAAAAGGCTGGTATTACCATGCATGTGCCTATCACATAAGTGTACTGCCATCTTAATAACCAGCAATCCTAAAGTCACTGGGAAAAACATGCACAGTTCTAAACAGAGAAGAGAAGAGAAGAGAAGAGAAGAGAAGAGAAGAGAAGAGAAGAGAAGAGAAGAGAAGAGAAGAGAAGAGAAGAGAAGAGAAGAGAAGAGAAGAGAAGAGAAGAGAAGAGAAGAGAAGAGAAGAGAAGAGAAGAGAAGAGAAGAGAAGAGAGAAGAGAAGAGGAGAAGGCCAGAACCTTCATAAAGAGAGTTTTGCTTCAGTATTTCTGCTAATATTTAGCAGCCTCTTCAACAAGAAAACAATGGGTTTTTTTCCACATCTAGGTAAGCAGCACACAATATCCAGAATATTAGCATTTCCTTGCCACTTCCAAGATAATGGGGAGAACTACTTGTTATTTTTAATATACAGTATTAAAAATGTATCAACAAGAGATCTTCAAAACATTTGAAATAAAGAACATATGTATCAAACAGGATGACTTCCCAATTTGTCACCTACAGTTAAAGGAATGTTGCCACAATTAGATTTTAAAAATCAATCTAAGAGTTGCCCTACTGGAGGTACTAGCAGCATGATAGCTAATTCTGCTTAGTGAACAGTTTGAATCCAGCCTAGCTGTGACAGGGCTACAGCCCCCTGAATGCCATGCTTGAGTGTACAGCAAATATGCTGGCAGCTTAAATTTATTCCTTAATAAACAGACACACCTGTGACAGAACAAGAAGAAACACTACCTATTCCAAGTGCATTGTGTACAGAATGGTTGAAAGCAAAAATATTAGGTTTTGTTACTCTGAGACAGGGTAATGGCCAATATCTAGGAAATTTGTGTTGTCACTACCTGTGCCACACACAGTTTATGGATTGAGGCTATCACCTTCTATCATTCAGCCCAATACAACAGGATAAGGAATAACAAAATTCCTGGAATATACTACTATGCTATCTTTCTCCTAACAGAGACAAAATCACAAAATAATAAAATACTCTGAAAGTATAATTGAAAATTGTATTTCTTGTGGCATTTGACACACTCCAGGAACCAAAATCCATACATTAAATTTAATGAGTATGAGTAACATACCACTCTAAATCTAATGATCACAAAAGAGTCTCAGAAGAATGGAGAAGTATCTGGAAGAAATCTCTTCAGGTAGCAAGTTACAAAGATTAACTGCTTAGGAGCTCAGAAATCCCAACTTGAAAATAAGCACAGACCAGAAGGGGTCTTAAAGGCAACACAAACCTTTGACTTGTTCTTCTTTACTCATCCACTTAGAGACTGACTCCTGGTCTGAACCGGGATGGTTGTTATGCTCTTAATCATGGAAAGTCAGCAATGCCCCTGTTCAAGAGGCTTACATTATTAAACTCATTTAAAAAACTTTTACTTTACTTGTATTGATAGAGCTGTGACTAAATGACTATTCAGCTAAGCCAGTAGGGAACAAAATATATAAGAAAAACTTGCAACAATGTATTAGAACACAAAGGACTATTAATATACATTTTGCATACTCAAGAATTGTAGCACTTTCTTTCCTTGATCTTGTTTAACAATGGAGTGAAAGTGCTGAAAATTAAGAAATCCTCTGCAACAAACATAACACCTGCTGTGATGCTCTAAATAAAATATGAGAAACACAAAATTAAGAGCTAGCAGATGATTATATAAAGATGTTACCTTGAGTTAATTTAAAGGTAAACTAGGAAATACAGAACAAAAGCATAGGATGCTGAAGTTATGAACAATCGTTAAAAAGCTAAGTCCAGCACCAATAACTAGTGAAAATGTTAACATCTGTGTAGCTCTGTGTAATGACAAGATCTTCAAAATAAAAGACACTGACAATGTGAATTCAGCATTGTGGTTTCTGCAATTGATAAAGACACAACTTTTTAATGTTGTCTGCTACCAAAGACAAAAAACTGTATTCAATGACAATCTGTGATTCTGTATTTGGGGTTCTAATCCAGAAATACCTAAACAAGGTCTGATGTTCAGAAAGCATTGAATATCCACACTATGGGAACCAGGCACCTTTAACAGCCGTGATAAGTCTCAAAATTTATGCAAAAAAAAAAACCCAGTAGATGAGATAATAATTAACACTATTTTGGTGTTTAAGTAGGAAAATCCAAAAAATGGCAGTAGATGCCCAAAATTCATTTACAGCAGCTATTCAAACAGAAGGTAGAGAAGGGTTATTCAAAGAAAGCAAATTTAACCAGTTCAGACAATGTTTCACAGTACTTAAAATCCATACCTAAGCTAAAACAACAAGCTACTCACAATAGTGTTACAGTGCAACTGTGAAGAGCAGCACTGCCCCACCAAGAGCTCCTCCTTCCCTACAAATTCAAAATTTAGCATGAAATATTCTTCTATTAATGCTCCAGATTTGAAGAACTGTGGGTAATTTGCAATACCTATCACTTCCCAGATGGAGCTCTATCTTATTTTCAGGTCTCTCCAAAAACTCAGGGGTTTTCTTACACATTTAGTAACACATGCATAAACTTGTAATTTGGGTCTTTCAACACACAACATAGAGGCAAATATTAAAATCTTTGAGTCTTCATTCACAGGCAGTTTAGTTCCCACTCCTTTCTAACACACTGAGGTGCCCCATCTGCTGGCACGAGTGTTACTCTAAAGAATTCTGCCCCTGAGCTGAAAACTGACACTTTTTCCAACTTCACCACTTGAAGTGTTCTAAATGCAGCAATACAAAAGAAATCAGATCAAATACTTCTAAAGAAAACCATAAAATGCTCTAACACAGTTCATTCATTCCTCATTATGCAAGTTATTTTTACTAGATGCTTACGGTGATCTTCCAGCTCTACAACTGGAAGACAGAAACAGAAAATGAAAACATCAACTCATTTACTGTAAATACTTTAGCACGACTCACATTGATTCATAAAGGTGTCAAAGTGCACTTTTCAACCCAAGAGAACATAAATGGAAGACTGTACTTTTCTCCTGATCTAAACAGGATACATACACATACTTAAAAAGTAAAAAAAAACCCACATAATCAGTTCCATATACACATTCATCTGTGTGATATGAATGACTTAGTCATCACAATTTAGACAGAAATAAAAAAAATTATGATCACTAAGGTAAGTAAAGCAAGTGTTTCTTCCTTCTCTATGCCAAGTTTAAAAAATTTTTAAAAATAAAATCCTTTTCCACAAAGGAAAATTCTTAGTTTATGAGGAAAGAGGAAGTTATTAAGAGGAAATTATAAGAACAGACAAAATATACAAACTGAGTAAGAGCTCTGGTTCAAGCACCATTTAAGCTACCACAGTCATCTCAACTTTGAACACTCCATTCTGAGAAATACCCACTAATAATGGACTCTTCAAAATATAAATGTCTTAATGCATAGGCTGGGTGTAAGGACTGAATCCAAGACATTTACTCTTAAAAACAGTCACAGTTATTCCTGTGACTAACTGAAAGTACAGAGTTTCTAAGGTCTGTATTGCCTCTTCTCTCTGATCATACAGAGATTTTAGGCTTTTAAGTGTGCTTTGAGTTTCACCCAGATGTTGAAAGTAAATCATGCAAACATCCTGAGTGTCTGCATATTCCCAAAAAGGGAAAGAGGACACATATTCACTCCCTGGATTTAAATGAGCAGTTCCAAGCAGGTTTTTTTTGGGGCAAAAAAAATATACAATCTGTGTGAAGTTAAAAGGATGAGGAAAAAAAAAGAGTTGACCTGCATTTTCAATCGGTTGTTTTATGCCTATACCAGAAAATTGACAACTTCAGGCAACAGCAGACAGCCAAAATCAACTCCCAGAAGGTAAAGCAGTGCTGCCACAGTCACCAGGGATTTATGTGCTCGTGATCCCAGAAAGGGAGAGAATCTGGGAGCCGAATACCCAGTGAATCCTCGAATCCTCGGTGTCACCGCGCCCTCTGCTGCCCAGGACAGACAGTGGTTCCCTGAGACACAGCATCCTCAGCATCCTCAGCATCTTCAGCATCCAGAGCTGCTGCTCCCCGCGAGCTGCCCCCCCAGAACACAACGTGAGCTTGCACAGACTTCCTAAGAGCTACGGTATTCCTGCATGAATTTTTTAGACCTGCGTGCTCTGAAGTGTAGCCAGCACTAGTATACTTCATTTATATTGAATTTCCAAGGTTTGGGGGAACTAAAATAGTCAGATTTCTTCAAAAACTGGCTTTACTGTTAATGACTGATTCCAAGCAGGCTTGGTAACACTGATTCAGAAAAAATAATTTTTCTTTATGCTCAGAAGACAAGCCAGACTGGCCATTATTTCAACTTTTTAATAATTTTATATTGCAGCAACAACTCAGATTTTAGATTTTTATACCAAATTCAACACATCCATAACTTCACTCGTCAGTACAAATGAGGCTCTGGAATAGTCAACAAACATTAAGCAGATGATGTGACAATTTAAGAACTAAAGGTCAAATTCAGACATCCAGGGGTCAGTATTGTACAATCTAAATTTACATTGCTGCTTAACAGAAACACCCATCAGCACTTTTTGCATATCTTAGCCTTTTCCTTCAAGGTCTGTTCTTCAAGCAAAAGCCAAGATATAACAAATATACTAAAGATTACCTGAAAGGAGAAATAAAGGTACTTTTTTCCCTACATTTAATGTTTAAGAAAAAAAGAGGTTTCAAAATCCTGGTAAAGAAGATGGAGGAAGTATGTTGCTGTTCTGATACAAGGGATGTTCTTCTTAAGATTTACTAAAGTCCTAAATTTTGGAAGCAGGAAAATAATTGTGCCTGCCATGGTAAATACATGTTAGATGCAATAAAGCATGTCTCCCACCAGAAAGGACACTGTGCACTCTCATCAAAGGTATGTTCCTGTGCAAGGCCACTTCAGAAGACTATTATCTGAACCCAGAGGCACAAGCAGCTGGGAAAGCTGGGAAAGCATATACCCATTACCCATTTTAAAAATAAAAGCCTCACTGGACTGACTAAATTACCAAAGAACTGAAGACAAATTCATTAAAGGTAAGAGGAAAACTCACTCTGAGTATTGAGCAATTAACCCTTGAAATAAATTAAAGTGAGAAGACCCCTTAGATCATGACAAGAGAGTTCTGAGATGCAAAATCCATCTGACCTGATCTACCTCCTCCAGTAGATGTCACACAGGCCTGTCAGAATAATTAAAAATATTATTCCAGTGTTGGCAGTTAGTTGCTTAATGACTCATGGCAGAATCCGTGTGCATACCCTAGTGCTCATGGCCATTGTGACAAAACACTGATAGAGATCATGAGAAATGATCTAACTATTTAAGGTCTAAAATACTGACATGACTAAAATAAAATTTAAAAAAAACGAAAAATAATTTTAAAAATTTAAAAAAAATTTTCAAAGCCCACCAAATTCTAAGCTAATGGAACTAACTGTGGGTATAGTGAAGGATTAGGCTGCAAGTTTACAATAATCTTATAAAGCATCTCCTGAAATTCTGAGTACGTTTGAACTGTTAAATACACACAAGCAAGGATGTTATTTCCAGAAGAGCATTGTTTAATACAACATGATGATTGTGCCACAAAGCATCTTGCTTTACATTACCTTGACTGTTCTGTCCATAGAAGCTGAGAGAAGCAAGTGACTTTGTTCCAGTACAGGACACCACTGGATTTCATTAATGGGGCCGCTGTGTTTAGACATGTAAAATATTAAGCTTTTGGGAACTTCAGTTACTTTATATTTAGATCCTAAATATGGCTTAATTAATTCAGAGGTCTTTCTCAACGCCTGCTCTCCAGGCCCAGTTACCTTAACATCACAATCTGAGCTACCTCTCTGGTCAGATTCTTCTTTTTCAGGCTTATTGGAATTTTCTTGACGCAGTCGTTTTGGGATATATGGCCTAATTCCTTTTAGGGTAGGAGTGCTGTCGTTGTGTGCCCTCTTCTGGGAAAAGCCATTTCCAGAATTTGTTGAAGAGCTTGAAGCCTGTTCATAGTTTCTGTAAGCCACAGACACTGCAGCAGGGCCAGAGTAAACCCTCTGACAATGGGGAGGTGCCAAGTCAGTGTTGCTATTCCGTGCATAATGCTCAGGGGGATCTTCACAAACCCGGCTCCAGGCAGACCTGCCAGCGCTGCCAGCAGGGTGCATCCCATGTGCAGATTCTGTACTACCAGGTGCAAAGTGCTGAACACAACTCACAGAAAAACTCAGCTGGTTTGTTTGTCTGCCAGAAGCATCAGGGGCTTCAGTCTTTTCAGCTTCTGTCTCGGAGTCTGAATCTTCATAAGCAACCAAACTCATTATGGCTAGACACAGCAGACTCCAGAGATCTCAGTGCTGCAATCCTCCAAAATTATGATCTAAAATAAAGAATTGATCATTCAGAGCACAATTAATTACAGGATCCACAATCTGAGTAACTTAGGGATATAAATATGCCTTTCTTAAAAAAAAATCAAAGACTCTTATTTCTGTTTATTAATGGAATTTATTCCTCTATTACAACACACTGTACATTCTATTAAGCAACACAATTTGCCTCCAAGCCCTTTGCATACATTTTTAATGCATTGCAGAGGTGTATATGCATACCACAAAACAATGACAATGAGGATGAAAAGGAAAACAACCTTACAATATAAATACAGCAAATTACTTTGCCTTACTTCCAGCATCACATCCACACAGAGAAGAAATTAATTAATTGTGTAGTGGTTTTGTATGTTCATTTATAATACAAATACTACAACTCTTTTAGAGTCAGTCTAACAATATCTGTTTCTTAACACTACAGATGACTTGAAAGAAGTGTGTAGGGGTTCAACTGGCAGTTAAAGTGTAAACACATTTCTGACCCCTTCAGCAGCCTAGCATTATGAGGAAATTTTCCAACTATATCCACAGAGCATGCTCCACATATGGAACATGTGTTTTACAGATCAGATATGCCAGAAGCTACACTAAATTCACTATTTGCATTTACTTACAGAAAAATGAGATCATAGATGCCTCAACTGTGGAATTAGATTTTTTTCAATGTGTCCAGGAGAAAGAAATCTCCTGTCAAGACTGCATATGTAACATAATAATTCACCCTCATAAATCACCCATATAATAATTCACCCTCATAAAATCCCACCAAGATTTTTCCAACAATTTGTATGGAGTATGTGGAGTATAGAGTTACCTACATTCAAACAACTGATGTGTCTGCAAAGTAATATTTCAACTTCTGCTGTTTATAGGCAAGAAGTATTGGTATGATGGATTAAATGTGACATTTTATTACTGCTTTGTTTCCTTGCCAAGCTGTTAGCACTCATTATGCTGAAGAGATTTAACCCACAACACTTTCAGACAGGCTGCTGAAATTCTTGGTTCAGGTCAGCAAAGAAACTGCCCTCAAAAGCATCTTGATGGCAACAGGGAACACATGAAAGTCATCAGTTATCTCCACAAGCATTGGCAGAATTGACACCACAAATGCAGGGACGCCACAAATGTAGGCCCTACAAATACAGGAGTAGAAATCTGGAACTTGCAAAGATTATTCATTTAACTTCAGAATTAGATCTATTTGAATTAAAACAACTGTGTTTCACATAACCTACAGAGGTGTTACATGACTCTAGATTCCGTCATTAAATTTCTAAGCACAGATGCAGAAGACAGGCACTTATTAATATACACACATTCACAGATCCTTCCCAAGATAAGTGATAAGACATTTAACTGGAACAAGGTGACCAACATTTCAGTACATAAAAGCAACAAGATCTCCCTCTAGAGGACATTTTGTCATTATCTGAAGTTTAAGACAGCTATAAGTGACAGCAAAGAAGAGCAAGGAAAAAAATCTGGTTTTAATAATACAGCTTCATTTATTACAACAATATTTCATTTAAACAGAAAAAGTAGTGTTTCATGAAAACTTAACTAACAAATCAATTCAAAACCAGTAAATTGAAGTTCCTAGCAGTAAATTGACACATCAAATAAACAGGAGCTTTGAAGGGCTTCACTTCAGTAATTGTATCAAGTAGTTACTGTTTTACTTCAGCGCTAAACACATTTTCCAGCTAAATGCATCATGTCCAAAGAACAAACATAGTAAGAAGCTGACCTCTGGCTAAAAGCTACAAACCAGGATACACAAGTGGATTGGGTTAGACTTACAGTTACTTTCGTTTGTTTTAACACAAAAAAAACCCCTCAATCTGGTGTTAGAGAGTGCCTTGCAAACACAAGGTTAAAAGTGTTTCTCATGAGATACTGGAAAAAAATTGTCCCATTAGATTTGGTCAGCATGAACCCATTCCATCACACACATCACCCATAAACCTCAGTATTTCTGTAACAGAATTTTTGTAACAACAAAGCATCTCTCTCATAAACACTTACCATCAACTTCTGTTTTTAAAGAAACACCACCCAGAGCCACTGCCCTAAGCAAAGAAAAATGGGGGGTCGGGGGGGACCACAATGCACCTGACTGGAACCATCCTGTAACTAGGCTGTGAATTTATTCACAATGAGATGTGCAATGTATTCAGCTAAAAGAAAAGTTTGCAGCATTTTGGTTTTCCTCGGCTTCCACAAGACTGATTGGTCTGAAGGCACTGGAGAAGTGTCCAGCTTAGGGGCACAGCGATGGCAGCAGAGCTGGGACAAGGCACAGAGCGCCGCGGGTCGCTCCGGGCGGGGCCGGGGGGCACAGCCCTCCCCGGGCCCTCCACAGCCCCGAGGGACAAAGAACGAGCTGATGGAGAGGGTTCGGTGGAGGCCACAAAGATGGCGAGGGGTCTGGAGCATCTCCCTTATGAGAGACCGTGGGAGACGCGTTTAGTCTGGAGAACAGAGGGGATCGCATCAATTCGCACAAATGTCCCAAAGGCGGGGGCACAGAGGATGGTGCCAGGCTCTTTTCCGTGGTGCCCACCGCCAGGACGAGGAACAATGGCCAGAAACTAAAACACAGAAGTTCCACCCCAAGCCGAGAAATCATTTCTTTTCACGGAGGGTGGCAGAGCACTGGGACACGCTGCCCAGTGCGGGCGTGGGTCTCCCAGTCCGGAGACATCCAGCACCCACACTGGTGCGTTATTACTGTGTAACCCGCTCTGGGTGACCCTGCCTGGATAACCTCCAGAGAGCCCTTCCAGCCCTGACGCTGCTGCGAACACCCGGCCCTGTCCAGCCCCACCCGAGGAAGGGGGTCCCGGGAGGGTCCCGGCAACTGAGAAAACACAACGCTCCTTCCCTCTCCCGCAGAGTCTTCGCCTTTCCCCAGAGCCCCGGGCGCCGAGGCCACGCGTGATGCCGTGACAACATCCCCCGGCCCCGTTCCGATCCCGATTCCCGGTTCCGATTCCCGGTCTCGGTTCCTTGTCCCGATTCCCGTTCCCGGTCTCGGTTCCCGGTGCCACCCCCGCGGTACCTGCGCTCCCGGCAGCGCGCCCGGAACTCACCTGCCGGCCGCCGCTGCGCCGCTTCTAAACACGCGCCGGCCGAAAACACGGCACCGCACTCAAACAGTTCCGTGTGCCGCAGGCCCCGCGCTGGGGCCGCGTGTTGGGAACGGCAGGGTCAGACCGCGGCTCCCGGAGCGGGAAGAAGCTCCTCGTCTGCCCTGCGAGCGGAATGGAGAGCGCTCCCTTGGGCTGGGGACTGCAGCAGGAGGGAGGACCGTGTGAGGCGATGGTTCCGGGAGGGTTGTGTTTCCCAGCCGGGAGGCGCACCGGCCGTGCCGGCTGGGGTGATGCAATGGTGGTGACAGAGGAGCGGCGGGTGAGGAGCGCCGGGACGGCCGGGATGGGATGGGCACCGGGATGGGCACCGGGATGGGCACTCGGGGAGAGACCCCGGCGGGCGGGACAGGGGCTGGCTGGGTGGTCACTGCCGTCCCCGTGAGCGGTGTGTGGAGGGGCTGTGCCGGGCACGTTCTCTCCTTCCCTTGGGTGATGCACTCGAGGCTTCGCCCCCGTTCCCTGCGGGGCCGCCTCGCCGCAGGGCCAGGTGGAATTGCCCTTGTCCCTGGGGAGGGCAGCGCGGGTGGCCCGGGCACTGCAGAACGCACCGAAGGGCAGAGCTGGCCGGTGGCCGTGCCCGGGCAGGGCGGGGCAGGAGCTGCAGGCGCCGGGCTCGGGGAGCCAGGGATGAGGAGTCATTGTGGGCAGTAATTCTGGGCACGGCCGGTCCTTGCACGGGAGCTTTGCTCTGGTTCAGCTGCAGTACAGCCAAGATTCATGTGCTGGTCACTCCTCATTCTTTGAATGGTCATGTTATCTGTCATCTCTGGAATCGTCTTGCAGTCTTTTATTGTAATTCCGTGCATAAACTGAAGTGTGCCGTGACTGGGAAGGTAGGTCTGCTATAAAGGGCAGCTCTGTTGGAGTGCCTCTCAAGGCCTGTTTCCCATGATATGTCTGGATGCCCAGTTCTTATTTTCTACCTACTTTAATTTTACTTTTCTTTTTTTGTTTTGATTTGTTTTACAGGAGGAAAAACAGTTTTCAGGAATGTAAGTGCTTTTAGACTTAGTCTCACATTCTTTCATTTGCTCATGAGAGCTAGTTCTGGTCTGTTATCTCTGAAAGTCATAATGTACTTCCATGCAATGTTTGTCTTCATAACTTAGTGTGAAACCCTGTTTTTTCATTCTCAGGTCTTTAAATTACCAAATCAGACTGCAGACAGTGAAAATGATGATAGACCTGTGATGATCAGCCAGCTGGAAAGGGAGGAAGATGCAGTAGTTTTCTGATACCTTTGCAAGGATTATTTTTGAGCTTTGTCTCATAGCAATTTAATATTTTGAAATGGTCACAGGAGCAGTACCCATTATAAGTTCCTTGCATTTCATGAGTAGAAAAAGCACACATATCTTGGCTTTCAAGTTCACACTGGCTCATTCTGTACTCTGGTCTTAAATAGCCTAATAGCTTATTCTCCAATTCCCATCTTTTTTTTTCCTTCAGATCTGTTTGCCTATGGTATGTAATCTATCTGGGCATGTTAATTTTTATAATATCAATAAGAAAGCAAGAAAAAAAATCCTGATAAATAGTAGAATATCCAGACTTTTTTTAGTGGTTCACAATTGCATTATTGTATTTCAAAAGGTAAAGACCTGTGTTCCTCATCACTTAATTCCTGGCTTGGATTCCACTAGGAAATAGGGGCAGTGCTGAGGTAAATAGAGATAACCTGTAGGCAGCAGTCCATAAGTTTTGCATTTTATAGTCACTATATCCTCATGTCTTGTTGCACCACTATTTTTGCTACTTCTTGATGAAGATGCACCTTCATTTGAGATTCTCTTTTCAGCTTAAATCCGTAATATTCCATACATTTTAAGGGGTCTGGTTTGCTGCTTTCCAGTACATGTGCCAAGTGTCAGCTGTCACTTCAGCCTTTCTGAATGGGGGCAATCCATCAGTAAGACTGTTCTGTAAGGAATTAAGTTAAAGCAATGAGTCACAAATTGTTCTACACCGAAGAAAATTATTGTATTATATTAATTATATTTATTGTATTATATTTCGTATTTATACTTTTATTACTTTGTGAAATCTCAAGTCTATAAATATAAATGACGTGCTCCTACAGAAAGGGTGTGTGTTTATCTTCATAAACATTTTCTAATATGTATTTATTCTGTAATTTCTTTAACACTTAAAATATTCTCTGCTCCTGAAGAAGAGGAAGGCAATATCTAAATAAAAATATGTTATTAAATTGCAGGAATGTATCAAAAATTGTTTGATCTGCTTCAAATTACTTTTTTTTTTAGTCACACTTTCAAACTGCAAGAAGTCAAGTTATAAGGGATCAAAATAGGTTAAAAGCTTAAGTATTATTTTGTAATCTAAGTATAGTAATCCAAGGGTTAATAGAGTAAACAAATTACATTAACAAGTGGATGTATCCACTTCTCAGTTACTTTCTCAGGATATTCTACTGAAGCTGAAATGTGGGAATAGTGCAGCTGACTGGCGAACAAAGCCCTAATGATAGGTGTGTTTTGGTAACCACCTGGTTACCAAATCGACCTTCAAAGCTTGCTGGGCAGGTGAAAGCTTTTTACAGTAGCAGCTTAAATAAGCACTGTGTACATATAGCCAAGGTTGTGATTAGACTGATTGTTTTGTAAAAGGAAGGCTTTGAAGTACTGCTGTACAGCTAATGCAGCTGTTATATTAGTTGGTTTTGTTTTGCTTGGATTTTTTGTTTGCTTTAATTCTGGGAAAAGGGAGCCAAAAGAACATGTATTTTTGCCAACCCTCAATCAGCCTGTGCTCCATGCACTGCAGTGGATCAGGAATTTGCTGGGGGGGGTCTCTCCAGAGAGACAAAACCTTTGCAGGTCAGGAGTTTTTTCCATGGGCACAGCATGGCAGAGCGTGCTTGAGCACACTGCTGTGTTCTTAGTCTCAGCCATCTCCTCATCTGTAGCCATCTCCTGTTATTTTTCCTGCATAGTTCTGAGAAACACAGGCAAATTTTCAGCCTATTGCTGACCCAAGGATTCCTTGGAAAGCAACATTTCTCACCAATGATCAATGTGTTTTGTGACTTGTGGAGAAAAGCCATAAAGATGACTAAGCTTTGCTCTTGTGTCTCTTTCTTTGGGCAGAAACACTCTATTACAAATGCTAAAAAAAAATTCCATGTTGTAGTTATGAACATCTCATCATCCCAGATTTGCCAGGGTATCAGTGCAGGAACATTAACTAATCAGGAATCAGATATCCTCTGCCAGTTGTTCTGAGGTGCTCTGAATTGTATATACCTGTATTTAATTATTTCTCTTTTGCCAGGAATTTGACTTGGAAAAGGTGTTCTAGTGTTAAATACATAGACAGACAACATGAACACTGATGTCTAAATTTACCTGGTACTCTTGTCAGTCTGTCCATTTTTGTGTGAAACTGAAGCTCACTGTGTCATGTCTCCACATTTATCAATTTGATATGACTAGAATATGGTAGGGATCAGTATAGTTTTTATTTTCTTACTCTGTTCACCTAATCTTGAAGACTTACACTGAAGAGTAAAACATACTACTGTTTACCCTGCAGTTCTGTTTGTTGCTGCTGTTTTGAATCTCCAAGCCAAAGAGCTGGCAGAAGATAAATTCAGTTGAGTTGTACCTAAACAGATCTTTGTGCAGTCTGGCAAAATGGCTGACAGCCCCAACTGTGATTTGAAGTCTCTGAGTCCACTTCAGCTGTTTGAAAGAGTGACTGAACAAGGAGAAAAAGTCAGAGCACTGAAAGCAGGAAAAGCACCAAAGGTATTTGCATTTCATGTTTTGAACCCATTTTTTTTCAGTTTAGGTATGTCTTTGAGTGGTGAAGAATTTTATCATTCTAAGATCTGTTTTGCATTGTGATGTGGAAAACCCTTGTTGAAAACTGTTCATGTCCATTCTGTGAACTGTGGCATACCTGGAGCCAGGTAGTCACTGGCAAGACTGAAGTTTTTACTCTTGAAGTAAGAACAGAGTCCTAGGCTTGGAAATCTGCTTCATCCAGTTGCCATACCATGTGATAGGATCCAAGGCATTTATTTCTCAAGTAAATTTATGTCACTTGCATTCTCTGGATTTAGATGGTTCGTGAAAATTTTTTCTCCAGGCATTATTGTAGACATTATCAAATATGTCTTCCTATAACTGCACTGACAGTTCCTTCTTAATCTCCCTTGAATAATTTAGTAATTTGCCATTTATTTCAGGTTCCCTATTGTGTCATCACTATTTTGGCAAGAAGAGCTCAGTTTTAAAATGAGCTCTCTTAATGTGTTGCCTGTGGGAGAAGGCCTTGAAAACTGGGAGTCAAATAAAGTGTTGTTCTATTTATTGCTTGCATGAGATTTTACAATAGCTTTACATTAGAGAGGTCATAACCATAACTTCTTGTTCTAGTGTTCTTCCAGTCTGTCAATGAATTGTAATGAATAAATTGTTTTAAGGTGAGCCATTGTAAAGTAAATTAGATAATAATTTATATATTATTTTTATACCTTTAGAAATTTATGGTAAAAGTGCTAAGCTTGTTATACCTCTGAAAGGCAAGCAAGCTTTTTTTTCCTAGGCAGAAATTGAAAAGCAAGACAGAGCTGCTTTAAATATCTTGGTAATGGTGATGATTTATATTCTAATGAATAAGTATTTGCTTTTCTTCTACACTTGACATTGATGCTGAAAGCATGTAAATAAAACAGAGTTTAGGGTTTATTAATGATGCAATTCAGATCAAAGCATGGATGTGGGATTTTGAAAGGTTGGGTCATTAATGTAACTTTCTATTCTAAGTATATTAAGGCAAACAGTTGTTTGTGTTTTTTCCTTTATTCAGGATGAGATTGATGCAGCAGTGAGGATGCTGTTATCATTAAAACTGTCATATAAAACAACAACAGGACAAGATTATCAGGCAGGCTTGCCTCCAAAAGATCTTCTATTAATAAACAATGGTACAACTAAAGAAGAGGATGAGGATTTAGTGGATCCCTGGAATGTGCAGACATCAAATGCTAAAGGCGTGGATTATGACAAGCTCATAGGTATAACTCTTCCTTCACTGCTACTAAGGAATTTATGTAAAGTGATCCTAATGACCACAGAAACAGCAAGGCATCATAACAAATCCAGATCAGAACATCATAGGTAACATTTAATTTATGTCTAATCTTAGCATTTCCATGTCTAAAGAATTTGCTGTAAGAGATGAAAATGTCCCAGGTGGAGATTTCCTGTGAAAGATTTAAATACTTGGCCAGGAAGCTTTAAGTTCAAAATCCAAGTTTTGGTGTGGTTTGTTTTTTGGTGTAAGGATTGTTATTAGAAATTACACTAGTGAAGACACTGACTGAGTATTCAGTGGCTGGAATGCAGAAGAGCATTTTCAGCAGCCTGAAGGATTCCTCCTACCCACTCCTCACATCACCTATAGATTGGAGAGGGCAGGAATGATCCAAGGGTAATGCAGAAATCTGTTCAGTCTAATGGTTTCTTCAGAAGGCACACTTACAGGCAGCCAAGGGCTGGCTGCAGTGAAGGAGTTGCAGCTCATTCAAAAACATGCAGTGTAATGGAAAGTGTTTCAGATGGGGTTATTACAAAACTTGCAAAGTTTTGTAGTTAAAGAAACAGAGGTCTAGGTAATTTCCTTATTGGTTTTACAGTTTGCTGTTTTAATAACTTGTTTGAGTCTAGCATAGAAACTTCTATAATGAAATATTAATTTCTCTATTTTTCCTTTTTTATTATCGTCAATCTTCAATTCTTGTTTAGTACCTCAGTTGTACATTGCTGAGGTCTGCTTAGTAGTTTTTGCTCACAGTAGAGCATACACCCTTATGTTGCAGTAATTGTGTCTGCTTTGGGGACAGTTGCTTGTGTCAGCATTATTTTAATTCTTTGTGATGTTACTGAGAGATTGTGTCAAATGTATGCACACATTGGCTGAGTCTGCAGGAGGTAACAGGAGAAAGAGAAAATGGGAAAGGGAGAAGTGTGCAAAGAAAAATATAGGTCAGATTGAGAGAAGGAAAAAAAATATTTTTTAGAATCTGGAAGTGGAAAAGATCTTGTTACTTGCATAAGAGTTACAGAGAAGTAATTTGGGTTTTTTCTTGGAAGGAGGGGTCCTGAGCCTTTTTAGAAAAGGAACAATTGCACAATTGTGATGGCACAATCTCAGGATCTTCCTAAAAACTATTTACCATAAATCAGTTCATGCCCTTTTTTTCTTGTAACTGTGTACATAAGACCTTTCATCTTCCTCAGAGTGTGGGTTAACCTAAAAGGTTTTTACTTCTTTGCACTACTGTCAGATTAGTGAATTTGATAAATGAGTCATTTTGCTTGTTCTAAGTGCTGTGTTGGAAATGTTTCAGAGAATGCTAGCCTAGGCACTTCAGGATGTGAAGCAGTAGCTGGTTGTTATTGATAAGCTTCCTTCTTTTCCTTTTCTTTTTAAAAATAACAATTAAAGGTGTTGTTACATTGGATAGCTCCTACCCTAAGGGAAATTTTTGTGCCACCTACATTCTGTTACTTGTGGAACCTGAGAAAGTTGCCACTGTGCTTATGTTTAATCAAACACAAAAAAAAATGAAAGCAATGTGTGAATTGAAAGAGGTCTTCTTCTCAAACGCTTGTCCCAGATGTGCAATTATAAATGTATGGTAGCACAAAAAAAACCAGCCTGAAGATATTCTGGGAAGAGGGGTTCTGTCAGCTAAGTGCTAGATGCAAACATCCCTAGATATTTAATGATTGGGAATGATTTCCAGGATTATTTGCTGCAGCACATGCCCCCAGATTGAGGTGAGGTAGACTGGCCTGTCCACCTCAATTCCACAATTCCTTCTTCTAGCCCTTCTTTAAGGTAGGATTGGCATTTGCATTTTTCCAGCCTCCAGCAGCCTCTCCCTGTAGTCATGGCTGTTCTGAGATCATTGAGACTGGCCTGGTCACCAGAGTTACTGTGTGACAAATATTAGGGTATACATTTCTCTATGTAGTTATAACAGGGCAGTGGCAAAGAGGAAAAGTACACAATGAATTTCAACAAATGCAAATATGCTTTTGAAAATGGCGGTTCTCAGGACTTCTGCACAGTGAGTTGAAAGCTGTATTTTGGTAAAAGCTAGAACACCTGAGATAAAAAGCACATTAGGAATTTTTTTAAAGCTTGTTTAGGAGCAGAGACTTTGTCAGAAGCTGTTTAGAAAGGCAGATTCTTTGTGAGCAGACAGCCTAAGATGTTCTGAGCACTCAAATAAGAGGAAAGAGGTAGGGAAAAATGATCCATCTTTTAACAGAAAAGGTGAACATGGGCAAAGAAAAGGGAGTTGTGCAGCCTGTGAATGTTTAATAAAGCTTTTTCGACATTTCCAGTGAAATGTTCTATACCCCAGAGAGCTTTTCTAATCACTTGCTATGACAGTACACAAATATTTCTAGGGTAGCCGGTCCCAGTTAATCCAGGGCATTTTCATGTTTTCTGTTGATGTCAGATTAGCCTCTTAGCAGTTGCTGTTGATGTGCTGAATCATTTTCATGCTCATTTGGTCTCTTTTCAGCATTCTTTCAGATTATCATTTGCCATTTTGTGATGCATTTTGCATTTCATTAGTGCAATGCTGAATAATTCTAGTATTGAATAGAGCAAAATAGTAGCAAACAGTAGATTATTGCACAGATTTTTTTTCAAACAAATTTAAATTATAGAGCATTGGCCTGATTGTTAAAATCCCAAAATTACTGGGAATATGGAAAATACTGCTATTTTACTCTATCACAGCCTTTGCTAAACCACCAACTCATAAGACTTACTGATTGCCATGAAGAGCATTATGCATTTCCTTTTCAAGCCTCTTGAGGGGAGCAGTGTCTGTAATCATATACATATTAAAGAAGAATTAAGTTTGCAGAAGAGTATTTGGGGTTGGTGATGTCATTTGAGTGAAAGCAAAAGATGTTGTCTGATAGCAGAAAATTTGGACATCAAAAGAGAAACATTCAGAGCCTCTAAAGCATTTTTATTGTATGGCTTAGGCCAAGTTGGTGATCTGAATGTGTTTCTTGTGTTTTGCTTGGAATAGCAATGCTTGGAATATCAATGCTACTGCTGTAAGGAGGCTGCAATTACAGTAATTTGTGGATGGAGAAATACTGCAAGTTTGAGTGAGCTGAGCCTCCTAGCATGGAGATAGTGCTGGAGGTGACTGCTGGGTCTTCAGGCTAGAATCAGGAAAATTGACTATTTGACTTGAAGATGTCTTTTTTTAATCTAGCCTGCATTGGTATGTTCTTGGTATTCCAAGATTTGGTTGTAGCTATGCTGTGCTCATTTTAATTTTTTTTTAACATTTTATGATTGTAGTTCGGTTTGGCAGCAGTAAAATTGACACAGATCTGATAAATCGAATAGAAAGAGCCATTGGGCAAAAACCTCACCACTTTCTACGGAGAGGAATCTTTTTTTCCCACAGGTGAGTTTTTCTTTTATTAAACTTCAAAAGGTCCTCTTGGGCAGACTTCCTGCAAGAATTATTGGGAGAGGCCTGTAACTAGCAAAAACCATGTGCTTTCATGCCAAGGCAAACCTACTGTGCCATTTGAAATTAGCAACTCTTGCAGATTTCCCCTGGCAACACTCGAAACTCTTGATTGCGTGGGTTTGTGCTGTGTCCTCAGGAACCCCAAACTGCAGAAATGTGCTCAGAGTGCAGGCTCATTTTGTCTCTCTGTCAGCAGCCAGAGGCAGAGAACTGCAGGTGCCACTGCTGGTTTCAGCAGGGCTCCCATGCATCTGTTTGTGGTACAGAAAGGGCTCAGGGAATAATCCTAAGCATGAGCCTGCCAGTGACCTTCACAGGTTAATGTTAGCACACAGGGGCTTGTGGGCACCAGCAGGCTTCACAGAAGGGCCTGAGCATGGCTGAGAGCAAATGGCCTCCACCAGAGGTCAGCTAAGCTGCTTGGTTGAACCTGTTTGAGAACCTGTCCCTGTTTTGCTGGGCTCTAGAGATTATTATCCAGTGAAGTAATTTTAAAAGCTGCACAATTTCAACATTAAATTTTCACTTTTGATTTAATTTTTCTTTGAGTTTTTTTCCTCCCATGAAGACTGAAGGAAACCAGGCTTTTCTTAAACAAGAACTTTATTATTTCTAGGGCCTTTAACATACTGTAATTTATTTATAAATACTTTTGGCTTTAAAAACACTCAGATTTTTAACAAAGGTATTTTACTGTAGATATTTCTTGCTAAAGAGTTGTATCTTGTTTTCTTTGTTTTTTCTCTAGAGATATGGACCAAATACTTGATGCTTATGAAAACAAGAAGCCCTTTTACCTTTACACAGGCAGAGGGCCATCCTCTCAGGCAATGCACGTTGGTCATCTCATCCCATTTTTGTTCACAAAGTAAGCTGTTTCTACCAGCTGTATTCATCAAAGCATTTTTTTTTCAAAAGAAACATTAAATATGGCTTGTGAAACTGCCAGAATGATACATTGCAAGGAGATCTGATTATGTAAATATTAATGAACTTAATTCAGTCTTACCTTTTCACTGAAATGATCACAATCCCTGCATCACCATAAAGCCCTTTTCCTTACTCTCTTAGCCATGTGGCACTCCTCAGAATTTCTGCTGTTCCTAAAAACCAGCTCCTTACAAGACTCAGTAACATTACTCTGTAAGGTGCTGCTTGCAGCAGCAGGACAGAGACATTGGGCTCAGAAAGGTGAATTCTGGTTCCTTTGTAACTGGTGAGCTCTGTCATGTGCACGGGAAACATACAGGAAGCTTTTTCCAGTTAAGTTGTCATTATCATCTGTATAGAACATTGTATCTGTTCACATAAATATAAACATACAAAGAAAAGAGCAGACCTCTCCACATACTGTTTAAATATATAAAAATATTTTAGCTGCATGATTTACATCTTCATTTTAGCTTCATTTAGGATAAAACATGTCTGCTTCTTTTAGGTGGCTTCAAGAAGTATTTGATGTTCCCTTGGTAATACAGTTAACTGATGATGAGAAATACCTCTGGAAGGATATGACAATTGAGAAGGCATATGAATATGCTAAAGAAAATGCAAAAGACATCATTGCATGTGGTTTTGATGTCAATAAAACCTTTATATTTTCAGATTTAGACTATTTAGGGTAAGTAGGAATTTCTTTTGAGCAGTATAATGAAAAAAGTGTTTATGTTTTCTCTGTATTTTCTCTCTAACTTTGACTACACTTAAAAGCATGTCTAAATTTGAAAGCTTTGGGACAAATTTTGTAAGACTTGAAATGGAAACATATTTTTTCTGCTGTCTAACATTTTATATATATTATTGTCATTCTCCTGTATAACATATGAACAAATACTTGTGTGTGCAATGTGTAAATTGTGAAAAATATATTAAACCAGCTGAAATGTAAACATACCTAAACCACCAAGAAAATTCCTGATTGATTTGCTTAAGATGGTATCAAAATCTCTCAGATGTGTTTACATTTTATTGGCTTTAATAGAAGGCATTGCAGCAACTTGTTGTGGTCAATTATTTTAATAATACAGCAGTGAGTGAAGTTTAAAGAATCTTTGTAGTAATTACTGGGGGAAGGGAAGAATAAATTAAACTTTCAAGGCATAAAATTCCTGTTTGTAAATGATTCTCTAATTATCATCTCAATGGGCCACAAAAAGTCTGAAACTGAGACTTAATCCTGCAGGTTTTTTTGATGTTCTCTGCTTTTGCAGTCAAAGTTTGTACATACACTCTCCTCCTCTTCTCATTTTATTTTTCCACTTTTTTTTTTCTCACAGGACAAGTGCTGGATTCTACAGAAACATTGTCAAAGTTCAGAAGCATGTCACATTTAACCAAGTGAAAGGAATCTTTGGCTTTACAGACAGTGATTGCATTGGTAGGAAATTGTACGAGTTACAAGAAACAGTGCTTGCTTTCACTTTCAGTTGAGCTATTTTAAGTAAGAGTTTAAAGAGATTAGTGTGCCACTCATGAAACAGGCAGAAAAAGCAGGAGGATTATGTTTCTAGGCAGATTCTGATGTTATTGTTGTTGCTTCAGAATAGAACATGCTTTACAATGAAATTTCTAGTATAACTTCCATCTTTTTGACTTTAGTAAGAGCAAAGTACAAAACACAAATGTTAAGGAGTCCAAAACAGAGAACGAATTTTTCTTTTATTTTCTTTTTTATTCTTTTGTCACAATGATTGGAGCTATAGGCAATCTTACCCCCTAGAAAGTTCTATGCCAAACTTGTAAAGAAACTTATCAGAAATGATTGCATTAATACACATAGGCATTTACATATTTGAAAAAAGTTGGGTGCTGAATAGCCTAAATTATCAAGTCTAAATTATCAAGTAACTCAAGTCTCCCATTTACTTCACTGCAATTGCAGTTTCTGTCACCTGGCCAAGAGAAAAGATTCTGTGTAAAAATCACATTAAATCCTGGATCATCATTCTTCATCCAGTAATTAGGCCAGTGACAACTTTCAGCCTTCACTGTAACCAAGGAACAGGTTTCCACATGTTTTAGCAGTGCTCTGATAAAAGATGGTATTGTGATTATGATTTCATCACATGTGTGTGTAAAAGTCCAGCACTTGCTGTCTGTTCTGATAGGATTTTGATAAGCTCCAGGTTGGCCACACTGGGATTAAGCCCTGTATAAAAAAGAAAACTGGGCATATCTGAGATGCTCCATGAGTACAGAGTGATTAAAGCAGTGATTTAAGATCTTAAAGGGAAGCTTATGTGATGACTGTAGCAATTCTCTCACAAAGTGAAAAAAAATGGAAAGCTTAGTCAATTCTGTTTCTGGAAAGGGCAGATAGTTCAATGATCAAGAGAGTATGCAGTGATGAACTTTTGCTGAAGTCAGTGTGGTCACAGCTTGCCTTTTCTATGTCAGTTGAAGGTTTGTTGACATTGCAGAAGATAAAGGTGAAAAGGTTTCCTCAGATAAGGCAGCAGAGCTTGATAAAGATAGAGCTTGGTCTTCAACTAAGTATTTGGATAATTCATTTGTGCATTTTACAGCCTGCAAAAAATTCTCTCTATTTGTCACTGCTTCTGTTGATTGCTTAGCTTTTCCAAACATGTTTTCTAGGTAAGATCAGCTTTCCTGCTATCCAAGCTGCTCCATCCTTCAGTTCATCATTTCCACAGATATTCAATGGCAAAGAGAATATTCAGTGTCTTATCCCATGTGCTATTGACCAGGTAAGAAAATCATATTGCTTAGTTTGGTTTTCATGGATTTGGTTTTGTATTGTTCCATTCAGGCTTGGTGGTGGTGTCTCAAGGCACCTGTAAAACATTCCTGCAGACACCTTTCTGGGGTAGAAACTGAAAGACCTAAAAGATGAAAAGATGAAGGCTTAACCCAACAATCGTGTATTCATCCAGTCTTGGATCTCTCTTGATCTCAGCTCCATTCACACTGAGCTGACATGTAGGAAAGCAAGGACTGTAACATCTATGCAAAAGCACACTGACATGGGGGTAGGAGGAAACTTTTGGCCATCTCCATGGTAACTTGGACAAGATGGAATGAGCTCAACTTGCAGCACAAGAGTTTTCTGTTGTACCATGGGGGAAAAACCCTCTCTCAGTAAGAATAAAGAAGCACTGAAATAGTTTGCCAGAAAGGCTGCAGAACCTTAACAATTCAGATTTAGAGAACTGAAAGAACATCAGATTCAAATGAGAGCAATAGGGTCTTGTCCTTAAATAAGTTGTATTTCTAGGAATCACATCCTGCACTGTCTGAATCTTTAGCTATTTTAGTCACAGGGACAGATGCTGGAAGATGATGTAATCAAATTAATCAGCCACAATATTATGAAATAGAATTTCACTTTGGTTTTAAGTCATATCATCAGCACAGCACTGCCAGCTTGCTTGCTGATTTAGTTCAGATTCTCTGCTGGTTGTTAAAATGCTTTGGGAGAAAGCTTTCATCTTTCATCCATCTCCAGGCGTATTAAGCATAGTTTTAGCAACTATTTGAATTAATGTAAAATTTTGTAAATATGCCTATTACTTTAGGGAATCAGAGTGTACAGCACTATGAAAAAGGAAAAAAAAGGGGATTTTGTTTGTTGGTGTTCTGAATGAACTGGATTGAAAGTAGGTTCTGGAATATTTCATTATTTGCTTTTTTCAGGTTTTGGTTTTTTGACATCACTTCTTATGGTATGAATGAGTCAGCATCAATCAGAATTGATTTCAAATCACATTTTTCAGCTTTATTCTGTGCTTTTATTGGTTGTTTTAGGATCCTTATTTTAGAATGACCCGTGATGTAGCACCAAGAATTGGACAGCCTAAACCAGCCTTACTCCACTCAGTCTTCTTCCCAGCCCTTCAAGGAGCACAGACCAAAATGAGTGCTAGTGACCCAAACTCCTCCATCTTCCTCACTGATACACCCAAGCAAATCAAGACAAAGGTAAGGACCTGTGAAACCTGATAGGATGAAACTTTACAACAAAAAGGAGAGGTCATAGAATCATAGAGCCATTTGGGTCAGGAAAGAGCCTTAAGATCATAGAGGTCAACCATAAACCTGTCTCTGCCAAGTCCACCACTGAGCCATGTCTGTAGGTACCATTGGTAGAAGAGTCTCCAGCTCCATCAGAATGTGCTGCAGAGGTTGGCCCATAGCTCCTGCTGACACTCCTTTGATTCCCCCTCAGCTGTCTGGCACTTCCTTCAGAGATCCTTCTGGCTACAGTGAGTTTTAAGTGTTTTCCTTGAACATGTATGAATCAAGTTTTCCATACATTTCATGGCAAAGCATCTTAAGAAATTGACTGAGTTATGCAAATTTAGCTAAACTATCAAATATGGTACTTTACCTTACCAGCTAGTCTGATAGTACAAATATTAGCTGGATAGTGTACAAAACATGTTTGTTTTTCTGATACCTGCAGAGCAGTGGTGTAAGAATAAGAGCTGTGGAGGCTCATGCTCTTAAAATAAATCTTATGTTGCCATAGTTTTGAAGTCTGACAGACCATGTTGTAAACCTAATACACAGCTCTTTCTCTTGACTGCCTCTCCTTGTTGGGAGCACCAAACATTGCATGGTGTTAGTTACAACACAGGTCAGACCTTTCCTGCTGCTTGAGAATCTGTTGCTGCCAATTCACAAAGAAATCTGCTCACTCCAATTTCCAAAGAAACATTATGCTGAATTTTAACTCAGAAGGGTTGAAATTTTCTTCTGAGTATGTTCCTAGATTGTTTCTAAGTTCAAAGGAAGATTGCTTTTATCTGGTGTCAAATGATGTAGTTTTGCAAAAGTTCACCTGTGTTGTGGTATTTAAAGAAAATGAAAATCAGTCCTTGGGAAGGAATTTGTAGGCATGCAGCCAGGCATTAAATAAATGTCAAAACAAGAAGAAAATATGTTAATGTTGTTTCTGTTGGGCAGGCTTGGATTAATTCTCTTTGACAGCCACCCCATAATGCTTCATTCTCTTTTGTAGAAACTGATTAAGCAGTGCTGTTTTGAAGAATTAGAATTCTTCATGTGTTTGTGTTATAATAATTCCAGTTAACTTGCACAGTTACAGAGTTGCTTAAAAAAAAAAATAAGCTGCAATTTCAGAATAGAGAATACTTGGTTAATGGTAATATTGGTAACATTCTTCCATTGTTCTTTCCTGACAAGTAACTTATGATCTGCAATGAGATCCACGTTCATAAGTCCTAATTCTACTGTCTTTAAACTACTTGAAAAGATGAAAAAAAAACAGTTCTAACTACTTGGAATAGAAAAGACATAAAGAAAATCTGAACATTTTAAATGTTGAGTAATGGTGGACCAACTGAGATTTACGTCAGCTCCTGAAGCCCATCAGAAACAAGTCTTTATGGAAATACAGCTTTAGTGAAAGACCAAATACTGTTATAGCAAATAAATTAAAAAATATATTAGGAAAGGTGACTTCTGGTCATGAATGAAGGTTAAAGTGAGAATGCTACGCTGGACAAAAAAATTACTGCTTCAAGCATTTTTCAGATCATTGGTACATTGCTAATTAATGAAGTTCAAAACTTATAGAAGATAAAAAATTACTATATATAAGGAATGGTTAAAAGGATTCTGAGTAATCTAATAAGATGAGTGGCAGCATTTCAATAAACTATTCTTATTGTACCTGTCAGCAAATTACAACTCAGTTACTTGTTTGTTTTCCTATAAAGTGTTATTTAAATTTTATGTCTACAGACATATTGAGGGATTCAGAGACATTCAGGGGGAAAAAGATCAGTGCATCACTTTGGATGGGTCACTGAAACCCTCAGTTAATGACTATATGCCAGAATATGTAAAGAAATGAATTTGAGATTAGGAAAGGAATCATTTTGTGTTTCAACAAAAAAATGCTTTCACCTGTCATGTTGTATTTAATCCTTCTCTGTTTAGGAAGAACACAAACTGTAGAGATAAAGGGCAATGAAAAAATTTCATAGAGGCTTGCATAATCTAGTACTGAGGAAGGTCAGTGCAGAAGAGTATGTAAAACTTCATTTTACAGATGCTGAGACAGCTATTCAGGCTGCCCTACAATATAAGAATAGATGTGTGTGGCAGATGGCAGTTCCTTGCCTTAAAATATTCATCAGTGCCTGATTTCTGATTGTAGTTCTTTGCCACAAGACTTCATCTGTAACTTGCTGGTTGGAGAGATTCAAAAAAGCACTAGACAGTCTATACAGATAATAGGAATGTTCATAAATTGTAAATATATAACAGCTCCTAGATACCAGAACTAAAAAAACCCCTACTTCATATGCAAATGTGTCTCTTGGCAGGTTGATAACGGTATCTCAAAAGATACAGGAGCTAAATGAAAGCTCAGCATATGGTTAAGAAATATTTTTTTTCCTCCACTTAGCAATTTATTTTCTTTAAATTTGTAGGAAGATTAGCATCCTCAGAGAGTTCTACATATGTATAAATGCTCAAAATAGGCCAGTGGCTTCTGAATTTATTGGGAATGGGATTAGCAATTACATCTGTTCAGTAGTGCTGTTCATCTGCCTATAGGAAACTATGCTTAAAGAAAGGGAGACTGTCAGCAAATATTCCATTTTTAGACTGAACAATTGGGCATTGGTCTGATTTTAAGCATTCTAGATGGACTTTTGTAATGTTTAACTTTGCTTTCTCTTGTTTTTCTTTTCCACAAAAAGGGATAAGTTTTTCTCTAGGATTTCTGCAGGATTTTCCATGCCTTCTTCATCTCTTCCAAAATTAGCTTCTTGATAAAGTAAATATCTTAATTTTTGTTACATGAAGTACATCTTCTGTAAGCACAAATTCTATCCAACAACTTCAGCAAAAGGAACTTTAATTTTTTTTTTTACTGAGTCTTGGGTAGATTATTTTTAATTTTCACTTATTTTTATTCTGATTATGCAGTCTGAGGAGTATGTGTACAGCCATTTTTCCCTGCTGGATTCTAATGACCTCCTTTTTTCAGTCCTGAGGCTCTGCTTTAACTTGTTCCACTCATTCCTCAGCTAATCCTTAGTAAAGAATTTGGAGGATCTTGACACATCTCTGTTTGCAGTGAAGTAATCCTGATTGTGGTGGGAATTACAGCAGGAGCTCCTGGTGTTGTTTCAGATGAACAAACTCCTGGTGTTGTTTCAGATTAGAAGCTCCTGGTGTTGTTTCAGATTAATAGATTGCTGGTGTTGTTTCAGATGAACAAGCTCCTGATGTTGTTTCAGATGAACAAGCTCCTGTTGCTGTTTCAGATGAACAAGCCCCTGTTGCTGTTTCAGATGAGCAAGACCCTGTTGCTGTTTCAGATGAGCAAGACCCTGTTGCTGTTTCAGATGAACAAGCTCCTGTTGCTGTTTCAGATTAACAAACTCCTGTTGCTGTTTCAGATTAACAAACTGCTGGTGTTGTTTCAGATTAACAAGATCCTGTTGCTGTTTCAGATTAACAAGCTCCTGTTGCTGTTTCAGATGAACAAGACCCTGTTGCTGTTTCAGATTAACAAACTCCTTTTGCTGTTACAGATTAACAAGCACGCCTTCTCGGGAGGCAGGGACACCATTGAGGAGCACAGGAAGTACGGAGGCAACTGTGACGTTGACGTGTCCTTTATGTACCTGACTTTCTTCCTGGAAGATGATGACAGGCTTGAGCAGCTGAAGCAGGTGAGTAACCAAACTGCTCACAGGGTTATTCATTCCCTGCTCTGAGGACAAAGCTGTGCCTCAGTCCTCCTGAGGACCTTCTCCAGGAAGGTAATTTTGGTGTTATTCTCATGCTCTCCATCCCTTTCAAGTTTCAGTATTAGTATTTCAGTTTTTGTTTCTTTGCAGTGTTATTTCTCACAGGCCAATCCATCTCCTTTAAAACAAAAAAATTCCCAGTGTTTTCACAGGAATCTCCAACACTGTAGGACAGTATCTTCTCTACCTTTCAAATGAGGTCACCTTAGGATAAGTGTTGCTTTAATTGTATAATAAACTCTGCCTGTTCCTCATTGTAAAGTACCTAAACATTCTGCAAAACTACAAAAGCACATGTCTAAAGCTTGCTGGGTTTTGGTTTTTTATCATCATCACAAGAAATGTAATAGCTCTGAGGAATTGATTCATTGATCCCAGGCAAAAACTGCTTCATATATGTTGCTTTTTCTTTAAGGCTGTCTGTCAGACTTCTGTTTCCAGGGCTGGTAGCATGCCACTTCCCTTCCTTTCCTCACCACTACTAGGTGGTGTGTTTTCTCTGGAAGGCAGGAGCTGCAGTAGATAACACCCATGTCACACTGGTTTATCAGCTTTCTCCTGCTGGGAACAGCTGCAAGAAAATCAAGAGCTGCAGATTCTTCTCCAGCCCTCTACTCCTTCCCACACAAGAGCAGAGTTGGATAGCTACTCTTTTCTGTGCTGTTGTAAATTCCTCATGGAAACCTGAAGCACATTTGACTTAGAGAGATTTTTTTCATTGATCTCCAACCACTGCAGGAGTGTCAGCCTAATTGTGCTGCAGAGCACAAAGCCTGGCCCACAGCTTGCAGCAACACTGCAGTGGTGCCTCAGAACCTGGGTAGAAAACGTGAACTCACCCACTGTAGCAGCATCAGTGCAGCTGCTTCACCTCTAGCACCAGAGGGCACTTCCAGAGAAAGTAGCATTGGTGTTTTTATAACAAATTAACAAGCAAAGAAAGAACAGAATTCACAGAAGGACTAAATTGGAAGAGACCTTAAAGATCATCGAGTCCAACCCAGCCCTAACACCTCAACTAAACCCTGGCACTGAGTGCCACATGCAGTCTTTTCTTAAACACATCCAGGGATGGTAACTCCACCATCTCCCTAGAGAGCATTCCAGAACTTTATCACCCTTTCTGTAAAAAACTTCTTCCTAATATCCAGCCTATATTTCCCTTGGTGCAGCTTGAGACTGTCTTCTTGTTCTGTCAGTGCTGCCTGGTGCAAGAGACCAGCCCCCACCTGACCACAGCCACCTTTCAGGAAGTTGCAGAGGGTGATAAGGTCACCTCTGATTCTCCTTTTCTCCAGGCTGAACACCCTCACACAGACCTCAAACATACTGACCTCAAACCACACCCTGAAATTACAATTCCAGGGTTAACAATTGTTCTTGTTAACGTATTTTACTCTTGCTGAGTGAACATCAGCAGCATTTACACTTTGAGCAGGTGTTACAAATGGCTTGATGATGAGGGGAGGCAATCATGTTTATTGTCATTTCAAATATAGCTGAACTGTCCCAGCCATGGTTGCTAAATGTGGCTGAACCAATAAATTTGGCCTGTGCTTCTAAGCTAAAGCATTTCAGTATTGAGCAATGGAATGGATTACCAACTGTGAATATGACTACAGTGTGAACATAGATTCTAAGTGTCTTTGCTATAAAAAGGATATTTTAATCACCCCTAGTCTCTTAGCAAATGCAGTGAGAGAAAAATATGAGAATTTGTACCTGTTATTGAGGAAAATAAAGGCTTAGACTGTTTATTTGAACTGGGATTCTGGGGAGGAAAATTGCAATTTCCTGCAAGTAATTACAGGATTTCCTAGTTACACTAGTGAATGTAGTTTATTCAGTCCTTATAATAACTTGCACATACTTGCCAGCTACCTTAATGTTTTAACAGGCAACAAGCAACTCTGCAAGTTTCATTTTCAGAGTGATACCAGATAATCTTCCAAGGCATGTACTTACTTTTAAGTAATCCAAATCTGTCTTTTAAAGGAATACTGATCACTGAGTCTTTTTGTGAATGGCACCATGTTCAGCAACCAACACTTTCTTGACAGGCCTACACCAGCGGGGAATTGCTCACAGGAGAGCTGAAGAAGGTACTTATTGAAACAATGCAGCCCTTGGTAGCAGCTCATCAGGAGAGAAGGAAGCAGGTCACAGATGAAATTGTGAAGCAGTTCATGACTCCAAGGAAGCTGGCTTTTGAATTTTGAAGAAATGTGTATGTAACTTAGCACTTCATAATCCACAGCCAAGTAATTTTTGTCTTCTGTTGTGTGTCATCACTCCCTAGTTATGTACAGCCTGTAATCGGTGCTTTATAAATAATGAGTAAATTATCGTGAACAGCAGAGTACAGAAAAAGTTTAAAATAGGACTTGGAACTATTTAAAATCAGAATATGCAAGACAGAATTGATCCCTCTTTCAGGAAAGCATGTATGTCAGCCCAGCATTGTATTTTAATGTATTTCATGTTGAAAATATAAATAAAATTTCCATTTGATGATAAAGACTAACTTGGAAATTGCTTTAAATATGTTGGTAAGAGGTCATATATCTCAAAGTAATAAATAGTAGCTCCATTTTCTTTTGTACTCTGTACCTTGGTTTACTAGATTGTATGTCTTCTTGGGCTGCTGAGAACATGCTGCACACAAAAAAGTGGTGAATGTTACAAAGTGGGATCAGTGCAGAAAGAGTGGACACCTGTGAGCTGAACACTGGAGAAAGAATATCAGACTTGTCTTGCTGTCACCTTCCTCTTGGACATTGGGCAAGATGCAGAAATCTCACTGTACTTTTTTTCTGGACCTTTTTACCTGATCTGAGTGCCTCTGGAAAGAGGAGGTCATCAGGAAGCTGTCAGGTCCTTGATATTCTCAGGTGGAAGATAATATAGAAATGCAAATATTAGTTTCTAAGTATAAATAACAAGTGTTAAATCAAGATGTGGAAATTGAACTCACACTGGACACAGGGATAGTTTTAGTACTGTCTGCTCTCTTTCACTGCACCAGGAGGTTTAAACTAGGGATATTTATTTTAGGATGTATTCCAGTGAGAAAATACATTTTGTTAAAATACCTCATGTAATATTTAATTATCTCCTTTCTTCAAAAGAACTTCAGTGTCTTCACTATGATTCCTGGAAGAAAAATCCAAATTATTAGTTATTTGTTTTGATCTAAACAGTGCTGAGTTCAAACTGTTAGATCTGTCTTGCATAGAATAGAAAATTGCTAGCCCAGGTATAGTCTAGCAAAGATGGTTTTATTTGATATAGATAACACAAGTGGGTTAACCTGGTTATGTTTGTTCCAGGAGCCAAGGAAAAGGCAGATGTGCAAGGCAAACAAAGGCACATTACACGAGTTTCAAACTTGTGCTGGAAATAGCAAGGCTTATTAGCTTTTGTCTTTTTCTTTACAGTTTATGTGAGCTGACATTTCTAATCTAATGCCATTGACTTCAGTGAATTAGTGAAAATGTTTCCCAGAGACTGTCTCCATAACCCACAGGCAAAACATCTCAGTGCCAGCAAGGGCCTAACAATGACTAGAAAAACTTCTTTTTTTTTTTTTTTTTTCTAGAAGTAGTGGAACAATTCTTAGGGGGAAGAAGCAGCTTCTTAAATCCAATAATAAATAAGCTAAGTCTTAATTGCTTTGGACTTCAAGGATGACCTTCCTGTTCTTGCAGTCTACTTTTTGTCATCTTTAGCCATACATAAAAGATAAGCCTTAAATTGACTTTAAAAGTGCTTTTACAGACTTACAATGCAAATATATTGCTTAAAATATATGCAGATTTGTTCTGCTAGATTTATTTCATTAGCTGAGAATTTATTTTGTTATTCACCAAAGAGAAATACGCTGTAGGAGAAATGGTGCTGTGTTCTAGTCTAGATAAGCAGAAGGATTATTTTATAACAACAATTGAAATATGTTTTAAAAGTTCTAGACAGGAAGGTGATAGGAAAAGTGTTTGTTTACTGAACAGCCACTGTTTTCAAGTCCTCTGAGGAATTCATACAACATGCTTCTGAGATGGTTCAGTTTCTCAGAGGAGCCTTGATGAATTCCTGACTCTAGTGTAATTATGGTTCATGTCCCAGGAGTCATTTTAAAGGTCAAGATAAGGCAGTTTTCAAAAACACACTGAAATGCTACCAGACATCGTTCATTACACTTTCCTCAATTTGCTCATTTTGTCCATCTCACTGTAATAAAAATGTAGATAAAAGTCTATTTTTGTTTTACTTTTTTTTTTTTTGAGCCTTAAATTACCACTGCTTTGGTTTTGACCTCTCTTCCTGCCCTTTTAAATGTTGATTTGTCACCTGATGTAGCTGCTCCTTGTTTTGCAGTGCTGGAACAGGGTGCCTTAGAGCCCCCTTGCAGGTAGAAGGTTCAGACTGCTCCCAGACTGATCCAGTAGAGGGTCAGTTGTCCAGAGGTGGCCTGGTCCTGGTTCATGTCCCTGTGCACAGCAGCCAGCTCTGGGGTGGGGGAAGGTCCAGAGACCTGTTTACAGTGACACCTCAGGGGCATTGGTGTAAACTGGTGCTTGAGTGGAAACACAGTGCTCACCATTTCTGTGCAAAAGCACAGATCCTGAATAGCTTCCCACAGAGCTTCCACAATCCCCAAGAGGAAAGCTGAAACCTGCCTGGATATTCATGAGCACTGTCAGAGCAAACAGGAACTGTCAGCAACATGGAACCTGATCCTAGTGTGACTTCTAAGAGTTTTTGCCTCAAGGCCACCAACTTTGTTGCTGAAAGAAATTATCTATATGAAAGGCTGCAGTCAATATAGCAAAGCAAACCCAATATCAGCACAGCAAATGTGGTACCTTCTTTCTGTTGGCTGGCCTTCAGCTAGCTGGTTTATCAAAATAAATAGTTCTGTGATCATTACAGTAGCTAAAGGTCAAGATAATACAAAGCAGAAAATAAAGCAGTCAAGTGCTGAAAACCAGAAGCTGAACACCCAGGTGTGTTGGGATGAGTGTAGTGAAGTACATAATATGTGTCCTGTCAGTAAACAAAAATTGGTTTAAATTCATGTGCCTGTGTTTGCAGTAGTCACACTGTCAGTTCCTGTACCTGTTGCAGTTTGTGTCAGGTGTGAGTTCTTACTCAGGCTGTCACCCACACACTGTGTAGATGTTTTTTTCCCAGGATTGTGAAGCCCTTACCTTCCTGAAAGAAGCTGCCTAGAGATACAATTTGCCTCTCATGTAGCATTCGTTCAGACCACATGAGAGCTGCTTATACCTGTTGCTGAACAGCCCGAGGCTTAGAGTTCTCAGCCCCTTGCACTGGCTTCTGCAGCTGCTCCAAATCATATTTGCAGTTCCTCTGTAATTTCTCTCCCTTGGGATCAGCTGTATTTCAGTTACACCCACAGGAGGAGACGTTTTTAGTTATCTGAGTGCCTGAGTGTACTGGGAAAGATGGGCTGTTTAATATTCAAGCCTTGGGCTGACCATGAATGGTATCAGTGCTGCCTAACAATAAAAGGTTGTTTAGTCTGTTTTGCAGGCGTTCTTTCACTGTCTCAGTTCAGAGTGCAATGACTGAGAACAAGGCTGGCTGACAATAACATGGCATAAAGGAGTATGATTCCAAACATCCAGGCAGAGCAGGGTAAATCACTACACAGTTAAATGCATCCCTTGTAGAAAGGGTGAGGGTAGTAGACTCTTAAGAGGAATTCCAAACCTCAAGGACATGGTTAAGTCTCCTGTTTTAAGGACTTTCTGACTAAAGGAAGTTTGTGCTGACACCCAAATCTGTCACCAGTGTGGTAGGTTGCTGAGGCCATAAGCATTTTGGAGAGAATCCAACTTAGTGTTGGATCTTACATTTCACTCCCCTTAAGGTGACACAGTGTGCACCAGCCTGGTCTCTTCACCCTGCTCTTGGATCAGCTGCAAGAGCTTGAAAGAATTCAGGTGCTTCTCTGGTATGATTGCATGGCTGTGAATGTGTTTAAAGGCCAGTTGAAGGCTTAGATTTCAGGAGGAGTTGTGAAGTTTTTAATGGTCCCTGTGTGGGGTAGAAGAGGTTCCCTTTATTCTTGTCTAGGAGCACCTGAACTCTTTAAACTTGTTGTAGTTCTTTCTGAATGTCAAAGGCAGCTGACACATCCTGTGTGCTGCAAAACTGCAGCCAGTGTCATCAGCTGTGAGAGTGACTGCTGACCAGAAGAGTCCTAAATATGAAAACTCCTTTTAAAATACAGTCAATGCAATCCATGCAATCAATGCATTTTTAGCAGAATCTGAGAGGTTGGATCCAGAATGCTTCAAGTGTTGTCATCCAGGGATTAAAACAGAAGCATATATATTGCCTGTGAGGCAGAATGAGCAAATATTTCTGGGTTTAGGGATTTTCCTTCTGAAGCAATAGCATAGGCACTGGTTTTTCAACTATCTTTCATGAAAAAAGTAGGAAAAAGTAATGAAAAATAAGTAGTAGGAAGATGAGAAAGAAGTAACAGAAAAGTCTGAAATTCTTTCAAAAATGCACCTTTGGCAAAATACATTTAGCTGCTGCTAACAGCAGCATTTAAAGGGAGAAGAGTATAGACTTTTAAAAGCTGGGAATCTTGATTATGCTCTACAACTTTGCAGCTCTTTTCCAACTTGCCTAGCCCCGCCAGTGCACGGGTTTCCTGGCAGCCTTTCCTCTGCCAAGCAGAGAGGCTTTGCATCCATCCCTGCCCTCGCTCCAGGATGAGAACAGAGCCTCCAAAGCTGTGCCAAGAGAGGCTGTGCCATGGAGAGCTGCTGCTCCATGGCCTGGGGAGAGGGATGATGCTGTGTGAGGGATTTTCAGGGAGACAATCCCACAGCCTGCCTGGCGCTGCAGCCAGACCATTAGCACAGTTATGTAAACAGAGCATGGCTGCCACTCATAGAGAGCAGCAGGGAAAAAGAGGGGACATTCCTGCTTCAGCTCCTGCCAAGGGAATATAATTGGAGTGTGCTTTGGGAAAATTACTGCTGGGAAGGGGAGGTTGCAGCCTGCAGCACAAATGTGTGAGTCACTCGCTGAATGCAGTGCAGGCATAGCATGTAAAGAGCACACGCTGGAGAGTGTTAAATCTTACACAAACTCCCTCCAGCTCTTCCTTTGGTTGGGAGGATCATTGTCTGTGCCAGTAGAAAAAAATTACTTGATTTACCAAAATCCCTGCTCAGGCAAACAAATTATTAGGACATAAAAATTCACAAATGTTTCAGGGGCCTAAGCAACAGCCACAGTGTAAATACCTTAATGAGATAAAAGGGAGGTTTTGTATGAAGCCAAGGCTCCCTGATGAGTTTGTAGTCCTATAAGAATAAAACAAAGCCATCAATTGTCAGCTTTGGGCTGAAATGTCCATGCTTCTTATGCTGTCCATCAATTCAACAGTTGTTTGTGGATGTTGTCTTACGAAAAAATAAATAAATAAGATACACTTTGGACAGAGTGGAACAAGCTATTTTTTGTTCATATAATGATCTGAAAATCTCAGTACACCTTCATATGTTACAAACACTACCATGTTCACGGGAAAGGCACGAATGCAGTTTAAACCCAGTCCTTTGAAAAGCACTTTTGCCCCCTCCTTTCTCACACTTTCCCTCACACAGTGGATCAGGCCCTTGTACTTGTGCTGGTCTGATTCATCTACTTGCATGCGTGATTTGATGACATCCATGGGAGTACCAAATCCCCAGGCCAGGACTCCAGCAAAACCACCAGAAAGCAGCACAACAAGGAAACCTGCAGGAGAGAGTGAAGGGAGAAGGGCAGTTCACTTGCACCTCATTCAGCTACATCCATCTCAGATTTGACAACAAACTTTGGTAACTTTATGTTTTTGGGGAGTTATTTTGTGCAGCTTTTGCAGTTGTGTGTTTACAGTGATCTCAGAGAATTTTTGCACGTGACATTTTGAACACCATGTGAAGAACATGAGGTACAGCCTGAGAGCACTCTTCATGAGAGCAAATCTTCATGAGGATCTGAGTGAGGTTTTGTGGGTACCGGGTGATGCTTGCCCAGAGCCTGGTTTCCCTCTTAGTGTGGGACTAATGGATAAGCCATTTTTGCAGGTAATGCCAGATGCTTTCCAATACCCACCTGGTTTATTTCTCCCATCTGGTGTGAGCCAGTCGCACAGAACAGAATAGGAAAGGAAATAGACTGCAGAAGCAGAGCAATCCCTGCAGAGTAATGCAGAACAGCCCTTGTAGAGTCCCCCAAAACCTTCCTCCTTGATGATAACCTTCAGACAGTGCAGAGACCCTTGGTACTTTGGCTTGGAAACAGGCTGATGTGTGCTGGAAGGGCATGGGTCCCTCTGAGTCTGCATCCGAACTTTAGCCACCTCACTGGGGTTTGTCAGCACAACCTGCAACACCAGAGAATGGCATTTTAACCCTCACAGTTAAACAGTGCTTTGGTCTCCCTCCTGTAAATTCTTGTCTCCCAGCTTCTCAGGCAATAGCATTGTCTGTGAGCTCCAGCAAGCTCCAGCCTCTCCCCTGTCTGTGCTGTTCCACCCAGCAGCAGCAGGACACATGGGTGAGCAGAGAGAAAGGCAAGGCAGAATCAACACAGGATATTAAATACCTGTAACTACTTGCTAAACGAGATGGGTGTGGAAAGAGGGACGTCCTCAGCCACAGGGAAGCACACATCAGGGCACTTGTTTGCATTTGTATTTGAACCAAGACCATCCAGGCTATAAAAATTTAAGCCATGTTGAGTCACTGACTGTAGGAATCACCTAGAAGCCTGAGCATCTGGACTGCTCTGTAAGAGGATTGTGGCCAGGCACACATTTCTGCCCAGCATGCCATCGCTGTGGTGGGATGAGCTCCACCACATTCACAGCACCTGTGGATGCTCACCCTCATCTGCTGTGGGAGACTGCTCCTGGACCCAGCCTCGGCCCTGCCTGAGGATCCTGCAGATTTGAAACGCAGCATTGTTGCAGACATCTTTTATGAAAATCCTTTCTTAGGATTTTTTCTTCCTGAGAAGCTGAGAGGCTCCAGGAACAAAATGTAAACAATGGTTATCTGCTGCTGTGGAATGCAACAGGAGGATCCGTGGTTGGTCTCGTGTGGATGTTTGGATTTAGTGACCACTCACGCCACAGCTGGCTCTCTCTCTCTGTCTGAGCCAGCTGCCTTTGTAATCATTCTTTCCTTTCTATTCTCAGCTTTGCTAGCCTTCTGAGATGAAACTTTTCCTTCTATTCTTTTTAATACAGTTATAAAGTAATATATATATATCATAAAATAATAAATCAAGCCTTCTGAAATATGGAGTCAATATTCTCATCTCTTCCCTCATCCAAAGACCCCTGTGACCACTATCACACAGCATCACTTCCCAGGGGTATCCCCTGAGTTTAATCCTGGATGCTTTCACTCTGAGTTCTGTCTGTCTGTCTTACACAAACACACCGTCCAGCCACTGGGGGAGTTTGCTGCCTATGCTGCGTTCTCTTCCTCGTCCTGCGTTTGCTGCCAAGGTCTGTGTCATGTTAATGGCACGTTCTTAAGCGTCCTGCCGCTCCAAACCAAACCCAGCACGAGCTGCCCAGCAGGCCTGGAGGAGCAGCAGCGAGGGCAGAGCATGACCTCCCTGCAAAAACAAACCCACCAGGTTGTTGCAGGCTCCCCTGTGGCCTCCTGGACCGAAAAAACATTCCCTGCTTTTCCAGCCGCCTATGTTTGTGAACAAGATCTCATGTTGTGCTTTCCCTGCAGGGTGTGAAAAGTGCATATTGTATGGCTCTACGCAGATATTTACCGTATGTATTTTGATGTGTTGATCAGTAGTGCTGTATTAACATTTTAATAATAAATGTGGTCTTGTAATTAAAAGGTAACTTTTGTAGTTAAAATAAGAACTATGTTAGTGGGATTTTTTTAAGAAAGGAATGAGGCACTCGCATCAGATAGCAGCTACAGGACACCTAAATCTTTCAGAGAAAAAGAATTTATTGCCCTCTTATCAGAGGAAACGAACTTCTTCCCACTTTGAAGGTGCTGTTAGGATTCAGAGGAAGAAGTTGAAGATGACCAGACAGAATCCTGTGTTTGAATGGAGTTTATGCATAATGTATGAAGTGTATGAATATGCAACAGGCTATTGTTTTTAAGAGTTAATCCTTTGTTAACGGGTGTTCTTTTTTGGGATCGTGCTGCCCAGAAAGAGGTACCCGGACATCCGTAACTCTTTGTCCTTATTGTCTCATATTGTCCTAATTCAGTTTGTCCAAATTACTATTACTCTAATTGAATTACTCTTTTTATAACTATTTTATTACTAATAAACTTTTAAAATGTTAAAAGCAAGTGATTGGAGATTTTCACAAGGGTGTTCACCTACCCGGGCAGCGCCGGCAGCAGCTCCAGCCAGAGAAACATCCAGCTTGGACGGCTTGGCATCTGCAGCCCCGTAGCGCAGCTTGCAGAGGGCGCCGAGGAAGTTCTTGTATGTGCCAAAGGAAACTGAGGAAACCACTGATACAGCGAGAGCTGAGGCGGTCACCCCTTTGTAAAAGCCCCGGACCTCGTGGGAAACAGGACAAAGGCGACTTTTAAGGGTCAGCGGCATGGGAAAGCATCTGCACAAAAGCACCGGCTGGGCATTGCTGAGTCAAAACAAATTCCCACCTTCCAGCTCACCTGCAAAGCTAAATTTCACCCTGAGGGCTCTCCCAGCTGATGCTGGCATGCAACAGGTGCCCATCGTCCCCGAAGTGACAGAGGCAGCTCTGCTGCTCTGAAACAAGGCACCTGCAGTGCTGCTGAGGGCACCCACCTTTTCTGTCCTGTACGTTTCCTGAACACAGTGCCAAAATCCTCTGTAGTGGTTCTCAGTCTGAATTCTCACCTAGGAATACAGGGACAACATTAAAATGCAGCTATCATATTAAAATAAATAAAAAAACAAATGTCGTAGCAGCAAACCAGATAATTAACCACAAAATAATGTGACCAAATGTGAAAAATCCATGTATTTTATGATTGGCTTTTCACAAATATTAAAATTAATATTATATGTGTTATGTTAGAAAGTAATGCTGTATTTATTCTATTAAGTAGTGTGTTAAATATAGTTTTATGTTATAAAAAATGTTAAAATAGAAACTATGCTATGTAGGATACTTTTTTTAAAGAAAGGACTTGCAGCAAGATAGCAGGCACAGGACACCTAAATCTTTCAGAGAAAAAGAATTTATTGTCCTCTTATCAGAAGAAACGAACTTCTTCCCGCCTTGAAGACGCTGTCAGGATTCTGAGGAAGGAGTTGACACTGACCAGACAGAATCCTGTATTTGAATGGAATTTATGCATCATGTATGAGGTGTATGAATATGCAACAGGGTATTGTTTTTAAGAGTTAATCCTCTGTTAAGGTGTCCTTTTTGCTGCCCAGAAGAAGGTACCTGGATGTCAGTAACTCTTTGTCTTTATTGTCTCATATTGTCCAAATTCAAATTGCCCAAATTATTATTAATTGTATTACTATGTTTATAACCATTTTATTACTATTAAACTTTTAAAATTTTAAAAACAAGTGATTGGCATTTAATTTCCTTTTTTTTTTTAGAGACAAACACAACCAATTACAGTGAGATATGGAGATGTAATGCAGATAAAGTACTCTCATGGAACTATTTTTCTGAAAAGGAGGGGGAAAACAAAAGGGCCTCTGCGTTTTTGTTATATAGTCAAGAAATAAAGCTCCAACAGGTACCTTCACTGTGTCCAGTGGATAACCCACGGCTGTGCTTAGACCACCTGAAACAGAGAATATGTAGGAGATGGTTAACAGCACATGTCACAGCAGAACGGCACTGGGGAATAGCAGAAAACAGCTCCAGAGCCCAGCTGTGCCTGACACCACACTTCTCCAGCTCCAGTAATGACGTTTGGGCCATGAATGACAGAGAAAAATGCAAATTTCTGTGTGACCAAAGCTCACCCAGAGGAGGAAACAGAGTATGGGAAACTTATGAACAACAAGACTGAGCAAGATGAGGCAGGGAGAGACCCTGAGAGCGCTGCCCCACGAAGGATGCAGGGAGGATACCGGGCTGTGCTTGTTTCCCCCCTCAGCTTGGGCACTACAGCATCTTTGAGCTATGCCCAAGCGTCCCCACGCACAGAGCCTGGAGCAGTTTTGGTTTTCAGGCTCGGGAGGATTTGGGGCAGGCAGGGATTAGCGCTGGGAGGGTCCATAGGCTGCCAAGCCCGCCAGGGCAGCATCACATGCGGTGACAGCGTGTCCAATCCTCCAGCAACACTCCCTGGAGCTACTCCTGCAGCCTTAAAATAGCCCCTGGATATGCATTAATCCCCTGAGACAAAGCTTAATGGCGAGCAAGAAGGGCTAAAGAGCTCCCACAGGGATTTCTCTCTGTGCAACAACAAACAGATCTCACCTCACTGCATTTCTCAGCTCTGAGCTAAGTGCTAGCAGGTAATAAAGGTGCTCACCAGCAAACTTCCTCCCAGTACAACACCTGCCAAGGCACCTGAGAGGAAATCAGGTTGGAGAACAATGGAGCTGTGTCCATGTGAGTCACTTAGACAGAGATCAAGTTCATGGAAGTGCTGGAAGAGCCCATCAGGCAGCCAGGCATTCAGAGACACATCTAGAGGCTCACCTGTTGAAAACTGCCTCTCACTGAGTTCTTCTTTAAAAAAAAAAAAAAATTAAAACCCCAGCTACTTAAAAATGTGCTATTTGTGTGGGCATGTTCACCTCTGATTACATGGCTGCTCAGAGCTCTGGAAAGCTCTCCCATGTTCTGGAGAAAAGCAGCAGCTGCTGTTGTGAGTCACCAGGAGACAATCCCAAAGTTCATTACAGAGGAAAACAACCAACAGCATCTTTCTTGCAGAAAATTGAGGTTTGTTCTTCAAAAACACCTATCAAATCTGACACCAGATAAACAGCAATGAAGGGGGGAAAGGGCCTACTAGATAGAAGAGAGACAGCAAGGGGGAATACATAGGCAATAATATGGCTTGGAGAAGCACTGGCTGAGGTCCAAGCAGAGAGTGACAGTGCACAAAGTCATCTGGGGACACCTGTGCTGTCCCAGGCTCCTGGCCAGGGCAAACAGGGACACTGGCAGCCAGGGAAGGGCAGCACGTGGGCCACTGCCAGGATGGCAGTGCTGCCCTCACAGCTGCAGTGCCCAGGCCAAGCACCCCGCCTCAGCTGGGAGGTTCTGACACATCTCATCATTTTCAGAGCTCCTGAACCTTAGAGGAGATGGGCATGGGCTGAGCAGATGCTGGGGACACAGGGGCACCATGCACAGCTAAGTCCTGGCTCACTGCACCGGATGAGGAAGGTAGGAGCTCTGGCACATGCAGATCACACACCAAGGATGATTTGGGGCAGTGTTTGACAAGAACTGACCTCCCTTCTGGAGAAATCACCCTGTTCACATGATTAGATACAGAGACAGCATCACAGTAGGTTGCCCTAAACAGTCTCTTTCAGCCCTAAAGGCTCCCCATCAACCTGGTTCCAATAAGGATCAAACATCTCCACTTGGGAGGAGACCATAAAAGCAAAATTTTCACTGCTCCCAGCAAAGATGTGAATCCCGCAAACCTCCAAATAACCCAACCTGCCATGAACTGTGCTACTTAGGAGCACAAAGCACTCCAAGCAGTTTCCAGAGCTGAGGAGCTTGGCCAAGTCTACCAAAGGCTGAGGAATGAGGGCTCTGCACACTTTCACATGATATAAATAGCCTGGCACTAAGATAGCATGACCCACACATGCCCTGTTTGCACAGCAAAATCAGAGAAGGCCAGCAATGAACCATGGGCATACAGGAGAAGCTTCCTGTGGGACTCCTGCTGAGTAACCCTGCATCAGCTGTGACAAAAATAAACAGCAAAACCAAGGGAATTACCTTTTTTGGTTTTAGTGAACCATTTTTTATGCCTACTTTATCTGAGATATTCCTGAGTATCGAGCAGAGCTTACAGCATCCCCTACACACACAGAGTGCTCAGAATGGATCACTCACAGTCCTGCACAAGTCAGGTCACTCTGAGCAAGCAACTCAAATTAGGAGAGATTCTGGTGGGGTGCAATCACAAGGGAGCAAGTGGCAGCTGTACAGAGCCCACCAGGCTGCAACAGCCCTGAGCTGATGGCAAACCTTGCTGAGACACCCAGGGAGAAGCAGGGATCATTGTCCATGCCCTGGATGGGCTGACAGTGACTTTCAAAACCCTTTGTTTTGTGCAGAGTTGGATGTAGCTGTGATATTTTCTGAAAAATCCTTTCCTTAGGATTTTTCCTCCTGAGAAGCTGAGAGGCCTCAGGAACAAAATGTAAACGATGATTATCTGCTGCTGTGGAATGCAACAGGTGGATCTGTGATTGGTCTCATAGAGTTGTTCCTAATTAATGGCCAATCACAGTCAGCTGGCTCAGACTCTCTGTCCGAGCCACAAACCTTTGTTATCAATCTTGCTTTTCTCTTCTTAGCCAGCCTTCTGATGAAATCCCTTCTTCTATTCTTTTAGTATAGTTTTAATGTAATATATATCATAAAATAATAAATCAAACCTTCTGAAACGTGGAGTCAGATCCCCATCTCTTCCCTCATCCTCAGACCCCTGTGAACACTGTCACAGTTGGGAACACCAGTGCCCTGACCCTAAGCAAGCTGAGCTTCACTCAGTCACACAACCCCAGCAGGAGCTGCTTTATCTGTAAGGAGACAGCATGTTCCTTCTAGAGGAGGATTATTTAATCTTTCTTTGGACTGCATGTAACCTCCCAGCTGTGGAAAAGCCCAGCCCTGCTGCAGGCCCTGCTGCACTACCACCACCGGGTAAACCTTGGCTTCACTTCCCCAAATCTTTACTCCTGACATAAGAGTCAAATCATCCTCACCCTTCACTCATCACCAGCCCCAGCCATCAATCCCCATCCCCTGCCATGGCCCAGGCTGCTGCTGTAGCAGGGCTAGAAAGTGTGCATGGGATCACAGGAAAATTCAAGTCAGAAGAGGCCTTAGGAGGTCTCCAGTCCAACCTCCTGCTCAATTTTACTGGCCAGGAAGGACTGCTTCCCAAAACATCCAGCTACGTTTGCTGGTTACAGAAAGTCTCCACAGTCACCAAGCATGTTTCTCTCATGTTTTTTCTACCTGGAGCCAGAGCAGATCACTGTTTCTGGGGCTGAAGATGCTGAGTTTCTTTACCTCATTTCCACAGAATCCAGAGGTGATGCACAGTATTTGTGCCGAGGCTGGAATTCAAATGGGCATGACCTCTGCTGTTTTTTAGAGGTGCTTAAGCCAGGCTTTCTCCAAGACACTCTGAAAACAGATCTAGGTCACTAGAGTGTCCTTTACTAAACAGAAACTCTTATTTTTTATGTTGCCTCAACTTGCTTGATGCTCTTTAGGTGGGTTCACAGAGTCCTTAGGAACATGAAAACTGCTTCAGCTCTGGCAAACATAAACCCCAAAACAAGCACAGCACCAAAACCACCCCAGTTCTTGCAGGATAGATGTCCAACCCCAGGAGCTATCCCATCTGAGGGGAAGGATGATGGCCTCAGCTTGTCTATGGGCAAGCTCCCACCTCTGCAGCCAGTGAGAAGTTGCAGCATCCCTCCTAGAAAAGCTCTGAGCTGGACATGGAGGACAGGATGGAAAATCTTGCTCTCTGTGAGGCTGAGGTCAGTGAAGTGCCTTACAACAATTCAAGACTTTTCTGGTCCCAGCTGGATTTCCACAGCCTGCATCCCCTCAGGCTGAGCCTGTGTCCAGGGCACACAGGGGAGATTCTTGCTGCATGGCTGGGCAGAACACGATGCTGGAGCCTGGACAGGGGGTCACAGCACAAACCCTGGCCTTGCATGGGAGCCAGGGCAGAAAACCAAGGGGAATGGCCATGTTCAAACTCTGTTTTCAGCTCATCATGCTCCCTTACAAAAGAAGCTTGTCCTTAAGTAACCTGTCTCAAACTGTGCTAGAAAAGCAAAGGAGTCCAAGAAACAAATGCAATCATCTCTGCCCCACCATGAACATGAAGTCTGAGAGGTTTGGTTAATCCTTCTGGCATGGACATCTCATTGCCAGCCCTAGGACAAGGCTTCCATCTCCACAGAAGTCAGAAGGGACACAGCAGGAGAAAGAAAAGCTATCATGGTGGGGCTGGTTAGATCCTCCTCTCCCAGGAAGGGTCTCCCAACACCCCTGGAAGGCCAACACCCCAAGCATGGGCACAACACATCTGCAGCAGGACCATAGGGACCATAGGACCCTGTTCCTAGGGAGGGCAAATGCCAAATTTCAGTGAATGTCAAAGTGAGATCTGTCATGCAGGCTTGGGCTGGATGTCTCAGCCACCTGGTAGGTTCACCTGGCCTTTCTGTCAGTGGTGACAGAAAACCAAAGGCTTTTCTTGTGGTATCTATTGGTATATATCATGTATATATTATATATTTATACCTATTTATACATACATATATAGGTATATATCTATATATATAGGTATATTATATATATATAGATGTATATATAAAATATATATATATTGGTATATGTTATCTTATATACTCCACTAAATCTAACAAGATTTCAGCGAAGAACTGGGACCAGTGGGTACATTTTGTCGTTTAAAACAAAGATGGTTTTGAGCAGTACATGCTCTAAAAATGTCTAGAATTTAATCACACTTCTCTCCTGTTACTTTTTTTATATACAGCTAACCTACTTTCTCCCAGATCAAAGCCTGCTGCCTTGTGCTGAGATCACCATCACAACTGCAAATGCATCTTAACCCAAGATAGTGCAAAGGGCATTCATCCAGACAATCTGAATGCAGTAAGAACACGGTGCTTCCTCCCCTCCTGTCTCACAAATCACATCCTCAGCCCCCCAGAGCCACCATCCCGGCAGCCTGCTGGGACCCCTGCATGCCAGACACGTGAGGGTTTCACTGTCAGGGCTATACAAGCTGGCTTGTATCTGCACAAAACCTATTAGACTCTGTCTCTTCCTATTAGTTTTACCCTGTCCCAGTGCAATCAGAGTGGAGGAGACTGCAGGCAGTGACCTCAGCTGACCAAGCTGCAGCGCTGCCTCTCCAACAGCTCTGATGACATTTCCCACTTCATAAGGAAGAACACACTTTTAACAAGCACCCCGCCATCATGACTCTCAGCTCTGCTACTGAGAGCTGCTCCTCAGCTGAACAAGAAGGAAACACAGCCATCTGTTTTGGCCAACAAGCCCCAGTTCATGCATTTACCTCCGATGGCCCCAGCAATGAAATCCATGCAGAGCGCAGCTGCTGCCAAAACCACCCCGAGAGCGCTGGGGAGGAAGGGAGGGGACGAGGATCCAGTTGTCTTCCCAGAGCCCTGCCAGTCCTTCAGAGACACTGGTTTGTGACAGGAATCACCTTCTTACAGTCTGCCCTTGCCTCTGGGGGTTGTGAGCCTTGCGGGTACTGGATGAATCTGTACGCTGTGGCAGAGCTGGGAAGCCTGGAAGTGTTCCAGGAACAGAGTGAATAAATAATCCCGTGAAGCCCTGAAAGGCTGCACCAGGGCTGCTGCTCCCTGTGCCCTTTTGCCTGGAAAGTCCCAAGGGGGGTGGCTCTCAGGGAAAGGCTTGTTGTGAGGGGACCATGCCCTGCTGTTGTTACCAACCCCAGAAGACAGCTTTGCACACTCGCTTGACAGAGGACACTGCTGGCCTGCACCACAGAGATGCTGCATTTGTGGCCATTTGCAGGAGGATTCCTCCTTCCTCTATCCCAGCCCACTCTTTCTCCTTCTGATGGACCACACGCCCTTTCCATTAATGGAAATTCCTTCTGCCTTTACCAAGCTATTTTTCTTGATTTTCCTGATGCAGGAAGCTGACCCTAACTTTTACATATATCCCCATAGATTATTACCCACTCATTATGTATACAAATTGTGAACCCCAATAATTAATCTAACCACATCCAGAGCATTTGCTTCTATTTCAGACAGCAGCAGCATAGTTCTCCCAGCCCCTGGGGCAGCTCTTCATTTCTTGCTCAGATTCCTTACCCCTTTCCAATGTCAGCTCCTTGTAGAGAGACCTGCTGATCAAAGAGAACCAGGAGTTCAAGGAAATGTCATATTGCCTGGTTTTGCACAACAGTCCTGTTACAAAAGGGTGCCTCATCTACATGTGAGAGGTTAAGCTTTGCCCAGAGAGACCCTGGAAACCAAAGTCCTGATGCAATGAAGGGCTTGCCAAGGCGTGACCTGAATTTTACCCCTCTTGTGGAGGTTTTCCCGGGTCAGAGCCAAGGTACATTGGCAGCAAAGGGAAAAGAAAATTTCACAGCTGCTGCCCCCTGGGTCAGCTTTACAGGGGAGCTGAGCACTTCAGTGCCCAGTGCCATTTCCTGCACATTTTCCAGGAACATATTTCTCACTGAAACCTGTGTTTTGGGGCTGCTGTGGCAGTGACAGAACAGCTCTGTGTGAGGGCAGAGTTTCTGGGAATTGAAAATGAAAGTATTTTTATTAACTTGCTTCCTGTGATTTCTTATGCATCCTTCCCTGAATGCTTTCTGTTCTGAAGAGAACAGATTATTCCAGTTTAACATCATGCAAGGACAGCAAAAAAACTTAAAACCACAAGTAAAACATTATCTAGAGAGGTAGCAATGTAGCTGCAAAAACACACTGGGTTATTTAGTAGCTCTTCCTTGTGTCCAGACAGGAGTTTATTAATGGTTAATAACAGTCTGTGCATGCCAAGTGCAGGGAAATCTGTTGTTTCCTCTTCTCCCATCATCCCATTCTGCTGCTGTCCTGGCAGAACAGGGATGGGACCTGCTGTGTCAGTGACACACAGGGACAAGGACACAGTCCCCTGGGGAGGGGCAGCCTGGAAGCACATGGGGGTGGGATTTTTCTACACATTGCAGTCACTGGTGTCACATCAGTGAGAAAATAGAGGCTGGCTGGCATTTCACTCTGGCTGACTAAAGCATTTAATACTAATACTAATTATTATTTTCCATGAAACATCTAAAGACCAAGTAAAATTCCTACTTTCTTTAGCTGAGCTGAACAGCTCAAAGGGAATCTTCCTCATGAAATTGTCTGAGATTGTAAAAAAAAACCCAACCAACCCAACCCCCTTCCTTTTGTGGAAGAAAATTAATCCTTTGTTTATTTTTTTACCATCCATTCACACCAATGCTTCTAGCAAAATGTCACTTGCTTTATATAGCAGGAATCTGACTCTATAACCTGACAATGTTTTTGGTCCCTTCAATGGAGCATACCAGGAAAGGTCAGGTTTTCCATCTGACTGGAGCTGCTTTACAAAGAGAGGTCATTCAGAAGATGTCCATATGACAGAAGAATATTTTGAGGCTTGAACCATTTCACCTTGACCCATGAAGGTTTCCCTGGGACAGCCAGCTCTGAGGAATGCACACACAGAGCTGCCTCAGGGACATCTGTCTCAGCCAGGGCTTAGCACAGTAACATGAGCCTCAGCAAACACCACTACAGCACCCTCTGCTCCTGGTGGGCAGTCTGGACTTAGGGGAAAAGGGGATCCACTGCCAAGCTCAGCCTGGCCACCATGTGATGGCAGCAAGGCAAGAGTCCTCTGGAAGAGGAGCCCCACACCAGGGTTCAAGTGCTCACATGAGAGCAAATACTGAGGGAGGTGTAATCCTGTGTGGAGGACACCCCATCTGAGAAATGAAGCCTGTGTAACTGCTGGCACACTCCAAACAGCACAGACCAACTCCCTGTGGAAGAGAGGGATCCTCTTCCACAGCAGCAATTCAACTTCCCCTACCAGGAAGGGAAGGAATTCAAGGCAGCAATTCAGCTTCCCATACCAGGACTCCTCCCAGAGACAGAACCCTTGAAGTCTCACTCCTCTTCTTCTGAAGGAGCTTCCTCCTCCATCCTCTCTTCCCTACACTTCAGAGATTTACCAGCCTCATTAATTTACCCGAAACCAGTGTTATAGGTCAGTGGAGACAGTCCAGAAAATCCATCCCAATGAAATCTTGAGTTATCAGGCATTTCTCCAAGATGAAATATTAATCACTCCTGTCCCACTTTGACAGTGTCCAAGCACTGCAGATCCAAAGATCACTGCTAGTCTAGCTTGCAAATAAACACCACGGTCCACATCTATGCAGGGAGGAGAGAAAGTGCTGGTCCTAACCTAGGTAGTCATCCCAAAGCAGGGCCTAGCAAATCACACAACAAACATGTTTTGAGCCTCCACAAGGGATAGCACTCCATGAGAAATAAGCCATTACTTCTTTCCTCCAGTAGCAAACTGTTCAAGAGAGATTTGTTCAAAATGGGCCAATTTCACAGGGGGGTTTGAGAAAGCAGAGCATGGAAGGTGCTGTCAGATAAAACCACAGCTCTGATGACATGAAGCAATCTGCTTCATGAAAATCATGAAATCATGAAACTGAGACTGCTAGGTTTGAGGATCTTTCCAAGTCATAACAGACTTGTGGGACCTCCCGGACGCATCTGTAAAGATAGTCAGAGCCCTTGATAAAACGGGAGGAAGGCCCTAATTTTGCCCAGTGAGTGATGGATGAAACACTCCATTTGCTTCACAGGAGGAGGCAGCTGTGTGCCCACACAGGCAGAGAGAACTGCTCTACTGCAAAGTAGCAGAGGGTCTAGAGGACTGGTACAAGTCATGGAGCAAAAGGAAAGGTGGGAAGAGAGCCTTCAGGCAGGCAGGCAGTGTTAAATAGTGTAGGGGGATAGAATATAAGAAAATAAAGATAGTGTAGAAAGTAATCTTACCCCTAAGGAGTTGCAGCTGGGCCAATTAGCAAAGATTAGGAACAGGCCTGAATTTAACAGGCCACAGCTGTAACCAATGAGAAAAAGATGCTATAAAAGAGTTGGGTGGCTGGTTGAAAAGGGAATGGGAGTCTGTTGGCTGCTTTGTAAAGAAGAAAGAGTCAGTGCTTTGAGGAGATGCCCATGAGAGGCACCAAGAAGGTATGAAACTTTGGTGATAAGGAAACAACAGTATGGAACCCCTGCAATAAGATGACAACAAAATGGCATCATACAGGTGAGACAAAATAGCAGAGGCCTCCTTTTCCAGTCTTCTTCCACAGCTCACTCACAGGATTTTGCCAACTCCATCTGTCTTTCAAAGCCTGTCCCCTTTCTGCTCTGCTGCCAGCTCATCCAGCCAGGCTTGCTGAGAAAATGCTCCTTCCTCACTTCCTGCCACAACATGTTACATTTTCCATCCCACCTGCACTGTGCAATGCTGCACTCACATGCACACCATTAACTCCTCTCCAATTTCTTTTGGAAAAGTCCTTGGCTGGAGGGACTGTTCAAACAGCATCGCCCCGCTCTGCCCCCGGGCTGTTTGCACATTGCAGAACAGGAAAGGGTGACAGCAGTGACACCAGCAGTGCTGAGCTGGCAGGGCCCGGCCCTTGGCTCCAGTGCTGGGGGTGGGATGGGGGGTGGAACCTCCTGGCTCCAGCTGTGTTGTGGATTTTCAAATCAAAGCAGCTCATTGTCCTTTATCTCAGGTACTAAAGGAAAACCAATAATTCCAAGGACTTGAGAACTCACAGCAGGAATCTCACAGCAAAACAAACAGAGGCAGTAAGGAAAGCACTCTGAGCATTGGCAAGTGCATCGGGTATAAGTGATACGTGATTTCACCTCTGGAAAGCTGAAATAAGGATGTAATGTTTCTACACACACTCCCAAAGGCAGGGAAAATAGTACATTCCCAAGAAGCTGAAGATAATCACAGTAATTAAGGAAGTCACAGATTTTCTGGCTTTGGGCAAGTCATTCCTTCTCCCTACACCTAATCTTCTCACCAGCACAACTGGTGTGTCCACTGCCATGAAGACACTGCAAGGATCCAGACACTTCTCGGAGAGCCACAAGTCTCTGTTCAGGAGGAAATAATGGGAAAAAGTGGAAGTAACAATATTAGCACCCATCCTACACAAACACTCCTGTGAAATTACATGTATATTGGGAATTTAAAGTGTTACATAGATCTTTCCCCAAAATCATAGAATCAGATTTAGATTGCAAGGGACTTTAAAGTTCACCTGGTTCCAACCCTCATGCTGTGGGCAAGGACACCTTACTCTAGACCAGGTTGATCAGGGCTCCATCCAGCCTGGCCTTGAACACTTCCAAGGATGGAGCAGCCACAACTTCTCTGGGCAGCCTGTCCAGTGTCTCACCATCCTCACAGCAAAGAACTTCGTTCTAATATCTAATCTAAACCTACTCCCTTTCAGCTTGGATCCATTGTAAGCAGTCCCTCCCCCTCTTTCTTGCAGGCTCCCTTCAGCCCCTGGAAGGCCCTGATTACATCACCCTGAGATGCACAGTAAAAAGGGGAAGTTTGTCAGTGCACCACCCCAGCAAGTTCTCAGGAAGGATTTTATACCAGCCTGCATTGCCAGCATTGCAAAAGAACTCCTTGCTGTGATGGAGGGAGGGGCTGTCAGGACTGTTTTGACTTTCTGACTGCTTTTTGAGCCATTTTCCAACCTCTTGCATGTTTTTTGCACTTTAATGAACAGAAGATGTAGTCAGAGACTCGGCAGCAGGCTTGGAGAGCCAGGAGCAGAGGGAGGCACTCACCTTCCTGGCCTGCTTTTCCCTGCCACCCAGCAATAAACAACTCTTTTATTTCATGCTGATGTTAACGTGCAAACGTCTTCCCTTTCAGCAGAGGCACCTCAGGTGTTAGACAGTAAAACATAGCTCTTGTAGTAGGAACAGAGACAAGCTCCCAATCCATTTATTGATGTTGCTGGTGCACCATCAGTGCTTGCTCCAGAGTCTGTGTTCCTGTATCTTTTTTTGCAATATTCCCAAACTGCGTCTCCTTGAGACCTCTGCTTTACACTAGTGAAAAATCTATGAGATGCTACATTATTGACTAGCCAATGGTCCTCTTCCTTTATAACTAGCTGATTTTATATGACTTAACCTCAGAGCTACTTGGAAATTAGAAAGAAAACCCAGCTCTAGAACTATAAGGCATTATTGTCTGGGACTTTGAGATCAGCTGCTAAAGTCACATGGGAAAGGGTTACTTAACAGAAAAACCTGGCACCAAAGAGTTCAGAAAAGAGAACTTTTTCTAAATGCCAGCATTATAATGAGCTTATGTTGAGAGGGGATATATACAGAGGAATTTTATCTTGCAGAAATAGAAAACAACTGAAATGCAAAGTATGCCCCTTAAAAATACTGCTACAGAGCAAGTTTAATGCTGGAGAAGAACCCCACATTGTTGGTGGGTGGGTGATGGTCAACAGCCTCTGATACCCATCCTAACTTGATCAATACTAATTCAGGGGTCTCTGCCTGTGTGCACTGTCCTAGTGCAGATATAGACCCATTTCAGCAGCAAGTGTTCAGTCCTATGCCTCCAACATTAACCTGACTTTTTCCATTGGCCCAACCAGGAGAAAAATTAAAATCTAAGCCAGAAGTTTCCATAGCTTTTTTCAGGAGCACTCTCAGCCTTAACAAAGAATACTCAGACACCAGTACTAGCAGTACCAGGCTCTGAGGATCATAGGAAGTACACAGAGTCACTTATCACCTGCCTTATTTGTTCATGAGCCATAGGAGTGTCCACTTCCAGAGTTCATGGGAAGTTTCAGTAGAGGCACAATGGTCATCCTGCCAAGCCTGTTCTTTCAGTTTACAAGAAATGGGTGTCTTTACTATAAGGCTGTTGCAACAACAAGCATTCCATGTAACAGTTGGAAGCCCACAAATGGCTCAGCGGGAAGTAGCCTTGAAGACAGGCCAACATATTGAAAAATGGTCCAGACACAAACCTTAGTGGCTGTGTGCCCACTCTGGTAAATAGCCTAGCATATATTTAGATCTAGCTGGACACCTAGTCTCCCAGTCCTTGGCTTTGCATGTGAATACAGCTTGTGCCAGAGGATTTCAAATACGTGATGTTGAAAGTATATTTTGTACCTGTTGGCAGTGAAAAGCCATTAGCCTCACAGGAAGGTTTCTGTAAGAACAGGGTAACTTAAAAACAAAGCAATGAGGCAGGCAAAGGAGATTGCTCTCCTAGTTCTGCTTCTTGTTCCCCTGGGCTAAATCAGTATTACCTGCTCTCTTATCTATAAAATAGACATAATTGTACCTTTTTACCTCACAGAAACAGCCTGAGGCTTAGGTTATACTGTCTGCAAATTCAGGCTGGAAAAATGCTATAAAGATGCCAGTTACTGAGCTTTTATCTTCCTGTCCTGAGTGATTTCCCAACAGTTTTTGCTCGCTGTCACCAATCACAAGAGTATTTGCTGAGTGACAGTAACTTGCAGGGGAAAGATGGGTAAAGCTGCTGGGCTGTAGAGAGTTATTAGCTCAGGTGACTGCACTCAGTGCCCCCTCTCTTAGCTCAGCATGCCTCTTCGTGGTCCCTGGCATCTTCCAGCTGTGATGCTAAATAGTATTTGGGTTCTGCAGGAGACCTGCTCTCAGCATCCCTGGTTTCATGGGCATCCAGAGTCTTCAGGCCTTCCCCAAGGAAAGCCAGCAGCTCAGAAACCTGTTCCACCTGCAGCAAATATGAGAGAACATAGTCCTTGCAATACTTCAAGTACTTTGGACTCAGGTCCTTGCCCAAATACACATTAAAAAAGAAATTATAATTTCTTAGCCATTCTAGTACTATCAGAGGCCAGACAAAAAGATGGAAACTGTGATAAGAGGAGACAAGACTCAGCATGGGCATGTGTAGCCAGCCCTCTTGGAGTCTTCTTGCTGACCACAAAAATGACAGAAAAGCAGAAAACTCAACAGTTTAGTTAAAAAAAAAAAACCAAAGTCCTTGAAAACAAAGACAATGCCAAGGAAAAGACTTTGGGCTAATGCCTATAGGCAGCTTTTTCTGCTTTTTTGGTCTGTTCATTTCTCATCTGCTTCTAGGGAAGCACCCAGGGGTTTGCTGTGGTTTTGTATGTCAAACAAAGCACAAACCAACTGACTATGAACAGGGACAGATTCCTCCTCAGAATGAACACAAACGTTGTGAACTGTTTAGTGTGCAGGTTATGCTTCTTTCTCTTCTCCAACATGCCAGTAACCCAAACTAATCCACATACACGGGTAGCAGAGGCTGAGAAACACAGCAGAAGGTGCATGTCACAACTTGGCTAATTCTGCTTAAACTGGAGAGGGGCAGGCTTTCCAGAAGGTAAGTGTTCCCAGCAATAAAAATGTCTCCATTTTACCAGGATAAAGCATGGAAAGTTGGAGCTAGATTGAACTTTTCAGAGCACCTGACAACTTAGAGCACACTAAAGCCACTCCTGTCCCCCAGCACCTCTGCTCCTCACAAGCTCAGCATTCAGGTATTAGCCAGGTAAGGTAAGCTCAGTTTGAGCCAGTTGAGCCAGTTGAGTTGTTGAGCCAGTTAGCCAAGGCAGGTGTGTGTCTTGCCATGATTTCCCTGTGAACAGAAGAGGCTTTACATGCTAGGACCCTGACCAGGACAATTTGGGGGATCACAAAGCCTCCAGCTGTGGAGAGCCTAGTTCAAACATGGCTTAAAGAAAGAGGCCATGAAGGTACTCAGCTAAGGGAAAAATAAAAGGCAGCTGTAAAGCAGCAGTTCCCAGGCTTGATCCTGTAAATAATTAGGTTCTCAGCCACCTTTTATATAAACAACAAGATTCTCAGACCGTTTCCTCAAAAACAGGCAATATTCTGTCCTTGGCTGCTCTGGGAACAGATGGCCATTCTGGGAACAGATATAAAGGTTTTGAGAACTTTTCATATCATGGTAAGAACACTGATCTTGGTTTCAATAAACAAACTTCAGGTATTGTAAACAAAAGGAGGAGCTGAAGTTTTCTCTACAGCCTATCAGGAGCTCAGATTTTGCAATATGCATGAAGTGAATTAGCACTGTTATAAAAGGTGTCTAATTTGATCAATAAACTGGAGTCGATGCTGAACCAACAAAGGTGGGTTGTCTCCCTTCACTTCAACATCCAGCCATGAGCAGACCTGTAAGCAAGGCACTCTGTCTCAGCAGCACTCAGCTCCTGTACAACTGCACCAGTTACATTTCATGCTTTGAAGCTCCAGTCTTATCAAGGGATTTTATCAGGTTGGGGAGTTTCAACATGGCATACAGTACCTTTGAAGCCAGAGGGATAATGACGTCAGAGAATACCCTAAAGCCACCCAAGGTCATAAAGTTAATGGATAATAAAGGCATCCAGTCCCCTGAGAATAATGCCTTAGCTGCTCTGCCTTCAAGTACAGCTGCATCCAGAGGTTCTGGAGCATCCCACAGATCTGACTCAATAACATATCATCGAGTGCGACAATGCAAACAATAAGGAGGGCAGCAAACACAAGAATCCTTAGGAAAACAAAGGAAATGGACCTGCAAAATGGACAAGGAAAATGAATCCACTCAAAGGTACCCGGTGAATTCACCTGGAGAAGATTATTCTTCAGACAAAGGTGCTGTTTTCCTATGTACAATGTGCCCCAATGTTTCTCTCATTTCATCACTTAGATTTATTTATCACTGCTTTGGATGCCAGGCCATTCTGTAAAGGACTCTGTCATCAAGCCTGGTTGTGCTGGACGGCAGCTTCTGGGAAATGCAAGGATTTCCTTCAAAGCAGTTTGCTGCTGTAAATGCAATGTTCACATTGCACAGGGTCTGAATGCCATCCACACTTACATGTCATGGGGCACAGAGCTGCTGTCCCAAAGAGACTTTGAAGAGTGATTCAGGGAGCCAAAAAAGGTGCTAGGGAGAAGTTCAAAATCCAGTCACAGCTCAAAATAGAAACTGCATTTTTCTGGGTAACACAATGACTGCTGAAGCTGTGATGATGCAGCAGTTAACCTTAGAAGTTAAGGAAGGGTCTGAGGGCAGAAGGCTGCATGAAAGAGAATTCCCATTAAGGTAGTCCCAGAGCTGGCCAAGCCTCAGCAAAGCTCTAGGGAGCAAAGAGGAGGCTCCCTCATCCACCACCCTCCTCATTGTAGTGAGACCTTTCTACTGGGATATGGCCAATTGTTGATGCCAAATTCACAAGCAAACAGAAAGATTTTGAAACACCTGAGTCAACAATGTATATTTTACTGCATGCCACTACTACCAGAATTTCCACGAGTTCATCACAACTCCACATTTTTGTTCCTTTCCTACTTCATTGTGCCCCACTGCTTCATGTTACCCTTACCTGCAGTGTTTATTCTGTCACACTGCTTGCTCTCTGCCTTTTTCCTGTTCCATTCCCCAGTCTCCTGATGCCCTTGAGCAGGTTTCAGTTTGGTGGCACCTTCTCACAGATTTCCCCTCTGTGCCATTGAGGACAGCAAACAGCCAACAGGGTCACTCCTTGCCACAGGAATGAGGAGAAATTCTCTCTGCCATCTCACCCCTCCAGCATCCTCTGCAAGGCCTCTTCCACCTAAAAGACAGAGGGACAAAGGTAGGAGGTTTTCTGAAGGGTTAGATTAAGTTATAACTTTTCTCTCAGACACATGCTGTACATGCTGGCAGATTCTGTATGCTCCCCAAGCTGCTCTGGGCTCTTTCTTTTCTGCCTTTCTGCCTGCTTTATTTGAGGGCCCACATTTTGCCATGCAGTGAGGAGGCTCAGTGCTCCCAAAGAAGAAGAGAGCAGGAAAAGCACAACCCCTCACTCCAGCCCTGCAGGGGATGCATCCCAGCAGTTGCAAGTTGTGTTTGGAGGAGCCTCAGCAGAATGAGAAGGAAGGAGTCACAGCTGAGCCAGTCCATGGAGCCTGGAGGGCACAAGTGTCCCAACAGGCATCTGAGTCACACTGAGCCAGAGGCACTGCACATCAACAAAACAGACACAAGATCAGATACAGCTTCTGAAAAATCTAGGAAAACAGCCTGAGAGAAGATAATGACTAAATCTGTTTTCCTTCTGTGTCAGGTTAGGTGTCCTCCCCAAAGCCATATGCCCCCCACACATATATGGTCCTGGATGAATATTCAAATACTTGATCTAAGAAATACTGCACAGATATAAGAGCCCTAATACTTCCTTCGTTTATCACACAAATACAAGCATCTCTAGTGACTCACTGTCCCACCCACACACAAGATCAATAAACTCATCCACATTCATACAGTGCTGCCTCACAAGTGTAACTTGAACTGAAAACAAAACAAAACCCCAAGCAAGAAAAAAAGAACAAAGGACAAACTCCCCAGTGGGACAAAGCCATGATCATGCCTTAGTGAACCAGCCCTGGACATCTCAGACTTTGTACCAAAGAGCCCTTGATGTTCTCTGCACCAGTACATAAAGCTGCCACCACCCCTCTGAAGTGCTCCAATGGGGTTCAATAGCATTGAATAAAACATTCTGTAAAATGAAATAAAGCTTATTAGGAACAGCTCAAGCATCCAGGAACAAGACAGGCCTTGGGAGATTGCAGGAGCCTGGGAGGGGCTGCACAAACACCACCAGCAGGATTAGAATTCAAGTGATCTTGACAAACTGGAAATGCAATCTGGAAAAAGCAATTTAGCATGAACAGCTAGGAATGACTACAGAAAAAACCTGCAAGGTCAAGGTAGGGAACATTGTGGCACACAGCTGATTTACCAGAAGGGACCTGGAGCACATCATGTGTCACAGGCTGCCCATAAGTGAACAATATCATATTGTGTTATATGTTATATATTATATGTTATGTTATGTCATGTTTTGTTATGTTTCATGTTATGTCTCTTGTGAATATCTGATCTCTTAATCAGATACAGGAACAAGAGTGTTGTCTGTAAATACTCAGGGTAATCTCCCACAACTCACTCAGCAAGGCCTTAGGGCTTGGTTCAAGGAACCATCACATCAGCTGAAGAAAGAGGGACTAAGAAGAATCAGAGATCAGAAGATGATTATTAATATAATTCAGAGAAGAAAAGACTAAGACTGAAACCATCTTCAGATAACCTAGAACTGCCTACAAAGAGAGAGGAAATGTTTTCCCTGACGACTGTGAGCAAACATTAGAATTACAAAACCACTTCTGGTAGAGAAGGTCATTCCTCTGAGGCAGGCTGCTTGGGAGACCAGAGGATTTGAATAACAGATTAAAAACAGTTTGGCCAGGAACCTTTTAGGTAAAGCTGATCCTTCCAAGTCTTGTGCTACAAGACAGAGACCTATAACATCTGGATTTTCACCTAGAGAAGTCTGCACGTGCTTTTAGCTTCCCCCATGGATCCAGGGTACACAAATCACAGAAAATCACTTCCACTTATACTTGCATACAATGCTTAAGGAAAAACGACTGGTCAGGGATTTCTGTCTGGTCTCAAGCACTGTCTGCAGGTATGTGAGTTCAGTCAAGCCTAAGGCTCCTGTTGGGAGGTGGGTGACAGAGGAGGATGGGCAGCTCCCAAAGCCACTGATGCTGAGTCAGGGGCAGGACCAGCCCATCTATCTGCTCTCTAGTACCAGCTGGTCATCCCCAGGCAGGGCAGGTTTGTGAATGAGGGGACTCAAAGCATCCTAGAGACACCTTGGTGCTTGAGTCAATTTGATGGGTTTTAGAGATGAGAAGGAGCCTAAATCAGCATTGGATTGGAAGATATGGGTAATGTCAGGGATTCATTGAATGTTTTGCATTTACATCTTGTCTTCTTATTAATTGCAATGATAGTCCAAGAGCTGCTTAATGTGGAATAGATTCTCTTTTTTCCTTCTACTAGCAGTTTCAGTCCTCTTTGAAATCATCCTTGTCTTTGTTGATTTGTTTGTGTGCTTTCTTTGCACAGAAGGAAAAAGCTGGATTGATTTTTAATGTGCTATTCCACTGAAAGATCTTACTGATTTTTCATGGAGCTTTTAAACTTAAAAAAATCCCTGCCACACCATGGAAAGCAATTGAAAAAAAAAGGAATAAAAATCCACCTATCTGCTTTACCATTGTGCTTCTGGAATTTACCCTCCAAAATTAATTTAGACTGTGCAGGCCCTGAAGAAGATCCTGTTACTCTAAGCAAAGCTGGAATAGGCCACTTATTGTTCTAGGCCACTGGTATTCCCCTTTCTCAGACATTGCCTGCAGAAATAACGAGCAGCTTAAACAGGGCTCCCTTTTCAAACTGTCAACAGCCTGAGTTCCCCATTTAAGCAGTCTGGCATCAGGGCACCCTGAAGCCAGGCAATGTTAGCAGAAAGCAGAATTAATGCAGAACAAGAAAAGCCTGCGGGGAGGGAGAGGCCCCTTGTGCAGGGTGAAGTGCAGCAGTGCTGTGCAACACTGAGATCCAGGGCTCTGCAAAGCCCACTCGGTTGTGCCTGTGAGCACCAAAGACAGGGTCTCCTTCCCACACTTCCCATTGTGCCATGGGGGCAGCATTTAATGCACAAGACCCATATCTGCTGGTGCAACCCTTCCTCCCCTCTCTGGGATTATATTCTGGGGGAGAGTCTGGTAATGGAACCATAGAATGGTTTGGGTTGGAAGGGACCTCAAACCCACCCAGTTCCAGCCCCTCTGCCACGGGCAGGGACACACACCTCTCACTAGAACTGGAGGTTTGAAGTGCCATTCCATTTGGCCTTGGACACTTCCAGGGATGGGGCACCCACAGCTCCTCTGACATGTCCCAGTGTTGCCAGCAGACTGGGGGGGGTGATCCTGCCCCTCACTCAGCCCTGGAGTGCTGTATCCTGCTCTGGGCTGCTCAACAGGGACAAGGAGCTCCAGGAGTGAGTCAGCAAAGGGCAGCAGAGTTGATCCAGGAACAGGAGCATCTCTCAGGCTGATGGAGCTGGGCCTGTTCAGCCTTGAGAAGAAACCATTGAGAAGGGACTCAGTCATGTGAGCATCTGAAGGGAGGGTGTCAGGAAGAAGGACCCAGGTTCTTATTGGTGGTGCTGAGCAAGAGACATTGGGCAGAAATCAATGCACAGGAGGTTCCACCTGAACATGAAGAACTCCTTTGCTGTGCAGTGACTGCAGACCAGAATAGATTTCCCAGAAATGGTCTGGAGTTTTCCCTCAGTGAATGTATTCAAGAACCACCTGGATGCAATCCTGTGCCTTGGGCTCTGGGGTGACCCTGCTTAGGCAGGAAGGCTGGACAAGAACCAACACTGTGGTCCCTTCCAGTTCTGTGAAGGTGTCCCTGCAGCCTTCTCTTCTCCAGGCTGAACAGTCCTGACTCCCCCAGCCTTTCCCTGTAACAGGTCTGGCAGGCACTTTACCCCTGTTAAAAGGGGACATCCCCTCCAAAGTCCTCACGCTATCAGCTCCTCAGGCTTTCCAACCACAAGCCTCTCCCAGGAAGCAGGACCCCCCCAGGACACCCTCCCCAAAACAACCGAGGTGCCATTGATACATCACAAGAGGGATGCTCTTCCCCCTCCGCCCAAATTTCTCTCAGCCTTTCCTCCTGGCTCAGTGCGCAGCTGCTGCAGAGAGAGCAGTGACAGGTTGAAGGCGGGGAGAGGGAGGGCCGTGCCGGAGGTGCCGAGGGAAGCGCAGTCTCGGCACTCCCGGCCTCTCCATACCGCGGCCGGCCGGGAGCCGCCCCCGCGCGGCCGCCAGTGCAGGGGGCGGCCCGGGGGGAGTTGTCCCTCGGCCCCCGCCCCCGGGGGCGCGGCCCGGGCCTCGCCAGGCTAGAAAGGGCCGGGCCGGGCGGGGGGCGCAGCGGCAGAGCCCAGAGCGCAGGGCCCACGCTGCCGGCATGGCTCTGGATTTCCTGGCGGGATGCGTCGGCGGTGAGTGTCGGCGTCTGAGGGGGAGAAAATAATCATTAAAAATGGTGGGGAAGGGAGAGAAAAGGGGGAAAGGAAAGAGGGAGAAGGGGGTGAGAGGAAAATAATAATAAAAACAGGCGGAAAAAAAGGGAAGTAAGGGGAGAAATATGAAAAGGTAGGAAATAGAGAAGAGGCGGGGAAGGGGATAGAGAGAAATGTTTTTGAAATGCGGAAGGCAGGCAGGCAGGTCGGCAAGGAGGGCCGGGCGCGGTTATTTTGGGAGCGGAGGATGATGCGGGGCGGTGAGAGCGGTCGAACTGCCGCATCGGGGGCCGGGCCCGGGCCGGGGCAGCTCCCGGGGCCACCGAGCCCCCCGAGTGCCGCAGTGTCGGGCTGGGAGGAGCCGGGGATGGGGATGGAGGTTTGGGGTGTGGGGCGAGCACAGGGGCAGCGGGGCCATCGGAACCCCGACCTGAGCACAGTGACCCCGGGCAGGGCTAAGATGGAGAGGGGCGAACACGGACACGCGTCCTGCGCTCCCCCGGCCTGCTGCCTGCTATATTTAGCAGTTGTTAAATTGTGTGCAGGAGTCTTATTCTCGCGTCTTTTCGCGTATTTGCGCTTGCTGTTTTTCTTGCCAACCAGGCAAACATGTTTTAAATTCCTTTTTTCGGCATCTCTCTGGTTTCATCCTAGTGCTCCTTGCCTTGCCAGGGTTCCCTCGGGGTCAGCCGCCCCGCTGGCCTTTCCGTGCCGAACACCGTGCACGTTGCTGCTTTTCTATCTTGGGCCGTGCTGCCGCCGTGCTGGCCCTAAACAACCTGGGCTGCTCCGTTCTGCGGCAGGCCCTGTGCAGGGAGGGCAGCTCTGCACCCTCAGGGATGTGGGAAGGGCTTCCCTGTGCAGGGAGGGCAGTTCTGCTCTCTGAGGGATGTGGGAAGGGGCTTTTCCGACAGGGTGGGCAGCTCTGCTCCTCAGGGATGTGGGAAGGGGCTTTTCCAACAGGGTGGGCAGCTCTGCTCCTCAGGGATGTGGGAAGGGGCTTCCCTGTGCAGGGAGGGCAGCTCTGCTCCCTCAGGGATGTGGGAAGGGGCTCCCTGTGCAGGGACTGCAGCTCTGCTCCCTCAGGGATGTGGGAAGGGGCTCCCTGTGCAGGGACTGCAGCTCTGCTCCCTCAGGGATGTGGGAAGGGGCTCTCTGTGCAGGGAGGGCAGCTCTGCTCCTCAGGGATGTGGGAAGGGGCTCCCTGTGCAGGGAGGGCAGATCTCCTCCTCTAGGGATGTGGGAAGGGGCGCAGATGCTCCTGCAGCTCTCGCTGGTGTCAGCGATCATTGTAGGGATTGCTGGGTCACAGAGGATTCATTCCTCCAGCCTGTGTGTGCACAATGCCTGTGTTCAGATCGGTGTAACTAATAGGCCTGCGTGTGGCTTCTGAAAAGTCCTTTGATGCTAGAATAAAGCCAAGGTTTTCAGTAGTGTGCGGTCCCTCTGCAGGTGCTGCTGGAAAGGCTATTCCAGATTCCATTAATGCAGAGAGCATTAATGCTCTGCTGCCTTCAGGGATGTTCCCATGTTTTCTGTGCCTGCTCAGAGCAATATGCATATGGGATATTGTGTTTTAGAGGAAACCTGCATTTTCTGCCCACTCCGTGCCTTGAGCTGAGGCCAGGAGCTGTGGCTGCACGCTCCATATGGTGTGGCACAGTCTGTGGGCACAGCTCAACCCCTGCCTGGGGCTCAGAGCCTTTCTGGGAAGCCTAAAGGCACCTGGTGCTGGCCTGAAGGACTGAATTGCAGATCTCTTATCTCCTGGCTTGGTAGGATGCTGTTTGACTGGTTTGCCAACCGTATTGTGCACTCACACCTCAGGCTGGTGGTCCTGCTGTAGCTCCAGAGCCAGGAAGAAACTTCAGAGTAACAACCATGGCATTAATTTCATTTCAGGTGCTGCTGGTGTGCTGGTGGGACACCCCTTTGACACTGTTAAGGTGGGTTCATTATGAAATGTATTTTCTTTTAAGTAGAAAACTTCGTTTCTCCGAGCAAAAAAAGTCCCCAGACATTGTAGGATTATAAATCTGTGTGGGAAAGCTTGGAGCAGCCCTCTGCAGTTACTGGTTTAGATTCTTCAATCTCCAGCTCTTCAGAAGTGAAAACTTAGTAACATAAACCTTGGCCTAAAACTGCAAGTTCAGTGCAGTAGCAATGTCATATTTGGAAATACAACTTTGCATTGAAGTAAATTTTGCTCTAAGCTTGCTTCTCTGCAGCTGTTCAACACTAACTGCTGAAACTGCCTCTCCCTGCACTTGTAACTCAAACCCACTTTGTTAGTATGATGAAAGGTTGGTCTTTTGTTTTCCCCTCAGGCTCTGCTATTACTCCTTAATGTGTAGCACTAGGTGAAAATCAATAAAAATCCACAGTATGGAGCTTGTCTGGGGGCTGTTTCCTCCAAGTATTATTATATACTTTTATAACTTTCCAAGTAAAAATTGGTTTTCTGATGGTTAGTTGTGTGTGTTACACATACTTCAGCTATTATAAATACAAAATTTGAGATCTCCTTGGAGGGTCCCTCAGCCAGGGCTCTCAGAAGCCCAAGCCCATTTTCCAGAACAGAATGACAATTTGAGTCATCTTTTGGCAGCCTTAATCAAAGCCTTGCAGTGCAGAATGGAAGGGATATCAGTGCATTCCCTGCTCAAGCAATCCATCAGGTCACTTGACTGCAGCAGACAGCGTGCCACGTAGTAGTTCTATATTTGGAACACCTGTACCTTGCTGAATTTAGATATGCAAAGGGCTGATAGTGTTACCCAGGACCCCAGCACATTCTGTATTCCAGCACATGGTTAATTCCATACAGAATTCCTGACTTGGTGGATACTGATCCTCCTTGCAAGCTGCTCAAGCAGTAAAATCTGTCTTTTTGTTGCTCAGAATGTGGCACATTTGACAGTTAAATAATTCAGCTGAATTCTAGACTGTGTTTTCAGGAATAGCATCATCCAGACTTGCACAATTTTTATTATGGTGGTACAGGGCCAGCTGTCTTTTTCTCTCCCACCCTGCCAAGTTTTACATGCTTAACTAAAGGTGATCAATCATTTCATTGAATCCAGTAAAACAGCTGAAATTCTATGCTCAGACTAAAGGTAACCATGTGTAGGTTTATTAGTTGATTTGTTTATTATTTTTTAAAGTGGAACGGCTTCTATTGCATGAAGCTGAACATGTAACTGTAAAAACTGGGGCCCCCATGCTGGTTTCAGCAAATGTATCATTGCAAAATAGATGTATCAGCCTGGGAAAAAAGCATCTTACTTCACAATAGAACAAATAATTTGTTTTCAAATATTTTATGAAATCCAGTGTGACACATTATATTTTCCTATCCTTTAGAAGGTATTTTACTTGTGTATCTCTATTTTGTTAAAACAAATACTAATGTTTGTATTATTAGCTGGCATAGCCACCACTGTATGTGGAAAAACTAACCACCCTTTGAGGAAAAAAAAAAAGACATTGCATAACTTGTGTATATATATGTGTTAATTCTTAACTTTTTATTGTTCTGCAGTGTTTAAAGGGCTAGCTGCTAGTCACCTTAGACTGTGCATTTTTAATATAACTGAACAAAGCTGCTTAGATAAGCCAAAGTTTTACATCTGCCTTAGCATTTAAGCTCTTTTGGTTTTTTTTGGCTGGTGCTGGTGTTTCACAGAGCTGGGAGGGGGATGGTGGGACACACAGGGAGACATTAAGCTGGTGAAGTCACCCTGCAAAACCTGCAGCTGAGCAGATCTCAGAACTGGCAAACTCTTTATCCCTGGTTTGTTGATGTAATGTATAAAATTGCTTTTTTGCTTTTAACTGCCTTTACTTTCTGAGCTAGGGGCTGTCTTCATTAACAGCAAAAGTGTTACTTTGTTGTAGATGACAGATAAGCCTCATCACGGGAGAGTTACCTAGTAAGTATAGCCCAGGTGAACACTTCTGTTTCTCTCAGTCTTAATTTATTCCCAAATGTATAAGTTCAAGTAAAGAACTGAAAGACTTATGAAGCTTTTTCCCTTTTTAATTTTAAACTGATGTGTCCCTCTTCTACAGCTATGGCATGGAGGGAGCGGGGTTTTAATATCCCTTTTTTTTAAAATGTAGTTTTATTCTGAACCTTCTTTCTGCTATGCATTTCTGGCTGTATACACTCCCACACACAGTGCCTCAAACCAAATCTCAAGCACTCTACTGCTGAGGTCTTATCCACTACATAATCTTGGATGATGTTTTCATTGCTCAAATACTTCTGAAGTCACTGATTTCCCACATTATTGAATGCTTGGACTGTTTTGAGGATGTAGTGCTTTGGGTTTCTTTATTTAGTCTTGAGTGCCTTCATGCAAGTCCGTCAGTGATGTGAAATTCCTGGGTGTTCTTAGTGGAGCTCAAGCCTTAGGAACAGTGTTTTCCCAGAAGAAGGAAGCTAGGTTATTGGGCAATGAAGGGAACAGGTGGATAAACTTTGCACATGATTCATCTTTCCTATAGCTGTACACACTAAAGAGCTTGTTGAATATGGCATTAACACACATGGAAATGCAAGTTTTATGTGCACTCATTGCCATACCTGGCAGCTTGCTGATGTGGGTACCCTTGTGTGACCATCACTGTGCTCAAGAGAAAGAGGATTTTCATTCTTAGACCTGGGGAATCAGCACTCTAAATATTCTACCCTACAGCAAAGCTTAATTGGTTAATATTTCACAAATTATTTAGACAAAAATAGAGGGAGCTGTATGCCACTAGGAAATTCAGCCCATAGATATGGCTAATTCCACTAGGAAGTTCAGCCCACAGATATGGCTAATTCTAAACTATTAAGCACAAGCAGAAAAGATAAAGTAAGAAGGTTTCTAAGCTGCAAATCCCAAAAGCCCTTACGTGCAGAAGTCACAGACAAGGTTTGAAACAATGACAGTAAATTCTAAATGGAGTAAAACCTTTGTTTGTGCAGTTGTGACAGCTTGTTAAGATCTGCCTTTGCCTGTGGACCTGCTTCTTTAACAGTTTTGACAGTCTGCCTACCCCCAAAGTCACTTAAGTGACAGAGGATTTATTTTCTTTGAATCCTACTGTAATCCTGCTTTTAATGCTGAGATGTTGCAAGACCCAAGGTGATCTCAGCCTCCCACTATGGCTAGCACACACTAATGCACATACTGAAACAACACTGAAAATTAAAGTTCTGATTTACAAAGCATAAAATAACATGTTTTAGGAAAAACACTAAAACTGTCAATTTCTTTTTCTGCTTTGAAGAAAGCTAACCTGAATATAGGATTCTGACGAACCACCTCCATAAATCATTTTCTAGATGCACAGATGACAGTCTTTCATTGCTGTGGTGGTGTTTTTTATTACTTTAGGCAACCATGAAAAAAAAGTTCATTAATCTTTCACATAGATGCAAATATTTTTCTTTTGCTCAGAGTAAGAGACTGAAGTTTTTTGCCCTGGAGTTGCAGCAGCAGCATTACAGGGCTGATAAGCTTCTTTTCTGAAGTTCATTGCATCCCTCCATGTAGGAGATCAAAGACTTATAACTTTATCAATCCAGTGAAATCAACTGATTTCATTTCTGAGTGTAGAGCTTTATCTGAGCTAGGTAGAACTGAGACTCTTTTAAAGTGTGCTGAGGGCAAATAAGCATGAAAAAAACAGAAGTGAACTTTTCCATTATAGGTTAAAAAGCATCCAGAAAAGGGATCTCCTAAGAGCAGTAGCTACAATAGCATTTGTCTCTCCAGCTGTTTTGGAAAAGTTAATTGATTGCTGACATTAAAGGTTTGAAATAGCTATACCCTCACCAATTGCTTGCGTTCAGCAGGCTAAAAAGCTAAACCAGACTGAAATTTAAAAGGACAAATGGCTTTTTACTCCTTCCCTTCTGCAAAGACAGACATCCTAAGAGTCACTGCCCAGCTACCCTCTGGAAAAAAAAAAAAAATTAGATCTCAATGAATGGGCCCAAATGAGACATTTAGAAACACTATGGGTATTGTAGAAAGTTTCCATCCCTTTGAAATGATCCTAATCTCATGCTTGACTTGCAAATAATTTTTTAATTAAATTGTCTCAGGTTTGCACAGGTATTCCTTAGTGTGAGCAGAAGTAATCTTGGCAGCTAAAGAAAGTCCCTGTTGTAGTCTGTACTGGAAAGCATCTGTTTGAAATTCTAGATGTCAGTGTACCCTTCCATTACTGTTTGCTAATAGTTACAAGAAGTTAATGATCCTCTTCCCCTCATGTTTTCCCCTAACTTAATTCAAAACACTTACACAAGATTATTCAAATTATTGTGCCACTTGTGGCATTCCAGTGTCCAGCCTGTGCTCTTGCATATGCATTGCTAGAGAAAATCTCCACATAGGTACCAGACAGTAGCTCACCCTTTAGGCTGTTCCTGATGTACAAATTGGTGTCTCACACAACTTTTTATAGGTCCGTCTGCAAGTTCAAAATGTAGAGAAACCTCTCTACCGTGGGACTTTCCATTGCTTTCAGTCCATCATAAAGCAAGAATCTGTAAGTACAAAATTATTGCTTTGTGTATTTTTTTAATCTTTGTGTATTTTGGCTCAGGAGGGTGGGAAAGCTGTTAAAAACAAAGCTGACAAATGCTGAAGATCAAGAGATAAAGCATGTTCTGAACCTCCCCTCACCCTAGGGCAGATATTGGAGTCAGAAGTTTGCCACAAACTTTGGGAAGAAGATCACTAAGTCAGAAGATGGTCTTTTGAGGCTAACTTCTTTAATAAAATAAGAAGTTATTTAAATAACTAGTTTTCTGAGAATCTAAGCAGTGAGTGAAGAAATTGGCAAGGTGTTTTTGCTGCTGCTGAAACTTTAGGACCATTGTTAAAAAGTTGCCTTCAGGCTTTAAGTAAGCTATTTAAAAAAGTATAAAATTTGCCAGAGAACTGATCTTTGGGTGGAGTAAGATTATTTTCTGAATGCGTTCAGTGATATTTTTGTACTGCTAGATTGCTGAGATGTTTGTGTTCTAGACAGAGATGAAATTCTTATTACTAAACAAGGTGTTTGTGATGGGGTACAAGGGAGAGCCAGAAAGGCTGTGTTCTGCACTTTGAGGAGTTATCCACACACTGCTAAAAAGGGTTTTTCCTCCCTTCTTCCATTAGGCTTTTGGACTCTATAAAGGTATTGGGTCACCAATGATGGGACTGACATTCATTAACGCTCTGGTGTTCGGTGTGCAAGGAAACACCCTCCGTGCTCTGGGCAAAGACACTCCTCTGAACCAGTTCATTGCAGGCTCAGCAGCAGGGGCCATCCAGTGTGTCATCTGCTGCCCCATGGAGCTGGCCAAGACAAGGATGCAGCTTCAAGGAACGGGAGAATACAAACTGAAAACGAAGAACTACAAAAATTCTCTGGACTGTTTGATCAAAATCTACCAGAAGGAAGGGCTGAGGGGCATCAACAGGGGCATGGTCTCTACCTTCATCCGAGAAACTCCAAGCTTTGGCTTTTACTTCCTCACCTATGACTGCATGACTCGGTACCTGGGCTGTGAGGCTGAGGACAGCTATGTTATCCCCAAGCTGCTGTTTTCCGGGGGGATGTCAGGAATTGTGTCCTGGCTCTCCACGTACCCCATGGACGTGATCAAGTCGCGGCTGCAGGCCGACGGCGTCGGGGGCGTCACGCAGTACAGCGGCATCCTGGACTGCATCCGCAAGAGCTACCACGAGGAGGGCTGGAGGGTGTTCACCAGGGGCCTCACCTCCACGCTGCTCCGTGCTTTTCCCGTCAATGCAGCCACCTTTGCCACTGTCACTGTGTTCCTGATGTACATGAAGTCAGAGGACAACCTTCCCGAATGCGAGCCGGCTCCGGTGATCCCTCAGCCTTCCAGTATGTGAACCTTCTCTCCTTGTTCTCCCCATCCAAAGCCCAGCTGGTTGGGTTTTGTGAAACATGAACACTTGGCCCACACAGGTAGTGTAGAGTTATGCTATCTGTATAAAGAATTCCTAAATGTATCAAACTGGGATTTCATCTCACTACTTGTATAAGCAGCATCTTGCCTTATTCAGGACTGCACAACTAGTAGTATTCAAGTAAGAGGGGGACCTGCCCTCAGGAAGTTGCTGTTGTGGCTCCAGAAGAGGCTCTGGAGAGTGTTCTAGCACCAGAAATTGAGTTTTCTTTCACTCAGGTTCTGAATGACCGAGTTGAGTTGAATGCAGAAATGTTTTCATGAAAGAAATACTCATTTTGTATGTGACAGGAGCCAGTGTACTCCTCTAAGGTGAAGAAGGGGAAGAAGTTTGGTGGTGGAGGCATTTTGCAGGTAACCCTGAACTGTAAAGGCATGGACTAGCATTCAGCTAGTCCTGTGTTTTAGTTTTCCTTTGCTTTTATATGTCAATGGTTTTAGTAGCAACTTTGTTCATACTGATTTGTAAAAAACAAACAAACGGAAAAATTTGTACCTAAGTTACTCCCTGACCTTTCAGCTTTGAATAAATATCTTAAGCACAAAGTTAGCATCTGCACTCAAATGCACTTGTTCCTCAAATCTCAAGGCTTGTAAGGATTTAGGGAAACTCAAATGTAGTAGGACTGGTGTTGTTTGCCCTCACCTCTCTCTCATTTGGTGGGTGCACAGACTGCATTGAGTGGTTCAGTCTGGTGGACTTTGTTCTCTGAAGTTAATGCAACTTTGCACCACTTCTCCCAACATGCCCCATAGCAGCCAGTGATGTACAGAAGTCAAAGTCCTGCCTGTGGTATTGCACAAAATGTTTGTGGGTGCAATGTTAGCTTAGCAGCCTGAAGTATCTTAGAAATAAGTAAAATATCTAGGATTGGAGGTTTCATACCTTTTCAGAAAACAGGGGTGTAAGTGTCTGAAATGCCCACTGTTCAATACACTTGCATTATGAATTTGAACAATACTGATTTTTATGTATTAAGTTACAGTGCTAGTGGAAAGAAGTCTGAAAAGGGTCTTAGAGAATTTTCTTGTTACATTAATCTGCTGTATTTTTTTTTTTTACCAGTCTGTTCAAGAAGAATTGAATTAGCCAAAGAGCTACAATGAGTTATTTAAGATTTGAGCTAAAAGCTACACATATTTGGCACAAAGAGCCAAGAGGAAGGACTGTACGTGTGTGAGCAATGTTTTCAAACATATCAAACTAGTTCAGTAAGTACAATGTGTTACACTTTTGGTTGGGACAAGTGCAATATGTGTTTAATATATATGAATTTTCTAAAGAAGCATTGTTTCATAGCATTTTGCACTGTAACAAAATATGCTGGAGAAACCTGTACAATTGGTATGTTTCTTTATACCTTGAAGGTATGGTGGATGTTTTAGTGCCTACTTGCACTGAGATTCAAATTGAATGTTAAATCTGTCTACTAAGCTGCATATGCACAACAAATCACAGCAAAGACCATTTACACCTTTGTACAGAAGTATGTCAATTCTTGTATATATATATTGAGGGAATAAATTTTTTTAAAATTTTGCCTTTGATTGTTTGAAATTTGGGATTTTTAATGTTTTACTCAGATGGTGCTTTGTGTTAAATCAAGCTTGCGTGAGGATGGGGTTTCTGGTTTTTGCCAGGGAAAACTTGCTCTGTATCTGCCTTGTGTGTATCACTGAGAAGGGCAGGGTCTTGCTTTGGCTCAGGCCCCACCAAAGAAAGGAAGTTGCCTGACCTCACCTCTTTAAACTGACCTTTCCTCTTCTGAAAGAACAATCCTGCTTTCAGAGCCAAAGCGCTGCCCCTGTGCTTGGACACTTCCTCTTCTGCATTTATCTGGTGCAATCTGAGCTGATCAGCACGAAGGCTGCACAACTGGGGACAACGAGTCCTGGGTCCCTGCACGCTCACATCCAAATCAAGTACCAGGTGTCCATAACCTCTCTGGGCAACCTGTTCAGCACCTCACCACTCTCACAGTAAGGAATCTCTCCCAGTACCTAATCTTGACCTACTCTCAGTTTGAAACTGTTACACCTTGTAACTCCACGCCCTTGGGAAAAGTCCTTCTCCACATTCCCTGTAAGTCCCTTCAGGTGCTGGGAGGTGACCCCAGAGCCTTCTCCTCTCCAGGCTGAACAGCCCCAGTTCTCTCAGCCTGTGTTCAAAGCTCCAGCCCTGTGACCACCCTTGTGTCCCTGCTCTGGACTCACTCCAGCAGGTTCCTGTCCTCCTCTTCAGAGGTTACTTCAGGTACTGGCTTCACTGGTTCATCCTAAAGGGCAGCTACACATGGCTGTCACAAACCCTGTCAAGCATTTCCTGGCTCTGAAAACAGCAAGGCCTCCTCCACTGACCATGGCCAGGGTCAGTTCCTGTCAAGCACCTTTTGTTCTCTCAGCAGGAACAACAATTATGTTCAACATTGAACTATGGAACAGAAACAAATACCTGGAATAAGCAAACAGTGTCTCCTTAGAAGACTAATATCATTAAAACAGTAAAGGGCTATATAATGTTTTACTTGCAGTGCTTACTAAAGCATTCTTTGCAGAAATTCATCCATCTGGAACTTAAATAATCAGTAGCAGACACTGGATGTTACTCAACAAGCCTGAGAAGAGGCTGAAGTCAGCTTTCAGCCTAGTCTGAGGTCACTTGCTTGAAATCCATGTGACTTCTAACTACTAAATCAAGCTAGACAATAGCCTCAGCCTTTTAAATCATGATACAGTTCTTTTTCCTGATAGAATTTTGACATGTGAGCCAATTCAGACAAAACTACCTGCCCTGCCTTCCCAGATCCTCTTTCCACACCATTACCAAGCAGTTCCCAAATAACTGAAGGGATTAAGTAAAAATTGCTGTAAATGAAACTCGTTATCAAGTTCCTCTGCCCTGTTCTTTCTTTAACTAGATGAGTCATGCCAGTTTTAAAAGTTACAGCCACAAACATGTCCAGTAAGGAAAAGAGGGGAAAGAAGTACCTGTGTACTTTCGAATGCCAAGCATGTACTACTGCTTGACTAAGTTATTATAGTAGAACAACTAGTGTGAAATCTATTTATGAGGTCTGTAACATGACAAGATTTTTGTCCTTTCTGCCTTGTTTTTCTCTACATATCTGCAGTGATGGCACAAGGGGTAATGGCCTTTAGCTGAAAGAGGGCAGGTTGAGATTGGCTAATAGGAAGAAATTCCTCACTGTGAGGGTGCTGAGGCCCTGGCACAGGTTGCCCAGAGAAGCTGTGGGTGCCCCAGCCCTGAAAGCGGCCAAGTCAGGCTGGAGGGAGGTCTGAGCAACCTGGTCTAGTGAAAAGTGTCCCTGACCATGACAGGGGATGCTGGAATTAGAACTTGGAAGGTTCCTTCCAAGCCAAACCTAGGATTTTAGGATAAAGCTTTTCATACAGTTCAGGTAAAGGGGTAGCAAGACATTCAGGGGATGAAAATCTGTCCTTTGCAGGTGCAGCACTGGCAGCGTGCTGGGAAAAAGACTAAGACACACATGTAAACGTTGACCTTGCAAAGAAAAGAGGTGTTTGTTCTTTGAAATGAAATGTATTTATTATTATGCTGGACAACAGGTGTTAACAGTTTAATGTTAGCTGCTGATAGCCCCACTTTTAATCCATGGATATTGAAAGAACAATTTAAAACCCAGAAGTGTGCCAAACACCATTAGATTAGCAGAATGTGCAGTTAAACCCCTCTTCTGCCACAAAAACAGGCAGAGAAACTAGAAGCTTACCCAAGCCAACGTGCCCTGTCAAACACCACAGCCATGGAGACAGATGAAGGATCTGAGGGACTCGGGGGGCACAGCAAGAGAGCAGGGAAGCAGAGAACTTGCTGGGCCAACCTAAGGGAGACAACCTTTGATATAAACCAAGGGGAAGCAAACTGCTGCTTGCCATGTTCAGGAATTTATGCATGTCCAGGGGAGACAAGCAGAGGAAAATGAGCCATTTTCATCTTCCCAGTGCAACTGTTTTGCAATTTTTGTATTAGTGTTGTCCTCAATAATTGCAAAAGTGGATATCACCAACAGGAAAAAAGTGACATAATATGCACAATACAGTAAAAGCTTTTCTACTTATAGTTTATTACTAGTTTTAACTGAGTTGACCTAGAAAGTGATTTTGAGCTGTACAGGTTCATCAATAAATAAACTGAAATCAAGGCAAGGTCTGCAGTGTACACTAATGCCCTGTAGATTGATATAAATAGAAGAATGTCAAGTTCTAATGTTCACAAAATATTCTTAGAGGTCTATAAAATGTAACTAACACAGTCCAATTGCTTAGTTATCATGAGGTCTATAAAATGTAACTAACACAGTCCAATTGCTTAGTTATCATTCACTATCATAATTTATTATGACTGTTTTTCTTACTGAAAGAAGCCCACTGCATTTTTACTGACAGTAACATAGACTTGTACCATTTTAGCCACATTCATGAGTCAATCAATAAAATAATAAAATCATAATGAAGCCTGACCTCATGGTCTGCACCATTTCCTATAAATATAACAGAAGAGAAAGAAGTGTTCCTCAAGTAATTTGACTTGGCCAGAATTAAGTTGCTACAAAATAAACAGAATATTCTTCTAGGATCTGATCTATTATCTTAAGCAGAGATTTACTGTAGATTAGGAATACTTCAGTGTTGCAATCAACCAGCCCATACACCTTCTTCCTTGTGAACTGGGGTATTTCCACTTAAGAAGAATATATCAGAGGTGCTTTCAAAACAGGCTGGTAATAAAGTTCAAACTTTTAAACTGCAGTTAAAGGAGGTAAATGTAGTAACTACTTCTACCCTTAAATTAATCCAGGCAGTTTCCTGCTTCCCTGCCAGTTCTTAACTGAGAGACTGGACACATTTTCATTTCACACTCTGGAAAAAATTGAGATGAAATCCTTGTCCCTAACCTATGCAGGAGGAAAAAATAAAAACAAGCAAACCAACCAACCACACAAGAGGAAAACCTAAAGATCTCCCATAAGTATTATTCCTTACAATCCATTTTCAAACCATAAACATTTCTATGCCCTTTAAAGCTGTGGGAGTCAGTGGATTCATATAAATCCATTGAAGGTTCAGTCAAAGCATCAGGTAAGACTGAAAACTGAAGGATTCTATATCAAAAGGCCAAATTTTCTGTTTTGCTGAGAAAAAAATACATGGGTTGAAAAATAAGTCAAAGCATAAGCTGCATGATGCCCCATGTGTGAGGCAGTCCAAACCTTTGTAAGCCAGAATTGGCATGGGCAAGGTCAGTGAGGTCCTTGGCAAGTCCACCTTGCAACTCTGAAGGACCCCTGACTTTGTGAGCCCTTAACTCAAAACACTAACCAAGAGTTTTCCACTGATTTGTCTTGCAATCAGTCCCCAAGATGAGCTTTAGCCAAAAGACATTAGGAGCTATCTGGTCACCAAGACCTTTTGTGTGTGGATTTGCCACTGTTTAACAAGCAGTACACATTATGCCACAGTCTTCACATGCTCTATCATTTATCTCAAAAATATTGGTTATTCGCATTCTTCTGAAATACACCTTACTGTGGGGCTGCTCCAGGGAGGAAAGCAGGTTACTTGAGATCTCTGATCCCCCAAAGAGCAGCAATGCAGGACTCCACTGCAACATGGTTCCTGTTGTGCAGTCTCTGCAGTGGCCTTGCACACATTATGAGCAGCAACAGACTGAAGCAAAGGCCCAGAGTGCCTCAGAAGAGCTGGGACTTTTCAGGATGCCTCTGCTGGAGAGAAGCAGAGATGTTTTACAGCCACTCACAGCTGAAAGCACATTCATTATAACACCATTGATCACTGGATTCCCATATTACTCTCTATTTAATATCTGATGAATGTATGTACATATGACCCTCACAATTTGTGGTCATATGTACCCATGTCATATTTGACCCATGTCACACTCAACGATTTTTATTTACAGTCTTTTATTTTCAATGCCTTGCTGGTGCTTTTAATGAATGCACAACTAAACTTAGGACTCTTAAGAAATCAGCACACAATTGTAATTCTTATTTTCTCAGTGGTGTGTGGGCAATTTACTCTTCGACACTGGCACACTCCAAGCCTGTCAAGGGTCACTGAAGGCCTCAGGACACTCACTTGACCTGGCAGGGGCACCCTGGCACTGCCATTCTGTCTGCTGGTCACGCTGAGCAAACAGGCAATTCACTGCCACCTCCTGGCAAACTGCTACCCGGAGCTCCCGAACCGAAACTAAGCACTGACACAGCTGACACCAGAGCGATTAGAGAGGAACCACACTTAAACCAACAATATCACTTAAAGAGGGGTGGCAAAACAAGCACCCATAAGTCCTGCAAGGGCACCACAGACTCTCCACCCCTTTCTCTCCCTCCCAAAATTCACCAGCATTTGGACAGAACTTCAGGCTTGCTCCCGAGGAGAGCTCCCAGCAGACACAGGAACCAGGTGAAAACATATCAGGTCCACACCATGACACGCAACAGAAGCTGTGGCAGCCAACCAGCACCCAGGCTTAGAGCTTTTATCTTGGAAAAAGTAACAGAAGACTTGAAAAAACCCTAAAACAGCAGTTGTCTAAAACCCAGTTGCCGTAACGAATCTTATTCATTTACCTACAGCAAAACTGTTTCCTGCCACTTCAGGGGAAACCAGGACCTGAAAAATTCACATTAACTCTCATACAGAATCTGATGTGCTTGCCCCAAAGGAAATCCAACACTTTCCAGGCCATTTCCAGAGAAAAGGACTGAAAAAAATTCTTAACTATCTTCATAATATAGGATCATTGAGAGTACACATAAAAGCTGGTTTGCCTCAGGCAAAGAGAATGAAGTTGAGAAAAGAACCACTGATTCAACTACCTCACAAAATTAAACCAGTAGCCACTCAGGTGGCATCTCAGCATTGCTGTTAAGCCATTATCACACTCCTGCAATTGACTCTAGACCAATTCATATTATCAAACTGAATACTGAATATCATAATAAAGACATACAGTCCTGCTCTGGTTCATGTCTACCTTTACAGACACTGCAGATGTTTCTGCTCCTTGTGTTCAGCAGCAGGGTTGCACTCCCTCTGCTCTACTTCACTTTCCCATTCTTTTGCCCTGGGACTCTTCCCAAGGCAAGAGCCACTTTTTAAAAGTATTCCATTTACACAGCCAGGAACAAGAATACTGAAGGGAACTTTTATTTGTATTCCTGCCTGCAAAATTCACACCCAATATTCAGTTTTGAAATCCACCCCAGGCTCCCCTTGGTAGCTTTAAGTGCTCCAGGAACATGAGTGCAGTAAATCTCATTGCTGACACAAACGTGCTTTACTCCTCTCCTCACACCAGGATTACACAGCAGATTTTAGAAGGTGCTGTACAGATGAAAAACTTATCCTGAAGTGCAATCATTACAGATGGCATATTATATACACATTATATACCAACCAATGCCAGTAGCAGCTGCCACTGGACTGATTAAGACTTTCCAGACAGATTTGTCTAGCAGCCCTGATGAAAATTCCAGATTTTCTCAATTTCTTCAAGGTATTAAGGAAACACTTGGAAGAATGATATTCAGCACATACTGTCCTCAAGTTCACACATCTTAACTGAGTAGAAAAACCAACCAGCCCCAGTTTTTCCAAGGCATAATGACAAAATACCCTGTGAGCTACATGATGGGCACATGGAAACACTTGTTATTATCACAGCCATGACAATTTGAAGGGATTCACTTTCTTCAAACATTTTAAAGCCTCAATATTTTTGCTATTTCTGGTAATTATTGGATCTTCTGCTTTTTACTCACTGTGGAATTAGAGGAGAGAAAGGACCTCCATCTGCCCTTAAAGCTACATCATTGTTGACAAGCTGTTGTTAGGATGTGTTTAGTATTTGGCTTTGTTGTTTGACAACTTGCAGCCACTTCAGGGAAAAGTCAAAAAGCACTACTTCAATTCCACAGTGACCCTCTTCAAACAGGAGATAACTAAAATTTAGTGCAGGTTCAGCTGAGGTCCTGGTGTTCTGTTTCACTAAGGACTTATTCTCTTCGCATTTCAAATCTGAATCTGAAGTCCCCCTACAACCTTTTCAAGAAACACTCTCCACAAATAATTAGTATTTGTTTGTTTTGCATTTACTGACAGACCATAAATAGATAAAGTCTGGTCAGTTCTACCTTTAAAGTTGGTCTGAGTTTGCCTCCTTTCATTCTGACAGCAGCAGATGCAAACAAGGTATATGTACAATCAAACAAGCAGTAGAACACGTGGAATGAGTAAGCATGGAAATTTTTTGCCAGTTTTAAACCCACATTTCTACCACCCCTCATCTTCTCCTCCCCTTACCTGAGCTTGCTCACAAATTGGTGGTGGAATGCAGGAACTCAAGAGCACGCTGCCAATGGTGGTTTCAAAGTCAACTCTGCTGCTATTCTCAAATACTGTCATTTCTTCACTGAAAAACCTTGAGGAAAACTCTGGAATCAATCAAGCAGGATGTTTTAAGAGCAAGGTGTGCCAATTATACTTCAAAAGCTTAAACAAGTTATAGCAGCTGCTCGTACTTGCTTGTACTTGTATTTATTCATACCCAGGATGGAATTAGGTACTTACAAAGCAAGACCTTTCAAGCTACTGAGTGTTGCTACTTACACTCAGGAGTATATTGAGTGCTACTGATTTGAGGCCTAGATGAAAATGTCTCTCTGTAATCAGATGCAATACAACCAGAGGCAATAACAGTTACAGTTCCCAGTTGGTCCTCAAATCAATATTTAACATAACTTACTCTCAAAATGTATGTTTAAAGTAACAGCTCAGTCCCTAATGTATGTTCAAGGATGAAGTACTGACACCTTGCAATTCAATAAATGACTTTATGACACAGGAAAGCAAACTTCTGTGTAAGCCTAACATCATCACAGATACTGCTTAAGAAAATAATAAGGTCAATTAGAACTAGACTGAATTAATTTTATTTCCTTCCAAAAAGAATAGACACTAATTTAACTGTATACAGAATTTAATTTAACTATAACTATACAAGTTTCAGTATATTGTCCTGTTCAAAAACTGCTTATATATAAAAGAAAAAATACTGCCAAAATTCTAACGCATACTTTACAATTAAATGTCCCAACTTTCTTTCTACTCCTAATAACCTCAGACTAGAGTTGCAGTGTTCAGGTTAACTTATGTATGGATGAAAACTCCCTTGGGTCTTAAGTGCAGTTTCTTTATTACCCATGTTTTTGCCACTACCACCAACACTGGACTCAAAATTAAGTTTTACAGTATTAGCAATGAAAACGTTGATGAACCTTTTAAGAACAGAATTCAGAAAAAGATTAACAACACTTTTTACTGCATTAAAATATGTTACATGCCTCTAAAAAATAACTTATGCATTTCTCTGCAATTTTTTCTGTTTATTAATCTGTCACATTGTACTATAGTATCTGCTAAGTTTTTTTTGAACACTTGAACAAATGAGAAGTAACCACTCTTAGTTAGACCATCAAAACTCAACTCCATCTAGTTCTCTTAGAACTTCTTGTTTTGAAACAAAAGGTGTCCAATAGGGTTCCAAAAATTTTTACCATTACACTCAAGCAAGTCAGCCAAAAGAAGAAACAGTTTCTTTTTTTTCCTGGTATGATCACCCAAGCCCTACCATTCCTCCACTTTCTATTGTTACTGCATTTAAACTGCCAACATTCCTTACCTTGACTAAAAAAAGGTTTCCATTAAGTTATTTCCTGTACTGTTTTACCTAGCTGCTGTCCAGGCACACAGAACACTCCCCACTACACTGCCAAGTCTCCAAATCCATCGTTGCAGTTAATGGAAGTCTAGGTCACTCAAAACCAGAATTACAGTCAGCAATTCTGTTTTTAGGTGTACCACCTGATGTGGTATTAACTGCATCACAAATCACTGTAATTGAATGCAAAGTAAAGGAAACTTGAGTTTATTTAGCTTCCAATTTCTGGGAGGTCAAGAGGAACTAGAACTGCTCTGGACAACAAAAGAAAATTGACTGCGCTTACAGATCATTTTCTGCCAGATTCTTTCTTTAGGACCACTGTTTTATTGTTGTCCTTTCTATTACATGGGGGATGTACATATTATCAGGTGTTAATAAACGGTCAGTGCCTGTACAATACATTCTACAACTGAGCACCACTTTCCGTAACTGAACAGGCAAAGAAATTACACTGAACATCAGCATCTGGCAGTATTTCTCCAAAAAAAGTGACTAAAATGGGTTTAAATTGATTAACACTATTAAATCACATCTAATATTTGATACTACATGATTTCATTACAGCTATACGATACAATTATACAAAATGTGTTAACATCAAAGAATACAACCAAAATTAAGATAGCAAACAAAACCTATATAACTTTTCTTTCTTTACAGGAAAATACTTTTGAAGTATGCATGTAACTGCCCATTCTTTTAAAGAAAATCTACCGCAAGCAAGTTATCAACCTCCAGAAAATCACACATAGCATTACTACGCATATCCCCAAAAAGTGTACAATATGCACACTTGGAAAATACAAAATTAAAAAAAATCGTAAGCAACAGGTGAGCTTCATATTTATAAGAATGTGAAAAGAAGTCCAATTTTAGCACTGTTGTATAAAGAATTGTCTTTTCTGATGCAAGTTCATGAGCTGACCCGTCCTGCTGGGGCCACACTTTACAAAACACCGTGTTCTTGAAACGGGGTTACAGACCAAGGTGGATCATCTTAGCAATGTCACCTTCAAGTTTTCTGTGTGGTTTTTTTTTGCTTTTTATTTACTACTTATCAAAACACGTCCTTTAGTTTTGTAGGGTTCTTTTTAAAATTCTTTCCTAGAAACAATATACAAAGGGGAGGCGTATTTCTTTCCAATTGATTTTCCTGTAAGATGCTTTGAGTTCGAGAACGTTCTCCTCGACTTTCACTGGTTGTTTTTGGCCTTAGCGTGTGTTAAGATGTGAGATTTCAGGTTGGTTGATTGCGCAAACTTCTTATTGCAGCCGTCAAACGGGCAAACGTAGGGCCTGTCGCCAGTGTGAATTCGCACGTGTGTGCGTAAATTGAAGTCCAGTGAAAAACGCTTTCCACAGCCTTCAAATGTACACTGTTGGAAGGAAAAAAACACTCTGTTAGCTAGTGGAACTCAGCTCCATCACTAAGCAGAAAAACTGTCTTCTTTAAATCACTACACTGCACAAACATGAAGCCAGAGGCTGAAAATTGTTCTGGGTGAAGCTGTGGGGATCCCCTGTGAACTGCACTAAAACCTGCAAGACTTCAGTATATAGTACATATACAATAACATATCTATTTTCCAAGAGGGAGATAAATGACCTCCAGCATGCAAGCAAGCACTTCCACTAAAGGTACCTTCTCTGCACGTCAAACTATACCTACACTGTACAACAAAACAGACACAGGATTTCACAACAGAACTTCCCCCTCTGAGTGATGACTTGCAAAGATTTTCTCATTTTACCTGCTTTAAGATGGGCTTTTTTTTTACCTTTTTTAAGGTAAAAAGGGCTTGATATAAAAAGGACAGCACGTTCAGTGTTAAATACTTCTATTTACCACACAGAATATTCAGTGCATGCATCCAAGTGAATGCTTGAGGACTGCAAATCAAGTTTCTGGAATAATTTGTTTTAGAAAATAATCAACAACAAAAAACCCTACATATCTTAAGCGTGTTCTGGGGAACACATATGTGCTCAAGACTAAGAATAACTTTTAAGATTTATAGGGAGTATCATATGAAGAGGGCAGGGGACCTCTGGTGGCAGAAGCCCACATCACTCAGTATAAATGGAAAGAGATTCAGTGACTCCATAGTTTTATTGAAAACTGATTAATACACCCTACTGAGAATCAGTACCCTGAGGTAACTAACTGAGCAAGCAGCCTCAAGTCTCAGTTACCCACAAGCACTAAGCTGAAAAGATCATGAGGAGAAAGAGACATTTTCTAATTTCTCTAGTAACTGCAGACCTCATTTTTAAAGAGGGCAACTTTACATCATATTTTGAAAGGTATCTCCCACGTGCACCCACTAAGAGAAGGCCGTGTAAATAATCAAATAATAGCCTAATAAACTCAAGGAGACTCCCAGTTTTTCAGGTGCCTCATCTGATTTTCTAGAGCCCTAGCATGCCCAAGTCCTGTGGAAGCCAGGTTCCAGCTGGAGTGTCCATGCTGCCAGGGGAGTGAGGCACTCTGCCTGCAGTGAGCAGTACCTGAAAGGGCTTCTCTCCGGTGTGAACCAGCTGATGCCGCTTTAGCTTCGAGCTCTCCACAAAGGCCTTGCCACACTCTGCACAGACGTGTACTCGAGGGCCATGAGTGTGCAGATGCTTCCTCATGGCAGAGTTGTCCCTGAACATCTTTGTGCAGCCCTTAAAAGGAACAGTGAAACTCAATTAGTAGATAAGCTAGTTCTCATAAAGAAGGTTTTATCTGCTACAGTACAAGCATTTAAAATGCTTTTACATCCTGAATACTTTCTTAATAGTTGGCCCTGAAAAGAACATCCCTTACATTTACTTCTTAAAAAGCAATATAAGAAAAACTAATCATTTGAAAAGCTGATAAAATAAAACCTAAACCCAATCTCAAACAAAAAGATCCCAAACCCTTTCCTCACTCATTATTGTGAGCCATGTGTAGTCAAATGAATAATAACAGGACAGTCTTATGGAGAAGATGCAGATTCTGACAGAAGCAAATGAATAAACTGAACAAAAGCACTTAACAGGTTTCAGAGGAAAAAAAAACAAATACAAAACAATAATCCAACCAAAAAAACAAAAGACAGAAGGAGAGTTCATGGATACCTATAGTGTACTATTCAAAGTGCTATATTCTGAGAACTACAGTGCTACAATATATTAGCCTTTAATATACCACAGGTTATTCCCTAGTACCAAGTGGTATGTGCACTATCTCCCAACATTGTCCTCTTCCTTCTCTGTCCTCCCACTTCTGAGAACAAATGGAGCAAGAGGGTTTCCAGCATGTAACAACTTACAGGAACTACCCTGTCCAAAGTGGCAGCAGCAGCCTGATCACTACCCCCTTGGGACAGAGAGTGCCACTGCTGCTGCAGATTAAACTACAAAGTGATACTGGGCAGCAGAACACAGCTCAATCCAAATGCAGAAGACATTAATTCAGGTTCAGCATCAAAAGTCTTAACCTGGAAGTCAACCCTGCATTGACACAGGAATACCACTTTTGATTCCAGAGTATGCTTAAGCCAGCAGTAACTTGGGGCTCTCTTTACCTAATCTTTCTACATTTCTTTCACTTCTTAGTGACAATCAACAGATATCTATCATATGTTTTATAAATGTCTTCCTCAAGGCTCAAAATCCTCATAAAATCCTATTAATAATAATAAATCCTATCTGTACTACTAGTGATACTGTTTAAACTTATATAAGACTAGTCTGCCAACACCACTGTGTTATGAGGCATAAAATTTAACAGCACCTAAAGGACTGTTAAACTGCTAATCTTAAATTCTCCAGGCCTTTTTTTTCCCCCTAAATACATTTAAATAAGCTTTGTTTCTTACAAAAAGGGGCAAAATGTCACTTTCAGGAGTTCTCTCTTCAGGCACTAGAACCACTTTGGCTGATTTTGAAGTACTGTGCCACCATTCAAGGCACATAGCAGAACTGGGTGGGGCAAAGCAGTGCCAAAGTAAACAGACCATCAACTTTTTTTTGCATTTATTTCTAAGTCCCTTCTTGACTCTGAGACAAGCAGGTACAGCTACAATATTCTTCTTTTGTTAAACTGAATTCATAAATGCACAAAGCCTACAAACACTACAAGATAGAAAATGGAAGGACAGAACATTGTTTCCCCCCCCGCCCCGTCTAGATGAAGTTGAGGCTATGAAAAAGTAAATTAAAGAAATGAAGGTAACAGTCCTTGGTACAGTAAAAAATAACTGTTCCTGTATCTCTGCATACTGTATTACAAAAAAACATGACACTTCTAGAATGTGGAGAACTGGAAATCAATATAAGCACAAAGAGGAATTCAGAAAATTCCTTACACCATGGCTGTCAAAAGTAGCCTTCTATTCATGCTCTCTAATGGATAACTCTAATAGCTATCTGCCCTGACTATTTGCTTAGGCTCACACTTATCTAGACCAGAAGTCAGCAAGATTGTGTTTGTCTTTTTTAGTCACAGACTAAATCAGCTAAAAGAAGCACTACAAAAGCTGGATAATGCAGTAAAGCCACAGGCTACCAATCTAGGTGACTGGCAACGTTTATTCAAGACAGAAGCCTCCTTGCTACCATTAGATCAGAATCACATCTCAAGGATGCCTGCCTCTCTCTCTCATGATGATGCACTTTCCAGCTCTGTGGAATGCAATTCTCAGTCTTCCAATAAAGCTGACTTTGGCATCTGCACCATAAATTGCTGATTCCTGATCTAGACTCCAAATCTGTCATAGTTTCCAAGCAGAGGATATAGAGATCTTAGGAACGTACTTTGAACAGCTTTCAGAACATTCTTTCAAGTATGTATTCTTGGGTGTCGGGAAATCACAACAGTAAAAGCAGCATGTTAGGGACTGTGCATCATGGTTACCAGAAGATTAGGGATGCACTAACCTTAAGACAAGGAATGGGAATAATATATTATTCAGTGAAAGGTTTTAAAGGAAGCCTCTAGAGAATGACAACTAAAATACATTTAACTGAGTGTATACTATTAACAGTAAGATATTTTAGTTATTCATTCTCAAGAGAAAACATCAATACAAAAGTCTGATCTACACATTACTATCTACTCAGAAGCTGAGCACTTCACTTACTTTGTGAGGACAAGCTATCGTTCGTGGAGCATCATCTTCTTTAATTTTTCTTGGTTTCATTCTTAAAGATAAAAAAAACAGTACAAAATATTAGTAGAAACACATTAATAGACAGCTCTTCTCCCCTGAGTGCCTACATAATGAGCACATTTTATCCCCCAGTATTACATGTGTCAATGGTATTCACTTTAACATTTTCAAAACCTTCATAAAAATATTACCAGTATAATTCAGCATTTGGAATGCTCTGCTTTTCAGAAGGACCTCTCAAATACAGAATAAGACATTTAATACAATCTTCTTAATCCTCTGAATATGTGGAAATTGAGATTCTTTTTCCCTGACATATGCTAATTGCAATTAGGAGGTTTTGTTTGAAAACTCCATTTGTGCTGTGCCAGTACCCAAGTGGCCTATTTAGCTTCACTTCCTCTCCATCCATGCAGCAGGACATGAAGGAGTATAGGTTCAATCATTCTGCAGTATTTTTATCACACAAGACTTCTAGAGAAAACCCTATAGAAGCAGGGAAAGCAGAATCAGGCAGGTTGTGGAATCTAAACAGATCACATAGGCATCCATTTCAACCACAGAAATAGTAATTACTCTTACTTTAAGGTACTGTGCACACAGATTCCACTCTTGGCAACTGACAAGCAATCACCAATTTACCCCTGGTCACTGACAGGGATCTTCATTATTTTATGGGTGTCACTAACCTCCACTGCTACATAAGGAGCCCAGGAAACTCTTGCTTGTATGTGTTAGATCTATTTTACCTACAGTAAGACTCTGTACAAAACAATCTTGAATAGTGTTATAACAACTACCTATCAGAAAGTCAAAAGAGCCAGATGTGATTCTGGGGAACTGCACTGCACTTTCAGCTGTCTTTATTTCTCAAACCTGTGGTGCTGTCTTCAAAAAATTAAAAAGAAAATGTTTATCCCCATCTAACTATAGCAGTAGGTGGGTACAAATAAATGGGCTCCCATACAGCTGAGATTCCCTTAGGTAAGCAACGAGATTTTGCACATTCCCAAACCTTGCTGTGGAAGCAGAGTAAGTGTGTTCATATGGGTTTACTGAACTGCTTTTCCTGGCAGTACAGCACATGACAGTTCTGTGCCACAAGGTGCCTACATATCATACCTGTAAGTTAATCCACAGTTTTGGTACTATTCCCTAGTCTCAAACAGAATAAGGACCTTGAAATTAACAAAATAATTTGAATTATCAGAATTCCAATTCTGGTACACACTCAATCTTCAGAAAGAAAAGTGTCTGTTGCTATCCAGGACAGTTTTAATCCACATGAGTTCTGTTTCTGGAAACCGATATAAAAGAACAAGGTTGGGGGAAGAAATTTCCAAGCAATGCATATATGTGCTTTTTTACATCTCTTTCTATTAATTTACGTGAGAATGGCTAAACAAGAGCTGTAGGGAAAATAAACTAAAATGCCTCCATTCTGACCACAAAAGCATTTGGTTTCTGCAAGCTGAGTCCAGACTTCTTTGCTACTGTCCCACTCTTGAGGCTGAACTCTGCTTTCACCTGTTTCCTTCACATGGACTGCTGAGAGAAGAAGGTGAATTAAGGCAAGAGCAGTGAAAAATCTCCCTCAGAAGTCCTGAAGATCCAGGAAAATCATCTTACAAGTGCCAGTGGAGTGATATGTGATGGACAAGTCTCCCATGGCTCTGTCAGCTATCACTGGTCCCTGACTCTGAGTCCTTTCAGCACTGCAGATGTGGCACAGTTCAAGTGATCATCTACAGACTAAAGCACTTGACAGCCACTTCACAGACAGCACTAAACCCCAAGGATTTAGAGGTTTATTTTGCTCTTTTCTCTAAGTGGGCACATGGGAAACTCCTGCTTGCCTCAGCATCTCCAGACTACACTTGGCAGGTACAGAGCTATGCTGAAGAACACTACAGCCTCCTGCAGGTTACAAACACGTTTACAGATATTAACAGTGGTCTGTAAATGGGTGTAAAGTATTTGTGCTGACAAAGCTCCTCTTGTGCACCACAACCAGCAGTACAGCTAAGATTTCAACAACTTAAGGGCAGAAATATTCTGAATACAGCAAACTACATCTGTTGCTGTACAGCAGTCTCCTCATTATCTTAATTTTCATTGTAACTATCCTTTTCAAGACTACAGACCAAATCAGTTGACCTTACTGATTAGACTTAATTTATATAATCCAACTGGAATACAGAATGGCTGTGCTGTTTTCAGTTTACAAAGTCTCTCTGAGTAAAGTAGTAAAATACCTGACTCCAAACAAGTGACTGGGATTGACTGACTGACTGCACTCTCCAGGGAGGTTCCAGACTCAATAGTAGTACAGGTACTGAGGCTGTAGGAAAACACACACACACACACACACAAAAAAGCTGTCTTTTACAGTACCCCTACAGAAAGCCTTCAATTACTTTTAGCATGGGATTCTTCTTATTATATCACTATGATTTTAAAAAACAGGAAAAGGGACAGAAATGAGTAATTGTTAAAATGGTCAAAGAAGAATGATTTGACAAGATGGGACATGAGAGAACAGTGTGTCATGATTTAATTCCATTACAGAACAAACATCCTTAGGAGACAAAGCTGGTGCCAAAACCACCTCCTTTTAATTCAATCAACCTGTTAAATGTTGGCTGAGTCATCCTCCCAAAAAAATGAAGCAAAAAAACTTTCCTAGGTCTGAGATCTGTGTCCCTGACACGATCAGAATGTGTAAAACCACTATTGTTCCAAAGTCTTAACTGGCCACCTGTAAAGGGAGGGACTAGACCAAGAGAATTGCTAACAAGAGATGTGGCAAATAGCTTCAGTGGGCACTGCCTGCATTTTCAAGCTTTGTGTTAAATCCTCTTCCTGACTCTTCTCTCTTACCTCTGGTATTAAGACAATCTTTGAGAAAGAAACACTGCAACAGTGTCATCTCTAACAGGCTGCTGAGGTAGAGTGTGGGAGAAAATACCTGGGCCAGGGCAGGAAGGAAGCTTGAGGAACCGACTGCAGGTGGACTGGATGGTCAGACATGGGACAGACTGCAGCACCAACATACACCTTACATTTTTCAGTTCAGTGTCTGAGCAGGCATAGAACATGAGTGTTCATCCAGGTCTTTTTAATGTTCAAGCTTTGTTTATAAATTAAGCAGTATCAGCCCAGTAGTATACTTGAACATTTGGACACAAATGACAAAAGGCTTCAGTTAAAGAATGAGTAATTTTACATCTTCTCATTTTTCATGGAAGCACAGCAAGTTAAGCCTAAAATGTGGAAAAAGACTGTACTTATACACAGGGTTCCACAGATAACCAGGCTTATCAACAAAACAGCAGCAGACAATGCAAAAGAAGAGGTGGCAGTGTCCAGGCTGTATCTCAGTGCCACAGGCAGGAGGAAGCTGCTGGACCCTTTGTACACCTGGATTAGAGGCATGAGGGCATGAACACCACAGGCACAGCTACAGTAGATCATTGTGTCAAAAAATGTCATCCTGCTCACAAAGCTGCAGAAGCCATATGGACAATCCCTCAGAGAAGACTGTAAAGACTTTCATATTCAATGTATTAGAAAAAAGATTTTGGTCTTACTTTAAATTTAACTTTCTGCAAAAGGAGACCAGACTAAAATCTGTGCTGTTGATCTTAATTACACTGGTGCAGGTAGCTCTTGCTGGTGGTAGACTTTTGGCTCCCACCCAGTAGAGCATCTCTACCAGCTCCATCCAAGTTTTCTTAGCCTGAAATATTAATCAAAAACAGAACTCTAACAAATATCACTACTTAACACAACTACAAACACACACATTAATACTGGGGTGGAACTTCAGAAACAGTTGCCTTTGCAGAAAGTCAATTTACACAGCAAGACCAAAATTTCATTTCTTCAGTGAGTTTACATTCACTGCACTGAGTAGAGGCAACTGCAAATCAATTACCTGTGACAATCAGAGGGGTGCCTTGTACCTTTGGGATCAAGTCACTGAGACACTGCAATTAAAGGCCAGGTCTTAACTGGCACTGGGGGAGTGGAGGGAGGGAGGGATGGAGGGAGGGAGTGGGTGACAGCAGAGGAAGCAGGAATGTGTGCAACCCAATAGCTTTACAGATGAGCTGCACAAAAGCACACTCCCTTATCATGCATAAGGAAGACTGAGTGAAATCACACATATTAAATCACTCAGTTTCTCAAAACAAAGAGAACAATACTGTGCTGTATCTGAAAGTTAAACCTAACTACCTCCTTCCCTCCACACAGCTGAACTGAGAGTACTTCATTCTGAGAACCTTAATCCCCACCCCAAATCCCTGTCCAAGTCCATAACCTACAGACTTGTCAATTGATGCAATTTTAAAAGTCAGCCATAGAAATGGTGTTAAAGCTGGGAAGAAAGGCAATACAACTCAAATAACAGTACAGAATTTCCCCCTTGCTCCATAATCTCCTTTTTTTTGCCACTGTTAAGGAGTTTTGTGTTCTCAGCTCTTTTCTGCTCCCTCTACATAAAGCTAATCTTAATAGCTTTACTCTCTCTCTCTCTCTCAGGCAGCTCCTTTAACACAGCTTTGAGGTCTCCGATGACCAGCAATGATATTCACCTGTGCTGAGGGCCAACTCCCCTCCACCTCCCCAGGAACAGTCAGAGGTGGAGGAAATTATTCACTCTCATCAGTGTTAGTGTTACTGGCACTGCTGGCGTGCTCCCCTCATTCTGCCACTCCCCTTGCACTGCCCTGCTGAGCAGAACCAACTTGAGTGTCACAGCCCTGTGTTACTGCAAGAGTTTATTTGTGCTGAACAACTCCTGGAACTTGCTAGACTGGCTTTTGGACAAACAAGATGAAAGGGGAGTGGCACAAGGTGTCCTAGGATGTACAACCCAAGAACAGCCAGTGTCTTACTTGTTTCAGTCACAGTTAGGAAGAAAACTGCCATAGGAAGTTCTCTCACTCCATGATTTTACCACTAGGTTTGTCCCAGTTATGAGGAATATCATATGTGCAAACAGGGACACTGACCTGTGCAGTGGGGCACAGAGCAGGAGGTGTCCCCTCCCCTAGAAGAGCACTGGGTAAAGCAATTGTCACTTTACTGCCCTTTAAGCTTCTCTGTGACAAGAACTATACAAAAGCACACACCTTATAAAGAGGCCTAAGCCATAAATCTGGATGACCAGAAGGCTTTGTCACTTCTAAAAAGGGTGTCCTATTTCAAACTCTAATGCAGTTTCCTCTCCTTTGTTTTCTATAGGTTTGGAAAGGGGATAGAAAGGAAGGCAGTTCTCACAATGGCTCTCCTTCAGATAAGATACCAAGATCAGCAGAAAATAAAACCACAAAGAATAAAGTTTTTACCACCAGGACCCATTACTGTGCCAATTTCCCAGCTACAGGATATTCCTTGTTATTTCTTTGTTTTACTGATGTCTGTGTTCTGTCTTCAGCCAGTTCAGTTGTGTATTTGGAGAGCAAGAGGGAGGGAGGGGGCAACTAGGGATATAATTTTTTGTGGCTTCCTTTGAGGGTATTTGCCATATGCACATTCTAGAAATATCCCTGCTACCTTCCTAAGTTTTCACTACCAAGCAGCTATGATTTCTTCACAGCCAACTACTGAGCTGTCATCAATTTAGATCTGGATGAAGGATTTTACTCCACTTGAAGGGATTTCCAGTTTCCCAGTCAAAGGTATCAAATGAAAACACAATAATTTATTAGGTTTTGTCCTTCTGAGCAGATCATTCACAATTAACATTTCACATTTTGATATGATTGCAAGAGAATTCCACCTTTTTCTTTTTTATCATGTTTTCAGAGCATGCTAGAGAAAACTCAAGACTCCTAAAACAGAATAAAGTAACCAGTAAAAAGTGATAAACTGCCAGCCAGGTGTAACTTTTGGTCATCCATCTATGCATTACTGAACACGTTGATGCTCTGACACCTATTCATTCACAGTGTTTTCAATGGAATCATAGAATGCATAAAAGCTTTTCCAGGAAAAACCGTCAGAGTTCCAGTTAAAGGATTCAGATTCCTGCTACATGACTCAATGACATATGGTCTAAACCGGGCAGTGAAAGACAACTGCATCACAGGAGACACCAACCCCGCTCCCTCTGCGAGAGCCACCGAGCTCTGGGCACTGGTGGCCACTGCAGCTGCTCAATTACCACAGCTCTGAATTCTTGTTTTGAAGGGCTGCAGAGCTACAAACAACTTCAAACATCAGGTTTGTCCCTGCATCACCTTTCATTAACTAGATCATGATCAGAATACCAGAACCTTGTTCAAAATCTACCACCACTAGAATTCAAACTTCTTCTGTTTAAGCTTAGCCTCAGAACATTGTTCCTAATCATCAATGCAAATATTTAAAATCAATTTATCCTTAATCAAAATAAGCTGCATTTCTCATAAATAGTGGATCTAGCTGGTTCAGAGGAAGTAATTTCTACAAATGTATAGTGAGAGTCCTTCCTACTTCAATGAAAACCCAAAGGCAACTCTACATAACTTTCTCTCAACTGCACACAATGCACTTAGCATACAATTTTACTAGCCAGTTCACACTTCCTTAGATGTGGATAGTCACAATTGTTTTTCCAAGTAATCTAAATACAAATTTGTAATTCAAAACCTTACAGCATGTGAAGTTTAGAAGAGTTTTCAACTTCATGTGCTGCTAAAAGTTTTCACAATACAGCTACTAAAAGTTTTGAGCTTCTGAACTGTAAAGCAATGAGCAATGTTTGGCAATTTCACAGAGCTTTATACTAAACAAAGACATTCTTTTAGCATGAAAAACTTTACTCCTTGAACCTCCAAAGCCAATTCCAGCCATGGGAACCCACTTTATTCTCTCAGCTTGCCATGCGAAGTTCCTAGTGATAGTGCACACAGCAAGGTCAGTAAGACAACTGAACAGCAGTCTGCAGATATCAGTACCTGAACCCATCTCATTAGCTAAGGAGTCCCTTCAACAAACTTCTTTGCAAGAGGACAAGACCTTAACAAGAAATATTCAAATTCTAACACACCCATACTCTTCAGTCTCAGAAGAATAAACAAACATATTAATTTAAGACATAATATACAACTGGAAGGCAAGAGTAAAAGTTTGACAGTCACCAATTCTGAAAAAGAAATCAAATAACCTTCTTAGAAAATGTATTAAATACTCATGTATCTAAAATTAAGCTAAGAGAACAATTTTTCCCAGGTTTTGAGCAACTTGGGGATATTCCTAAAGGTGATATCGAAGCAAGGTGCTTCCTCTACCATCACATATTTTTCTTCTGACTGAAATGGATTGCATTTTATCTGCTGTGAGAAAAGAGGCTGTACACATAAAACTAAATCTTTCCACTACATGCTACAAATTCCAGCTCTGGAACTTCCTAGAACATTCTGAAATACTATAAATATAGAAAAGTAGTAATTTTGAAATGTTGCCAGCAGCCACTATTTTCTCAATAGAAACATAGCTAAAACATTCCACAATATTCAGAAATCTGCAGACACATCTGACAGAAGCAGCCTGCTCATTTCAAGAAGCCCAAATCCTGACAACCATTTCAAGTATTCAACTCAATCTGAAACATTCAGTATTTGCATGAAGAATACCCTGCAAGAAACTATTTCTGCTTCCTAACAAAAGACAGCTATTCAGTACTTCAGTGTTTAATAGAACCAGAGTAAAGTTTCAGCATGTTTTACAGTAATGGAGAACACCACCCTAAACACAATGAGTAGAAATATGTAAGTAAGTTTAGAATTGGAACACTACGTACACTCAAGTGTATCACTTAAACATCTGCTTTCAAAAAAATTGTATGAACTCCTCAAGAGGTCCCAGAGAGCATTACAGTAACTTTGATAAATGATAGCAAAACACAAAAGAAGAGTATCAATAGCTAGAACCACCCATTGCTACAGATACAACCCTGTTTTCAGCTGTTTGTAATGTGCTTTTATACATTTACAAATCAGACATTCTGAAGCAGGAAGAAAGCCCTACAGAACTATTTTACTAGAAGACTTCAAAACTCTTAGTTCAATGGCTTTAGTGAAAGTAATTGTGGGATGAGGCTGTGCTGTTATTCCTCCAGCACAAACACACTACACAGTAACAGTACAAAACTTGTAAAAAGCAGCAAGATCAAAAAGGTGAAACAGGAATAAATGCACACAATGAACACCAAGATCCAGGTAACCAAGAAGCCAGACCACCTAGCAACTACCTGGAACAAGGTACACTGTCTCTCTCTACTGGGTAGTAAGGATAACAACATGCAACTCTCCACCTGCTCTGAGCAGAACTGTGCACCCAAGCTCTGAAGAATAGCCAGCTGCTACAAAAACGAATGTAGCTTTACACATGTGTTGCTTTCAGGAAATATACTAGGAAATATAGAGGAAGGTTAATTGAAAGTATTGATGATAAGTGATTTGGATAATGTAGGGATATATGGTTTAATTATTTAATGAAAAAAATTTGTCAAGATTAAAAAAATGAATGCATAAAATAGGATTTAAATATTAACTCCTAGTAAATGATAAAATAATTAATATGTCAGACAACTATTACACTATCTGTTGTCTAGAGGCAGACAGCGCGCCTTCCATGAATGGGGTCAAAATGAATGTGGCTTTACACACGTTTTGCCTCCAGCCTGGGGAAATGGGCAGTAGTGCCACAGACAGGCAGCAGCCGTGCTCAGACACAGCACTGACGCTGCCGTGCACCCACAGGGTCACAGGGGACGGGCCCCGCGCAGCGCAGCCAGCCCAGGGCGGCGCCGCCGCGGCCCCGCGGGTGCCCTCTGGCGGCCACGGCCGCTGTCACCGCCCCGCCCGCCGCGAGCCGCCACCTCCGCCCGAAAGCAAAAGTCACCTTGGCACTCGGGTCAGCCCATTGACACGTAAACGAGCCACAATTCTGACTCACCAGAGAAAATCCAACTGCAATTATCAGCGGCACTTGAAAGCGCACGACACGTGATTTAAGATCTTCAGTTTAAGAAGCAGGGGAAAAAGAACACAAGTGGCGTTCCCAGCTAAATCCTGCAGCCTTAGTGTTTTGTACTGAACAACCCCAATGCAGCACTGCACTCACTGGATCCTTTGGTGCTCAGGAATTTAAGGCTACTCACATTACAGAAATATTCCGTCATGTAAAATCACAGAATTGTTGGGCTTGGAAGGGACCTCTAGAGACCATCTAGTCCAGTCCCAAGGCAGGGTCACCTGGAGCAATGAGTGATGCAGTCTATCAATGAATGTACTTAGGTCCAGTCTTATCTAATGGAACTGGAGACTGGAAGACACTGAAGAATTCACTGCTGATTATAAAACTCTGTTATTTTAGTTCAGAACAGAGTAGCGGATGCTGTCTTAAATCCTTGTTTTAGAAGAAAATTAAATGGAATTATAAACCATACTAAATATAGCATTTTGCCTAACAGTTTCATAATGAAACGAGTGAAAAGAACACAATTTTAAACATCCTTTCTTCCTACTTACCTAGCAAATTCAGCCAGTTGCTTGGGGTCTGAGAGGTCAATGCCAGGTATTCCACCAGGAGGAAGTTTCTTCCCTGTCATGTACTCTGAGTAATCTGGAGGAGAATTCTCTCCAATGATCTGCTCTTCCACCACTGTTTCATGGTCAATATCCTTTTTATCATCTGAAATACACAAAATACCGAATTCAATACATACTAAAAATCAAAACAGCATACAATTTCTTAGGCTACATCTCAATACACATTCACTATTGCTACACATTTAAAAGAATACACTGCACTTCCAGATTTCCACACTAATTGTGAAGTGCAAAAAGATACCCATACAGTTACAGCCTGAAGAACACATAAAGAATACAGTGAGTGAGGAAAAAAAGCAGAAATTGCATATCTACTTTAAGCACAAACAAATACAGAAATTAGTAGAACAATCCTATAAATGTTGGCTGCACTTGAAAGATAATGTACTTTTCCTGAAACAATGCCTAAATATTGATTTCCCTTAACCTCTTCAGGACTAATCTTCACTATACCCACGCTGACACTCAGCAGCAGTCCCTAACTTTGGGGAAGAGCAGCAGACACTCACCCTAAGATGTCAGGACTTTACTTCAGTCTTTACTTCAGTCTTCAGACTCCCCTGACTTCCAACAGAAGTGTCATAGAAACAAGAAATTTTAAAGTAACTGCTGATGGGCTTCAGCACCTGCCTGTAAAATTAAGTTTTTCTCACACTTGCAGACAGATCTCAAAGAAAGCAAATAAATTGTGTGTCTCTCTCCCAAGGGGGCTTCTTCCTTCTGTGGCAAAGGCCAGCCTGAACTCTTTCCCACTCCACTATGTAAACAGCAGACTGGAATTATTCAAAGCTTTGATGTGCAAGCCAGTTAAGATACTCTTGTTTGCTCTAGAGCTCCTCCTATGAATTTGTGCTTAAGGACTGCAGTGAAATCAGGTGGAAGACCTGCTGTTGCTGTCTACTCACATTCATACCTTAGAAAACATTGTACCATGCATTCTATCTCCTCTTGCTATTTTATAAAAGAAACTGGGAGACACAAAAATGAGGGAGAACAGAAACATCCATCTATGTTCCTCACTGCAGTGTCCACAGCAGCAGAAAGGAAGACCCAGCACCTACCCTGTTTTCCACCCTCAAATACATCTGGGACAACAGATGTATATATGGCTGTACCTACTCAGCTCTATGTAATGCAACTTGACAGTACTTCTCCTACTATGTGTATGGGGAGAAGATTCTGGAAATTGTTTTATACACAAGAGGCTACACAAAAATAACAGGAAGTTTTATTTTACAGATATTGTTTAAGCAGTGGAAACACAAGGTGGTAGAACAGAAATAGTATTTCACCAAATAAAAAAAGATAGGAAAACATAAAGCAGAAAACAAAAGACAAAATGTTTCGGGATTTTTCCCCGAAACAGAAACACAGGAAATAACATTAGTCATTACTCAGTTACTTAGGCTAGGGAAGAGAGAACAAGACAAGCAAATAAAAGAAAGATACCAGAGACAAATTTCTATTCAATTTGTAATGCCTGCTTTTAATGTTTGCCACCAAGCTATTTCTAGAAATGTTACTGCTGGTTTGAGGCTTAATCTGATCTACCAGATCAAATAGCAGTTCATGTATATTCCATGGTGAAAGAGGAAAACAGACTCCAACACTGCAAAGACTGAAGTGTAAATAAGAAAACACTATCTGCAGCATTAAACTCAAAGTAAACTACAAAACTGACTATTGACCTTTTTAGTTGTCCACTCACCACCACACTACCTTTCAGTCCCTACCAATGCTTTAAAAAGGCAATTGAATTTGCCTTCAGCAAGGATTATATGTCACGTTTTACAGCAATTGAAGGAGTTACAAATTCAAGTCCATAAGCCTCTAGTTTGGCAACAATTTGTTCTTTCTAACAGAAGCTTGAAAAAAGACTGGCAGCTCAGAATGGCACAGAATGGCACAGAATTGTTGCAAAGCTAAAGGGGTGCAGACTGCGTGGTGTAGACCGGGATGAGATCAGCTGCCCTCAACGTGGCCATTTCAACAGCTCCCTACAACGTGCAGTTTGACTGTTTGATGGCATTCATAACACAGACAAGGCTTCATTTCCTGCCTCACATCAGATGAGTCAACTAGGAAATTCTGTATACATTCTTTAAGTTGTTCTTTCCTTCCCTAGCACAAAGGTTTGCTATTCCACAGTGCTTTCTTGCTATTTGAGGACCAAACTGAAAGCCAGCCTTCAGTGGCTTTACTTCCCAAAAGCCCGCCAACAGAAGTCAATTCCACAGCTATATAATTCCACAGACTACTGGAGCAAAACACAAAAAGCCTATAAACATATTGCTTGGGTAGAATAAAACATAAGAGAAATTATTGTTTAGTATATTAGCAGTTATATGAAAATTTAAAAAACCACATTTTCCTATAATAAAAAACTACATCTCTACAGTAGCACACACTTCCTAATACAAATTTAAACCAAAACAATAAAATACAAAACAGTTACCTTGAAGTGTAATTTTTGGCTAAAAGTAGCAGGAGACTTCAGTACCTCTTTAGTATCATGACCATCCTGTGACATTATCAGGTCATTGGGAAAACAAAACAACACCACAGCACTCATGCTGTCCCTTCACTGAGAGGAGCACAAGGGGACAGGGCCAGCACAGCTGAGCCAACCCCAGGGGTTTCTTTTGAGAAACCTCCCCACTTGTTTTGGAGGAAGTCTGGAAATGGAAACATTTTACTAATGTCCTCTATGCACAAATTTACTTTATTTGTGATGGCCTATCAACCTGGACTAGGCAGCTCAAAGTCTGGAGGGTAAAGTGCAAGCAAACTTTCACTCAGGCTGAACTGATCATTCTCACTGCTAACTGGGCAAGTTAACTGTTTGCTGGTTTTTGTGTTCAAGCAAGTCCTGATGGCCACTACAGGCAAATTACCTCCCCCTTTTCCTCTCAAGAAGCATCACAGAATCAAACATACAGCATCCAAAGCAAAGCAAAACACAGACACAACCCTGAAATTACAGTGACATCTCTGGATGCCACCCATGTGAGTTATATACAGGCAGAGCCATGGAGCCAGTCAGGTAAAGGAAATTAACTACTATATATGTTGTCTGATCTACTTTGTTTTGTCCTTTAAAGCCACCTGAGAGCAGAGCAGACTCAAATATAAGACATTTGGCTGAAGCACTATTCTTATAGATCCAATGCAGCTTTCTGTAATGAACTTGGAACACAATTTTAATGGCCTCCCCCTACATCCTCCATGCCAACTTGCATTACACACTCAGTCTAAACTGGGCTGCTCAAGGCACCTTTTTAGGACCTACCCTAACACACTTTCATGTTCAGTGTCCTTCCATCTGCATGTCTCTCACTGCCCCCTACATATGGGCAACACACACATTGAACTGGATCCACTTAGACCTTCCAAAACAAGTATGTCAAACATTCTGCTAACATCAGTGAAAGTTCAGGGTTTAGCCAGTTCTGTCTTTTCACCACTGGAGAAACAACCTGAAGTTTTGAGAGAACCAAGCCCAAGTACTGAACGAAGTAGGAAGAACCAAGATTACTGGAATGAAACTAGTAACTCCATGCAAGAAATCAATAACAAATCATGGTAGAATTTGCTTCCCAATAATTTATTGATCACATCTTGCTCCTATTACCACAATTTCTCCATCTCTTACAGCCATTCTGTTTTACACAGAAAAATCCACCCACCTTGGAATCCCATTATTTTGTGCATTTCTTGAGTTGCAGCTGACAACCCTGGAACTCCCCAACTTACTCAGATGACCCTCTTAACTCTCAACCTAAGAAGCTCTGTCATTATTTTTTCCTCAGTTTTATTCTTGATTTTCCTTGTTATTCTTGATTTTATCTAAATTGCCACATCTCTGGCCATCCTCCTCCTCTATTACTGAGCAGGGAGAACGCATTGTTGTTCAATGAGTTTTCATCTGAAGAAAACAGGGTGCAAAAGAGAACTCTTGAGATACACCTGGTAGCAAAGCAATGACAACTGATCCTACAGCTTTTTCCTCAAGGTACCAAATTAAAAGACATTCTACTTAGCCACAAAAAGGATGAACATTTAAGCTTAAAATATGATCACACAGTTAAACACATTTGCTTTTAGGAACAGCTGAGAAGCAATTACAGGATAAAGGATGCATTCAGCAGCTGTGCAGTACCAAGGCACTGTGGTAACAGCTTGGTTATTGCTACCACATTGCAATCTCCTCAGGCAAATTAGTTCATTGGTCATGTTTGGAAGCAAAGAACTGTAATTAGCTTGTTAAATAATACAGTTATTTAGCAGACACTTCTGAATGTTAAAATTCCATTTTGCACAGTATGTCATTTTTTAACCTAAACGGCTGCTAGGTTACTTTCCTTCTGACGTGCCTTGCACACAGATGGAGAACAGGTTCTTCTTTCCCTGTGTCACCCATCTCTTATTTCACACCACTGAGACGTGAACTGACAAAACCAGTGCATATATCAACAGTCATCATCTGACTTCAGCACTTATGGGACTGTGCTGCAGCAGTGTGACCTTCTGAATGGTCAGCACAGGAGTGACTCCAGTGCCCCAGGGAAGGATCCAACAGCAAGTTTGTTAATTTGCTGCCTAGCCCACCTTCAGACTACAATCCTCTGAGTCATTTCAGACGGTGAACCACATTCGTGTATTTCACTTACAAAACTGAAAACGCATTTAAAACAAACACAGGGAACAGTCTACCTTATCACTGGAAAAAATGTCAAGGCAGAATCAATGCTTACAGCAGAAGCTTGTATCATTGTCTTAATCAGAGTCAGAAACAGATTGTCATCTGAATATTTTAAACCAGAGAATCACTTTCTGCCTCCATTATAACAAACTTTGTAAGAAGCTCATTATTACATATCTGTCATTGCAAAGCATTTTGGTCATCCTTGATACAGCCCCACAACTGAACTGACTCATTTATCATTTATACTACATAAGACAACTGGTCAGACAGCAGATGGTTATTTTTCTCACCCCTGCAATCTGATCAAGTAAAATGAAAACCTTTCTATTTTTTGAGTCATTGAAAGTTTAACAGATTTTGAAGAACCTTCTAGAAACCCAATATGAACTCCCAAACTTCCAAATAAGGATCCACAGCACAGGCTTCCTGTATTATCAAAAATAATTTCCAAACCATACATGTAACTTCTGTGTTTTTGTCTTTCCTATCTAGGGATGGGACACTTGAGCAGTTTAACATCTGTGGGCAATATTTGGTTGTGCTACTTCAGTTTGCAGACTATGCTTACAGGAACAGTTTAAGCCAACACCTATTTCAGGTTTGGAAGCTTGACAGAGGCATTACCTAGAAGATGTAGTTACACTAATCCATTTTTTCGCCTTTGAATTTAAGCCCGAATTGCTTGAAATTTCCAGCATTTGGTGCAACCAGCATTTAAGCACCACCTTCCCAAATGTTCCTGCATGCAAGAATCAATTCTGCAAGCACCATCTGACAAAGTGATTTCTCACGATCCTTCCCCTCCCCCTTCACTATTGTGCACCCAACCTGGAAAAATTCACTAAAGACAATGATTCAAGCCAAATGCAGCAAAGATACAAATAAATTCCACTTGATAAGAGCAATTTTTCTAGTTCAAACTGTGGTGTCTCACTTGGATTACATGTAATTGAACTACATGCAATTTTCTGATTCATGTATTTGATATAAAAAAAAACCACACTACAGGAACATGACAGAACTATCCACCAAATGCCCTCTTCAACCCTTTCAGAAATACACCTTCATTCACTTCTTACTTTCATGAACACATGAAGAAAGACAAATAATTGTATTCTTAAGAACTGAAAAGCTGATCAGAACTAGAACAAGGCACTCATGTTTCAAACTAAACACTTTAATCATGGGTCACATGTTTGATATCACCACAGATACCAAGGTGATAAGAGAAGCTATGCTAAGTCTAAATTGTTGCCAACAACAGTGCTGCAACTTCTAAAAAACCACATAACAAGACAAGGATTCAGTAGTCCTCTTTAGTCACATTGCTATATATTTCACAGATTATTTCTACACATTTCAAGAGGAGCTACAAGACATGTTGTACACATTTATGGAAAAAGATTTATGATTGGTTAAATTTAGTACCACCCCTGTACAAGCCAATGTAGTAGCACCAGCAAACAGTAACAAGGAATTAATTCACATTGTCTTCCCACACTGTAGTGAGCAAAGTGTCCCTCTTCCCAATTCAAAATCCCATGCACAGCAATATAGGGCTCACTGTTTTACCCTGATGCACGGCCTATTTATCACTTGTCTTTAGATTAACTTTTCATTTAGCTTTTAAAACAGTCAACTGAATCAGTGTGCAAGCAAATCTTTAATTATGTCAAAATACAGATTCAAACCTACTATATTTCTTCAAAATAAAGTAGTTTGATTCTTTAGGGAAACTTTAGAACTGGCTTTAGAATCAAGCCAGTGATTCTAGGTTTTTTTGGCATTTATTTATTTTGAGGTTTTTGGGGGGAGGGTACTCAGGTTAGGTTTTTTTTTTTTTTTTTTTGTTTGGGTGTATATCTCTCTGCCTCAAGTTTTGTTTCTTTTTTGATTTCTCTGGCAACAATTCAGCCTCTGATGTTTCAGGAAAAAAGAGGTTTTTTTTTTTTTTAAGAGGGGAAAAAAAAATCCCCAGCATTTGACCACATCAGACCCCTTTAAATAAATAAGCTGCATATGAGGTGTAAGAGCCTGTCCAATATTCTCAGTAAAACTTCACAACACTCTCAGCTGAGCCGGTTATTACCAACGCTGTTTGAAGCTGGAGGGTGGAGCCTGCACACACAAAGGGAGGGGAGGTCAAACTTTCCCCCTATGTTTTTGATTTTGCTTTTGGAAGGGCATTTTTGGCAAGTCAGACTAGGTGTTCTTTATTCTTCTGCATCATGGGTACAACTGAGTTAAAAGTAGCAACGCAATTCAATGTCCAGTAAATTATAAGTGGGTATCATTCCTACTGAGCTCCATGGTCATGCTCCTAAACAAGAAAATCACCAAAATCAATAAGGCTACCCCAATATAAAAGCTGTGTATGTGGGAAGAGAAGCAAATTTATTGATTATACACATGCTTCACTTTGGCCAAGTAATAATTAGCATGCAGTCCTAAGGAAGCATCCTAGCAGGCTCTCTGAATTTCCGAGTGCAAATGCATGCTAGAAATTGTCAATTGATCTCAGCGAGGTCCTGGATCCTGCCAGCTCATGAGTCATACAGCCACTTGCATTCAGCTACCTCCAGCAGCTTCCACAAGCCAGCACACTATATTAGTTTCTATTATCTTTTATCTTTCTTGGATGGTCAGTTCTAATAAAACTACTAGCAAGGGAATTTATTCAGTTTCATACAGTGATACAGAAGCACACAGAACACCATCCTAACTAAATATTATACAGAAAACACTTCATCAAGAAGAACTTCAATCAAACTCACTGGGTTGTCAACTGACATGCCAATAGTGTCAGATAACTCCGTGAAACTTGCTAAAGTAGTCACCTGTATTTAAAAAGGGAGCAAAAATCCATTCCACTGTGCTTTCCATCTTTTCAGAGAGCAGAACTCAGCTGTCCAATACACCTTTCCTTCCACACTGCCCTTTCTAACAACTTCTAGTCATTTGCAAGCATCACAGAGTACAAACATTTTCGACTACATCAAAAGCTTCAAGAGCTTCAATCTTTCCAGACTCCTTCTAAAAAACTCGAAAGAGCACAAAAATTGTAATATGCAAGACGGATTACCAACTTACTATTCAATAAACACCCGCCAATTTAAATATTACATGAACTCTATTATTCGACCTCTTTTTTCACATTTACGTAACATATGGACAGAACCCTGATTACAGAGCATTGCTGCCGGCAATACATTTTTCTAAAAATTAAAAAAAGAAATAAAGTGGGCAGGGCAGGTGCATGTCAGCTTTACTCCAAGCCCCACAGATACTTAACACCTTCACAAAATTTAACTGCCTTTAAAAGACACTCCTACACACACATACAAAAAAAAATCCTCAAAAAACACAATCTCCCACGACAAGGTCTCCCTGTGCCTACTTATAAAGCTTATTTAAAGCTCCAGACCTAGCCGAGGAAAAGCCCGACGGTTTCCGAGCGCCAGCCAGGCATTGCCCCGTTGCTGCCCGCGGCTCCCAGGGCCGGAGGTCAGCCCGGGGCCGCCCCTCCCGGCCGTCACCCCCGGCCCCCTCGGGCTCCCAAGGGCCGCTCGTTTGCGGCCGCCCCCTCGGCGGCGGCGGGAGGCGCGGGCAGCCCCGCGGGGGCGAGGAGCCGCTTCCCCCCGCCGGTACGGCGGGCTCCGGCCGGGAAGGCCCCACCCACCGCGGCGGGCCGGGGCTGGCGGCCCCCGGGCGAGCTGTACACGGTATTTCGGGCTTCGCCGTCCCCGGGCTGGGGAGCCGCGGGGTCGGGGCGGGAGAGTTTTCGCTCGCACATCGCGGTCACGGCCCGGAGCACACGCCTCAGCCGCAGGGCGGGAGGGACGCGAGGGGAACGGCAGGCGGGGAGCCGGGGAGGAGCGGCGGGACGGGACACGGGGGAGAAGGAGGACAGAGGGCGGCGGCGGCCGGGGGAGGGGAGGGAGTGCGAGGGGCAGGCGCGGAGCGGGCCCCGCGGGGAGCGGCGGCGGGGCGGGGACGGGGGGAGCGCGGGGAGGTTCGCCCCGCACCCCGCCTCCCCCTGCTGCAGAAACTACGCCATTGCGGCCTGGCCCGGGAGCCGGCGGCGCTGCCGCCCGCCCGCGCACCCCCCGCCGCCGCCATCTTGGCGGCCGCCGCCATGTTTGCCTCCTTCCCCCCGCCGCGGCCGGGCAGGAGCGGCGGCGGCAGCGCAGACCCCGCCATCTTTTCGGGGAGCCGCCATACTTGCCCTGGCGATGAACATGGCGGCGCCCATCGCACACATCAAAACATGGCCTCCCTTCAAAACAAAACTGTCCCGGCCGCACCGCGCGGCCGCCGGCGGAGCCCGCGGCCCAGGGAGGGAGGGGTCCGGCGCGCACTTACCCGAGGCCCACATGGTGACCGAGAACTCCCCCTCCAGGGTCTTGATCTGCACCTGTTTCTGCTCCCATTTCCTGCCGCCGCCGCCCTCGGCCCCGCCGCCGCCTCCCCCGCTCAGGTAACTCTTCTTGCTGCTCTTCTTGCCGCTGCCGCCCTTCTTAACGCGGCCTCCTCCGCCGGCCGAGGAGGAACCGCCGCCTCCGCTCTTGCTGCCGGCGGCGGCCACAGTGACCAGGGTCTGCTCGATGTACTCGTCCTCCCCGGCGGGGGCCGGCACGGGGATGAGGATCTGGTCCTCGAACCCGTCGTCGGCCCGCAGTCCGTCCGAGTCGTCTCCCCCCACCACCTCCTCGCGGGTCTGCACCAGGATCACCTCCTGGTGGTGGTGGTGCAGGTGGAGCTGCCCCCCGCCGCCGCCGGCCGCGCCGCCGCCCGCCCCGCTGGGGTCCCCGTCCGACACCAGCGGCTGCAGCGCGATCATGGGCTGGTGGTGGTGGTAGTGATGGGGCGGGTGGTGCGGGCCGCACTCCTCGCAGCACTCATCCTCCTCCTCCTCTTCCTCGTCCTCCTCGCCGCCCACCACGGTAGTCTCGATGGTCTCCACCGGGATGGTCTCCACCTCGATCTCGTGCAGCTCCACGATCTCGGCCGGCATCTCTGAGCCGTCCGTGGCGATGTACAGGGTGTCTCCCGAGGCCATGGCGGGGCGAGGGGAGGGAAAGAGAGCTCCGCGGGCGGCGAGGGGGCTCCGGTCCGCTCCCCTCGGCGGATGGTGGGGCTCGGGCTCCTTTCGCCTGCCCTCCTTCTCCTCCTCCTCCCCCTTCCACACAAACACCAGCGCCTCGCAGCCAGCGACAGGCAGGGAGGGAGGAGGGAGGAGGGAGGGAGGCAGCACCGCCAAATCCCGGCCGCGCTCCCTCGCGAGACTTCCGCCGCTGCCGCCGAGACGGACCCCAGCCCCGGAGGCCGCTGCCGCCGGACTCGCCCCCCCCGCCGCCCGCCGGCCAATGGCAGCGCCCACCGCGCCCAGGCGAGAGAAGCGGCCAACGGGGGCGCGCCGTGCCGCAGCGCCCCGCCCCCTCTGCCCCTCCTCGCCCTATCGCGGAGCCCTACGAGCGCGGGGCGCACCTCCCGGCGCGGAGCAGCCAATTGGCTCGCGGCGCCGTCTCCGCCCCGCCCCGCTCGGAAGCGCCGCCCCGGCCCCGCCGCCCGCGCGGGCCCCGCAGCTGCGTGCGCGCTCGCGGCGGTGGCCGGGTCGGCGCCGCCAGGGGGCGCCGCGGCCGCGCGGCCGTTAACGGGCGGGGCCGGGGCGGCTCCGCCGGCGGGCGCGCGCTGCGCCCCGGGCCCGTGTCCCGGGCGGGGCCCCGCGGGGAGCGCGGGCGGCAGCGGCGGGGCCGTTTCCCCGCCCGAGCTGAGGGACGGATGGACGGGCGAGCGCCGGGCTGCGGCTGAGCCTTGGGACGTGGGCAGGGTCGGCGCGTTTGAGTGTTTCGGTTCAGCTGTTATCGGCACGTGGGAACATTTCCCTCTCCTCCCTTTATTCCTTTGGGAAGCCCTTTGGAGGGCGGTGTGTTCCCCGCCGCCGTGCACGGAGGTGCGTACGGACACTCCGGGGCTTGCGGAGCGCCCGCTCCCGGTGCCGCCGGCAGCCCGGCCCGAAGGCACGGCCGGGGGGCGATCAGCGGCCGGGCCATGAGCTCGCTTACCGAGAAACAGCGTTTAAAATAAGTGAAGCGTTACAGTTCAATCACCGCGCGAAATTCCAGTGCGTGAAGCGACCCCCTCATTTAAACTACCAAGTGTAGGTATCTGCCTTAGTTATTAACACGTTAATAATCCGTCCCCGAACTTCGGTGCTCCCCAGAACCTTTCCAGCAGCCACGCAGCAGCTCCGCGCTCCAGTCACGCTCCACTTCCTTCCCTTCTGCCAACCGCTGCAGGACATCCCTTCCTTACCCCATCAGGGAACCGCAGCGTGCAGAGGTGCCGAGGGAAAAGTAGCGCTCGTATATTACATGTGGTTATTGGCTTTGCAGGGGGTCAGGCGTAAATCAGGAGCAGAATTTGCCAAGACGCAGCTGCCTGTCTTGATGTGAACAAGCAGATGTCATGGGTAGGAGATGCGGAGCTGTGGGCTGAGTAATTGTAAAATGTTCTCTACAGGCGGCCAGAAGTCCTTCAAAGGGACTGTGTTATCTACAGTCAGACATTAGTGTGCTGGTGTCTCTACTAGTATGTTCATCTTTAAAAAAAAAAAAAAAAAAGGAAGTCTTGGATTATACAAAGTAAATTAGTACCACTGAAAGTGAGGGTTTTAAAACGAGTCTCACTGGCCTTTTGTACTCAGGGCAAGATTATCTCCTCTTCCTCACTCCTCCTTTTCTTCCAGCTGTTATATCACTTTTCCTTCCCCTTTTCCCCTCTGCACTACAATTGCAGATTTGCCTCATAAGTATTTCCAAGGCTGCTGCAAGTATACATTCCATTGTAACCTTCACTTCACTCTCAGCACACCATTGCTTTGTTTGCTCATATACCAACTTGCCACGATATAAAAACTGATAAAAGGTTCCTGCTAATAAATACTTTCTTTTTCTAACTCAGCATCAAGTACTTTTTTCTTCTACCTCCTCATCGAGTGTTCTCCAAGTTAGCCTAGTCCAAGTCTCAAGACACCAGTACTGAGCTTTGCCCTACTGATGAGATTAGGAAATACTTTCCTAGTAACTATTAGAAATAGCAACAAATTTACTTGCAGAGATGTGGAATTTCCTTCTCTCCAGTCATGCTCAGCACTCCCATTTTAACAAACTATAAGATGTAGTTTATCATGGCAAAATTCTCACAAACTGAAAGGCTGTTTTTAGATCCTGTAAAGAGATTTCCAGAACTCTGCATATAAATTTTGCCTCTCTGTTTATAGCTGGAAGGACAAGTGTACCAGCGTGGGAAAAATGGTTCTGTAGTTTTTAAGAACAAGATTTCAAAATTAGAATGAAGTCTCTCTAGTCCCTCCATAAAAGTTACATGTAATAAAAAAAAAAAAAGAATGGCGAGTCATTATGGTATACTTTTCTATTTTTTTAGGAGAAATACATCACTCAGTTATACTTTATATTCTAAGCCTGCATAGAGAAGATAATCATGTCACTTACATGTTAGACATGCACTCAGTCCTGCTCTTGAATTCCCATCAGAGCTGACATTGGCATCAGAGCACCTGGGACTGGGCCTGAGTGGATTATTTTGAGTGAAGGGCTTTTTTTGGTTAGTGTAAAATGAGCTTTGTCAAATACAAGAACAAAGTCACAAGTCTCTCTTGTTTATTGAGATAAAATTTTTGGTTCAGGTCAGCGATAATAGTTAAATAATCTTGCACAACCTTGTTTCATTTTTGTGGCTTCCTTTTTTTCTTACTGCAAGCAATTATATAACTTCAGAAAAGACATTTTCAAGTTTGTAAGTATCACAACCACCACATTGTAATTGTGTTCTCTTTATCCTGAATGAGATGATCTGCTTAACTTACATTATTTTCCATTAACAGCTTGACTAAAAAATACAGCAACAAGGAAAAGTAAAGACCTGAAAGCTGCCGAGTGAAAAGGTGTTTAAAAGAAAACTTTGTCCCCTATCCAAATAGCAACAGAATTTTCCCCCTTATTAATCTCTTATCTTTCTGCCCTATGCTCCCCATGCTCAGAATCCAGTTTGTTTCCTAGACACACTTAAAAAGCAAGGCATAAAAAGGTTTGATTTAAAAAATGTAAACCATCCATTTGAAATAAAAGTTATTTTTAAGCATCTCTAACAAGTGTTTAGGAATATATATTCTTATATTCTATTATTGTATTCTGTAAGCTCTGGATTTAGCTGTTTTATTGTGTGGGGGGGAGGGGGTGAGGGTGTTTTTCCCTGCTTTCTTCCCTAAAATCTGCTGCAGGAAACTGTATTCCACCATCTGTCTGCAGAAACCAGATTTCCACTTTTCACATGTACACACCCACCAGCACTGTTTTATCTCCACTCTCTGTTCTTGCCACTGCAGAATTCCTGGTAGTAGTTTCAGGTGCCAAGCACACCTGACTGAAAGAACAAAATGTCATGGGTTTTCTCCTGACAAACCCAGCTTCTGCTCTCCTCACAGCCTTCCTTTCTTTTGGATTGAACTGACTCACATACCAGCTTTTCTTAGCACTGGAATGTGCAGGGAAAACCTCAGGATTCAAAGAGATGGCAACTTCAAAGCCAGCACAAACAGTGTAGTAGTTCTGTACAGAAATCATTTGGACAAGTTAGAAAGCTACAGGTTACTGAGAAGAGGAGAAGTCACCTCTTTTCCTTTTGCTGCAATGCTTTAAAAATTGAATGCCATCCACATTTACCTGAGCCAGTACCATGCACAGGAAAAGGAAGGCAGGAGAAGAAAGGAGAGGAAGGAAAAAGAAAGCATGATTCATGCTCTCAAAGACATTTCTTACACCTCTGAACTTCCTTCCTTCAGCTTTTAGCTTTTACATGTACTTGGCATGAAGTACTACAGAAGATTGTATCTGCTGGGTTCTCATTTTAGGGTGAGAAGGTACATCTGTGTAAGGAGTAGAAAGTTCTGCAGGCAGGTTATGCCACCATGTGCACTGATGGCATACAAGGACAATTTGAAAAATCACATTTTGTTTCAATTAACCCCAGAGAATTCTGAGCAGAATGAGAGACATTGACTTTCTCAGTTTCACAGGATTACAGAACAGCAGAACTGAGATTGCAAGGGATTTCTAGATAAATTCTAGTCCAAGCCCCAGCTCAAAAGTAGGGTCAAATGGAGCAAATTGTTATGAGTTGTGTTCAGCAGAGCTTTTAATATCTCCAATAATGGTGACTCCACAGCCTCTCTGGCCAACTTGTTCCCGTGTTTGACTGAATGAAACTCTTATGTTCGATGAAAACTGTCTGTGTTGCCAATTTGTGCCTGTAGCTTAATGTCCTTTCACTGGGCACCACTAGAACAGCTAATTTTTTCTTTTTAATTTTAAATTTTATTTATAATTTTATTTTGCAATTCCTGGAATGCTTAAAGCATTTGTTAAATGCAGAACTACCTGCAGAGAAATCAGCAATGTTGCTCATAGCACAAGAAGATATAGGGTGCTTGGGGCATTGCAGCACCCTGGTTTGGGAGAACTCTTTCCAGCCATCTCTCAGACTCTCAGATATGCTCAGTATAAGTTATCTCTCTCTCTCTCTATATATATATATAAAATACACCATGTATGTGATCAGCAGATAATGGTCAGTACTCAACATCATTAGCCACTCAATCACTATTATGCTTTTACTCTTGTGCATTTTTTTCTTGTGGTGAACTCATTGTTTGCAGCTTCCAGAACTACAGCTGCCACTCCTGTACAGTCCAACTTTGTGTATAGTATCTGGTTGTGTGATGTTTATTTGAAGAGCTGTTTCTTGTTTCATACTACAGAACTAATTGTCCTGACCCTTATCTCAGCTGCACCTAGCCCAAACTAGGTAGCTCTTCTTTTGAAAATAATTACTTGGCAAATACAGAAGTCTGCTGTATTTTAAGAAAAGGAAAGTCACACAAACCAAGTTAATCTTTCACAAAGTACAAGTGAGTTAACAAAATGATCAATGCTTGTTTTCTAAATATTGGAGTAATTTTTGTGGGTTTTTTTTACTGTTATTCCTACGCTCCTCATTTTATACCAAAACAAAGGGAACACATTTAAAGTGTGAAACTTGTGAAATAAGTGAGGTTTTCATAGCCAGCATCTACAGCCTTCTCTCTTGCCTCTAGCCAGGTTAACACACCCTTTTCCTGATTTGTTTCACCCAGCCTTTCAAATTCACTGATTTGGAAAATTCTGATATCCTATTTTTCCTTCTGTTTCTCACACAAGCTATTTGCCTAATGTTTAAGAAAAAAAGAAAGATAAGCCCTCCTATTGTAAGCCAACACTGATCACTAAACTGATAATACTTACATATATAGTTAAATACTGGCATGGATAGCTTTTAAGATATTTCTTGCTCTCGTGTAAAGACCAGATAGAAAGTCACTCACTGGAGGAAAAGAAAATGAGTAGTTGGTAATAAAAGGCACTCTTGTTAACACTTCTCAATGACTTATCTAGGACTAATGAGTAAGTCCTGCCAATTCAAGATAGCAGGTTTTCCTTGTTATCTTCATCTAGAATGGCCTATTAATCAATGAAAGCAGGAGAAGTCTTGAAGGAAAAAAAATAAAAAAAACCCAAAACCTAACTCAGGAGGAAATTTAAACTGGAGTTTACAATGCCATTAAAGTAATTCACTAAGTGAAATGCTGATCAGCTGTGCCATCTTTCCAGAGTCCTTCTTCTAGCTCTTTGCAGCACTGCAGGAAATGTGGTTTTAACTTTACCTTTATAGTCCTTCATAATGTATCCTCCTTCATAATTTAGCTTCCTCATCTCCAGCTGATCTGATATTACTGTCACCATGCCTGGCTTTATGGCCCACTAGATTCTGCTACAAATGTCCTTGTCCTCTCTCCTCAGATTGCCAATTAAACATGAAGGAAATCCCTGATCCCAATTTGTGTATGGACTCCTACCAAACACATGTAAAGCTTCATTATGAGCATAAGGTTCTGCTTGCTAACCATGACTAGAAACAAGCAGTGAACTCTGTGTTCACCTCTTTTCTCTGTTTCACTTTCTGGTACTTTTAATAATTATTGTTTTCTTTGCTGTATCACATCCTACTACAGATTCCCCTCTTAGTAGCAAACCAAGCAGCTAACAAAGCTACACCAATTAATTTACTGAGATTTATAGTGCTCTTCTACATTTCTGCTTGTGTTTTGGAGGCTGAGCACAGTGAGGAAGGATTTTCTCTCATCAGTCATCTTGCAGAGTGATGGAGAGAGGGTTTGGAATGCCACCTTTCCAAACTAATTTCGAAGTTATGGTCATTAATCACCCCAGTTTCATTAAACAGGTTTTTGTTCTAAGGACAAGATCATATAATTAGTTTTTCTTGCCATATGAAAGGATACATGAATCAGTGGGACTAATCCTTACTCCAGAAACATTTAGTCCTTTAATTATAAATGAAAAATATAAATAATTTTATTGACTTTTAAACCTGATGATAATAAATGAAGTTTTTGTCCTTCATTCCTGATTTCATGGCTGAGGGTATGAAGCTACCCTTCCAAAAATCCTCAGTCTTCACGAAGTCATATTACACCAACATAGGACATGGGTGGACATATGAATAGTCTGTGTCTCACAAATTGTAGACAACACAAAAAGCAGAAATTTCTGGGGAATGAATACCTGTTAGTTAAGCCAGCATGGAAGGATTTCACACCTTCCAGCACAGGCAATGTATATGAATGCGTGTCCTACCTGCTCACACTGCTCCCTGGGGCCAGGGAGCAAATCTGCAGCTCCTGTGGATGCTGATTGTCCTGCAAATAGCTGAGCTTCCTATCTCTTGTCCTGCATATGCATCCCCCTGGGTTACAGACCTGGTGCTGCAAAGTGTCAGCCCTCAGCTTCTACTGAAGTCATCAGACAGATCCCAGGAGCACTAAGGAAGATGTAGCCCTAGAGTTAATATTACGTTTTAAACCGAAAATAGATTGAAATTAACAAGGTTGAATAAAAATAAATAAGTAAGGTCTAAAATGCTACAAGGAAACCCCAAGGGCAGCTTCTTTCTCTCTCTTTTTTTTTTTTTTTTTTTTTTTTTTTTTTTTTTGTTAAACCAACTTAGCTAGGTTTCCATGAGGAAATAGATACTGTGACTCGACTGACAGTTTGCTAAACTATGAGCAAAATCTTATACTCTTTAGGTATGGGCAAAGCTGATCAATGGTTTTTCTACTACAAGGATTTGTAACTCATCAGAAGAAAGATTGTAATTTTACTTTGAGCATTTATAGTCAAACCCTAGTCCATCTTGGAGGGTCTATATATGTTGCTACAATATAAATGCTAACTAAAAATATTTCTTAAAAATAAAAATAGACTGTGTGACATAATCTTGGGAATTCAGTGCAGTTTGTTATCAAAGTTGTTCTCCAGCTGTTCCCTGCAGAGGCAATTCTTCCTACACATCCACCCTACGTAACACACACAGCGAGACATTTTCAAGTGGCTTTTTTCTTCCTCTACTCAAAGTTTAGTCTCCGACTTCAAGAGGCTGAACAAGTACCCCTCTTAACCCCGTGTCACGCCTATTGTCAGAAGTGAGCTCAGCAGCACTGAGATGAAAGGTTTTTAGTGCATCAGGTTGAAACCTGAGTATCGGGAATTACGTTTGGGAAAGCAGATCTGCGAGGGGGAGCTGCAGTCCAGCGAGCACCGCCAGACAGAGCAGCGACTCCAGTAGGGTGAGCTTTCAGAGGAGAGCGGCATCGAGGTTACAGGGGAAGAGGAGAGGTTTTCTTCAAGGAACCACGTTCTCTCATAATTCTGACAGCTTGTCCACAGTGAACCCCTTAGGTTCTCACACTTGGATAGGAGATTACAAACGTTGTTGTTACTTTCTGTGGTTTAAATTTTTGCTGTAGAATAGAAGCCTGGTTCCCACACTCCACTCAGGAGTTGGTGCAGGATGCAAAGCTTCCTGACATGCCCGGGATTGCAGCGATGGTGGCATAAGCTATCCATGGGGGAAGTAATTATGGTGTGTAACAACAAATACCTCTTGTGAGAGAAAGCAATTGCAAATCCTTTGGACAACATAAACCACTCCGTGGAATAAATTACTTTGTAGAAAGATTATGATTCTTTAGAAAAGCAAAAAAATGTATCACGAGAATAAATATTTATCTAGGAGAGGAAATTGTTTCCATGTGAATTCTGCAGGAGCGATCTGTATACGTTATTTACCGGATCACAGTGGTATCATTAGTTGCAGCAGCCCCGCATTTGTTAACCTCCAGACGAAACATTTTTAACTTCATTAAGGACCTATTTCTAAAGGAAGCGAGAACACTCGAGCGCTACCAAACCAAGTCCGTCGCTCTTGCTTAGTGAGCCCTTCCTGAGGCACCCTTCCGGTGATCTCCGTTACCTCGGAGGGGCGGTGGGGCTTGGGTAAGAACGAAAGCCTGAACGAAGGAGGCAGAGCGGGACGGGCGCGAAGCGGAGCGGAGCGGGGCGGAGCGGAGCAGAGCGGGGCGGGGGCGGAGCGGGGCGGGCGCGGAGCAGAGCGGGGCGGGCGCGGAGCGGAGCGGGGCGGGCGCGGAGCAGAGCGGGACGGGCGCGGAGCGGAGCGGGGCGGGCGCGGAGCGGAGCGGGCGCGGTCCGTACCCGCACTGGCGGCGCGCCGGCGGCAGGGGGCGCGCTGCGCTCGCGGCCGGGGCTCGGGGGGCACCGGGGCTATCCCGGCTCCGCTCCCCGCCACGGGCGGGCCGGGATCGCTGCGGGCTCCGTGCCCTGCCTGCCGCGGAACTCTCCTTGGAACCCTTCGATCCGCAGCAGCCCCCCGCCCCAGCTCCTCCTACGGCTCCCGCCCCAGCTCCTCAGCACCCTGGTTTGGTCAGCTCAACTCCAGCATAGCGTTAACCCAATGGAAAGAGAAGTCCAGGGTGACCCCGGGAAGGGTCAGCACAGTGAGATGGGAAAACAAACGAGGTCTTGTTGGCAAGTTGTTTCTCTTGAGCTTACTTCAATGTGGGCGTGTGCTGGCATGGCTCATCTACAAACTATGCTGCCTATGAAAATTTGACTTTGTTCAATGAAGTACGTCACATTGTAAATGTTGACAGTAGTTACATCAGGTCAGAGAGTGATACCCAATTCAAAATGACACCAAAATCTTCAAGAAAAAGGCAAATATTATATCTATGTTTTCTTCTGGTAATTTAAGAAGGTCCAATTTATGCAGACAGAGAAGAAAGTAGGCAATGCGGTAACTGAAAATACAAGTCTGTCATGGGACACAAAGCTTTTACTTCAGAGGAGAAACCAACTTATTTAGAGATAAAATTCCCAGACAAATTTATTTATTTTAGTTCCAGAACAACAATCTTAACCAAGATTAGTTGTTGGCAACCACAACAAGAAGAGTTAAGACCTGCACAGCAGGGCAGAATTAATATACCTCAAACTCCCAAGTCTGGCAGTAGTCACTAGTAGATGTATGCAGGTCTTCCTGCTGTATTTACTCTGTCACCTGTCCTTTCCATGAGCAGAAGAAAGTAACTGGGTTGCATAGCAGAAATGCATTTATGTTGGGAAGCCAGCTGATGGAGAAGCACCTTTGAGTGAGGAAGGGTGAGTCTGCCTGGATGTGTGGAGCTGTAGACCAGTATGTCTTGCTTCAGAGCTGTACATTGTACACCATTTCCACAGTGGAGCAAAGGATTTTTGTCTTTTTTACACTGGGATGCTGGAGATTAGTGTGATGTGTGCTTAAAACTATGTAAATTAGATATTTTGATGGTACCTTGCACAGAGTCACCAATTGTGCTCTTCCTCCTGAGTGTGTTAGGCATTTCCCTCAGTTAGACTTCCCAATAGTTCCCAGAAATCCCAAACAAGTATGGGAAATTAAATAAGAAAGAGAGCTGAGAGAACAGCTCTCTTTCTTATACAGCTGAGAGAACCCAACCGTGTGAAGCACATTTGAACTGTGTGAAGTGTAGTGACTTGTGAATCTGTAGAGTTCACAGCCATTACGCTATTCATTAAAAAGGCTATTATTGCTAGGTGCCATTAACATCCCTCCCTCCCTTTTCCATTGTGAATGATTTTACTAGGATGCTGTAAAACTAAGGATGCCAAGTGGTCAGAACTGGGTAATACTTTTGCCAGTTCTAGAAGACAATCTAAAGCTGGTGTTTCTTGTTTGTCTGGCGTCCACAATTACTCTTGAATTAGTATTATTTATTTGGCTTTTTATAGAAATATAAAGCATGAAGTTGTGTTCTCAAAACCAAATGCCAACTCACTGGAGACAGAAAAGTTTTCTGTTCTTCTTATGTGGTCAGGTTGAGTACACAGTAATGAGCTACATGAAGGAGATGCTGTTTGCCTACAAAGGAGATATTAAGTTTCCATGTGTAACTTACCATAATGCAGTAGCACTGTCCTATTGGACAAGCCTTGGGGTGAAGTCATATTTGTTTTCTTTGTAACTGCATGGACTGCCTCACTAATTTCTTTTTTAGTCACCTTCAGCACCCATGAGCAGGAAGTGACAGAAGGGTGTCATCACATTTAGTGTCTCTGGCTTCTCCACGGGTACTGCCAACACACCAAAACATTTCAGCCAATTAAAGGTTTAGGCTGAGATACCCATGCATCTGCTCTCTGAACAATCCATTTATTCTGGAAACACGTAATAACCTTAACTTGGATTAACAGTCCCTTGTCTGGGTTGGACCCTGCAACTTCATGGGCAAGCACCAAACTTGTTCTGGAGCAATAGTGAAGAAACCATTGTACTTGGAGCTGAGCTGAAACAGCAAAATGGTTAAACTCCTGCTCCTGCTGCAGGTAAAACTGTTTCCCTTTACACCATAGTCCTTCCACTCAACCTGCTCTGCACTTTCATGATTCAAGGGTTTACATTTAAAGCTGGAAGAGAGCATCCAAAGGAGGGCAACAAAGACAGTGCAGAGCCTTGAGGAGAAGCTGTGTGAGGAGCTGCTGAGATCACTTGGTCTGTTCAGCCTGGAGGAGACTGAGGGGAGACCTCACTGCAGTTACAGCTTCTTCTTGAAGGGAAGAGGAGGGGAAGGCACTGACCTCTGCTCTGTGGTGACAGTGACAGGACCCGAGGGAAAGACCTGAATTTGTGTCAAGGGTGGTTTAGGTTGGATATTAGAAAAAGATTCTTCTCCCAGAGTGTGGTTGGGCTGGAACAGCTTCCCAGGGCAGTGGTCAAAACATCAAGCCTGGCAGAGTTCAGAAAGTGGACAATGCTCTTAAACACATCATGAGACTCTTGTGGATGGTCCTGTGCAGGGCCAGGAGCTGGATTCAATGGTCCTTGCTTGTCCCTTCCAACTCAGCTTCTGTGATTTAGATAGGGGAAAAAAAAAACCTAACTAAAAAAAGCCTCCTAAAGTTTCATTGATGGTGGTTTTTAGCCCTTGGTGTCACTGTTCTACCAAGACATCTTAAATAGTTCCACTAGGCTAATATAAGAGCTGATAGTGTTGCCAGTGTTTGTAGGCAAAAATTCCTCCTGAGAAATATTTACACCTCATATTTTCAAGGCTGCTTTTTTGTCCCTTTTAAGTTCCATCTGTAATAGGGATTTTTAAGGGTAGGATGGAATAGGGAATTCTAGAGACTTTCATATTGAAACAGAATAAAACAAAATTGGAGCTGATCCGCATGTGATGTTGTTGTTGGAAGGACTAATGATAGGGATAGGTATAATGAGTGAAGATGGACAGGAGGTCAGGTATGGACTTGCAAAAGAACATAGTAGAAACAAGGGCAGCACTTTAATTTTGGGTTTTGTGTGTAGAAACATCACTGTGTAACATGGAACTCTGTGAATCAGAGAGGCACATAAGGTTACCTTAGTTTTCAGGTTAGTAATCCCTTTGCCTGGCTTTGTTACCAGGGTAGCAGTGACATTTCCTGCTGCTCCAGCAGGGACAGTACCTGGGAAATGGGCCGCAGACTATCAGGAGTGAAGTGTTCTACAGCCGAGGGCTGGATTCTGCCGGGACAGCTCACGGAGATTGTCAGAGCGCCAAGGAAATGTATGTCAATCGTTGGTCGCCTTTGCACTGTTCTAGGTCTTCCACCCCTGGGAGGAGCTCACTCAGCTGTGTTTTGCCCTAATCCGCGGGTGTGCTTAGGGCTCTGTCTCTGGATTTATGGCGTTTGGACTACCTTTGCTTTCCAAAAGCTGTGTCTGGAAGCGCCCGGGGTCCTGCAGCGCTGGAGTTCCCCTTGTGCTCTGGATCCGCCCGGGGCAGCGATGGATGCGGTGGCTGTGCTGGGGATCCCCCTTGCCCTGCCCGCCGCTCACACCTCTCCTGGCTGCAGCCTTCGAGGTGCCTGCAGCACGGCGAGCCTCGGCCGCCCGTCCCGTGTCCCGAGCCAGCCTCGGGACACCCTCTTCCCGCCGGACTGCCCGGGACATCCCGGAGGGCTCCGCAGCTCTGCCGGCTGCTGCCCCCGAGCGAAGCCGCGGGGCTGTCCCGGTGCGGCGGGGCGGGGGCCGGCGGAGGAGCCGCCCCTCCGCGGGCGCGGAGCTATAAGGGCAGCGCGGAGCTATAGGGACAGCATAAGGGCAGCGCGGAGCTATAGGGACAATATAAGGGCAGCGCGGAGCTATAGGGACAGCATAAGGACAGCGCGGAGCGGGGCGCAGCAGGCGCCATGGGGAACCGGGTCGCCCGCGAGGATTTCGAGTGGGTCTACACGGAGCAGCCCCACACGCAGCGCAGGAAGGAGATCCTGGGTACGGCGGGGAGCCCGGGAGCGGCCGCGGCGGCTCGGGCAGCCGGGCTGGGCTGCGCTGCTGGACGGGAGGGGACGGGCGGAGCGGGGTCGGGGTTCCGCGACGGGAGCGCCGGTGTCGGTGCGGCTCGGGCTGGCGTCCAGGCTGCGGAGGGCGAGTGCCGCAGCCCGGTGGGATGTTGGGTGTGCACCCCGAGGAGCGCAGCGCTCCCAGCTCTCTGCCAAGGGCGGCAGCGGCGGGGATGCCGGGGCCGAGTCGAGCCCGGCTGTGCCGAGCCGGGTCAAGGCTGGCAGTGGGGACGGAGCAGCACGGGCCATGCCCAGCGCCCGCCTGCCCGCACCGAGCCGGGCCAGGGGTGGCAGGGGCCGTGCCCAGCGCCCGCCTGCCCGCACCGAGCCCCGGCAGCGGCCGCTGCCCTCGGTCGGGGGTGCGGGGACCCCGCCGGGTGTGCCCCGGGCGCGGGCTGGGAGCCTCCTGCGGGCACGTGTTCCCTCCCGGTGCCTGGGTACAGCATGGAAGTAAACGGTGTGCGGGTCTGATCTGCTGGAGAACAATGGCAAATCCCGCTGCTTGTCGGGGACAAGGTACACGCCTGTATTTTCGTGCTGTACACGCAGCGCTTATCTGCGCTCAGGAGTGTGGTGGGTTGGCAGGCTTGTTTTTGTGGAAGAATTTGGGCTATTCCGAAGATCGTTTTCGAGAATAACTGATGATTCAGAATTGTCACAGAGTACTGTTGCGTATCTCTTAAAAACACATTTTCAACTTTTTATTAATAAAAGAGATTTTGATTTCCCCCCCCGCTTTTCATTTGGGTGGGTTGGGCATTTTGTTTTCTTCCCTCTTATGAGTAGGATGAAGTTTAGAAAGAACTTTCATAAAAAGGCAGTGGAACTTCTGTCTCAGTTGCTACACAAGGTATATAGTAATTAGGTGCAGTTCTCTCACTCCCCCACAATCTTACAGATTAATCCAGGATTAATCTAAATTACAAAAACATTTCCGGTATAGTTGCAGTGGTGGAATATCCACGTCCAGGTTTGAATGGCATCCAAGAATAATTATTTTACTATGTAATCATGATAGTCAAATTACATCAGTATAGCAAATGATGCTTCTTGCTGTTGTGCTCCTCATCCCTTCAGTCAAGGGGACAACATTTTGGTGAGCTAAGGGTGGGAGGGTGTGTGGAGGGTCTCTGCCCTTGCTGCTTGCTTGTGGTTTTGGTTGTGCTGTAGAATGGAGAGCGCAAACCATGATGGAGTTGTTGCAGCAAACTCTTTTCAGGACTCTTCAGCAGCACACTTGCAGAGGTTTTGCCCACCCCCTCTTTGAGTTAAGAACAAGCAGTTGGAATCAAGGTCCATCTCCTTCTTTACAGCTTCCCCTGCCCCAGCTGTGGGAGTGGAAGGAAGGGCAGAGAGAAATACAACATGGAAAGAGAGATATGAGTGATCTGTGTCTGATAAGGCAGAATGGACTTTAAATGTCTATAATGATCCTCACTCTGTTATTCAAAGCATAAAGTCACCTAGTATTCAGAGTATATAGTTACCAAAGTGTTTAGTGTCTGCTAAGTTGGAGTACACAGCAAGAATCTTAAATACATATGAACAAATATCTATAAAAATCCATGTATTTTACATTTTTGTGTACAACAATGCCTTGGGGACAGCATTCCATGCTGGGAAAGGAATTATTTCCTTCCCAATAGGTTAATGATTTAGTTGCTAAGCACCGAAACTTGATGGTTCTCTGGGCTGCAGCTTTTAAAAAATGTTGGTCTCTCTCAGGCACGGCTACTTGGATTTAAATACAAATGGAAATTATCTGTCAGAAAAAAAAAAAAAGGGCCAACTGACAAACACATAAGGCAGTTTCTTTCTACGTAAGTGGTGTTTCCTGGGCTGTTGTCCCAATATGTTCCTATAGAGCATCTGACAGATAAAAAAAGTTCATCACAAATTTGTTTGTCCTGGCTTTAGAGTTCATAGCCCAGGTGTCTGTAAGGCTTTTGTAGTCAGTGACTGTGTGTGAATGAGAGCTCCCTGAGTCCAGTCTCCCTGCCGTGGACAGGGACATCCTTTGGTAGCTCAGAGCCCCATCCAACCTGTCCTTGAGCACTTGCAGGGATGGGCCATCCCAGCTTCTCTGGGCAGCCAGCTCCATTTAGCCACAGAGCTGTGAGCAGTGTTTGTCAGCTGGGCTGGCTGGAAATTGGCTTTGTGGCAGGACACTGCTGCACTAGATGAGGGTTGCCATTCCTAAAGGCTGTAATTATACCAACAAATAGACCAATATTTTGCACAAGGGAGAGGAGATATTGTCTCTCTTATCTCTTTGTAGTCTCTAGGTATTAAAATGTAGCTTGTGCTTAGTACTGTCTGTGTGCAACTGCTTCTGACTTAGAGTGGAGATCTCTTGCCAAGCTGGCACTTGGACCCTGATCACGTTATACATGTTCCTGAACACGTTATTCACGCTTTGCAGTTTATGAAATGGAATGGTTTCATTGCTATTCTCTCCCTGTCTTGTTTATGAAAAGCCTGTTACTGCCTTGTGTCAGGACTGGGATTTGTGTAATGCTGCAGTAAACTCTGTTAGGGAAAGATCTGGTTAAAAACTTCCTGATGGAAAAGTTTGTTCATCTAGATCTGCTTAGCCTTTCTGTATAGTTACAAAAATGCAATTAGATATAACCAAGAGAGGGCATCTAGTAGAAATAGGATTTCTACTTTTTGTCAGTAAGGATTTCGTGGACTGAAAGACTTGGAGAAACTTTGCTCTTGCTCAGGCGGAAGTGTTGATGTCTTTTCACTCTTGACAGATGAAAAAATCATTGCTTAAATGCAGGTAACACCATAATCATACAATGTCTGGTCATTTCACCTGCAAACAATTTCCCAAATGCAAGCAATGAGCAATATGTTGTGACATGGGAAGAGTGAGATCACATTTATGCCATGGCTGGATCTAACTTTTGATAAAATTGGTGTAAGTTAGACAGAAAATGTCTTGCCTCGCAGGATCCTTAGGGAAGCATTTGTTTGCTGCTGAGGATGAGAGATGAATCAGTGTTGCACGGGATAGACCAGGAACATCTCAATATGACCTAACATACAAGAATGCTTAATAGTTATGTAATTAGTTTTTGGCAAGTTATTTTGGAGTGGAGATTGTGCAAGTGTTTTATGTGTACTTTATCCTGTAGAAAGGCTGAGATGTTAGCTCATGGGTGTAGGTAGAACAGAATTAAAAAGCCAAAATCCATTTTATTTTAGTATTTAGCTGATCCGAGTATAGTTCCAGTTCTGAACTGGAACTATAGAGATTAGAGATTAGAGATTAATCTGCTCTTTCTTCCAGCTGTCTCTTTTTAAATCTCATTTTTATGGAAATTCTGATAAGTTGTACCTACTGAAATATACAATATATTATGTCCCTAGCTTAAATCACAGCTCTGAATACATGTTCTTCTGGCGAAGAAATGATGTTTGCCTTCTATTCTGCAGTGTGGGGCACAGTGCTGCCCCTGACTGTGAGCACCCAGGAGAGCTGCTGTCCCAGTGCTCATGCCACTCCCCTGTGGGCATCACCTTTGAAATAAATCACATGGGCAGAAAATCACTGATTTAGGCATTTGTGGTCTTCCATGGGAAATGTATTAAGTACAACCCAAGGATCCAGCTTAGTCCATATCGCAGATTTTTGTTTCAGAAGGAGCTGGAAACCCTCCTTCTAGCATTCCTACATCCTTTTACTCTGCACTAATAAACAAATGTAAGCAAGCAGGTTACAGCTGCTGGCATAGTGATATGCTGACATCATCCACCTCTGTTGACACCAGCAGAGTGGCACCGCTGCTTTCTCTCTACTTTTCCACTACTTTCCCTCTGGTGGCCACTGCTGGGTGGCCCACTGCCCTTGGACCAGCTAGCATTAGATATTTAGAAGCTCATGAGTGACAAATACAAGACACTTGTCCTTTCACAGTGAACATATAAAACTTCAGTGTAATTAGCTGGGCCCAAAAATGTTTCTTATTATTTTGTGTAGCGGAGGGGCTTTTTCACAGGAGACTCTGAAAAACCAGAAGGTGTTGTCATGTATATCGTCCTCTGTATATCCTACCTGTGTCTTGACTAATGCATTGTTTGAATTAATAAAGGAATTAATAATAGGGTCATATAATATATTGAGTACCAGGTACATCATTAACTAGATCAGGTTGTTCAGAGCCCCAGCCAACCTGTCCTTGAACGTTTCCAGGGATGAGGCATCTGCAACCTCTCTGGGCAACCTGTGATAGTGTTTTACCACCCTCATTGTAAAAAATCTTTTCCTTATGTCTAGATTAAATGTCTCCTCTTTTAGCTTGGAATTGTTACTCCTTGACCTATCACAACAAGCCCTACTAAACAGTCAGTTTGGTTTCATTCCTGTAAACCGCCATTAGATGTTGAAAGGCAATAAAGTGTTCCTAAAGCCTTTTCCTCTCCAGGCTGAACAGCCTGCATTCTCAGCTCTCTCAGCCTTTCCTTACTGGAGAGGTGCTCCAGCGCTCTGACAATTTTCAGCCCTCCTCTGGACTTGCTCCAACTCATCCATGCCATTCTCTGGGGATTTGGGTGTGCTGTGCTTTTATAATCAGGTTTTTGAGCTGAACTGCTACAAGGCAAAGCACTATAATGTTAGTAAACTGTCTTTGTTTTGTGTATTTATTTGGTACAAATACCAGCTGCAGCATAGGACATGGAGCAGTGAAGCTTACATCCTGTGCCTGGTGTCTCTTTTATCTGTTGTGGCAGGGACTCATAATCAATACAATGCAGTCCAGGACAGCAGTATCACAGATTTTTTTTTTCCTACTTCCCTTTAATAAACCTTCTAAGTGACTTATGCTGAGGAGTGTGTCCACTTTGACTGTATCAGTATGCTGCAAGGAAAAGGAAGGAAAATTAAGAAATGAAATTTCTTCACTTTCTACTACTAGTTTCTCATGGATGTGGGCAAGGCTGCTGCTTCTTTAAACCTCCATCACCACTGTCTCTGTGGGCAGCTCCTGCTCTTGTTCACTTTTAAATCCCATGTGTACCAAAATATCCAAGTGTGAAGTATGTGGTGTCACATCAATGAGAAATTGTGTCTGGTGCCATCACTGGGTTATCTCAGGGACAGGATCAGTAGGACAGAGGATGAGTAAGAGCTCAGAACAAGGTATTTGCTGTCTCCTGAGGAGGAGGAACAGCAGGACCTGGCAGCCAATGGCCTGTCCAGGAACAATTGCTCCAGCCCTAACTGAGGATTACTCTAGGGCCATGGTGAGTGCTTTGGATCTCCAGAGAGAAGCATCAATGGAACACAATGAGTCAGATTAATTTGTCAGTTTAGGCACTTGGTGAGTGAGACCTGCCCCTTAAAGGATGCATAGAACCGTGGAGTCATCTCTGTGAAAAGGTTATTCAGTAAATGTGTTGTTTCAGAATTGTGAACCCTTCTGAAAATATACTTGCAGCATTTATTCTCTCTTGGCTTGTCAGAGTGGGGAATGCTGTCTCGCCATCATGGAGCTGCCTGGGCAGAGTTACTGACTACATTTACCTATTGTACTAAAGTTTCTGTGCTGCTTTGGCAGTGTGCTGACCTCAGAGACAGAAAAGTCATCCTTGTGCACTGCTGTACATGTACACCAGTGTCCCCACCCTCTCAGCAGGACAGTGGCTCAGTCTGGACAAGAACTCAGACGAGAAGCAGCACACATGGGTAACCTCTCTGCTGGCCTGAGCTAACAGACCTCCTCAGTGGGCTGGAGGCTGGAAGATGTGCTGTGCAGACACCACAGCAGCTGGGTCTCTCCTGTTCTCATTGTACTATAAAGGGCAAAACTTGGTCCCATGCAGTCACATAGCTGCAGGTGTTGTGTCCTGTCCTGTCTTGTGTGTCCATGCCTTCATCCACCCCCTGCCCGAGCCATGGTTTCTCTGTGAGGAGAAACCTGAATTTTTCCACACCATGGTTTCATGCCTTTATCAGTATTAATGAAAAACAGCCACAGTATTGTGGTTTGACTAGTATGCAAAAATTTACTGTTGGAGTTAATCATGTGTTGAATTTAATATTAAACTCTGGCAAGTTACTTAATAGCTGTCACCTGTGATAAGTGCAACCTGCCTGCATTGCTGCTTGCACACACCTGCTCTGGAACATTTTAAATGGAATCCGCAGGCCTTGTTGGCTGCCACAGAAAGAAATAGGTCAAAACCTTCCATTATTTTCAAATGACAGTATGAAGCATCTCTAAGCAATTTTCACATCCCATTAAATTTTTTTTTTTTTTTTTGAGGAGGTGTCATTGTGGCCTCAATTTGAGCAGGCTGAGGAGCAGATTTGGTTGTTTTACATTTCATCTCTTCTGGTGACTGCAGTAACTTACCTCTGCCAGCCACATCATCTGACAACATTTGAAGTGACTTGGCTTATTAAAGCATTCTCTGTCTTTTGGACAGATGCCCCTAAGAATGAGATTAAGCTACATAAAACTGCATGCCTGGAACAGTCTTTCTGACCAGGCTGTTATATTCTTGTACTTTAGAGTAAACTTTGCATAAGCAGCTCTGTGTGTAAAACTAAAATATCTATTCAGGTACTAGAGAATAATTTTTGGCATGTTAACTTTATTGGTGTGAAAAATATAATTTCAAGAGTGGTAAAAACCACAACAAAAAACAAAACAGCAAAACAAAAAAATCCCTGGAGTTTCTGGAGATTTTTGTCAAAATATTTGTCAGACTTTAGAAAGACATGAACTTTCACTACAGCTTTCACAGCACTTAGAAAATCTCTCTCTTGCCTGAATACTCCTCATGGTGACTTTGGCCTCCTTATCCTCAGAAGATTTGAGTATATCTCCTTTGTCCTCATCTTACATAGCACTTTTCTAATCTTTGAAATCTCTAATTTCTGTCAAGATGAGCTGAAGTTGGCCAAGAGGCTCAAGGGTTATTGGAATGGTTGCAGAGCATGACCACATTAACCTGCTTCTTTAAGCAGCACTTCATCTTTTTGACTTTCTGTAAACTTCTCAGGGTTCACTTCTACAAAAACCTCCTCTGCATCCAGCACTCAATACCTGCCACTGCTTTCAAGGTCACATAAATTACATGTATTGTCTCCAGCCTTTGTTTATAGTAGACACAGCTGCATAGATGCAGATCATTGTAATCTTGATTTTATTGTATTGGTATTATACTGGGACAGTCTTGTGATGTTTACTTTACTATTCATAAAATGTGCCCATGAAACTCACAGGGACACTGTGTAACCTCAGGGTTCAGTATGAATGACTTCTCTATGCACTTATCTGTGTAAGCTGCAATTACTGAGAAATGCAAAGTATGAGTTAAAGGAAGGAGGTCAGTACGTGGCTAGAAGCCATAAGGCAGCAGAAAGAATCATGTGCAAGTTAATACTGGAAGTGAGAAGTGTGGCTTTACAGAGAGGAGATGTGAATCAGTGAACAGCACCTAGAGGATCAGCTGTACTCTGTATTTTAGTTTATTTTTAAAGGACAGATGGCTGGTGGGACTGGAGATCAATAAGCTGGTCTTGGCCTGACATGAATCAGACTTGCAGGCCTAGCCCAGGTCTCTGCTGTACTGCAGTATTTGTGAGGTCTCCTGAAGCTGTTGTGTGATAATCTGTGTGGCTTTTACACCTGCTTTTGGTATGTGACATGGAAACAGAGAAAAATTTGCCATGCCATACAAAATCCTGATAATATTACTGACTTTACTGTGATATTACTATGTGTGAAGAGCTGTACCTGTTGTGAGCACTGGTAAACACTCAAACAATTAGGAATTTTTTTTAAATACTGTGTTTGTCATCTAACCACAGAGCAAAACCTGGTGAGCCTGTTGCTCAGCTCTCTTCTCTGCTTGTGTGTTTGAAACAGCAGTGTGAAAAGGGCTACAGAGAATGCAGTTGTATCCCTTTACTGGAAAATAACACCTGAGCAAAATACAAAAGGACATAAAAAACCTTAAAACATGACAGAAGGTGTTTCTTAGATCTTAAGTCCTGTAGGATTTGTCATATTACTTACTCCTCATCACTGTGAAGCAATATTCATTGTGGGAAAGGCACATTATGCCACAGAGTGACCATCAGGGTATTTTTTTAATATGTCTATATATATCAATATCAATCAGAACTGGACATTATGATGGAACTAGTAAAACTTTCACCATAGTGGCAATCCTACTTTGGAATTAACATTTTATAAAACCAGGGCCTCAAACATAGTGTGATAAAACCAGAGAGTCACAGTGGTGATTGTGTTTGCCTAACCATGTCTAACCAAGTTTTCTCTGCATTTTTCCCTTTAGCAAAGTATCCAGAGATCAAGAGTCTGATGGGACCAGATCCACATTTGAAGTGGATTGTATCTGGAATGGTTTTCACGCAGCTTCTGGCATGCTACCTGGTGAAAGACTTATCTTGGAAATGGATTTTCTTCTGGGCTTATGCTTTTGGGGGTTGCATCAACCACTCTCTGACCCTGGCCATCCATGACATTTCCCACAACGTGGCCTTTGGGAACAAGCAGGCCCGGTGGAACCGATGGTTCGCAATCTTCGCCAACTTGCCCATCGGCGTCCCCTACTCTGCCTCCTTCAAGAAATACCACATTGACCATCACCGCTACCTGGGAGGGGACAGCCTGGACGTGGACATTCCCACAGACTTTGAGGGCTGGTTTTTCTGCACCCCGCTCCGGAAGCTGCTCTGGCTGTTCCTGCAGCCTCTGTTCTACAGCCTGAGGCCACTCTATGTGAACCCCAAAGCAATCACACGGATGGAAATCCTCAATGCTCTCGTCCAGTTTTCTATAGACCTCATCATTTACTACCTGTGGGGGCTCAAACCTGTTATTTACCTAATAGCAGGTACTATTCTTTGCTTGGGTCTTCATCCCATTTCTGGGCACTTCATAGCAGAACACTACATGTTCCTGAAAGGGTATGAGACATACTCTTATTACGGGCCTCTGAACTGGCTCACCTTCAATGTAGGCTACCACATGGAGCACCATGACTTCCCCAGCATTCCTGGATGCAGACTGCCCATGGTAAGTATAGTATGAGATGAGCGAGTTGGATTTTTATTGAAGCTGCTAAAATGTGTCAAAGAAAATCCTTCAAATCATAGCAATTGATGAATTTAAGAAAAAAAAGGGGGAAAAAGAGAACGGCTTCTCTGGATTTGTTTCTAATTAATTTTAAGCCCAAGATTGAGAGAAACAGCTGTCAAACTGCTGTAATACTTAGTTTATTTGATGCAAACTAAAACATCTGATCCTCAGAAGGCTTGAGGAATACCTTTTGCATGATAAAATCCTCCAACAAGGCTTTAAATGTCTTGATTTACATCCCTCAGCCACTAAGTTTCGACTCTGACAGTTTAAAGACCCATCTAAAGGGAGGCAGGTGGCAATGGCTACTTTAAATTTGTCTAATGATCAATCTGTTAAGTATATTGCTTGATTAACATCAAAGAAAATTTTTCTGGTTTTGAGATGACATAATTTTTGGGGCATGTTCCAGCCTGACAGAGGTAGCACTGGAAAATAAAGCCGCACTCTCTGAGACTCCTTTCAGCTCTCCTGCCCCACCCACAGAAACTGAGGAGGCCTGGCCTGTCGTTGGGAAAGCACTGTGGCTTTCCTCCTTTGAAAGGCAAACCCCTTTTTGTTTACGTTTTATCAGCTGTGGGAATCAAATTTGCAAAGCCCAGGTGTCTAGGAATGGTTTTCCATCTCCCTCCAGGTGCAGAGCTGCTCTTGTGTGTTTTGTGCAAGGGCTGCTCAGCAGGTGCTCAGTGTTGGAGGTACGTGACTCCAAGGATTACTCCTGCACATGAGTTCTCTGATGTAACAGGAAGGAAACACCTTTGTGTGGCCTGATGCAAAGTGTGGAACTGCTGCTCAATATCCACACGAGGTGGAGGTAGAGCCTGAGGCTCAGGAGCTGTGACGTCCCCACCACTACTGATACCATGTACAACTTCTGTGATGGCATACCTGGGCAAACCCTGCTGTGTGGGCTCATGTTCTCCATCACAGAAACACTCCCTGGAAGGAGATTCAAATCAACAGGAGATTTTCTTGTGTAGAAGGGTGTGGGAAGCCTCTATATAGCCTGAAATTGTTTTTATTCACTCCTTTGCTGCTGGAGGTCTGTCCTGGAGATGCTGCCTGCTCCTGGTGAGGCCCAGAGGAGCTGGTGCAGCAGCCCACACTTGGATGTGAAGCTCTCCTCTGAGGCACTCCCATCCCTGATACACCTGATAGCTCAGTGGGGAAGTGCATGTGCTTGGCTCTAGTTTCAAATGTTCAAACTTGTTAGATGGGCTTAGATACTTAGATTACCAAAATGAAAATAGAAGAGAAGGAGGTTAGTTCAGTATCCTGCACAAGGGAGGTGAGTGACTAATTGAACTTGCTGGGACTGTTGCTCCAGCCCTGACTGAGACCTGAAAAGCTCTTCTCCACCCACACCACAAATAGTTCAGCCTAGTTCCTTGAGGCAGTGCAGCAGCTGGAAGTGTCTGCCCTCCTGCATAAAGAGGATGGAGTTATTAGCTGAATTTCATGGGCTTGTGTTCATGTGTGTTTTGCTCTTTGGCAACTGAGACTTGCCCTGCTGGTGGAGGAGAGAGCTGGCTTGTCAATCACTGCTGCCTGACAGAACTATTTGGAATACTTGGAGTCTGGTGAGAGATCAATTACAAGTAAAAATTCTATTAAAAAGAATTCTATTTTAAAAATTTCTATTTTCTTTGGCAAAACTGTTCCCATAGAAAATCCTTTCACCATTAAAACAAATTGGTTACTCTTTTCTTTAAATCTTGAACTTCCTAGTAGGTAAGAAACCTCACCTTGCTCTACTTTACTTAACCTCTTGGCAAATTCCTCACTCAGCAAAGATTTATTTTTTTCAGATTTAGTCTCTTAGACACTTGAACTTCTAATAGTTGCATTGTGTAGTATGGATGATCTCTCAGCAAGACTATTTTTATTTTTAATTATTGGCAAGTAGAAAGTGGAGAAAAGATCTCTATTTTTAAAGATCTATCCTGCATGATTGAGATCAGGGGAGAAATAGGATTTGAGTTTGAGAATAACTGGATCTTAATCTTGGAAAGTAACTAGCTTTTCAGCTTGCTTATCAGGAAAGTAAATTCAGAGTTTTCCTTTGTTACAGGTGTGTCATTCAGAGCGTTCTGAGTAATGTGTTTGCCACTAGAAAGACCTTTACCCTATGACTGTGACAAATTTGAAAGAGGAAGAATTAGGCTGTGCTCATAAGCTTATGGATATTAAAGATGAGTGACATGGGTGTGCAGCAAGAACTTGTCCCACTAGTTAATGAGAGATTGCACAAGAGACCATAAAATTTAACTGTGCAATGAAGGCCCTGCTCTAAGAAAAAACCCTGTAGACTTAAGAATAGATTAGTCTTTGAATGAAGTCTTACAACTATAAAATATTGCACTGTTTACCAAATGAGTAAAGAGATCCATTCTTCATTGTCTGAGTTGTCAGAGTATACTCATGGAGAGAGGAGATTGGAGAAGGAGGAGGAACTCTATTAGAAGCTGCAATAAAAGCAGCAGTGTTACCAGGGGCAAACTAGTTACTCATTAAGCTTGTGGGAAAAGGAAAAGACATGGTATGAAACCAGATTTATTAGGCAGACAAGACTGGAAAACATGGTAGATGTGCTGGTTTTGAATTGCAGATTTCATTAACCCTATGATGGCCGGGAGGGCTAGTTCCAGTGCTCACCATCCTGTGGAGGGGATGTAAGACCATAGAGGGAACTTCTTGTAATAAGCCTTTAAGCATTCTAAATGTAATTTTAAGCTTTGTGTCACAAGGATCTCTAGTTCTGTATAGCCCCAGGACAAGGAGTGTGTAACAGCCATGCTGAAATACTAGGCTGCATTTAACTTTTGTACTTATCAGATATGAAGAGTACGAGTAGGGTCCTGTCACTGTGCTCTACAACCACAGAACCAGAACAAAAGTTCCAGTCCAAAAGATGTGATTTCTTGCCCTGCCACCTTGACCTACTTGAAGAAAAGCCTCAATATACCACGTGCCAAGTGCCTAGTAATTGTCCTGACAGACATTGTCTGTCCTAACAGAATCACAGAATGGGTGAGGCTCAGCCTCCCTGCTCAAACAGGGTCATTCTGAAGCACATGGCACAGGGTTGTGTCCAGATGGTTCTTGAACATCCCCACTGAGGGAGGCTCTGCACCCTCTCTGGGCAGCCTGTTCCTGTGCTCAGTGACTGCTCAGTAAAAAAGTTTTTCCTCATGTTCAGGTGGAACTTCCTGTGCATCAGTTTCTGCCTTGTCCTCCTGCTTGGTAGCACTGAGAAGAGTCTGGATCCATTCTCTTGACACCCACCCTCCAGATACTTAAAGATATTGATGAGGTTCCCTCTCAGTTGTCTTTTCTTAAGTCTGGACAGGCTCAGCTCCATCAGCCTTTTCTCATTAGAGAGATGCTCCAGTCCCTCAATCAACTTTGTCACCCTGCACTGGACTCGCTCCAGGAGCTCCATGTCCCTCTTGTACTGAGGAGTCCAGAACTGGGCACAGCACTCCAGATGTGCCTCAATTTTCATTTACAAACTAGCAATGAGTTAAGACTTACAGTTGAGATTTGTAAGGAAGAAGGCAGGGAGGAGTTGAAGAAAATGGATCACCTACAATGCAGTATATGGAGAGCTTGAGGAGCAGGATTTTGGGATGCTTAATTACAGTGCCATCCTCTTGAAGACAATCTATCATCTGGCCACAAAACTTGCTACCTGGAAACTGCATCTACAGGTTTTGTACTGTAACACAGAGGGTGACTCTTCCAGCCTTAACCATACTAATAGATATAGAACCATTAAGGCTGGAAAAGACTTCCAAGATCATTGAGTCCAAACTTTGATCTGACACCATCATATCAACTAAATCATAGGATGAAGTGCCATGTTGAGTCATTTCTGGAACACTTCCAGGAGTGGTGACTCCACCACTTCCTTGAGCAGCTGTTCTGATGTTTAACAAGTCTCATGAAGAAATTCTTTCTGGTGTCCAAACTTCTCCCTTGATGCAGCTTGAGCCTTTTTTCTATTGTCGTGCTGCTTGTTACTTGGGAGAAGAGGCTGAGCCCCACCTGGTAACACCCTCCTTTCAGAGTTGTAGAGTGATAAGGTCTCCCCTGAGCCTCCTTTTCTGCAGGCTAAACACCCCAGCTCCCTCAGCCATTCCTCCTATGATGTTGCATTTAAAATGGAGCCTGCATTAAACCCCAATTACTGCCCTCCCACTATCCAGTTTTTCTGGTGGATAAGGTGATAATTCTGTTTTATGTATGGAGATACTGAAAGAAAGAATGAAAAATGAGATGGTTTTGCTGGAAAACTTTTGCATCGATCTATTATAAAAGAGAAACATATTTTAAAATTCTTTCCTGCCATGTGCTAGCAAGACAGGAACAGGTACCTACCAAATTTCCTTCTTTTCCATAAGAAAATCTTTCAGAAGTCCCCCTCTAACTGCATTCCTTACATTTTCTCTTTCCTCCATTTCTTTTTGCAAATATAACCTGGTCAAGAGGTGTGCAGGATAATGTAACTACTTAAAAAGGCATGGTCTGGTTCAGAGAGCAAGAAGTACATGGGGCTCTGGGGAAGAGGGGAATGGTAGACTTGCTATAGGAACTTGGGTAGTGTAGATGAGGTAGATGAGGGCTAAACTACAGTTGAAAGGCAGAATTTCTAAAATGGAGGCAGGAAGGAAGGTCTAAGCAATTGTGTGCTAGGAAATGACCATGTCAGAGCTAGAGTGAAGCTTTTGAAGCTGGGTGTCTGAGCTACCCTTTGTGTTTGCATCAGGCCCCATGAGTAACCTCCATTCAAGGGAGCTTACTGTTCAAATAGTCCTCCCTCTCATCCTCTGGCTATTTCAATTACCCAGCTGGGAAAGGGGGTAATACCCAGATTAAATTATTTCTGACTGGGGTTACAGAAGGAGCACAGAGAACCAAATCTGCTTCTCCAGAGATCTTGGAAACCTGGAAATCACCTCTCTTCCTGCCATTAACAAATATCTCTAAGGAGAAATCCTGATATTGTCTGAATATAATTGAAAATTAACCATTGAAAATTAACTACTTTGAAGTACAAACCAATGCTTTAAAGCAGGATAGAGAAAAATGATTATCAATTTGGAGGTATTCAGTGAAAGACAGAATACAGTCAGACCTGAACTGAATCTTCCACCTCTAGGACAGCACTACATGCCAGGAGCACCAGGAGTGTGTAAGGGACAGAGGTAAAAGATTTTAATGACTCTTGTACATTATCCAACCTATTTCACAGACAAGTGTCTGCTAGGAAGCTGAATTAATGAGGTGATTAGCAGGGAGCCATGCCAGTTTATAATTTAACTTTCACTGGAATTCTTACCTTTTCACAAGCAGTTAAATGCTGTGTTAAGGTTGCCCCATTACACCTCGGTGGTGATGAGACCCTCTTCCTGCATGGTGATTTCTGTGTAACCCTTTCTCTCTTCACTGGAAGTCTGCTCTGTTCTCAGTGTAGCTGGCTTCAAAATTCTGCAGGGTTTTAAAGAGAGAAGTCATGCTGTCCAGCAAGACAAACTGCTCAATTCTAGAGCTTTGTTTGTCTAAGAGGTGGAGCTGCAATAAAACCATGCCCAAGCAGTTCTGTGCAAGTGTATACAGTTAACAGATTCTGCTGCTTCATAAATGTGTTCAAAAAGCAAAGCATCTAGTTGGAGCAGGAATAATAACTGATAACTTGGGAATCCCCGCAGTCCCCTGAACCTGCCAGCTCTGAAACCTCTCTGTCCTCTGGTTCTGGCCTAACTCCCACTACAAGTACCACCCCAATGATGCACAGTGCTTCTCTGATGGCAACAGTCCTTAGACTTTGGGAATTGTAGCAGGGATGAAATTTTATTAGACTTGTGACCTAATAATGAATCTCACAATATTTTTGATATCAGACTGAGGAGAACAGACCACCCCTGCAATTTTCTTTGCCTGCTGGAGGAACCCATCTCTTGGATTTGCATCATGGTAGCAGAATGCAGAAAACAAAGCGTAGGCAAGGCTGTGTCTGTCATTTTCTCACTTGTTAATTCTCTGTTACCCAGAACTCTTAACAGAAGAATATTACAAGTGGCAAACAGGGCTTTAAATATAGTGTGCTGGAGTCTTGGCAATTGATAAAGTGGATAAAGTATCTCATTGTGGAGATCCCACCACCTCTGAAAGGAGACAAAATAGTTCTGACTGAAGGCAGCAATCCCCTGCCTTTCAAATTATGACACTGTGAGGCAAAACTTATATCAGAAATCTGTTAAGAAGTATCTAAATGCATTTAAGTACATTTCATTTGGCTGAACTTCAGAAGCTCACAGGCAATAACAAGTAACTTCAGGTAATGGCTGTGCTATCAGATCTGAGTGTGAAGGTTGAAAGACACCTGAGTCTGTGCAGCCCAACACTCATTCTCTCTCTTCTTCTTCCAGGTGAAGAAGATTGCAGCAGAATATTATGATAACCTCCCACATCACCAGTCCTGGATTCGAGTTCTGTGGGACTTTGTTTTTGATGACACTCTTGGTCCTTATTCAAGGGTTAAGAGACTGTGCAAGCTGGCAAAGGAAAGCTAATGGGGCAGCTCCTCCTGCTTCAGTGGTGTGTGTGTTTGTTCATTCCCATGACTTCAGTTTTCTGCAGAAATAGAAGGATCTTTGTGTGTTCTGGATTGAAGTTGGTGCTTGCTGCTTATGCCAAGAGGATGGGTGTGAAAATGAAGCAGTTTTAGACAACCGATACTTTTTAATAAAGGATATTTGTATATGCAACCCTCAGAACCTAGATTAGAGTGAACTGTGATTAGGTGAACCTTTGATCTAGGCTTAGAATTAACTTCCTAGGACACATGTGCCTAAGCCTGAGTTTTAGCTTTGTGGGGGGAATGTTTGTTGTGTGTTATGTGTGAGCATGTGTGTGTGTGTAGCTCAGGACTGGTTTCTCTTGGTGCCAGATTGGAGTGGATGCTCTGTGTGCACAGGACTGTGGAAGCAGGGAAGACTGGCACACAGAAGTAAATGATACTCCCTGGAAACACAAGGGTGCTTTTATCTCAATGTCTTGTCTAATCTAATATCTTCTGATAATTGCTAATAGCAGAAATTTTATATATGCAATGGAATATGTTTATATTTTTGTACATCTGTAAAATTATTTCAGTATGCTGTTTGATCTTTATTCTAGAGCTTTCTCTAAACCTTTTTTGAATGAATTGCTATTCTTGGGATATAATACTATTGCTAACTGAACTGTGGCAAGGAAAAATCCTTTTTTTAGAGTTCCACCTACTTCCTGATCAGCAGCATGGATGTGCCTCTGAGGAACTGGGTGGTCCTTTCTCACTCACCTTTTCAAGGGTATTCATAACTTCATGTATCTCACCCTTTCCCTACTGTAAGGGGAAAAGAATAGGTTCTAGTTTTAATTTTTCCTTGCCAAAGCTATTAGCATTCCTGGTCACCTTTCTTGGTCTCCTCTATATTACACTCCTTTCTGTGCATGGGATTTAGGGTACATGTCAGTGGAGACATGGAGGTGTCTTCATCTTTGTGGTGGTATTTGTTCCTAGCTGCTTTCAGAATAATGGGAATTCTTTTCCTCTGTCATTCAAGGGGCACAACTTGACATTTGGGAAGCACATGATACTCCAGCTATGCAAAATTGCCTCTGGTGGTGTTAAGGGCATGTACCTGGAACATGGAGATGGGGACATTTCTCTCTCTGTATCTCTTTCTTGGTGCTATTGACATTAACCTTCATCTCTCATTTCCACCCACTGGCATACTAAAATCTTCCTGCTTGTCCTCTCCAATTATAAACTCCTGGCTATCCTCAAGAATTCTGTATCATCCAAAACCTTAATCAACATAACCTTTCTACAAGCAGCACAGTATCTTGGGAGTGAGGAATTCAAATGCCATCTAGTAAATTTCCTCTACCATGGAAAGCTGGCAAATTACTTCTGTCCTTACAAAGTGGTTAAAAGAGAGAAATTATAATTTATATATAATTTATATATAATTGCCCTGTAGCCCTCTAACAGTTTGGGTTTTTTCTTCTGGAAATCCATGGCTCTAACAAGGAGCCTCGTTGGTCCCTCAGAGTATTAGACCTGGCAAGCCTGATTTCCTCACTGAACACTATTTTGTTCCTTCCTTCAGCAGCACTGGATCCAGGGAGCCAGTCTGTCTGTTCACTAGGCAGCTGAGCTAACCTGCAGACATTTGGGTTCCTCCTTCATTTCCCCATTCTCCATTTTTCTCACCCATGTGATTTTGGCAGTTGGGTAAATAAATACCCAGGCTTGCTCAGCAGATCCTTTGTAACACAGGGGCTGAACAGCAGTTTATTCACCAACACTGTTTTGTGCTTTTGGATAAGAAGAGCAAGAATGAGACTTCTCCCAGCATTTCAGCCTTTACTGATCCCTCAGTGATGAACATACTTAAGATAATATATATGAATTATTAAAGCTGCTTTTCTCCCAAAGGAAGAGGTGCTGCTGTATCAGTGCTCATGTCAGAGAATTTCAGATTTTTATTAATTTACTTCAGATATGCTGGCACTCTGATCACGTATTCAATTTCCTGTGTCTTTAGCAGTTGTTCCTCAACTCTCTGGTCCAACTTAATAAGTTAATATAAAAACCACAATAAAGATTATGCTAACTTCCTCAATATGACTGCTGTCCTTATCCTCTTTTATGAGTGACCTTGTGCTGTAGTTCCCTTACTCAGCTTTCATGATCTGGTCACCCATTTGCTGTGGACTACTAACCTGGCCTGACACAGAGGCTCTGGTGTAAATGAGCCAACCAAAACTCAGCTGCTTCTTCACCTGCCTCACATCAGTGTTTCCATCATGGTCCCAGCTTGCTTAGCCTGGGCAGCCCCACATTCCTCCTGCTCAGCACTGTCCATCTCAGCAGGAATTGGCTGGAAGGCTGCAGTGCCTGCAGGTGTGCAGTGTGAGCTGAGTTCCAGGATTTGGGGTGCTGCTGGAGAAGGCTGTCATCCTGTTCTCTCCATGGGCACTTGTTTTGCTACTGCCAGTAATGTTGGCAGGAGGGGTTTTTTCATAACCTCAGGGCATATGGGTCTGGGTTAAAAGTGTGTTAGAGCTATGTAAAGTTTTATTCCTTTTGCTTAAAAATTGATCCAGATTTCCTTCTTTCTTTGGGCACACTAAGGCTCTCTCAAGTAGCTGTATGATAGGAAGCATTGGAGAGTGATGTCCCCTTAGATTTCTGCTGTGAAAGATGCCTGTAGCCTGCCCTGTTGCAGTGGTTCAACAAGCCCAGGATGAAAGGACACCCTTTTCTGCAGAGACAGCTGGCAAACTGAATTACTGGCTGGGAGGAGAGAATCCTCTGGTAGTGCCACTACTGGAAATAATGCCACCTTGCACATCCTTGTCACTGGAGCTGAAGGCTGGGAACTGGCATGGTGATGCCAGGACTGCTCCCCTGCCAAGTTTCCCCTTCCACCCCACACACTTTGCTCCCAATATTAAGTGTCCCTGTTCAACTTCAGCTTATTATGTTGTAATTATACGAGGCCTGCAAAGGTAATTGAAGAAAGTAAGAAAATCCCATTTACAGCAGCTGGCTGATGTTAACACAGGGGCATGGCATATCCAGGCTGTACAACATTGTTATTTCTGACCTTAGGCAGAATGCCACATTCCAAGGAAAAACATGAACCATGCCAAGCACCAACCTCCAAAACCTTAATTAGGATTACAGGACAGTTTCACAAAGCAAATGAGATCTTGAAAAGCAGAAGTTTTGAAGAGTCCTTGCCATTATCAGGTATGCCATTAAATGGGTTTATAATTAGGAAATGCATGAGCTACTGTAAGAGATTTATGCAACAGAGCATTCTAATCTCTGCTGTTACTGATGCTTGTCTGGGTTGCTCATACTGGGATGGCTCCTCCTGGGGTTGTTGCAATGTGATGCACATCAGTGTCTGCTTCCTTTAGTTCCCATGTAGAAATCTTTATCTTGCTATTTAACCTTTCTCCTGCCTTCAGCTGGCATTCAACAGCTAACAAACATCAGTCTCAGTCTGGAGCTCACTGTTGCATTAAACTCAGATTTCTCCCATTTCTCCCATATTTAATCTACAGTATAACCAGACTGTGAAAAAGACTCATTTGTAAAAGGCATTTGGGTTGCTTTGAAGAGTGCTGAAGAACACCCCAAAACAAAACAGGTACCATTTTACAGCTGACTCCCAAACAGGACCCATGCTGCCTCCTCTGCTGTCCCTCCTGCCTGCTCCACTAGCAATGGGACAATCAGAGGCTCTCCTGGGCTGCTGCACCAGGCTCTGCTCCCAAAACCAATCCTCAGGGCCTGGCTTTTAAAATAAAATCTTTATGGAAGCCTGAAGAAATGAAGAGAACTTGGAAAATACTTGACAGATTTCAATAGTGGAACTCCAATCCCTTGGCTTTTGCTCAGGGTTACCAGAATATGGTATCAAGACAACTGCCATGTAAAGCTTGCACCAGACTAAGTCAAGCAGAAATCCCCAAGATTGCTCTTAATGCCTCAGGTTTTAGCTTTTATATTTTTCAGATTCTGTACTGCTTTAGTGTGTAGTTCTGAGCTTTGTATTAAGGGATAGTAAGTTCTCTTCACAGAGTAGGGAGACAAAACAATTCCTTCTCTAGCTGGCGACCAAGGACAACCAATCCAAATTTCAGGCCCAAGAGCATAAACAACGTGGACTGAAGAGAGAAAAACAAGAAGGATGGGACTTCATAACCTAAAGCTCTAATTGGACAATTAAGTCCACTATGCAAATGGACCAGAACTTATAAAAGTGAGAGACCTCATGACCAATCATCATTTTTGGGACCATTTTGGGTTCATCTTGGGTGTAGCCCTGGCTGGGCTCTTGTGTTGCCCAAGGTGTATCCATTGAGGCCTTTTAATAAATATCTACTTTATTCTTTAACTCTGTTTAGCCTCTGACCTAGGTCAGCCTTGACAAGGCATCACTCTGGTGGGAAGAATGGCTGCAAAGGAAACAATTTCGTGCCTTGGATGAAATGACTGGCTATGCACTATTAAGTGTTCAGTGTCCTGTACCAGTAAAGCACAAGACCTGCACACCATTAACAAATGACTCCCCTTAAGTCCCTAGTCAGCAGTGCTGTGCCTGGGATTTCAGTTTGCATCCACCCAATACCTTTGGCAGCCTTGTTCTGCATGAACAAACACTTCCCTTTTATTACTGCTAATCTGCAGGAGCACAGATGATGGGACCCGTGTATTTTTCAGTGACAGCAGGAGATGTGGAGGCCTGAGAAGAGCCTCAAGCCACTGTCCTTCACTTGCTTTGGCAAAGCATTGCTGAGGTGGGGGCAGCCTGCCTGCAGGACGTGGTGCTCACCACACAGGTGAGGGCCACGTCTGCCTGTGGGAGAAGGCATCAGCCACAGGAGGCAGAGCTGCCACCCCACAGTGAGTCTCAGTATCCTTCCTTTTACCACCAAGTGATACAGAAGTGCAGGAACTGAAGGGACAAATGAAACAAAGAAAGGCAGGGCTGTGTGGACAATAAACAGTTTATTACCAATATGAACACAGATACTGTGATGCACTGACGTACCATTTTTTTAATATTGTGATAACTCTGAGACAAAGAACTTGTTGGCTGACAACTAAACATGTCTCTTTCTTCTGGTGATGCCTCAATACATTTCTGTTGGCAAAGGATCTTCATTTACATTGCAGACTACTAGTAAAATTACTTTGAAGTCATCTATCAAAAGCAAATGGTTCACGTGTGTTCTTATCTACTACTAAAAAGAAAGGTAATACATTTAAATAAGCAAATACAAAATACAAAAAAGGCTGACAAATCCAATGTGCAGTGTCAGATGAAATCTAAAAAATCCAGAAATTTAAAATTTAATAATCTTTAGATTAAGACTTGTAAAATGAAGCGAATCCAAGGCAGCAGCAAGCTTCAAAGTGTGCTGAGTCTGCTAATAAAAAGGGTGTAAGAACAAAGACAGTGCCGGTGTCCTCTCCCACCATCTTGCATGACCTTGGTACACTTAGAAATGATCCAATCTTCCTAGCATTCTTAGTACCGTCCAAATGCTTTGCAATCATTATGTTGTACTGATTCTACTCAACTCCTGCCGTATGGCTGGAAAACCAAAGCAGAGAGTTAGTGCACAGTGGTACAGCCAGCGGGATGGACATCGCTCAGTGCAGAGGCTGCAAAAGTACGCGCCGCTAAAAGGATGAGTGGAGGGTAAAAGGATGAGTAAGGGTAAGCAGTCAGCTGCTGGCTTGCAAACTGCAGTACTACAGTGAGAAGGTGCGTCTGTGGTGTATGTGGATGCCTTGTTTTGCACTGGAATGAGCTAGAGAGGCTCTGAGGGCCAAGCTGCTGGGACAGTAGCGTATGGACAAGGGGCTCTCCAACTGCAAAATGCCTCAGAGCTTTGTGAGCACACACATCTAGGGCAAGGGCACAGGAAATGGATTTTAGCTGTTTTACAGTCTCCTCTTTCTCCCCTTCCCTGTGAAGCTAAGGTGGGAAGTGCAGGGTGTGGACATATCTTCATATGCCCTAATGTGGCCTTCAAATGGGAATTCTGCTGTGCATTTTAATAATGGCCCTGAAAAATGCCTTCAGTTGTAAACTGCAGAGCAATTTATAAAAAAGTACTGATACATTTGGTACAGCTGCTGTACTTTCAATGTATTATAACAATATGTGGCTATTTGGAAAGCTGTAATTGAGTGAAGGTCTGAAAGAACTCTTCAAGCATAGGAAACTACAGAAGATTTTTGGGAAGGATTTTCAGTTAGCTTCCTTTGTCCCCTCCTCATACCCGGACCTGTGTGGCCGGCAAGTTACAAGTGAATTTCACGCTTGCTGATTGTGATAAATTGATGTGCCATGGGCTACAGGCAGGCCCTTTCTCACCCTCCCAACCTGTGAGAAACACCAGCCAGCAAATTTCTCATAGGCTGGTGGCTCATCAACAGCATAATAAAGGATATAAGTGCAGTGTTATGGTCAGAGCTCAGATAAGGTAGATGCTTGTTCTTCAAATGTGTGCATAAATCAGAACTGTTCAGAGAAGTCTGAAAACACCAGGGAACTCTCTGCAGTTCCTATCATCTTATCTATGGAAAATTAGTCATAAAGATGAGAAAAATAATAATTTTTCTCTTTCTTACCATCAATTATCTCCTCTTTCACTTTGTGTAACTCTCTTACAACTTCCTCCAATATTTCCTGATGAGACAAAACACAAGTCAGCTGCTCAGAATTTCCTTCTAACTGGTGGAAGAAAATGCAAGTTTAACATGGTTGTGCTTGTCCCCCACCTCCATTGCTGCTCAGAGCCTAGCACTGCTAACAGCTATGTCTGCACTCCCAGGCACGGATGCAGAGGATGCTGGCATATTTACTTGCACATTTCTGTGCAGGCATAAGATGGAATAGCAGTGAGATTGTGCTCTCGTGCTGCTCACCAGCTAGCCCTTCCCTAGGCACCTGGTTGTAGAGGAAATCAGAAGACTGAACAGCCGTTTTGCTCGTACAGCGCATGCATGGGGGAAAATGGGTAGCTTGCCAAACCTCTAAAAGTGCCAATGACATCTTCACTCACCTGTTTCATCCGATCAAAATCTAAGGCATCCATAGCCACATCATTGCTGCTGCTCACTGGCTTCATCCTTGAGAAATGGAAGAAAAGCATAAAAAAACCAGTCAGTTTCTTGCAGTGTGTGCTAAGCTGCACCCACCTGATGGTGTGGATGAAATCCACCCCAGAGCAGGAGCACCTGTGTACAAGTGCTGCTCAGGAATATTTGGCAGCCAGAGAGCAGCACTGCTCCTGTATGCACAACCTGACCCTCAAGGATGCTGTGATTTTTTTTTTTTTTTTTTTTTTTTTTGTGTTGGGAATCTCAGTGATTTCAGATTAGAGAATGCTGAGGGGATAAAGCCCATTGAACACTGTGTTTTATTACAGCATTTGCAATTTGCAAGCTACATGTCTGGTTTTCCCTCACAGTCCCTTTTCTGTACAGCAGCTCTGTCCTGGCAACCTAGGCTTTCACTGGGTGCTAAAGTAATAGTAGGTTACAGCTTAGAAAAATATTATTGGGAAAATAATAACCCACTAATCCTTTCTTTGGAACACTTCAGTGAGTCAAGTGGCTTGTTGATAGTGTCATCTATCACAGCCATTTTTTATTGACTCAGAAACAAAACCAGTCTGGCCTTAATGGCTAGCGCACCTGAGTGTTATCAGTCTTTTTGCACGGTATTAGTCAGTGGGCTGAGCCATGATGACATCTGATAAAATAAATTAAGGAACTAGAAGCCATTTGCCTTTCTCTTTTAATCAGTAACTCTAAAACATTTAAAAAACTAACTATGCTCTACAAAGGCTTCAAATAACTTTGCCATCATCTTTAAGCCCAGACTGGGGGCTGGTGGAGATGCTGCTGCTCCTGAGGGCTGTTTGGTCTTGTAACCCTTCCTTGGGAAATCCTGACATGTATCCTATCATCTCACAGCTAAGGGAGTTGAGAAAAATCCAAATGCCTTCAAATTGATGAGGAATGGAAGCAGGTCACCACGGAGAGCTTTAGAAACCTGCCCTGCTTCCCCCACAGAAGTCTTTCAAGCAAGCACTACTACTACTGAGCACTACTCCAGGTGCTAAATTAGGAAACCATTTTTTCCCACTGAACTCCTCCTCCTGGGATGCAATGCCATTATAAAAGATAGCTACTGAAATGTGATGGCTGCTTTAAATAGCCCATGTTTCATTCCCATTTCCAAGGAGGAAGAATGGTCTTTTCCCATCTATTTGAAGCTCATGTATTTCCTAGAACCAACACGTTTCCCTGGTTTTAGGAGAGCTGGCAAATCTATATTTTGCTATAGTAACACTGATGCATCCCTCTGAATGTTTGGGCAGAGCATGTTACAGCATTTTAAACAAAGCAGCAAGTATGTGCAGATAGTTGCCATTGGCAACTTGCCTCTCTCCAGACTATTAGCACTGTCGTACGCCTAACAATGTAAAATAAGTGACATCTCTTTGCAGTAAATACTGAACATTTGTAAGCCTGTGTTCTACCTCCTTACTCAGCTTATCCATCCATCTCAGTGTCCAGTAACACTGGGTGCTCCTGGACCAGCAAGGGAAGCAAGCCTCTCTAGCTGTCCAACATCAAACCTAATCTCTGTGATTAAAAACATGGGTGCTGATCCTGAAGCTTGGCCATTCAAACTATTAGGTTTCTTGGCTTTTAACACCTGCTGGTTTCTGTACCCCATGTGTCTGAAAGATCTGTCTGTGGTGGGGCCTTTTTACATCTCGATTTTATTACCAAGTTTTACTCTCCTTTCTTATGCACCCACTGCGGTTGCATGGGTAGAAGAATAACTTCCCTTATCCCAGCTGCAAGCTCTTCAGATCATTTCTGCTTTTGCTTTTTAATTTCTGCAGAGGTTGAGCAATGAAAGCTTCACCTATTGGCAGGATCACCATGAACCTTCTGTAGACAGATGGTCCAAAATGTGATTTCCACATGGCACAGCACTGCCAGACCCATGTCCCTGACTCACACACACACATGGATGGTTTAAGTGCTGGTTCCAGCATGATTAACATCTATAATGCCCAAGGGAACAGGGGGCTGCTTCCATGGAACAAAGCTCTGCCATGACACCTTCACACTTGGTGCAGAGACAGACAAAGCAGATTGCAAGAGAATGAGCAAAAGACGTGGCAGAAGACGAACACTAGTGCTGAATGATGGGATGAGCCAAAGGACAAGCCAAGACAGTAAGAAGCCAGGCAGTTAGCCAGTACCTAGAAGACACGTGGGATTGTGTGGGGCTCTTAGCTTCACAGCTCTTCACCACTGATGGATTTCTACAGCAATGGAATGAAACGAGACATGAGTCGTGCGCGTGCCACGGGGACAGCGTGAGCATCCCGCCTGCGACACCCCATGCAGCTCACCTAGAAAGTAATGAAGATACAGGCTTCTCAACAGAATTGCTCCTTTCCCATGGCTTCTTCCCAGAGTCTGAAAAACAAACATGAAAAGGCAGTTTATTATTTTTGCTCTAAAAATAAAAATATCCTGAAGTGGATTGTCTTGTACAGTTGCTTTCTTTCAGTGAGGATGAGGGACTTAGGAGAAGAACCAGGAAAATGAGACTGCTGAATGAGTGCATTTGCCTACATTATTGGGAAAGCATTAGCAAAAATCTGCTTAGTGATCCCTTTAATTAGGGACCACATAGTTAAACAATACTAAAAAGAAATGGAACTGGAACAGCAGGAGGAAAAGCATAAATAATTTCTATTAGGAAATACAGGCTAATTGCTGCAAGGCTTACTTTATTCAGTACAATATTTATTTATATTTTATATTAAGAAGTCTTAGGTTTTCTGTCTGCATAGCTGGCAGAAAATGTGGGTGTATGGAAAAAAAACGGCAGTAAGAGCCCACTATGCAAATCTCCACAGAGAATTTATTTAATGTTGTGTGCACTTCTAACACACAGAACACTCCCAAAAAGCTGTACTACATAACACTTGTTGCTGAAAGCACTTCATATCATCCCAGTCTCCTAAAATAAACTGTTGAAGAGATTTGACAACTTTATATACAAGAATTTGCTCCTCTGTGAGGTCCTGAAAAGATTATGGGCACTCCCAGGAAATCTCTAGATCTCATTTACATACACCTTTCTCCTGGCTTCCTCCCCTTCCCTTGCAAAGCACACAGGTCATGGCTTTGTTCCAAAAGGAAGCTGGAATGGTTAAATAGTCATTCCCCTGGGAGAGACTCTCAGTATGCATGAAAGCCAAGACTGGTGAGCGCTTGCAGCTCATCTACTCAGATACAGTTATTTTAATTAATTTTAGGAAAACCAATTTAATCAGGGAACTCTCAGGATCAGCCTTATTTCAGCAAACTAAATAGCAGTTTGACATCCGAATCCCACCTGTACAGATCAGGATATCTACACTTCAAAAAGTAAAATAATCCAGCTTTTTTCTCTTAAAAGATTTAGGTGTGTAATGTTGAGGACACAGATCCTCAGCTACATGTCTAACTAAATTGTCTTGCAATTTTCTTGACTGTGAAGCATATAAAAGTCATAATTTCTTGGTGAATTCAGTTTTTAAAATCACAAGTTTTTGGAAATTTTTCTGTTAGTTACTGTTAGTTTCTGCACTTGGAAGTAGGACAATGAATCCAGAGGCTAGAGGTGGTGGACAAGACTAGATTAAGAAGACAACTACAATGCCAGTAGTTCAACTTAATTAATACCTGATGAATTTTGCTGCTGCTGGGCAGAGCCTCGTGTACTGGTTGAAGGAGAGGTGCTAGCATCATCCTACAAAGAGAAAAACAGGACATTACTGAGTTTTAGGGATGAAGTGCAGAGTCCTCTTCTACTCTGGAGGCAGCTGCAGCACATGTGGTAAAAGCAAGTTTCCTCCCTGTCCAACAGGCACTGGTGCCAAGGTATGGGCTCAAGGCCATTTAAACTTTAACTTTCTCACACTGGATGGAAAAATACATCCTTTTTTATTTTAGTTAATGTGGGCACCTTTTCGTGATTACACTCAACCCCTCTTATCTCTAGATACCAAATCAGGTGAAACCGCTCTAAAGTGCTGTTGTCTAAATACAAACCATCCACTTCCCACATTTAGAAACTCTCTGAGATGTGGTAACTGAGCCACCTAAAGGAACTGTTGCTACATCCCAGTCTGTCACCCCAAGACAGCCAGCAGTACCAGAGAGAGGAGTTCAGGTACTAACAGAATGTAGCTAAATCAATCAGTACTTCTCTTAAGTAGAAGACTAAACACTTCATCAGAAATTTGGACTCTTTTATCTCAGATTTATGTGTGACAGATCATAAACCATTCATCCATATATTTGGCATGACAATATTATCTAGCCACCCTCAAAACATACTCAGGTAAACATCAGCTCTGCGTTGTAAAATGGAATTGCACCCAGTTTGAAAGAACACAAAATGTACTCAAGACACAAATTAAACATGTTCTCTAAATCACTCTTCTAAAGAGACTGGTGCTATTGAAAATTTGGTCATATAAACTAATGTAGACTTTCAGCAAGAGAGAATAAGGGACAGAAAGCAGAGGCTGGAAGTTAGAAGCCAAATGGTGCCTTTCACCTCCCAGTGCATGGTTCAAAACCAGCTTTGGGGCAAGATTAAGAGCAGTGGTTGCATAAGGGCTCAACAGGCAAATTCCGTGCTTGAAGCATGCCTTGGACAACATGCAGAAAAGAGTTGCTTTTCTCCCTGAACAGTGAAAAGTGCTTATCCCTGCTCTTCCTACAAACCTTTTGGCTTGGGGCAAGACCTGGATTGTTTTAATGGACTTCCTATTGAACAGCTTTGTCTTTGGAGAGAACACCTCTACGCAGGCAACATGAGGCACACTGAATGCTCTATGACCTTGCAGCTGTGGCAGAAAGCCTTCACAAGGCTACTGGCTAGCAACAGCAATGCTGAGAGAGCAGCATTCTGGAAAAGCACCACACTGGAAAGGACACAGTGCAAGTCCTGCCCTCTCCTAAAACAGAAAAGGTCTTCCACACTTTACCAGTTCAACAGGTAGAAAAGTGTTTTCACCTGCATGTTGGACTCAGAGTTGTTGCATCAAGTTCAGTCTACAGACTGAGTCAAATAAAACCACTTGTATAATTGCTTTTGTGGAAGAGAAATGTTCCACTTTGTGGAAATCAAAGTTCCCCAAAGCTGTCCAAGTTCTATCTCAGTTTAGTGTACCTGTCATGGTCACATATTTGGACCATGATCTAATGGTTAATACATCATTTTCCCTTCTTCCACCAGGCACATTCTCTGTGCACTCTGGGGTCTGAAGGGAGCTGATTCTTGCTTTGCATGGAGGCTGGCAACCTAAATTTAGATGCAGCGTTGATGGTCTACTTCAGCTTAGCTCAAGCCTCAAATATAAAATAAGAAACATGAACTTTATCTCAAGTTAACTTGCCAGAAGGTTCAGTGCACCTTCTTACAGAGCAATTACCTCTTGTTCCCTACAACACTGGGATTAGACCATGAAATAGAGCTCATTAACCTGGTTTAGACAGTGAATGAAATATTAATAAAACAGCTGCTCTTGTTTGTAGGGTGCTGTTCCCAGGAAAGGTGGGTGCAGTTACATTTGGCTTTGGATTGAATGTGCACATCTATCCCTGGATCAGCACTGCAGTTATTGCCTGCCAGACAGTGAATGAGCACAGGGCTTTGGCTTACAAGGAATCTGCAAGAGCACAGCAGGGAGAAGTGTTTCACTTACATTTTGGCTTTCCTCTTCCTTCTTGTCAGCTGGCTTGTCTGACTGTGACGCTGCTTTCCTCCTTTGCAAAGAAAAGGAGATAGGACACAGTCAACCCTCGAGAAACAACCCTCACAGGAAGACAAGATTCAGGCTTGGGTGGAAGTTACTATTTCTTTAGCTCATCTCAGGGAGCATAACAATGGCTGGATGTGTTTGGTTGTGTAGGGCTGGGGTGGAGGTGAAGAATTCAGATCCCAGTGATACAGCTCAGGGAGAGGGGCAAAATTATGAGGTGGTGTTTAAGAGAGGAATGCAGGGTGTGGAGCATAAAGAAACGTGATGAAACAGAGGGAGGAAGGAAAGCTGGGTATGAAACTGGGTGAGAAAAGGATGGCTTCTCTCAAGGATTCAGGCAGTCCTGGGTCCTACACAGGAGGAACAACTCACCCCGTTTCAGGGGCTTCTGAGGACCAGCCCTGCCCACAGCAGGAGGCTCAGGTGGGTATGGCAGTGACAACACTGCTGGCAGCCAGCTCCAGTGTCACTTTGTGACCTGTCCTACATCCCACATCCCTGATCCTGCACAGAGAAAGGGCTTGAGCAGTGCTCCCACATGATGGGAAAACTGTCCAAAAAGCCCTCCAAGCCAGGTTCACTCTCGCTGGGAGAGATTGGGCACCATTTCTCCTCAGCCAAGACCCCTTCTTCCCTCCAGGTGGGAAAGCTCCGGCTGAGACCAGGAATCAGGAAACCAGCCCATCCACCTGGTTTCCAAGTGCCTTTGGTGAACAACAGGAGATTATTTTTGTCTAAAAATCACTTCAAAGGCAGCAGAGCTCCTGAGCCCTGTAGTCCCAGGACCAGCAGTGTTGGTGCTGCCTACAGAAGCTGAGTGAGGACCTGAGAACCACACTCATTTCTGCTTTCCAAGGACGGCCAAAACTCTCTGAGGAGTAAGTGGCAAAGAGCTGCAATTCATCCACTGGGACACTGGACATGACAGTAAACAAAGATGTTGGTTGTTTATTTTAGAAAAATACATGACAAAACTTCTTAGGTATTAGACAAACTGGATGATGAAAAGAAAACCAAATTCTTGATTTCTAAGCCCTATTTAAGTCCTTAAATAAACATTACTCCAGTGGGCCAGATGCTGAGGCCCTAGAAATCCAATTTCCCATTTTAGACCATTAGGGGAACTGCAGCTCAAGTCTCCACGTGGACTTTGGTTGTGCTGAACTTTACCCTTATCCACCTGTGAACACTTCCCTTAGCAAATGTTTTTTAAACACCAATCTGACAGGTTTTTCATTTAGTCTTAGTTCTGAAGTGAACAAAATTCAACTCAGGAAAAAAAATATCTCAGGAAGCACTAAGAAAGGCCTCACTGGATACACAACTTGGAGGATTTGATTAAAATTTGACAAAAAACTGAACAAACTGAGCAGTATGTATCTGTAGGACATAGTGCTCTGTGGGAATTATTTTCATACATTTAATTGCATTAATAATTTCACTAAATCAGTTATATTTTTTTTGTCTTTCTCTAATATTTACTTGATTTTTCAAACAATAAGAAGTGGTAATTATTATAAATCTAAGTGAGGGAAATATTTGCCAGGGTGAGAGACCAGTGTTAGATTTATGTCTTGCAACAAACTTAACTGGGCTGGGAGTGACAGTGGTCTGTGGGTTCATTATTCTGTTTGCACTTTAGTCTTGAAGCAAAGGGCTGCTCTCACAGGGCCCACTGAATCTAGAGAGTGGCATTTTATAGCATCTGAGCTCCCAGAAATGTTTTCCTCCATTACTTACTGAGCATTAGACATATTCCCTGTTTCTGAGCATGGGGTTTACTGCTCAGAAAAGGGCCTCTGAGATCCCATGCTCATAACTCTGATTTCTGTACTGAAAATGCTCAATTTAAAACCAAACTTTTTTTTTTTTTTTTACTTTCTGGTAATAGTGGGCAATCTGAAACACAGTGCCAGGTTCTTCCTTTCCCTATGTCATCACACATAAAAAGGAATTTGCAGCCAGAGGAAATCCTCTCACTATCAGCTGAACAGCATGTGCCCAGACTGCACCCTTGAATGGCACTTGTGTATTTCCAGGTACCTCCATGGCTTTGTGAAGCAAAATTTAGGGGATAACTCTGTTGCTATCAGGTCCCTGGGAGAGGATTTGGAGCTTAGCTGTTTTCAGAGTAGTGGTAGCACAATGCTTATGGCAGTGCAAGTGCTTTTGTCAAGATACCAGGGGAATTCCACTCTAAATACCTGAAGACACAAGATCCTACTGCCAAAAGCCATACTGGAGTACACTTTAGACTAGAATCACACCAGTGTGCTGAAATTCTATGTTCAAACACATGAGATGACCATTCAGCTTGCTTCCTTGAACAGAGCTAGTTACCCCAGCATCACCAAACCTTACTTTGTCTGTAGACAACTTCCAGTTAGGGAAGGTCATTCTTGATATAGAGCAGGCCAAGAAACCCTAAAATCTATTAAGAGCTGTCAAGCTATTTTAGTTCTGAAAAGAAAGAAAGTTATCTATTTGCTATTTTATACTGCAGGGAACTTTTCAGTGCTGTGTATTTATTTACTACTTTTCAAAGGATTTAACAAGGATTTTCAAAGAATCCACAGCCTATGTTCAGAATTGCTTCTGAAATGAGCAGGACATGGAGGAAAGTTGAAATCAGATCTTTTGAGCTGACAACTGTCTTTATACTAAGACAACATTATTTAAAAGCTCCATCTCTGTGTACTCTATAGCTTCACCTACCCTTCATGATTTTATTCATCCTTTTCCTTCACTATTTGCAAGTTTAAAAAACTTAGATCTAAAAATATAGCATCTAACTCTTGGGAAAGGCAGCCTATTTTCCAATGCAACACCTTTCGCATTAAAAGTTGGGCAATACTGGTGACCAACATCTGCAGGACCTGTCAAATCGCAAGGAAACACCCACTGCTAACCACAAAAATGACAGTGCCTTGTTCCACAATTTGCTGCAGATCTCATGGGGCTTACTAGAGGTGTAAGTACAAACCTTTTTGCCAGTAATTTATTCATTTCTTCCATTAGTCCTCCTCCTCCTCCTCCGCTACTTGTTCGATTGGCATCGCTCTTAGAGACCCCACTGGGGCTGGACCCTCCTGAACCATCTTCTGGCTTAAAAGAGAAATCAAGATTGGAATTAATGAAAGGCTTGCTTTACAACCACACCCTTAATGATTAGTTTTCCCAAGTGTTAGGAACAGCAATCACAATCACAGCCTGAAACCAGAGATAGGATGTGTTCTGCCTTGGGAGGAAGACCCACAGGAATATTACTGAAACCAAGGCAGATCTGGATGATGCAAATATATGGGCAAATTATTAAAAAACCCACAGTGCTGCTTGTTCATAATTATTTTTATGCATGGTTAAGCAACCCTTACCTAAGTAGATAGCTACAGACCAGACCTCAACAGGCTACACTGTTTTTTTCTGTAGGTATAGTGTAGTTTTAACCACTTAAAATAAGTGAAAACACTAATGCATAGTACAATGGTGTACTATGCGAAGTAGTGAAACCCTGGCAACGTGAGAAGTCACAGCCATTTGCTAACTCTTATGTTCTGAAGAGAGCAAACTCTACCCAACATTTCCTGCTCAGCCTCATTTGCACTGCAAAATCCCATTTAGAGGTTCACCCAATGGTCGGCTGAAGCATGTTCCACCATGTCTCACTGTGGGTTTGCAGACCATGACACCAAGCTGTGCCAGGCTGTCCTGCAGCAGAGCAGAGCCCATTGGGGGGTCCCAGTGGCACCTCCTTACCCGCTGGACTCTCCTCAGTTTGGCACCAGCCAGAGCTGCTGCGAGCCCTGACACTGACCCATCTTCAGCACCGGCGCCCTGGCCCGCGCCCGCCGGCAGCGGCGGCGGAGGCGGCGGCGCAGCTCCCATGGGCGGCGGAGGGACCGGGGGAGGTGGCGGAGGTGGGGGCCCCCCAGATGAAGCAGGGATCACAGCAGCACCACTGGGGTGGCCAGGAGGAAGTGCTGGGCCTGAAATGCAGAGAACAGGAATTAGGTGTGAAGCACGATCTCCTCCAGCCCACAGACAAGGTCACGTCCCATTCCCAATGCCATGGCCTGACTCCAGCACAAGGGGCTGATGCAAGGGAGCGCCAAGCATGTGAAGAGGTGCCTGTATCAATGGTCAGCCAGCTACAGTCGTGTGCTCCTGAGAGACCCTGTCACTGGCAGTCTTCTCCCACCTCTCCTCCCTGGCTGGGCTAGTGTTTCATTCTGTGTCAGAATCAGAACATGGACAATGTGTCCCAGTTCATTAGTGGCACATTCTTCTGCTTCTCCCACAGCTTTCTATACGGAGATAATAAACTCCATGGACTTTGGTTGGCATCAGCTTTTCAGGAGAATTGTGGGCTACAGTGACACATCCTCCCTGCTGTCATGCAGAAGGCGTGTGGCCTCAGCCAGTTGCAGACTCCAGCTCCAAGTACCCTGAGCTTCCGCAAAGCTCCTCTCAGCAGCAGCCCGTTGGATGGGCTGATGGTGGAACGCCACTGCAGTGTTTCACCTGTCTGTAACAGGTCAGCTGAAAAAATAACACCTCCCCAAGGGTATTTTCCCATGCACACTGTCAGAACAGGCTGCTCTAGGTATGTATTCACAGCTTCAGTTGTTCAGTGTTACTTTGAAAGACAGGTGGGTTTTGACTGAGAAATATTTGGAAACCATATTTAACATTAACAGCTTGTTTTTCCTCTTATCTAGGTTCTCTTATAATATTGCCTGATTTCTGTGGTTACTTCTGCCATTATTTCACACTCCCAATTCCATTCTTGAAATGAACCATAGCTGCTGTTAGAAATACTTTAAACATTTCAAGCCCTCTTTCGTTCATGAACATAATTGTTAGTAATTCATTGTGGGTACATTTAATTGTAATTGCAAAACTACACCCACCTAATTAGAGGGCAGCCTCAGGCAAAAATTGAACTGAGTCAAAATAATGGAGTGATGTGAGTTTAAAATAACTGTATTGAACTAAGTGGATTTCAAGGACTTGCATCAGCTGAAGGACTGAGCCTCCAGTGGTTACAGTATTACTTTTAGCAGAAAGTAAAAGGAAATGTCTTAGTTTTCCTCCTTTTCCAGGCACACCACTTTAGCATTATATGTGGCTATAAATCTGAATAGATCCAAGTCACAAAACATATGCTCTGAATTGCAAATTGCATTGCTTGCAAATTGTTATCACTCCACAGGCTTCATTTAGATAGGCACAAGAAATCAAGACCATATAAAAAGTGGCCACACACAAGCCCTTGATCTGCCTTCAATGAGAAAGGTTTGCTGGAATAGTTACAGTGACAAGCCCACAACTATACATGCAGTGAATACCAGGAACAGAGTTTCCTGAATTAAATAAACTGCACAACCACAGGGAATTCTGGGTATCTTAAACAAAATCCATGTTCTATGTTTCACTTGTTACAGAAATACTACTTAACAAAAAGAGTAAAAATCCCAACCTTTACCAATATCCTACACAGACAAGAAACCTATTGCAGACCTGGCCTCCAGCTTCAGAAGAGCCCATCTGCTATGTTTGGCCCAGCTGAAAATAGGTTCTATATGAAGGTCTTTGAAACAATTTGACTCTGCTGAATGACAAAAATCTCAGTCTGGGATAATACAGTAGGAATATGCACTGCAACAACCCAGCTACAGGGTCCTGGTTCTGTAATTCTTACTTTTTGCCTGGTCCCTGGACTAGTCTGGAGTGATTTTGATATTTTTCCACCCCAGTTTCAGAAATCACATACAGCAGCAGCAACTGCAGCTTTGGGTCTCTCAGCCCTTGTTCTACTGGTCAGGGGCAGTGCCAACCAGGCTATTTGAACAGGTGACAGCTGAGGCTTTACACAGGTCACAACTCATTCAAAGTCAGTACTTACTCAAGAGGGCAATGGCTGGTGATGTCATGTAAGGAGGGGTCCTCCTGGGCAAAGCCACCTCAGACACAGCAGCGTGAGGGGGAGGCAATGGAAGACAGTGTGACACGGGCTGGCACCACGGCTGGGCAGGACAAGATGGCAAATGGGAGGATGGGGAGGGAGCCTGGCCGGAGGAGCTGGGGGGGCTGGCGATGGTGGGCAGCGGGGAGCAGGGTGCGGCTCCTAGGTGTGGGAACAAGCACCCATCCACACTTTTCACCTGGGCTCCAGGGGGGGCTAAAGCAATTTGTTCCTCAGGATGGCCGTTCAGGGGTGCATTTGCTGAGGTTTCCCATCCTGCTTTATCTGTGGGTGCCTTGACCCTGTCAGGTGGGACAGGAATCACGGGCAGGATGGTGGGACCACGAGGCTGCAGGACATCACCCCTCTGCAGAGATGGTGCATTTGTGGCAAAGGGAGAAGAAGACTGAGGAGAGCAGGAAAGAGAAGAGCCCCTGAGAGGCTGGTGAGAGGGAAAGGGAGGAGGATGGAGAGGCGGTGGAGACAGCGAGGTTCTCCTGATGCCTGGCATGACAGCCCTGCCATTTGGGCAGGGAGGAGGGGAGGAGCCTGGGGCTGCTGGCAGCTCGGAGGCCGAGTGCCTGTGCAGGAACTGCGGGGACTCTCTGGCTCTCCCCTGGGTCAGGAACGGGGACTGAGCAGCAGCGGGCTCGGGGACAGCGGGTGCTGAAGAGACAGCGCTGGCCTGAGCTAGGGGTGGCAGCACAACACCAGGGGCAGGAGCAGCGCAGGGACCAGAGGCAGGAGGAGGAGACTGGGGATGAGAGGGGGGAGAGCATAGGCTTGGTTGGAGGGTGGAAACTAAAAGAACAGAAAAGACAAAAGAATAAGGTGGGTACGCAGGAAAGAACGAAACCAAGGCAAAGTGGAACGGAGGAAAAGGAACCGTGAAGTAAACGCAAACAGAAACTCAAACAAAGCCGAGAGGAGATGGTGCAGGCACCAGCTTGGGGATTTCCAGCCCTCAGCAGAACTGGAGGGGTGTGCAGAGCAGAACCCTGGCAGCACGGGATGGGCTGCATGCTCTGGTGCCAGCGAGGCTCCTCCAAGCCCCACGTGAATCTGAGTCAGGATCACGAGCATCACCTCTGCACCAGGGACAGGTGCAAGGGACAGGCTGAACACAGAGGTGGCCACCCTGCAGGCACAGAGGGAACAGCCAGCAGCCCCCATGTCCCATTCCTTGAGGATGCCAAGGCAGGATTTTGCCCAAGTTCCCTGTACAGAACAGCACACTAACCTCTGTTGAAACAAGAGTCCAACTCTTTCTGTCACCAAAGACGTGTGTGTGTCTGAGCTGGTTTCTAGTCAAAAGGTTTAACAGCTGAGGAAAAACATTTCCCTTATGTGGCCAGATTAACTGAAAAACCTTGCCCAAATCCAAAGCCCAAACACAAGATGGCCATCTTGGCTTGCTTGCTTCCTCTGCCTCCTTTCAAAGAGGCAAAGCCATACTTCGTAGCTATAAACTATTCCTGCCATCTCTTCTCTCAGTTTAGTGCAACTTAATATGCTATAGAAGATTTTTGTAAGCTCATTAAATATATATACTTTTTCCATTAAGTTCAAAGAAGACTTCATGATCACAAAATCCCCAGTGAAGAGCATCTAGAGCTGCATCTTCCTCTGCACTGTAGTTTGATTTGTGCTGAAGAGCAATGGGGAGCGCCTGAGCACATCCAGCACATCAACCCCTTTGTGCTGACATCCTGGGAAACACAGAGTCACCCTGGTCCTGGCTGGGGTTCCTGCTCTCCTCAGGGTGGGGAAGAAGCATGGCCAGGCCCCCTTGGTACACCTAAAATGTCCCTCAGCTGTCCAAGTTTTGCCAAGTGCAAAACCTGCCCAGCTCCACCTGCACGCTTCAGACCTGAGCCCCTGCCCAACAACACAACCATGCTCAAATGCATGTATGTCTCTGGCTGGAAATCTAATCTTTAAAATGTAACTGTGACTATAAACCCTTTCAGCAGTCTAGCTTTTGTACAGCACCCCACAAACCCCACCAGCAGCAAGAGGAGACAGTCAGGGAGGGCAGACTGTGTCTGTTTGGTTTGATACGTGCCTGTGGTAGAGGTTCTTCTTTCCAGGGATTCCTGGCGCTGTTGCTGTTGCTCCATCACTTGTCTAAAACAGCAAGGAAAAAAACCCTGGTGATTAGGTATTCCTTATAATTTCGAGAAGAAGCTTTATAGCCTGAGAAGCACTGTGTGTCTGGGGAGAGAGCTGATCCTGTGAGATGGAGCTGGGGCTGATTTCACTCGCCCTGGCCACAGCAGTGCCAGTTCACACACTGGGAAACACCCAGGACATGGCCCTGCATGCACTGGACACTGCAGGGGCTGGTTGATCCATTTAAGATAACTCCTCAGGGCTCTGCACAAGGAATGGGCAGTGCCCAATGCCCATGAGAGCACAGCAAACATGCATTCTGTTAACCTGAAGTGTGTGAGCATTGCAAGGAAAGAGTAAGGGGCATTCCCCACAAAATCACAGAATCACACATTGGATAAGGTTGGAAGGGAGGACTGGAGGCCATCTGGTCAAACCTCCCTGCTCAATAAGGACCCCCTGGAGGACACAGTCCCCAGGATTCTGTCCAGACAGCTTTTGAATATCTCCAGAGAAGGAAATATTCAAAATGACACAGTCCAGAATCTTTGATGGATCAGGAGCCCAAAGCACTTGTAGAATATTAACATACTAGAATGGAAATATAGCAAAGCTCCATCTGTGTCCTGGTGCTGACTGCACGAAGGCTCTGTTGTCCAGGTGCACATCCAAGCCTGTTTTGGCACTGCCAGCCCAGCCCCAGCACCGCTGTCCCTGCGGCTCCAGCAGCACCAGCAGCGCTGTGCTCCCCCTGCAAGCCCCATCCCAGCTCGGCACTGCTGCTCCAGCTCCGTGTGGAGCCTCCCGGGCAGGGAGGGGCTGGGACAGCTCTGCAGGGATGTGCAGTTCCAGGGGCCCATCAGCAGAGTCTGCTCTTGCTCGCTGCACTGCCCCTGCAGGGAGGGATGGCCCTGACCCTGCCACAAACCCACCCTCACTGCGCTCCTCCAAAAACCTGACAGCGAAAAACAGCCTGCTTGCCAGGCTCCTCGGCAAGTGCAGGGACATGGACTACAGATTTCAACAATATTCTGAATTTACCTTGCTGAAGCATTTGGTAATAAAGTTTATTACTATTTTCCTCCACAGTTTCTAGGTTGAATTTGCCCGAATTAATTTCATATATGTTTAGACCAGTCGTCACTGTGCAGTTTCCTCTTTTCTCAACTTGTTTTACTTTGTACAGTAAAGCAAGCTCAGCTCTAAGCAGCATTTCTATTTTGACTCCTTGCACAGTATTTTAAGACACTTCTCTGTTACATCTTTTCTTGTACTTTCCAGAGTCTGCAATGCTAAGCAATTCTGTCTTATTTATATACCAATAGAAGCTTTTAAAGTAAAAAATAGTCCAATGTGGAAAATAAAGACTATTTTAATTTGCAATACAAATTTTCTGTGTTTCATACCTAGTTCAATATATGGTAAAGGAAAATACATTATTTTGCTATGGGGGGATCAATCCTAAAGTGGTTTTATGTTCAGAACATGCAATCCATGCAATTTCTAGAATATTGCAGGTTTCTGAGAAAATGATCATACGTGCAAAGATGAATTACTTTTGAGAAAGTCTTAGTTGGTTGATTCAACTGGTGCCATTTAAGCTATGACACTTTAAAGCAAATAAATAGAAATCTTTACTTCAATACATACCCTAACTCTTTCTTGATTGTTATGGATGTAACAGCATCACCTGCACTGCTAAAATTTCAATTGTTAACACATGTACTAAGAATTTCCTGAGCATACTGTCCCCTACCTTAGCTTGGTATTTATTAGCAAAATTTGATGATGAAGAACAACTTGATACACACATTTTCCTGATTAAACCTGGAGGAAATTCTAGGTTTATCTAGAGAACCAATTTGGAAAATTTCAGTCTGACAGAACAGGAAAGAAATATGGGTAAACCAGCCCCAAATTATTAGAGCTGCTGCAGAACAGATTGAGGTGCAGGGTGCAGAAATCCAAAGCAGGGTTAGCCACTGCCATTGGAGTCACTGGGGTTCATACCAGCCCTTTCTGCCCTTGGTCAGAAGCAGTTTATAGGTGCCAAATGCACCCTCCCACACATGCTAAAAGGAGCTCTTAAAGTCTTAGGAAGTCAAATTTATTCCAGTTGAACTAAATAAAGCCTGGGATTGGCACAAGGTTACTTAAGGAGTATACAAGGAGAAAAGTACAAGAGGGGAGAAATTACACTCTGACTTAAGAAGAATATTCTTTAAACATTTGTGTAAATATCTCTAAAAAAACCTTTTAAACAGACAAATTTGCAGGGTAGAAACCATAACTTAATTTCCTTCCTGCTTATTAAAAAACCCCTAGGCTTAAAATTGGGCTGCTCTGTGCTTAAAGAATGCATCAGCATAATTAAAGCTGAAAGTCCTCCAGTGCAGATGCTGTAATATCTAACTGCATCTACTGGCACATCTCATTCCACTCCAGTGGAGCAAAAGGAGCTTTCCTAGGGCCATGTGCCCTGTAGCAGGCAAATAATACCTACCCAGAGGGCTTTTACTTCTCTAAACAAAAAAGAATAAATATTTTTTTTTATTCTAACATAGTTAAGCTGCTCACATTTTAAATGTACAGAACAGACATCCAAACTGGAGGCCTGAATTACACATGCAGAATGAGTGACTTCCACTGGTTAAGGGAAGAGCTGGATCAGGTTTTTCAGGAAGGCAGTGGAGAGGCAATATCTCCTGCCCTGTGTGAGCAGAGGCTCTCTGACCTTTGTGGTATCTCTGCTATCCCAAAGAAAATCTCAGGTGAAATATCCTCACTGCTGACCAGTCATGGGTAAATCCCTACTAGATCTCAGGTCCTTCACAGTTATTCATAGAGGTGCAAGAAATTAGTTTCCCTACAATTTTCTTATAGTTTTTGGAGGCAGGAAGACTCCTGAGTACCTACCAACCAAAGAGTTTACCTAGAGTGTGAACTTTGGCTCGCTTCACCCTTTAACAGTCATTACAAAATCATTAACAATAATTAGAAAACATTCAGAACCAGCTTAAAATATGTACAAGTGAAAAGAGCAGTGCTTACTGGTGAACAAGGACTGCATGTTATGCAAGTTACAAACCAGAACTGTGGCACAGCTGATTAACTCACCTTCTCTGTGCTTCCATCTCATCTGGGGATGGACCATTCTGGATCTGGCGCTGGGCAGCTGGACCTACAGAAAAAAATGAGAAGATGCTATTAAGAAAGCAAGCAAATGAAAAAACAATGCCACTCAGATGGCTTCTCCACCTTACTATGACAGATAAACCTCAAGCATTATTGTCTTCTCTTTTCTTTAGCTCTTTTTTTTTTTTCATATTAGACAAATCATTGACTTCTGTACATTTTTAATCCCACTGGGAGAATCCAGGAGCTCAATGTGGCAGCAGATTTGTCCACAAACTAGGCACCACGGTTTCTGTAGATTACACCCTAATCCCTGGGTGATGTGAAGGCCTGCAGTGTTGCAAAGTTGTCCTACAGAAGGACAGCCCAGTGCACTGTGATGCATTTTTAGCTTTGACATGGTTCAGCTCCATCCTTCAGGTATTAAAGAAATTCAACTGCCCCACCGAGTCTAGGAGCACACATTGTGCTAACTGTGATGCTGAACTGGCATCAAAAGCTGCCTGATGGAAGGTGCAAAGAGATGCAAAATTAAACAAGGCTTTTACAAAGGTGACACTTCTTTTTACAATGCTGTGGTCTTCTGCTTCTGGGGGATCCACATCAAGATGAGCTTTCAGTGGCATCCACCAACAAACGCTGACTATGCATGTGACCATTTAAGTCACATCTCCTCTCTTGATTGATCATTTAATCTCTGTTCTCAGACATTTAATCAAGGACACTGACCCTACATGCCATTTTCAGAAAGAAACAATTATTCTGAAAATAAAAATAACTATTGGTAACATAAGTGGTCTTGCATTCATTACAAGGATTGTTCCATTCAAGGAGGTGGGTTCAACTGTGATTAAACAGATAAAACTTCTATTAAATCCAACAGCAGTTTTCCTGATAAACTGGGAAGCAGATCAATTATGTGCAAGAAATTATTATGCCTACCTTATTTTTTAATTTTCAAATGTAAAACTTCTCGCTTTTAAAAGTTATCCAACAAGAGCAAATCAGAATTAAATACTTACAAACCTAAATATGTCACTCTCAAATTGTTAAGCATATTTATCCCTGTATTCTTTATGTATTACTGCCAGGCTGAATGCTATCTGAAAACCAATTAAGAAAATGTGAAAACAGGAAAGATGGCAGAAATGCATCGTAGTCAGAAATTCCAGAGAATTGACTGATCCTGAGGAAACCGTGCATATTTCTGAAATGTGATTAAGGACTAATATTTGAAGTAAGGGTGCACAGAACTTTCTGAAAACCAGGCCTGTGTATTCTAATTTTGGGTCTCCCAAAAATGAAGCCAGTGACAACCACTAAGCCAAAAGCTCTGACATTTAAAAATATCCTATGATTGGGCATGAAGTGCCCAAGCAGTTCACTTTAATGACTCACGACTGACAGTTTAGCGCTGTTTATCATAGGTCTTTGGCAAACTATTTAGACAGAAATGCCACATTTTGTAAAGATCACACGAAATAATGAACGTGGGGAAGCAGGTGATTGTTTTGGGAAGAAAGCCTCAGGGAAAAATTTAGCAAATATTTGGTACCCACCCAGCAGGCAGGTCCCGTGAAAGGAGTTTAAGGCGCAGCAAGAGCTCAGAAACCCCAGGTGAGGAAGGCAGGGACAGCTCACAGCCTGCCCAGCCCCAGCTCACGGCCAGGAGGGCAGGGATTATTTCCATGCTCCATTCTGTACATGCATGCTCTGCTGTGCACGTACAGCAGGCAGCTGCGAGGCTCAGGGGTTACAACCCAACTGGATTTCTACGCTTAATTCCCCTCCGCATTTTTCGGTATTTCTCAGGCAGAAGCAGCCGTGAACAGTGAGTGCTCTTGGTGATGCCACCCTCATTTGAAGAGGCTTCTCTGGCTGCCCATGAGCTGCCTCTGACCCTGCCAGCCTTTGGGAACAGCCTCAGAGAAGAGTTCTCAGCACAGTGACCAGGAGAAAGAGTTCTGCCGCTGACCCGTTTGCAGCTTTACATCTGCTGTGAGCCACATTTTTAGCAATTAATTAAGGCAGGAGATACTCTGCGAATGTCTGTGTTTCCTCGCTTGGTTGCTTTGCAATAATTAACCACGCTTTTATAGAAGCATCTTGTGATTCAGCTGAAGGCAGATTTTGGGAGCACACAGATGTTTTCCGTGCTTATTTTTTCCCCTCCTACTGAACCACCCCAGCAGCCACCCTGCCCTTGCCCAGCTGTCCCTGCAGACAGCGAGGGGGAACTCCTGGCACAGGGCACTGCTTTGTGCTGGGTGTGGAGCTTTCCATGTGCTCCTGCATGCTGCACAGAGATGTCCGCGTCTCGAACCAGCCAAAAAAACCAGCCAACAACCAGGAACAAAGCTGTCCCTGAACGAAAACCCATGCTCTGGCTTCCAATAGTGCCAGGAAGGCACGGACTAACAGGAACAATGCCATCCGTCCTCTCCTGCTGGACGAGCTCCAAGCAATGTTTCTGTTCCCTCTTTCACCTTGGCTACAATTGCAAGCAACACTGACTACATACCCTTAGAAAAAAGTATCAAACACGTTTATTTCTCTGAGCAACTGGTATTTTGTGCATCTTCCACACTTTCATTCATTACACAGAATGGAAGCAGCCCCTGCTTGGGGTTTTTGCAGCTCCTATAGCTCCATGGTGCTTAGGGACCAGTGGCAGTGACAGTGACAGGTGACATTGGTGGGCTAAGGAAAGGCTGCAGAGTCAGAGCTGAATTAGAAATACACATGGGCTTTCAATTCATGATAATGAAGATTTTTGTTTTACATATGAGAAAAACATGATTTTGTGCAAAAAAATACAAAACCCCCAAACCACAAACAAACAAACACACACAAACCCCCAGCAGATGTCTGGGGGAAAAGAGGTGTCAGAGAGACAGACAGCTCTCCCTCATTGTTTGATGATTCCACAACACTTGGATTATGGGAGACTGGTTCAGCCATCAGGTCTGATCTGTCATCGTTTATACTCTGACAATGTGACACAAACTCCTGCTTATCCTGACAAGAACAGAGGAAATCTTTCCAGATTACAAGTTTCTGCAAAGCTTTTCTTACCAACAGCAATATCTTTCAAATAAATTGGCATTTTCTGTCATAAAACCCCAACATATCAGTTGTTGGAAGCATTTCTGACTGATGCTAATCCCATGGTCCCTGTTCAGCTACAGCCTGGGCCAGTGTGCAAACCCATGCTGGGACTCAGCTGGGCAGGGGATTTTTGGGGTTCACCATGACTGAGGTGTGACATCCATGGGTGGCTGTGACATCCGTGGCTGCTGAAATAAACACGGGCAGGAGACCTTTCTCCTTTTTAATGCTTTTATTAAAAGTGATCCGCTCTGGTGGGAGAATCGGCGGGTCTGCGCTCACGCCACCACTGCTTCCACGAGTGACTTGGAGGAGGAAGAGTGCAGCTTTGTCCACTGGTCTGTGGGCAGAGCTGGGGGTTCCGTCCTCATGAGATCATTGGGAAATCCCTTGTTCGCTTTCTCAGTTTGACCTTCAGGGCTCTGGCTCTAGCCAAGATCCTCCTAGGCTAGGGTGAGGAGCAAAGAAGGGGCAAAGTGTCTCTGCAGTCTCTGGACTTTGTTCCTCATGTCCAGACGTCACTTTGATCTCTTAATTCTGCGTTGGCTCGTTGTTTTTGGGGTCTTTTCGGTAAGTTTGGTGGGGTGGCTTTCCCATGGCATGCTGGCTCCGAGGTCATTTGCGTGCCCTCCGATGTCCCCTCCTTTCACTGTCCGAGAGGAATCATCCACCTGGCAGCAGGCAGGGTGGTACTGACAAAAAGGGGAATTCTCAACAATAGGGAGCCAACGACCGACTCTTAACAGGTGATTACAACATGAAGTTAACAAAGAATTCTCCTCTGCCAGCAACCAGTCCAACTTGGAACTCCGCAACCTTTTAAAAAAGTGGGTAACCTTTTTTTTACTCCTAACACCTGGCTGCTGTGACATCCGTGGGGCTGTGACATCGGTGGCTGCTGTCCCCGCTCCAGGCAGAGCGGGAAGCGCTCCGTGTCCCCATCCACCGCCACTTCCCCATTCACAGCCTGTCTGTAATTTTAGCTCTCTCGCCGCTGTTGGGCAATCCCGCTGCTGCTGATGCTGCCGAGGCTCTGTCAGCGCTTCAGCACCTGCCCCTGCCCCGAGGAGCTCAGCCTGGTGGGCACAGGCACAGCCACACTGGAGCGGGAACAGCAGCGCTGGCGACCGGCTGTGCTGCTGACACTCCCCTAAACTCATTAGCAGAGACAATTATCCTGGACAAAGCACCCATCTAATTAGCCTAGATAGAGCCCGTAGATAAAGCAGGGTGCCCACACTCGGGCTGGGTGACCCGGCAGGTCGGGCTGACCTGACTTTCCATGGCGAGCTGCAGGACTGAGAGGAGGGATGATGGATCACCGCTCCCTGCAGCTGGGCAGAGCCACACTGCCACCATGGCACTGCTGTCACACCGGGCTGGGATCCACACCTCCTGCTCCTACCTTGTTTGTTATGAGTAGAAATGTTGCCCATTTTTATAAAGGTTGCAGAGTTCACAGGTTGGGCTAGTTGCTGCCAGGGTGGAGCTCTAACTGTTATTGTAACCACCTGTCGTTTTCGTTAACTACCTGCTGTTGACGGTTAAGAATTCTCCCTTCTGTCGAGTCCCCCTGCTGCTTGCTGGAGGATGGCACCCAGAGATGAAGAGGAAGGGACATCGGGGCTGGCAGGCAAATGAAGAAACCCCTCACCAAACCTAGCAAAACCCCCTAAAAACAACGAGCCAACACGGAATTGACAGATCAAAGTGATGCCTAGACATGAGGAACAGAATCCAGTGTCCGCTAAGACCCCTTTTACCCCTAACCTAAAAGATGTTGGCTGGACAGAGAACTTCGAATATCAAACCAAAAAATGGGGAATCTCCTGGTGCTCTCGTGAGGATGAAACTCCCAGCTCTGCCCACAGACCAGTGGACAAAGCTGAAATTTTCCTCCTCCTCCTCTGTGCCACTTCTGGGAGCAGTGGTGGCATGAGCATGGATCTGTTGGTTCTTCCCACCCGAGCTGATTTTTAATAAAGGCATTAAAAAGGAGAAAGATCTCCTGCCCTATGTATTTCATTGTTTGGTCTGATGAGCAGCAGCAGCCCACGAAGGGAGCACAGTGTCACAGAGAATGCTTTCAGGCAGCTTGCCTCGCTCCTATTAAACATTAACCGAAAATAGAGTTTCAGAGAGTGTTACTCACAGGCTGGGTGCCTCAGCAGCATTTTAACAGAGTACATTAAATACCTTCTATGACATCATTTACACATGGACCAAACTTCTCCTCTGAGAACTGCAAAGAACTTTATCAGCCTTAATTAAGCCATGAGGCAGAAGCGACTTGATTACACCCAGGTGGTGTCTGCACAAATAAAATTTGGTTGCATCAATTTACCTACAGGTGAGATTTGCTACTGACACAGTCCAAACCATGTAAAAGGTCACCTAAGGCATTCTTATTCTGATGCAGACCAAATTTGGTTTGACCTGAGGCAAGCAGAGTGCAGGGAAAGGAGCATTTCCAACTCTGTGCCAGAAAACCTTCTCTACTTCCCTTCCTTGTTCCTTAGCGACCAACAGTGCTGTAAGTCTGTGGCAGAGCAAAGTAAAACACATCCTCTTAAAATCATCCCCAGCAATGCTTTACATAACCTGAATTTACTTTATATCACACCGGACAAGGAACAGTGTCTATCAGGTACCAACTCTCAGCTGGATTCTAGAAATTCCTGTCTTAGAAGCTATTAAAAGCACCATTCCCAGGATTGCAACTGCTTTGCTTTTATCTTTTACCTCTCACCTCGACATTACTTTAATCTAACATGAAAAAGGCCCTGCCTAAAATGAAATAAGGGTGTGAGCACAGGGGGTCTGTATAAAGTCTGTTCATTTGAACTAAAAACTGATTTAACATACAATGCTGAAACTTTCTGATGCAGATAAGACTTAAGGACAGCGACAGAGCTGGAAAAACAAGCCTTGTATTTAACATGGGAATGCCCTGCCCTTGCTCACACCTCTCCAAGAACTTATGTATAGGTGCTTATGCTGTGCACCATGCTTTTCTTCCTGTTTTTTTTTTTTTGTTTTTTTTTTTAAGGAAAAAATCAACAGAGGTAATTGCAAGGGTTTCCACATGCAGAACCACACAGACATGCACGTGCACTGGGCAGAATGGAAGACATGAGATTCAGAAGGGGGTTGCCAAAGAAAAAGGCTGTGCAAAGATCCAGTGCTGGAAGATGATGAAAAAGAAACCATCTTCAATTCACCAGAAGGTGCTACTGACACACCAACATGAAACCAGTGCCTTTGACTCAAATGCTAAAGCTGGTAATTCCATTATTTTGCATAAAATATGATGGCACTTGTTCAATCCTCACTGTTCATTCATCATGGCACTGGCACAGCATTTGGCGGTTTTTCATGCTTGTGTCTTGGTTGAGCTGGTGGAGAAAACTTGTTTTTTCCTCCTGTATGCAATACAGATGAGACAGTGCTAAAGCAGCTCCTGCTGCAAACAACTCCACTCTGACAGCAGGGGTCACAGTAAATATGTGAAGGACATGGCTTGACTGCATTTATCTCAGCTCAGCAGCACAGCTTGGGTTACCTCTCAGATGAGAAACAGCACAACTAGCTTTAAACAAGATTTAAAAATACACATAGGTGACTGTGCAAACAGGAAACCTTTCCCAGTGAGGTGGCTCCATGGCCATTTGGGGCAGCATCTCCCCCAAAATGCAGCCTGGAGTGGTGGGACTGCATCCCCATAGTTAGGGCAAGCAACGGGGATGGGAGCCCATGTGTTCAGGTATGGGACTCTCTGCATTTTATCTGATCAACAAAATATAAGAACTGTGTGAGAACTGGAAATTATTTTCCTCTCAGCAGCTCAGCTCTGACAGGAAGCCCAAAACACACACTGATCTAGAATAGCATGAGGTTTTTGGGGTGAGGGAAGGAAAGCTGCAGTTCTGCCTGGCCAGGGGAAGTGGCTGAACCTTGGTTCCCCACTTCCAGAGGAAGGGCTTTGAGCACCTGGCTGTGAGGATGGCAGCCCCAGGGAAGGAGGTGGCTGCACACCCACCTGGATCAGGCCCCAGTGCCAGGACCTGGGCAGTGCTGGCTCTCCAAGACACAAAGAGAAATTCTGGCAAGGTGAATTGTCACATTCACATTTTCTGAAAAATCCCTTTGCCCAGGATTTTTCTCCGGGGAAGCTGAGAAGCCTCAGAGAAAAAGGAAAACAATATTATCTCATTTGTTTCTCCTGTGTTTTGCTCATCTGGAATGTGTTTGGAGATTGTTTATCCAACAGGTGATTGTTTCATTGGTTTTTAGTGTGTTTTCACTCATTGGCCAATCAGTACCAAATCTGTGTCAGGACTCTGGAGAGAGGCACAAGTTTTCATTAATAATGCATTCTGTAATAATTCAATAATAGCATTCTGTAAGTATCCTTTCTGTTTTCTTTAGTATCATTTAGTATTCTTTAATATAATATAGTATCATAAAATAATAAATTAGCCTTCTGAGAACATAGAGTCAGATTCATCTTTCCTTCCTTCCTGCCATGGGGTCCCAGCAAATACAACACTGAATGCAGGAAAGAAAGAGATGGAACTGGAGCATCCCAGGGGGGCTCTGTTTACTGAGCTGAGCTCTGAGCAAAAGGGAACTCATTCAGTGATGGCTCAATTATGCATTGCTGAAGTTGAGGTGGGTGAGGCTGTACCTGCCAGGCAGCCCCAGGTGGGATTGCTCCCACCTCCCTCCTTGGCAGGGCTGGGGCAGGGGCTCGGATGCATTTACAGCCTTGTTTCCACAGGCAGTTTCATGATAAGTAGGCATCCAATTAATTGATGACTACTGCTTTTGTTAGGGGACTGGCCTCTGGCTCTGAGAAAAATGTTATGTGCATAGAATAGTATAGGAAGAGTAATTTCACTTTTTTGTCATTACAAAAAGAAAAAAAAAAAGAAGACATCATTGAATTTCTAAGGGTGTAATTTCAATATTGGTGGCTTTATAAACACACTCAGGAAAGATGATGGGGGATGTCATCAATCAGTGACAGAAGTAAAAAAGTAATCTATGAAATTCAGGACCATGAGATTAGCTTAAAAAAAACCAAAATAAAGTGAATTAACCCCACAATAATCAGTAGCAAGTAAACAAGCCCCCAAGCACTTCTGTTCCCTCCTCTTCTTGATTGTTTTTCAGAATGTGCATCAAGCCTATTTTCCTGAACATCCAGGATTGAAACTTTTCAATAAAGGTGAAGATTAGCTCATAATCTTGTGCCTCTAGGCAGTGCTGGAGCTTTAAGAAAAACACCAAATACCATCAGAATCTCATTAAAATCAAGAGCACAGGCCATCCTGAGAAGCTGGCATCTCACTACTGCATGGGCATTCAGACAGTGGATGCTCCAAAGAAGATGAGAGTGGAAATCAAAACACAGCAACTAAAGATATGGTTTATATTGCAAAGACCTTTTCGTGAATTTGGTTTTAATGAGGACATGAATTGTTTCACTCCAGTACCAGTTTGCCAGGTGCTGTCCCGGCAGACAGGGGCACTGCAATGCTGGCCTTGTGCTCTGCAGTAGGAGTGCTGCTGAGCTCAGAAAACACTTTCCCTTGGATGTCTCAAAGAGACATCCACACATCTGTTCTGTGAAACTGAAGCTATCTGCTTGTAGCTCAGTGAGACTCTGTGTATTTCTGCACCCAAGTAAGTGCATATACCTGTTTGTACCCACTTCACACTTACATTTCTTTACATCAAATAAAAAGCAGGAATTTGATCCTTTTTTTTTTTGAGAAATTGAATTTTTGAAAATTTCTGAAATCACAGGGGAAAAGAACCCAGCCAGTAGCATAGGCAGCAGTTCAATCAGCTGATATTCACACACATCACTGGTCAGAAATCATCTCTGGTTTTGCTTAACTATAGGATTTATGACATATTAGATCAGAAATGTGTATATATATACACATATACACACACACACTGTAGCCTGGTGCAGCACCCGAGGCACCAAGAGCAGCATGGTCTATTCTTGGCTTATCTCCACATACAACCTTGCAAGGCAAGGCTCTCTATTTTCAAGTCTCTCCTTCCTGTTTCCCTACTGGTAGGACAGTAAACCCCTCAGGGCAGGCTTTTCCAGCAAGTGGAGAACAGCAGGGCCCTAACATGCATTGAAGCACCATGCACACATAGAAAACACCATATTATAAACACACAGTTTGCACCTAGTTAATGGTTAAGATCCAGAAAAGATCCATTTTACCAAGATTTAACTCCCACCATTGCTCTAAGGCAACTATGATGGGTATCTGTACCTGGGTAACAGTACTGGACAGAGGAAGATTTTTCTACAAAACACAACTAAATGTGTGGATTTTTGACAAAAAAAAACAAAAAACAACCCAACAAACCACATGAAAAAATATAACTAGAAACAGGCAGGGTTCCTTTATAATTAAGTCGCAGTCTTAAATTCAAGACATAAGCAAAATATTCAAATACAGCATCTGATCCCATTCACAAAAGAATAAAAAAAAGCAAAAATCCCACTAACTAGGAAGGCCCAGAGTAAACCCACTCATCTCTGCAAATCCTCATTTCCAGAGGAGCTAACAGGAATTGACAGTCACAGGTAGGTCATTATGGAGAAAAAAAATAGGCAAATATCCCATTAACTATAGGAGGTATAAGATGCTGCCCTTTTTAATATCTGTTTTTTAAAACCATTATCTATTCCATGAGTACAGATGCCATTTACTAGCAAGCAAGAGCAGCAGCAATCCAGCACATTGACTCAGAAGTCATCCCACATTCTTGCTGTAATGACCTCTCCTGATTTAACAGCCCTGACTAATGCCCTCATCTCCCCAGCTAATGCCTTATTTCTCACAAATATTATCTCAGCCTCCTACTGCCTGAATTAAAAGTAAATTAAAGACAAACCATCCATCAACGAGCTACAACTGTAAGTGTTGCAAGGTGGCGGCACAGACCATCTCCATGCAAAAACGAGCATCCCTTCCCCTTCCCGCGGGAGCCCGGCACGCAGGGCAGCGGGGAGGTTTCCATCACCTACAGGACATGCGGCACAGGACGGTGCAGTCACAGTGGCAGAGGCAGAAGCAGTGCCAGATCCATTCCCTGCTGACCATAGCACGGCCGCAGCCTGCGCAGCGCGCTCCCCGCATGCCCGCCCCAGGCCGGCTTTCACCAGCTGTAATCAATCCCCTGTTGCAGCAGCACCGTGGGCCCGGCCACTTCAATATTTAATGGGACCCTTGTCCTCACCTATCACAACACCTGGGTGCCTGAAGCCAGACTTCATTGTCTGGGCTTTCACATAATGCTGTGGAAGAAAGAAATTGCGTTTTCTGCCTCCTGCCCCAATCAGAACTCCCTGTGTTCACCTACATGCAAGCAATTACAATAAAAGCAAAGTGTGAATAAACAGAAAGTTCAGTTGTTTTGGGGGGAAAATGGCTGCTGTTGAACACACAGGATCAAGTTCACTGGTAGCTTCTGAAGTCAAAGGGGTTCAGTGATAAATGTCGAACACTGGTCTTAAAATGCAAGTGTGAACAAGATGGATTCAGAAATGTGTATATATGGCTTAAAATCCCCATCTACTATTAAATGTTTTCTTCATTATCCCATCATACCTGATCTCCTCTGATCCCAACACTTCACTCTTTTTACTTTGCCTGCTAATCACTTTCCTCTTCTATATTTAAGCGTGGCAAGTCTTCCAGAGGCAATCCAGTTGAAGTTAATGGAGAGTTTGTATGAGGAGACTAAACAGAATATTTATTCACTCTCTACCTCTGCCTTATCACCTTTGATTTCTTTCCCTTCTCCTTGCCTTTGCATTATTCTGTCTGCTGGGGATTCACACAGCCTAATGCTCTACTCCTCAAGCAAATTCATAGCTGGTTTAGGGGGTGCATCTCCACAGCTTCAGTGACACTACTCTGATGTAGATCAATTGGTATTTTGACCCACTGAACTCAGCAGCTAAGTCTTTTATCTCATATCTGACTTTTAGAATGTGCTGAATAAAAATTCGAAGTTTTTATAAGTTATCTATGGTATCAGAGCCACTCCCATCCTTCTCAGACAATACTTACTCATCATAACTGAGTAGTTGCTCACTCCCTGTACCTGCCTCCCACAACATTCTCAGAAAGACTGATATGTAGATACTCTAATAGCAAAGCTGCTTATCATATGTTTTCTAATGTTTGCTGCTATGAATTATTGATGTCCCATTTTAAGTCTACAATATCAATACCTCTCAGGTATTCCCCACTATCAGATGGAGCACAACAAGCATTAACCAATCAATACCTGAGACAGTAAAAAAAACTCTGTTAAAAGCAAACTATCTTTTTCACTGTGGCACACAGATGGTGCGAACTCTACCTGTACATGTTCATTGTTTCCTGCTTGCTGGGTTATAAAGCCAATAGAGGCACATCAGAAACAGGAGTATTAAATTCAAACCTGAGTGTAAGTTCAGGGTCTCAAAGCCATAAATGACAATGGCTTTATGTAATTACATTCTGAGAATGTAAGAAGATTCAGGAATGTATTTAAATGAACAAAAACGGCATTAAAATTGTAAAATTGTAGGCCATGTTTTATATTCAGGTCTCCAGCTTTCCTAGAGTACATAGTATCATCAAACAATTTCATTCTCAGTTTTAAGGGCACTTCAAATCCTTTTTGTTCTCCTGTGCCTTTTTCCTGTATCTCACACTGAAGGACTGAAGGGAAGCATCTGGCTGATGTAAAATATCAGCTAAGCTCTTCACAGTGCTCTCTTATCCTGCAATGCCATTGGAATCACCTGCTCTCTCAAAAGAAAACTATTGCATAAACGTAGGCAATTTAAAACACTGTACCAAACTAATGACAGAATCTGTAAAACCAGAGATGTACAACTTAATTCTGTCCTAAGGATGCATCTAACTCTTTGAGTCACTTATTTGGCTGAGACTATGTTACTCCATATTTTCTTTATTATTTTCTTACACACTTATCTCTTGCACAGTGAGGTTGTGGTTTCTACAGGGTTAAATATGGTCATGACAAATAAAAAGCTAAGAAACATCGTTCAAGGCCAAACAGCACCTCAGAGACTCTCAAACGGACCTAACAGAGATTAACAAATTCCTACAGATCCTTGGGCAGACTTACCACCTGCACAGCAAACTCCGTGCCAACAGTGTGCCATGGAGCCAGAAAAGCAGTGAGTGGGTGTGACAACTCCGCTTCCACCCCAGCCCCACCCTCCTCCCTAAAACTGACACACGATTTCTCAATAGCTCGTTCAAACACAACAAGGGCCATGATGTGGCTGAGTAAATGGCAGAGCAGGAGCTCATATGGGTTGGGAACAGGCTCTCTCAGAGGCTCCACCACCTCTTCTGATTCTGAAATTAAGACTGGTCTCCACAATCCCACCAGCAAGACTCCTTTTAAGTGGAAACAGCAGCATGGCCCACAGGAAAAAATAAGTAAAAAAGGCAGTTGGCCCAGCCAGTATGACATGAGCCACCACCTCTGCTTCTACTCTGGATAAACAAAGTTATGACTTGCTGGACACCATCAGTATTGGTCCAAGTTTGGGGCGGGGGGGAAATCTGATGTGGCCAAAAACATTGTGAAAATACTTTTATAACATCTGCACTGGGATTCCTAAATTGAGGTACATGTGCCACCAACTGCATGCAAGTCATTTGAAAGGGGTACTCTGTCATGCAGCACTGGGCACAGCCATGCCCCCCAGAAATCCAGTAATTTCTTACTAGGATTACTTGACCTTCACAAAGGTTACAGCCCAGCTTGCCTGTGGCAGAACAGATGATTTCCTGAAAGAGGAGCACTTGCAGAGTCTGTGCACCTGAAGAGATTTTAAGTAGCAATTCAATTGACCACCTCTTACTCCTGTATATAAAAACTCTTGACCTCAATTTAAGCATGAAGCAATACCAGCTGGCTGGAAGGCAAGCACTCCCCAAACAAACTGCTCCTCTAATCCTTGCTACAGGAAATCAATTGTGAAAATTGCATTTTGACAAATATAAATCATTACTGACAAAAAGGCTGACAAATCCCTCTTGATGTCCAGCACTTACCTGGTGCAGCAGCCTGCTGGAAGATGTGCTAGAAAAATGCTTCTTTTTTAAACAGAAGTTGGAAAACACTAATTCCACAATCCGCAGCAGTGAAAATAAAGGAGAGCTCTGATCCTGCAAGTGGTAGCAGGCAGGCAGGTGACTCCTACATGAAGCCTTTTGCAGGAAGGCTGTAATTATCTGGTTGAGCACCTACTGATTGTATCTGGAGACTGTGCACGTCCGAGCCAATATGCGGCTGATACAACTCATGTCATTTTATTTTCTGTACATTTTGTCCTTAATTGAAAAGGTTGCTTTCCTTTTCTATTCCTAATATCTATTATCCATGCTTGAGAAGGCACTTAACAGCACATTAGACAGCTAAGAACCCAGAGGCTGTGCCAAAACTGAAATACCACTATGAAATGAATAAAGTGCTTGGTTTCACTTTAGTAGTGTCTTTATCAATTGGCACCATGAAAAGGTTTGTACTTTAGAGAATTCTGGAAAACACTCAAGAAGGAGAACAATGGGCTTTTAAGTTCCTCAGCCAGACAAAATATATTAAAAAAGCCATTCTCGTGCCACTGACCATATCTTTGTTGTTCTTAAGATGGAAACTCATTTCTGTTGTTAAGGGTCAGTGTCAGATGTTTTGTTTTACCTGTAGAAGCTGTTTATACTGAACCAGCCTTAATTTTTTATATTGCTCTTCTCTGCTCTCAACCTCCATTCCCACCATCAGTTCCTAAGGACCCCTGGGTCCTGTGCCAAGGAGAACTCGGTGAGACCAACCCAGGAACAGAGGATGTAACCTTCAGTTCTTGCATGGCCAGCCCACACTCAGGGCTGAATCAAGACTCACCCATGGCAGTGAGAAGACTCAGCTGGCACAGTATCTATTAATCCAATAGATGATAAGCATCCAATAATCTATTTCAGAACTAGCCCCTAACACATATTTCCAGTTACAAACCATTTTAAATGCGATGCAAGACTGAAAGTTTCTGCCAAGAAACAGAGAGCAAGAAGCATTCCAGGCAAATGCAAGTTTCCCAGACTAAGCCCAGAAAAACCCTGTCAACTCAAGTAAAAATTACAGTTACCAGAAAATTACCTGCATTGGAGCATCCTATACTGATGGCATTCTCTAGTAATATGCTCTGATTAAGTCATGTCAGTGTTTGTAGTACTACATTAAACAATATTTAGAAGACATGCTTGCACTTTGCAAATCTTTTCTTTGCAGGGCACTGCTAAGAGCAATGCAGAGATGAAGGAAAGATGAAGGCTGGTAAGCCATTTCTCATGACAGTTGCCCCACTTATAAGTTATTTAAGCTGCTGTCTGCCAGTAGCCTGCAGTATGGCAACAATTATACAGTCACTAGCAACATACCTATATTACAGTATATTGCTTTCTAAATTGCCTTCTGCAAAAAAAAAAAATCAATCAGTTTAACTGATGGGGAAATTTGAAGTCTGCTACACTGCTGTTAGAATAATTTGGTATAAAGGAAGTGCAGGCATGCATTTGATACTTCTCAGAGGGCTTGACTTTAATTAATTTATACTTTCAAATTGATTGTGATTCACTTGAAAATGCATTCTGCTGCCTGAGAGTAGGAACAGGCACTTCTTGGGAAACCATGATGAACTTCTCTGATGCAGAAAGACTGAGACTCAAGAAAAAGCCCCAAACTCCTGTAAAGAGGCCAGCAGGCACAACTCAAAGTACTCAAGCTTTGCAAACTTCCAGCTGCAACACCACCCTCCTCAGTTATCAGTGCCAGTCTAGGGGAGGGATGAATCCTCCCTGGGCTCAGTGTGTCTCTCCACTGATTACAGGAGAAGCCTGGCTGAGACTCAGTGCTATAAATACAGCTGGGATGAGTCCAATCCCAAGAGGCTGAGCCATAAACTCTACCAACTCACCCACAGACTCAGGGAGGGTTTGGAAAACCCAACGCCGCTGCAGCTTGGCTCAGCACTCTGCTCACGGCTGTGACTCACCTTGGGTGTGCCAGGAAAGCCTTGCAGGGGCACAGCGGGCAAATGCTCCTTGCAGTGACAGACACCTGCAGGCTCTGCCTCACCTCCCAGAATGGGACCTCTCCTGATAAATCACACAGGCTTTCCCCCTCCCCTTTCACCCCCCCAATGAGGAGTGGAGGTTTGTTCATCACTGAGTTTGCTGACCAGCTTTCTGCCCGGTTATCTGTCTCATTACTGAAAGGAGGCTGGTGAGGTAAGTGTGGTTGTGAGACAACAGTGACACAGAGCACGTATCTTTTCTCCCACTATAGAGAAAAAGGACTTCCTAGAATGAGAGTTAAAAATAGCTGCTTTGCCTTAGAGGGTGTACTCACTTTGAAACACAGAAAGCAAGTCTAAGCTGCCACCTCTAATATGACAGGCACCTTTAGCAGCCTGCTCTCTGCCAAAATACCTAAATCCCTGCTCTTTCTTCTCCTTATTTTTTTTTAGCATTTCAAATTGTAGATGCTTTCAGAATGTTATGAGAAGCTTTGGTGGAAGAGAGGGCAGACGCAACCTTCTAAGTTGCATTAAAACCAGCCTTTTTTTCAGACCAAAAAGTATCTTCAAGGTTGTTTCTTAAAATCTACTGCAGTCCTGCCTTTATTCCCACATTTCTTATACCAGTGGCGTTTCAGCTCCCCAGCATCCTCCTTTAGCCCTGCTCAGTGCCTGTGTCCCGGGTGGATTGGAGGCTGGTCCCACTGCACCCAGGGCTGAGATGACTGGACCGCCTGGTTTGGGTATCAGCATCAGCAAGGCAGCTTGATGCATTCAGAGCAAGATGTATCCTTTCAAACACAGTGGTTTTTTTTTTTTTTGCCAGTGAGGGTAATGAGCCAGTTGGGCAAACTTACCGGGGGAAGTCACATGAAGTTATTACATCACATGAAGTTGTCACTGTCACATGAAGTTATTACCTCAAGACAGTGGCTTTCTAAAGTATGCCTTCACTTGGTAAAGGATTTGTGTTCAGAATCCCAAAGCTTTGAACACAGAGGGTACAGTGGATGGCTTTAATGATCTCTTCTGGCTCTAAAGTTCTAGGAATCCAACATAATTGTTTATGGGCTTCTTTACACCAAAGATCTGCTTGACTCTTCTGGGAATACATTAAAGCTCAAAAGCTCGCCAGGCTGAGAAAATAACCGTGATATTTCCAGCTGCTTTCCCCAGAATGTTACATTAATCCTTCCCTTAGCCCTGAGCAAGCCTTGCAACTTTTATTTCAAGCAGCTTGACAAAGGAGCACAATTGGACTGCTCCTCTTTATGGCTTTCTAAGGGCTCCCCTCTCCCCATAAGTTTACTCTCGGGTATTGCCAAGCCACTAAGGATTTAGGAAGCTTTCCTTGCTGTTCCCTGACACAGGTATAAGCATTTCTTCCAAGTGTGGAAGCCAGCCCCACAATTCACACTGATGACCAAACAGAGCCTGCCAGCAGATTGAAGTGATAGCCTAAATAAGGACCACTCGGAACGCCATTCATCACAAAGCTGAAAATCTGGCAATGTCCCACACTTCTGCATGCTGAAGTGACAGACAGGAGCCAGGGTTGCTGTCTGGCTGCCGAGGGTGGGACCTGGCTGAACACCCCCTCTCCACCCCCAGAACAAGCCCACCTGGGCACCCCAGAAACGTGAGCAATTCTGCGCCGCGCTGCTGAAGTTCTTAAGTGTCACCCAAGCTGAACTGCAGACCACGGCTGCCTGCCCTAGTTATCAAATGACCTGAAATTCAGCACGATCATCTGCCAGAACAGCTGCTTCCCTGACAATGAGAGGAACTCCTGCCTGGCTGCTGAAGCCCTGCCAGCAGCAGGAGCCAGCACACACAGCCTCCCACACCGAGGTGCTGCTCCCATCCCCCTGCATGGCACGGCCTCAAAATGTCTCGTGTTCCTTGAATTCTGCACGCTGACTCCTTCCTCTACTGATTTATTTTGCTTCTGTATCATTAAAAAGAGATTTCAGAGACTTGATGCTTCAAAGAGGGGGAAAATAATGAAACATCCTTCCCAAGGAATTAAAATGAAGGTAAGGCTGGATGTTGGCAGTTTTCTTTCTTTCTGCTTAGGGTGCTGCATAAATAATACACAGCACCAGCAAATTTACTTCTTTTTACAGTAGCAACCTATATAGGAACCAAACATGAAAATGATTGTACGAGTAAGACTTAAGTGCTCAACACAGGCAAAGTTAGGGAGCTAAATAACTTTGACAGATGTTATAAAGATTTTTTTAGAAATGACTTATGCTCCAACACTCATACTTTTTGAAGTTATTTTGATGTACACCAAAATATATTCTTCTATTTCACTGTCAAAAAATCCTATCAATATATTAATAAAATTTTAGTTTTATTAATGTGGAAGTTAATATTAATGATATTTACTACTCCTTAATAATGAAATAAACAGAATTAAATGTTTATAGTTTATCTTAAGATAGTTGCTTTTGTACTTCTTCCCTGATTAGAAATGAAGAGTGAAAGCTGTTATTGAAGACCAGCCCCTCAGCTGGAACCCAAATGTTACTCCATTGAACCCAATGGACATAATTTCCTGCTAAATTGGATCTAGAAGATTACGTTTCCTGTGTGGATCTGTCCCTCTGGCTAAATACATTTTCCCATTCCCTAGCTGAAATGGGAAATGAGGGCTGCACATGTTCATAGTGTTCTGTGTCTCAGTCCTAGAAGCCCAACAGGTTCACACTGCTAGTGTTGTGCCTAAGAAGCATCTGTCTGATTTTCACACATGTAACTGGTTGTAGCTGTTGCCAGAGCTCTTATGTGCATGAGCAGGAACAAAGTTTGGACTGAACATATGCCTTATTCCCTGTGTTTACTTCAAGGTAGGCTTCAGAATCCTCTTTGTAAGTGTGAATACCACCATGAATATTTGATTAGGGACACACAGAAAGAATCTGAAATCATATGGCACCAAGGCTTTAGCTGAAGTATGCATGAACAAGCAAAGTAGATAATATTAAATGTATGCTTCTCTTTTCCTTGCTCTGCAGCCTTGTCTGCACATCAATGTGAATTAAACAAATTGAAAACCCACATTGAGCAGCATCAGATCTAATTGCAGCGCAAAATGTTTCCCTAATGAATTTCAGTTTTCATATTTTCTCTTACAAGTTGTATTACCATGCTATTGAATAAAAGCAGTTTACTGATATATATGGATATATGTGGGTCTATAGGGCTAATTAATATTAAGCCAGTTATTCTGGCTAATTTATGAGAAAAGATTATAAAAATAAACATTTTTATCTGTATTAATTTTACTTGTGGGATACTGTCAATAATGCCTTGATTTTATTTTTTGTTGCTGTTTGCCAAGTGCTGACAAATGCATGAATGGAGTTACTCCCAGTCCTGGACAGATCCTAATCTAGGCAAGTAACTCTCAATCTCCTAATGATGGGAGTCCCTTAGTGAGGCAGGGACACCCTCCAGCCTTACTCCACCAGCTGAGATCCCCCATCAGCCAGATGAGGAGGAAGAGGAGCACTGCTAACCCTGAGCCCTGCAGTGTCCTGAGCCTTCATCTGTGAGTCAGACGCACAAAATACACCACGGATGGTTCAATGGAAACAAAAACCAGGAGCCTTCCCACTAGCACTGGCTGAGTGCTTTTGCAACCAGAGCAGAATTCCTGTCTCTACCAAAATCTTTGCTTTTATCTCATGGAAGAATGCAGTGGTTGACACACCTTAATAGCCATGTGGGTGCCTGATTTGGGGTGACAGGCTTCCAGTGGCAGGTGGACCCAATTCTGCAAAGTGCTGAGCTCTGCACAAGAGCTGCCAGCTCGCTGTCTCTCCTGGCATTGCAAAGAGCCAGGAGCACATTCCTGATGTGTGTTCAAGGCAGCACCTCCTCTATCAGTTCCACCACATCCTCCTTGCCATGCCGCTTAATTCTAGCTGGAATTTTTCTAATACCTGGAGGATGCTCCTCAAGAGCCTTTTCTTAAGCCCCTCTTTCATTCATTCGCTGTGCCAGAGCAAGGACAGGAAAATTGATATTGGTTTATATTACATTTGCACCTTCTTGGGCCATTTTCTAGACCCTTTCTTTCATAGATGAAGCCAAATCAGCATAATTTTGCCTTAGGAAATTTCAAGAAAGGCTTTTTTTAGGCTGGCAATAATAATACCAGTAAGTTTATCATAAAGCTTCCTGCAGCAAAATCTTGCTCAGCCACATACAATCTTAAAAGTGTTGCTCTGAGAACTACAGACAGACTTCTTGGGAAATGCCAGAGGAGGTGTTTGGCTTTCAGCTCTAATGCAACAGACAGCTAATTAAATGCTTTGCTAATAATAGTATCCTGTGCATGAGGAGATAAGCTCAATTACTTACTGAATTTAAGTGGAGTTTGCAGACATGTTGGCATATTCCTGGTAGCTAAACCAACTTTTTCTAGCAATACAATTCTCTTTTCTATTTCTCTAGTTTAGATGTATCATTAATGAACAGAAAATGTCAATGATGAAAGAAATAAACAAATCTGACATTTCTTAGCTAAAGCTCCATTGCTACATAAAAAAGTAACCATCAACTCAATACAATAATGTCAGACATCACAAAAAAACCTCAAGAGAAGTCAATGCAAATCCTCTACTGACTTAAGGTGAAATTAGACAAAATCTAGGATTGTTGTCATAAAAATACGTTTGCAGTCTGCACGTAATCCATGGACCACACAATGCTGTGAAATTCAGTACTTTCAGCACATAATCATCAACACTTTTACAGTGGGCAGGGAAAATGAAACGCTCTGCTTCACAGATTCTGTGGGAAATACAGTTTTCCCAGTGTCACAACTCTTTTTAGATTAAGACATTGGACTTTTTACTCTTCACACTCCACACTCTCAGCACAGCAGTGATTGGGAGCTAGAGTACACAGCTGAAATTAAAAGAAAAGTTATTGTTCATGGAGCAATAATGCCATTTGTTTCATCTCCTTACGGCATGCTTACCCAACTCAGCAAGAAAACTATTGACACAGTGCCATGATCGAGGGAGAGGATTCCTCCCCTCTACTCTGCCCTTGTGAGATTGCACCTGGAGTACTGTGCCAGCCCTGGAGCCCTCAGCACATGGACAACATGGACCTGCTGGGGTGAGAGCAGAGGAAGACCCCAAAGATGATCACTTTGAGAGAGTTTTGGTTGTTTAGCCTGGGGAAGAGAAGGCTCTGGGGAGACTTTACAGCACCTTCTAAAATGAGCCTACAAGAAAGAGGGACTTTTTACAAGGGCATGTAGGGATAGGACAAGGGGAAGGGCTTTAAGGTGAAGGTTTAGATTGGATATTAGGAAGACATTGTTTACTGTGAGGGTGGTGAGGCACTGGCACAGGTTGCCCAGAGAAGTTGTGGATGCCCCGTCCCTGGAAGTGTTCAAGCCAAGCTGGATGGGGCTCCAAGCCACCTGCTTCAGTGGAAGGTGTCCCAGCCTGTGACAGGAGGGTTGGAACTGGATGATCTTTAAAGTCTGCTTCAACCCAAACCATTTCATGATTTCATGATTCTGTGATTCTGTGATCCACTGGAGGGTGATGAAGATGACTGGAGGCTGCAAATGGCACATGAGGAAGGGGCTGGGGGAGTCATCTTGTTTGGCTCAGAGAAAGGAAGGCTGAGGACAAATCCCACTGTGGCACCAACATCCAACTGGTTCATAATGGGGAAGGAACAAGGGTCTGGTCACATGGGGAGGTTTCCATCCTTGGTGATTCTCAAAGCTCACTGGATCAAGGCACTGAGGAACCTGACAAATTTTGAATTTAGCCCTGCTTTAAATAGGTGCTTGGACTAGATGTTCTCCAGAGATCCCTAAATAACTCTGCCTGAAGACACTGGGGAAATTAAGGAAGCAGGTAGCACTGCCCACAGCATATAGAGAGCAAATAAAGGAACTTCATCTGGCCATGGCTTTTATTGCAAAATGACTTCTCTATTAATGGCATGGGGTCCACTAAGCAGTTTCTAGATCTTAATTAAGGTCGTTATTTCAAAGATAATTCACATTTAATATCTAAGTATACTTAATAATCTCCTAAGTGCTTGCCTGAATTTGAGCTCTGCTGTAACAGATGACCTTGTATGAAACAAGGAACCAAAAAGCAGAAGTAGGATGCTGACTTAGTATTAAAATTACCCACAGCACCAAGCCTCCAAAAGACACAATGCTATTCTACACACCACAGCAAAACAGTCCAAGCCAAAAGATTTATGTTCATTTAACAATAAATAATTTCATGAGACTGTGAGAACTCAGGAACTTCGGCCTTGAACACTGCAGACTTCAAAATTTCCAAGTGAGGTTAAGTGAGCTAAATGATGACAACTCCTCCAGTGCTACTCCACTTGTTCTGTGTCAAGAAAGAGTTGTTCTAAGTTGTGACTTCTCTTGTAATTAAAAGGGCAGGTTTGGTACAGACAAGGTCCTGAGTTTCAAAACAACACTGTATTTGGAAAGGAAAAGAAAAATGCAGAGCTAAAATGGATGGTGGTAAGAAAAGGAAAGGAGAGTGAAAAACCAAAACAGCCAGTGGCTTAATGGAACTCGACTTTGAGCTGCATAAATAAACAGAGCTACAGCTTCTTGCAGAATTTATGAAAATGCCCTGAGCACATGAAATGTGATGGTTACCATAGAAATTTACATTTACTACAGACAAATCCTGAAACTCTTTTCCAGCATAAACTCCCAATTGAAAACACAGGATCAGGCACAAAGAGAAAACCTCTCATCCACTTTGGTTGAGACATTATTCACGTTACTCCACAGGGGTCAGCTCATGCTCTGTGTGGAGTGACCACCCTCCACAGCACAGGGTTTTAACTCTGGGAGCAGCTGGCTGTTCCACACCTGTTTTACCTGTTGAAAATGTGTGTGCTACGGGGAGTAGCAGAGAGCAAACCTCCTTCCTCTAAGGGAAGCATCTCATGGCATGGGGTGCCATGCTTTGAGTTTGCGTCCAAAACAGTGATGCTTAAGACACCAAAGTGTGTTATACTCCTTTCCAATTCCCCAAATTAGGAAAGATAAAGGAAAACTAGGAATATTAGGAAAAGGGCAGAAGCTGGGGAGCAACTGCCAGGGTGAAATGGCAGAGGGACCTTCTTGCCCTGCACCACTCCCCTTGCATGTCCTCCCAGCTGACTGTGGGTAGCATTGCTGCCTGTTTGGAGGTGATCTGAGGATGAGGTAACTAGCTGAGGTAAGCACGTGCCTGCTCATGGAAGGAACACAGGCTCTAGGGCCAAGAATAGTGACAGCCATGGCAGCACAGGAAGTGGTGGCATCCTGCACTGATTTGGGCTGCCTGGGAGCTGCCTGGATGTGTCACTGGCATTGCTGGAGCCCAGCCCTGAACTCCCCAAGCAGCCCTGCAAGAGCTCAGAGAGGGTTCGTGCGAAAGACTCTGACTCAGGGACAACAAAAGAAGAAAGAGTCAATATATCTGGACATGTAGGATGAAAATGCAAGAAAAAAAAAGATGTTGTTCTCAGGTTTATGGCCAGAGGGAGAGTAAGGAGCAAAATGGTGACTGAGTCACGGTTGTCAGCTGCCAGAGCCATTAACAGAGGGAGACAACAGGATGGGTGAGGGGTTGACAACAGCATGGGTGAGGGGTTGTGCTGGAGAGAGCCTGGGTGCTGCAGTGGGAGCTGTGGCTGCACTCAGCTCTCTCTCAAGGGCATCCCTCCTGGAGGCCTTCCCCCCTGGTGGACAAACACACTGCACAGAGCTGTCATGCTGGAGCCTGACATCTTGAAGAATAAACAAAGGTGCCTTTGACTGGAGATGGGAATGACAAGGAATATTGAACGACAAGGAAAGGCAGGATCAGAATTCCCCTGATGATAAAGATCTCTCCCTGTCAGAGATCACACTCTCCTCAGCAACAGCCACAACTGCTGAGGCTACAATTTCAATAAAATACTTCCACAAACTACCTCTTACCTGTGATAATGCAACTGTGACCCGACTGGCACAGCCCATGGCAGGAGTGTGCTGGACAGACCTGCTGTGAACAAGGCTTGTCTCCTTCCTGCCCTGGGGGTTTAGGGAATTTGGGACAGAAATTGACACCTCAGCGAGTCCTCTCCAGCCTCCTGATGCCAGCACTTTGTCCTTCTGCACTGCAGCACTGCAATGCCACTTGGGATCCCAGCTGGGCAAGCACATGCTCAAACATAAACTCTGAGCCATCACTTCTGGCAGCTGGACTGGCCATGGCCAAGCACCATCACTGCAGGCTGAGCCTGGGCTGCAGGGGACACACAGAATTGGTGCATTGTGGCAGCAGACCTGCAGGAATCATTATATTGTGTTCCCACTGTAACAGGTGAAAATTATTAATTTTCAGAATATGGATATGTGAAAGACTTTATGCAGCTTCTGTGCCAATGCATAAGGTGTTCTGTCAGACTTTCTCCACCTGCCATCTCTTAGTGTCCTAAAAAAGGATGAAAACAGGAATTTTTTTCCATCAGGATCTTTATAGTTCACAAGGAATTTTCTAGTATCACTTAGCAAATTAATTTATGGTTCCTTCCCCCCCAAGCCCTCCTCCCAGTGTGAATTTTAATTCAAATAAATCTTGGCAGAAAAATAAACCTATTTAAATGTTGTATTTTTTTCTGAAACATCTAGTGTTTCATGCAGTGCTTTTAGGATGATTGAACTGAGAGACTGGGAAACCAAAACCTATTCTTTCCTCATTAAAAAGGTTTGATGTGGACCGGCTTCATACATTTCTGGTTCCTGACTAGCTGATGTACTTTGCTTACCTTTTCCACAACAAATAAAAAAATAAAAATCAATTGCAACAGAGAGAAATCAGGACAACCCACAGGGCAGGCACTTTGGTTTCTCTTCTGAGACCAACAGAGACAGATTTTTGGATGCACACTCTGGACCAGCCAGGAGCAGACAGAGAGCCAGCACTCACAGGCTGTAAAAAGGGCAGACAGGTTTTGAAGGACATGGAACACTTTTCACTCCCTGAGGCAGCACAAAGTGCTGAGCTGCTCAGGCCTTCGCAAATGGCTGCACAGCCATCACCTGCTCACTCCTGGATGGACTTCTGTCCAACTGGAATGAGAACAAACGCCAGAATTCAGGACATCCCTCTGGCTGTCCTGGACTGCCAGGACCCCTGCCAGGGGGCTCAGAGACCCTGGCACAGAGCCCAAAACACCCCTGTGGTTTTGATTATGACCCCTGGAGCAAGTTACCAACCTTAGATGAAGATCTGCAAGCCACGAGAGTTTAAGTAAAAAAATAGTGAAGTTATCATGGGGTGAAAAATATATTTTTGGGGTTTTTAGAATGGGGGTTCAGGGGGCAAGATGGAGGGATTTGGGTGTGTCCAGCCTTTCTCCTTCTTCTTCTTGGCCTCCATCTTCTGCTGTGATGTTGGCACTTACAGATTGGTTTAGAGTAGAAGCTCACTGTCTAACATAGGTGATAGGTATTGGAAAGTAATTGTAAACATTGTACACACAGTTTTTAGTATAAAATGATAACACCACCTCTGAGGTGGGCAGAGTGCCTCTGAGCGTCGTGCTGTGCTGACCTCAGCAGAACAGGAGAAAGAATTTTATAGATAAGATGCAATAAATAACCTTGAGACCAAGAAATGAAGAGCCCTGACTCTTTCTTCAAGCAACGGGCTGGGAAAAGAGACTTTCTAACTTATCTCGGGGTCACTCTGAGCAGCTAGAGACCCCGAGAAACAAGGACACAAAGGACAAAAAAGTAAGGAAAGTGCCCCATCCTCCGGCTAGTCCCCTCATCAGCTCCATCCCATGAAACCTGACACACACTTAACCAAAACTCTACACATACATGACCGAGCTTGCTTTACATGGTTCCATGGACTAAAGATCCCCACTTCTCCAGAAAGTACCAGGAGACAAAATGCTGCTGGAGCCACAGCAGCTCTGCTGCCTACTTGCTACAAAAATATAATATCCTAATAAACCAATTATCAAATCCAACTTGCCCCAATTAACTTGCAATATGCACTTGTTCTAAGATGGCACAACAAACCACCACCCATCCTCTTTGCTGAAATATACCATCCCTTTGTCTGGATCTTCTCAGGAGAAAAAAACAAGAGAAATAAGCATAAATCCCACACTTTACAACTGGAAAGTAAAACAAGATATAGGTGTAATTGCACACCTGCCTTCTTGTATGCTGAAATTAATTTTTTAATAGCTCTGTGAATCTTTGCGCGTAGCTCAACTGCCAGAGAAAGGTGGAGGTGACCAGACAGGTCAGCTGAGTTAGCAAGAGAAGAAAGCCTCTCATGCAAGAAGCTTTAACACAGGTCATTTAGAGGAAGAACTTGCATGCTATGATCATCTCACATCCTACTCTCACTCTTCAATAGGAATAAATTGCATTTTATAAACATTTCAACAGACTGGGCTTCCACCAAATGTGTAAATCAGAGGTGACTGCACAAAGTCAGTACATTGTGCCAAGACCATGGAAGAGGAGCAGACCTGTGAGAGTTATGATAAACAGGAACTGAGATTCACACATGAAAAAAAAATGCAATTTTATTTTTGGCTACAGTGCAACTACTCAGAATTAACAATACCTAACTTCTGGATGTACAAATATTTTATTCCACTGTGGTCTCTTCCAACCTTATCTAGTCTGTGGTTCTGTCCTTCTGTGATTCCCTCTTTAAAACCCAGTTAAAGTACTGATACCTGCTTTAGCAGCCATGTAGATGTCTAATTAATAATTATCATTACTACATTAAAAAATAATAGCTTAAAGATATAAGCAGCAGAGGGCTACATGGAGCTATTTTTATTTTGAAGAAGTGGCACTGAAAAACCCAGACCAGCTGTCCAAGGCAGGGCTCAGTAGCACTGACGGCTTTGTAAGCAGCATTATTCACATGATTGTTTTACTTCCAGTGAGTACTTGGGCTGATGGCAGCCCGGATCAATCCTTCCAGAAGATGCAGCTGAGCCAGAAATTTCTTAAATGGACCATCTTTTGCAATCTTAGCATGAACAACTCTGTGGAGGTTTAAATTTATATTATATTATATAAACTGGAATTTTATAAACTGGTATTTTATAAAAAGCTTCCTAAGGGGAACATGAAGAGAGACATTGACTTAAGTAGTCAGGCCCAGTGTTCAAATGAGATGCTGGGGAAAAGCTGGCACCCAGACACAGAGCCAGTGAATCCCAGTGTGACCAGGGACATCCCGTGGCATGAAGAACACTCTGGGAAAAGAGTGAGATCTCACCTCAAATCTGTCACAATACTTCACATCTCCTGAGGCTGGTTTGCATCTCTGCTCACACAGCAGCAATGCACCAAGCTCCCCTGGACCACAAATCCAGAGCTCAGGCAGGTCCCAGCCTGAGGCAGGAGATGGCTTCACCCACAGCCATGTCACCCATCTGCCTGGCACCACAGTGTGAATCACACCTGTCTGCTGATTTGCTAAGATTTGCTAAGCAGAGCTTGAAATACCAATGTGACACATAAAATTTCTCAGTTTTAGTGTTAAATACCACTTTACAGGGGGTAGTACCTCTTGAAAGTCAGGAAAGTGCCCATGCCACACAGGGAATGGGCACAGGGGTATGGCAAAGAGTGTGGGGTCCCCCAGGAGCAGCTACACCAAAACCAGAACACAGAGGCTCTTCTGAACCTCTCACTCAGGTCAGATGTCCTCTGCAGCAATACTTACTCAGCTGGTGAGATTTGAAAGGTGTATTAACTCTTTACCCATTTTAGCAAAGCAGTTCTGAGGTGTGGAGATGTCTCTGAACGTTCACATCACAAAGAGAGAGGAGACTGTAATGTGTAGTACTAAAAAATTGTAATAAAACTCTTTTAAACCTAGGGGCACCAGGGGCACCAAATATTCACACCTTCTGTAGTAACATGACATAATATTAAAACACATTGTTAGAGACATGCACTACTTTGTATTTAATAACTGGTTTGCTTTTTTCACCGTATTCTAATACATAAATACAAAGGCATCTGCTGAGCAGCTTTTGTCAAAACTTGTTTGCTTTTGGAGGTGATCCCTTAAAAGAAATTTTAGAAATGGACCATCTTTTGCAATCTTGGCATGAACAATTCTGTAGAAGTTTATTTATATATATATATATATATATATATATATATATATATATATATATATATATATAATATAAAATTATATATTATTATATATGTTATGTTATGTTATATTTTATGTTATATTATATTATATTATATTATATTATATTATATTATATTATATTATATTATATTATATTATATTATATTATATTATATTATATTATATTATATTATATTATATTATATTATATTATATATAATTCCAGATATATGCTAGGCTACACTGGAAAAGAATAATTATGATAAGGTTTCTTCTCTGTATTTTCAGGCTTATCAGCTCATTGTTACTTTCCCTCCCTTGCTACATCCCTCTCACAAATACTGGTGGCAGCAGCTCATCTCCTCCCAGGATCAAATATATATATATATATAGCAAGGGTAGGAGACCAGGCAAGAGCAATTCAGTGGAAGAATTGAGCCATGGAATACCTTTAAGACAGTTGTTCTATTTTTAATCAATCATCTTAGCTGAGATGAAAAACTGTGAAAGCAGCCATGAATAACACCTCAAGGAAATTTGGGGGAACAGACTCACAATATTATGAGAAAGTGATACACTGACACTTTAAATAGAGATGTTATGAAGTAGCAGGGTCACAGCAGTCACTTACTATCATCAGTCACAACCAAAACAGCCCCGACCGTGTTCATAAATCCTACAGTAACTCACATCTGGTGATAGGGGAGCATTTTATCTCCTTCTCTAACTAGCACATTTTCCTGGTGAGAGCTAACCTCTCACTGAAATACCATGAAGCCCATTTCACACCATCAGCACATCCCATTACCCTCTGGCTGAACATTATTTTCACATTTTTATAATTCTTCTCAAAGGGATGTCCAACAACTGAAAATCCACTTCCTTCACAGAAATTTTCTGTCCTTACCAAAGTACTGCATGAAATAGCTTTTCCCTCAAAATGCTTCCTCAGAAAATCCTCCTGCAGAAGAAGAGGAGGCTGAACTGGGAACAGAGCAGGAGAGGGTCTCAATCCTGCAAAGCAGCTCCTGTACCTGGCACTGAGCACTCAGGGCTCTCATTAATGCTGGAATGGGATGCCTGGAGCATCCACAGCCCCATCATGGGAAGTGTTCAAGTCAGGCTGAATGGTGCTTGAGGAAACTGAGCTAGGGAAAGGTCACAGAGTCACAGAACCATTCAGGTTGGAAAAGACCCTGTTGTGGCTTCAGCTGGGATAATTTTCTCCCTAGTAGCAGGTGAAGTGCTGTGTTTTGGATTCAGTATGAGCATAATGTGGGTAGCACAGATGTTTTGGCTGTTGCTGAGCAGGGCTCACCCTAAGTCAAGGAGTTTCCAGTTCCCTGTGCTCTGCCAGTGAGGAGAAGCACAAGAACCAGGAGGGAGCACAGCCAGGCCAGCTGATCCAGACTGGCCAGAGGGATATTCCTCTGCAGCATAGTGTGTTGTGATCAGTACATAAACTGCTGGAGTTGGACTGGGAGGGGCTGATCGTTGCTGGGGGATGATTTCTCAAAGTCCCTTCACACCCAAACTGTGATTCTACGAATAAAATCAGTGTATGTGTATGTTTGTACATTGTGGTGGTGTTCTGCAGATTTTTAGGAAGAAATACACCAACGTTTTCTGCACTCCTGGTGTGGGATGCTCACTTTGCAGAAGGCTGCTGTGCTGCTTCCAGCTGCAGTCCAGGTAATGCTCTTCCCAGCAGTTAGTATGGGGCTGTATTTCAGATTTGTGCTGGAAATGGTGTTGATAACACAGGAATGTTTTAGCTGCTGCTGAGCAGTGCTCACACAAAGCCTCTCACCCCAGCAGTGACCAGGGGGTGACCAAGGAGCTGGGAGGGGACACAGCTGACCCAAAGGGTATTCCACACCTCCTGCTGTCATGCCCACCAACAAACCACAGGAGCTGCTGCTGGAGCACTGGCTGGGCATCACCCCACTGTTTTAATTTTTATCACTCTTTATTTAGTTTTATTTCTCTCTCTGTTTCATATTTCCCTTCATTACCTATTTCTTTTTTGGAGAGACAGCTCTGATGGTGACTGCAGTGATGGGGTGGCTTGGGAAGCTGGATTCACACACATCCCTGAGACAGGGGACACGAAGCACCATTCCCTGAGGGCACCAGTGACATTAAAGGACAGGCAGCTCTGCTTTGTCTTACCAATTGTAAACTTTATTTCCTATGGAGTCAGAATGACCTTTAATTTCTTTGAAATAAAAATCTGTGCAAATATGGTGACTAATTTGCATACACAATGTGATATCTATTTATATATCCATTCCAAATACGAAAGGATATTAATGTATTGGAGTGGGCACTTCCATCTGATAAGATAAAATTTCACTGCAATTCAGCATAGAAATCCATCAGAAAATCTCATAACTCTCAAAACTGCTATCTGTGTTTAATTCACACAGGGCATGGCATAAAGCCTTAATCTGCCATGCAAATGAACATAAATCTCTGCATAATACTCTCTCTACACAATCATCATTGTAAATGTGCCCTCATCTTTACCACCCCAAAATAAAGATCTATTCTGACAGGACAAAGCCCAGCTGATAACTTCTGGGAGTCAGTTAATGAAAGACTTTAATGAAAGTCAGGGTCATGACAAAGGGCTCCTTTCCCTCTGCAAGGCATTTCAAGCCCACAAGGTGCAGCTGTTACCTCTCTTCTAGAGACAGTTTCATGCCAAGAATTCCTGGCTATTAGACTGGCCACAGTCCTCCAATTTTGAGGATTTAATTCTTATCCCATGTCCTACATGCCCTGTACATGGAGCCCTATGAAAACGCACCACCTGATTGGTTCCCAAAGCATCTCCTTTCAGAACTGTATCTCCTGTGAAAATAA